>NC_134691.1:235877667-237077667 GCF_050947455.1 Rhinoderma darwinii
ATAAAAAAGAGTTGAGATGGATATTCTTATTAAATACACTGAGACCGTTTGGTCTCAATATAGAATTTGGTATAGATAGAATTGTAACCTGAGATACACACATTCTCCACTCTATACTTTTAGTTTCTCTGACATTCTCTTCTCTGACAATACTAATGACACATGTATGTCCATTATTTTAAATATTCTTTTTTGTGTAAAGAAATGTTTGATGAATTTTATGATTCTCATTCTTTTTTTGTATTTCTTTAGATCAGAACACCACTTCCAACGGAACTTCAGGATCTTGGATATTTGCTTCCAATAATAATAATATATAATAAAAAAATTTTCATCGCTATATTATGTCTTCTTTGGTCCTGAGATATACTAATAAAGTACTTATATATAAATATTATTCTAAATGAATTATTTCTAGTCTCCTTTCTAGTTTCAGGTGATGTTGAGATATTATTACATTATTTATACTATGAAGATTTAATGTCGTTAATAGGGTAGTATTGGTCTGTTACACGTGAGGGGTTATCGGGATTGCCTGTGCACGTGAAAACGTTGCCAGTGGGTTCTGAAATCCTTGGGAACAAGGTCGCTCTGAACACGTAATGGTGGACAGGGGCCTTTGTACCCACGTGTGGATCTTTAAACTGCCACCATAAAGTTGAAAAATGTTTTAAACGTTACACTTTACCAGTATATGATATCTCCATTACCACTAGTTGGAGCACTTAGTTGCATATCATTTATATGCTTCTGGTATATCTTGGACCTCTTTGGGCTATATCTAGCTTTGGTATTAATACGATAATGTCACTGGTTTCTGTGATCTTGGGTTTGTTGATGGGTTGCTTGGCAACCTAAGATACTGCCGTTCACATGACCATAACAGTGGAACGCACTGGAACGCAATACATCATCATTGCGCTCCATATGCGTCCTGCTGCTTAGCAACTTTTCACTTCCGCCTCTGGGCATTACATCCTGATTGCCACGAGTGATACAGCTGAACAACACGCTGTATTTCTAAGGTTCTATATACCATTGTTACTCCTGAAGTTTTGATTGGTGAGTGGATATATGACGATATATTTCAACACTTCTGTTTGCATAAATGATTATGGCCTAATCAGTTGTTTTTAACCAGGGTTATATTATTTATTTTGATGCACATTATTGTATATGCACTAATACACTTTATGTATCATTTTACTGTTTATTTTTGATACCTTAAATTATTTACAATACATGTTTTCAGACACGTAACACTGTAACTCATGATAATGAGACCAATTAAGTTAAATGGGTTTTACCCTATATATACTTTGAGTATTAGATGTGTCACTAGGCTTGAGAAAGATCCTAATGTAGGATTGAAACGTTGCTGTTATATTTGGATTGAATAAACCACCATTTTTTCAAATTGGAGTGCCGCAAAGTTTTTCTTTCTTCTATATATGTATGTATATATATATATGTATGTATATATAGATATGTATGTATATATATAGATATATATGTATGTATATATATAGATATATATGTATGTATATATATAGATATATATGTATGTATATATATATATAGATATATATATATATGTATGTATATATATATATATATAGATATGTATGTATGTATATATATATATATAGATATATATGTATATATATAGATATATATATATATATGTATATATATATATATATATAGATATATATGTATGTATATATATAGATATATATGTATGTATGTATATATAGATATGTATGTATGTATATATAGATATATATGTATGTATGTATAGATATATATGTATGTATGTATGTATAGATATGTATGTATGTATGTATAGATATGTATGTATGTATATATAGATATATATGTATGTATATATAGATATATATGTATGTATATATAGATATATATGTATGTATGTATATATAGATATATATGTATGTATGTATATATAGATATATATGTATGTATGTATATATAGATATATATGTATGTATGTATATATAGATATATATGTATGTATGTATATATAGATATATATGTATGTATGTATATATAGATATATATGTATGTATGTATATATAGATATATATGTATGTATGTATATATAGATATATATGTATGTATGTATATATAGATATATATGTATGTATGTATATATAGATATATATGTATGTATGTATATATAGATATATATGTATGTATGTATATATAGATATATATGTATGTATGTATATATAGATATATATGTATGTATATATAGATATATATGTATGTATATATAGATATATATGTATGTATGTATATATAGATATATATGTATGTATGTATATATAGATATATATATGTATATAATATATATATATGTATGTATGTGTATGTATGTATATATATATATATATATATTTTACTATTTTTACAAAGTAAAAACTATTTGTTAAAAAAAAACAACGTTTGTTTCCCCATATTACGAGAGCCATAACTTTTTTATTTTTCCGTCAATAGAGTGGTGTGAGCCCTTTTTTTTATTGAGGGATGAGCTGTAGTTTGTATTGGTACCATTTTTTGGTACATACAACTTTTTGATCACTATTTATAAAAAAATTTTTTAAAACCTAAGGTGACCAAAAAACAACAATTTTGGCGTTTTAAATTCTTTCTTTTTTACGGCGTTCACAGGTTAAATAATGGTATGTTGTAATAGTTCTGACTTTTACAGATGCAGTGATACCAATTTTGCTTATTTTTTTTATTTTTTACATTACTTTAGAGGAAAAATGGGAAAGTTTTTTTTTTTTGGACTTTAAATATATATCTTTTTTTCACTAATAATAACTATATTTACTTTTTTTACACATTTTATTAGTCCCCCACTTGAACCAGTGATCATGATCGCTGGTACATTACACTGCAATACTAATGTATTGCAGTATAATGTCATTTTTACAGGCTTCTGTAACAGCACTATTACCATTCCTGTCCATTAGTCCCGGGTGTTAGCTGTAATACACAGCTGACACCTGCAGCATATAAAGCGGCCTCAGCGCGTGAGCCCGCTCCATTTATAACGCCCCGCACTACGACATGCTATTAAGTAGTGGTGCGCGAACGGGTTAATGAGCAGCGGATGGTGCAAAGTGAAAATTACAATTTTCCACTGATATGCCATTTTAATGCACAATATGTTGTGCCCAGGTTGTGCCACTGAAGACAAATACCTCATACAATGTTGAGCGGGTTCTCCCGGGTATAAAATGGCATATATGTGGACGTAAGCTGGTGTTTGGGCACGCTGTAGGGCTCAGAAGAAAGGGAGTGCCATTTGGCGCGCAGATTTAGCTTGGCAGTAGTTCTATTTGGGGTTTTGCTGGTATTTCAGTTTATAATCAGGGGGCGTATGTAGGTTGTGCAGAGTACATCAGGGCAAAATAAGAGGGTATAATAATGCAGTAAATAAATAATAATTCATAGATATGTGGCCAGTGTCGCACTGATATATAGGGCCCAATCTTATCCGCTTTTGGAACACGCTGCACAATTTCTGTCGCTATATTCTGAGAGACAGAACTTTTTTATTTTTTCTCCACCGCAGCTGTGTGAGGGCTTATTTGTAGCGTTACAATCTGTCGTTTTCATTGGTACCATTTTAGGGTACATTTTTTTACAGTGTTCACCATTCGCTATAAATTACATTTTACTTTATTCTGTGGGTCGATACGATTACGGCAATACCAAATGTATATAGTTTTTTTTAATGTTTTGTGCCATTTGCGCAATAAAATCACTTTTCTATACAATTATTTCTTTTTTGTGTCACCATATTCTGAGAGCCATAACTTTTTTAGTTTTCAGTCAAAAAAGCTGTGTAAGGTCTTGTTTTTTTGTGGAATGGGTTGTAGTTTTTATTGGTATTATTTTGGGGTGCATGTGACTTTTTGATTGCTTTTTATTCTATATTTTTGGAGGGGTGGTTACCAACAAAATAGTGATTGTGGAAGGTTTTTTAATTATTTTTTTTTGCGGTGTTCACCGTGCGGGAACAATAATATTGAATATTTATCGTTTGGGTCGTTACGAACTCGGTGATACAAAATATGTGTACTTTTTTAAATTTTTCATTTTTTTCCTATAATAAAATACTTATTATAGGGAAAAAAGCATATATTTTTTTGGAACTTATAACTTATTTTTACACTTTTATAAAACATTTTTATTACCTTTTTTTTAAGTTTTACTTGTTTTATTTGAAGACCTGCAGCACTGCTCGCTGCTATAATACGTTACACTACCTAGGTAGTGTAACGTATTATAAACTCAGTATAACGACAGTCTCCGGCTGGTACTCATAGGCTTCCGTTCATGGCAGACGTGGAGGCCGTTGTATGGACTGCGGTTTTGACATGACAACCGATGGCAGCACCCGCAATCGGTCCCCGGGAAAGTTTGTTGTAGCAACAAACTTTCCAGTTTGTTGCAGCAATAAACTTTCTAGTTTGTTGCTACAACATACTTTCCTTGCGATCACATGATCGGGACCTGAACCAATCCGGTCCCGATCATGTCTCCAGGACCAGTCGCATCAGTGACTGGTGTAGACATGACGCTTTCAAACCATTGGTACAGTTAGAGCAATCTTTTTCGTCCTTCCCTCTATATGCCACCCCTTGGATGCTAGAACAGCTTACAGCACAACTGAGATCTCACCCCCTAATTGGACCCACGCTACGTGTAGCGTCTCTTATATTCAAACACTACCTTATCTTCCCTACCCTATCACCTCTCTAACTCATACTAGACAACCCCTCTTTCCTGCTGGGCTGTGAGCTGGGTCCATTCAATCAATGGCGCTCCAGTCGAGAGACCCATGCCCAAAATTACTTTGTCAATGACAATTGGAAACCGGTCTCACAATTAACTGACAACACTGACCCAGGATATCTCCCACACTGGCAGGCGCTCCAACTCCGACATTTCTTGTTGTCTCTCCCTCTTCCCGCACAGTTTTCCCGTGCGGCCACAGCATTCAAACCTTATGCACACTGACGGGGAATTTGCGACATACCCTCTCATTGCCTTATTCCCTGTTGAACTCCCCGGTGGAATGCTCACACCCCCCGTACTTGTCTAAATGGGAGTCGGACCTTGATCTTATCTTGACTGCAGACCATCGTGACCGGTTATACACCATGACACACCAATTTTCTATCTCGAGTAGAATACAGGAGGCGGGCTTTAAGATTATGACAAGATGGTACAGAGTCCCAGCCAAACTCCACAGTTTTTACACCGAGGTCCCTCCTATGTGCTGGAGATGTGGTACCCAGGTGGGTGATCTTACACACTTTTTGGAGCTGCCCCAGATTGCGGGTATTCTGGGACAATGTTTGGCGCGTCACTTCTAAATTCACCGACTTTACACTCCCCAAGTCTCCGGATTTCTTCCTGCTTCATCTGTGTGACATTCCTCTCTCCATCTACAAGAAATCGGTAGTGCGTCACTTAGTATCCCAACCTTGTGGAAGCAAGTTGACCCACCTGCAATGCGCCTTTGGTTTCAGAAGATACAGGAGGTGAAGCTCATGGAGAAGCTCATGGCCTCCCTGCGTGACACGCATGACAAGTTCATGCGTACTTGATATCCCTGGGTGAGTTTTGAGAACTCCTCTGAATATGTCTCCCTGCTGTCTTAAGGTTCTTCCTGATGTAGGACATCAGCTCGTTTAGGGGTTGTTCAGGAATGCCCTTCTTCTCACCCCCTCCTTTCCCTTCCCTCCCTTCCCCCACCCTTCTTTATCTCTCATTCCTTTTTTCCCGTTCACCTTCCTCCTATTTCCATTCTTTCTATTCCCTTTACTCCTATTTCTTTTCAGTCTCTTTCCTTTACCTCTTTCATCTGCTCTTGGAGGTTTCGTCTAGTACAGCCTACATGGTTTACTCAGCTGATTGCATTGTATAGTGATTTACGTTATGTTCAACCTGCATAATCTGCTGTATATTACATTTTTCTTTAATAAGTTGTGCACTTGTTTTTGGATCTAATAAACATGGAATTTATTAAAATAAAATCCACCATACTAAGGACCCCATTATTATTTGCTGCCTTTTCTCTTTGTTGCAGCATTTCATCCTCAATCCGCTATGTTTGGTGGCTTATAACAAACTCCAATTAGTAGATTACCGTTAATAACTGCTCCATGAATATTTTCCCATAAAGACTCCACACTGTCACAGTCTCCCTTAATGTCCTCATTCAGGACTGGTCTTAGATTGGATTTTACAAATAGACAAACCCCTCCAACTTTTTTTTAATCTTTTCTATCCCTTCTAAATACTGTGTAGCCCTCCACATTTGTTACCCAGTCACGGCTTTCATCCAACCAGGTTTCTGTTATGCCCACTACATCATAATCCATGTCGGTCATTAGAATCTCCAACTCGTTCATTATACTTGCAAGAGCATACATTTAATCTTACTGACACCTATCATATTCTTAGGTCTGTATTTATTCCTTGTCACCTCCCTACTCGGCCTGCTATCCCCAGCCCCCACTAAATTCCCATTTACCCCTTCTGTATCCCACTCTCTATGTACTCTATCTAACCTCGCTTGTGTATCCCCCCTCCCCCTCAGATCTTAGTTTAATAGCTCCTCCAGCCATCTAACCATTCTTTCCCCCAGCACAGCTGCACCCTCCCCATTTAGATACAGCCCGTCCCTACCATAGAGCCTGTAGCCGACAGAAGTCAGCCCAGTTCTCCTTGAGCCCAAACCCTTCCTCCCTGCACAATTTCAAAGCCACTTATTTTACTCTCTAAGCTTCTGCTGTCTTTTTAGTGATGCTCGTGGCACTGGTAGGATTTCTGGAAACACTACCTTGGAGGTCCTGGACTTTAGCTTCTCTCCTAGTTCCCTAAAATCATTTTTAAGGACCCTCCATCTCCCACTGACTTTTTCATTGGTACCGATGTCTTCCCCAGCCCCATCCAGCAATCTGTCTATTCGATCCGCAATATACCAAACCCGAGCACCAAGCAGACAACACACTGTTTGGCATTCACGGTCGCAGTGACGGATGACGCTATCTGTCAGCCTAATAAATTAGGGGACAGACAGAAGGGGAGTATGACTGCAGGTACAAACTACATAGTGTGTTTGTAGTCTGTTATCTTAGAGACTTAAAGATCTGCATAGCCGCTATAGACACACAACGATAGGACATTTTTAATGAAGTTATTTGCAAAGTTGCTTCTTAGAGCAATAATAATAATAAAAATTACATATAAGCATTAATATAAACAAATCTGTGCAGATCTGTTTTGATAGAAAAAAAAAATAATTTTTATATTCAAAGTTATTTTTTTTAAGGACAAAAAATAACACATGATGTTGCAACTTCCTCTAAACTTAACAAACCAGTAAGTAATATCCTTGTGATTATGAGCAGGTGTAAAAAAAAAAAATAGAACATGTAATAATGTTTCTCTTATGCAAAAAATACTTCTAAGGTTATTTTTCACACAATCTAATACTAGCATTTTGGTTTTAGTAGGAAAGAGCTGAGAATAAAAGTTGATCTGTTATGGTAGGTACAGTGAAAAACAATGGGCCAGTGGACCGTCTTACTTTCTGGGCCCCTGTGCAACTGCACATATGATATGTCTGCCCCTGGTGAAACCTCTTTGAGATGGCCTCCCATAGTTGTTGTAAAAACTGGTGTTCTTTACAGGAGTGGCCCTCAGGATATTAGTTAATATAACATCATGGAAAAATCGTGTCTAGATCAGGGATGGTCTTTTGGAAGGGCTCATCAATCCCGTTTATGCCAGAGCGCGTTCTCGCCGCTCCATTCAATGTCCTGCAGTCAAGCAGTGAGGAGCAACATGAAGATCCGGATCCCCTATTCTCGCGAACGGTGGGACCTCCTGTGGATTGGTAATAATTGTCAATTCTGGGAATACCCTTTTAAATTCTTTCCTTTTTTTTAAAATTCTTTCATATGCTTGCTTACTGTAACTAACTTTAAGGTTTTCAAATGATATTGTAGCATGGGAGTGTGGGTAAGGGTTGGTTTCTAAAATGCATGAAAGTTGAATTTGTGATACATGTGGAATTTCAGCACGGAAGAGAATCCGAATCTGCAACTGTGGGAGAATAGCAAAGAATTCTAAAGGTAATTATATTAAGAATTGTATTATTCCTCTTTGCTATTTTTTTTATCTCCAGAAATTTCCTTGAAGAGATGTAAAAATACCATCAATGCAAAACATAAACATTAGTTTTACTTTAATTTCCATGTTCAATTTTCGTTTGATAAAATTATCACTTCTGGGAGGAGGCCTTGTAGGTTACTTGGTGTCTGTTGGAAAGGGTGGTAGGTTAACCTTATGTCATTGTACTCCCAGTTGGTGTCAGCTTCTTCATTAGTGATCACCAACACTGACACCAAGTGGTAAACACTGGGTTGCAACCGAAGAAGCCATGTAGTTGGAGAGAACTTTTCTGCCCTAAAAGAGAAACCATCATTTCTAGCCCCTTTTTGTAATGTACAAAACTAGTATCCTATTTAGCTCCACATTTCTAGTAAACAATCTCTTGCTAAATCTTTCTGGTTAACATTTTTTCCTCTCAACATAGTTACCTCTGCGAAAGGCACTTGTATTTTATGTGGTTCAATATGGTACCAAACTCCTTCCATTACTGTGCAGTTGGGACTGATACACTAAAGATATTTCCTTTTTAGTACTTCCACAAGTATTTTTGTCAATTCAGTATTCCAATGCCTACTACGATTGCATCTTTCCTACCCTGCCATTGATTGATTGGTCTTCCAAATAGATACTCTGTGGGGTATATCATGCTTCATAAATTGTCCCCGTGAACAACCCGTTCAATTGTCAACCCAGTCGACAGTACAGGATTGTGTATTACCTGGTATTTTTTATTGTAAAGGTGTTTTTGAGGGACCAAAGACTGACATTAACAGGACAAACTAAGATATGTCAAAAAGCAACACTTCACAACATTCGAAACATTTTAAGCTCGGTGTACTGATCTTGTTCCTGTTATACCCAGGGAAAGGACTTATGCAGGTGGCACAATTCACCTACAGGACCACCCTTTTCACCCCGACTGCACTTTTGGTGCCCTAAGCTAGTCAAAATACTAGGGAATGTTTCAGAGATATGGTTGATCGGGATGACAACGGAAAGTCAATGCAGAAATTTACCGATGTGGGAAAGTCAATGAATTCAGGGTTGCTGGAGTAAAACCGATGTAGTCAGACTAGCTGAGGTGGGTAATGGAGAGAAGAAAGGACCGGGTTGTGGTATCATGGAGTCATCAGGAAGGTTGTCAGGCAAGCCTGGGGACATTCTGTGGCTATTGTCAGTTGTCACCTTGTCTTTAATTTCTAAGCTTTTTGATTAGATCAAACTGGATCTCTGTGGAGCATACAATTTGATCAGAATTAAAAAAAAAAAGGTTGGGGGGAATAATGGAAGGTCTGTAACACTAGAGACGGTCACTATAAATACCTCGTCATGCCCTTTGGTTTTTGTAATGTCTATGTTATCTAACATATGTTATGTTATCTAACTCCGAGCAGTTTTTGTTTTTTTAAATACATTTTACAAGATCTGTTATACTAATTTGTCATTGCATATCTACCGCTGCAGAGGCTAATGGGGGAAAACAGAACACATCCTTGTTACCTGGCTACCCTGAGCTAAAAATGTCCTTGCTACTATCAGGGATGTGCTTTTAAATTTTTTCTCGGTGTCTGATTGTACTGAATTTAAAAAGAAACCAAGGATCAACTCTAAGATGGAACATGATGGTGGCCATCTGACTTTCGAGAAGGAGGGTCTGGTGTATTTATAGAACTTCCCTTTTTTACGGTAGATCAGTATGAAAGGCTTTTGTAATTGGGATGACCCCAGTTCCCCTGAGCTGGCAGCATGGCAGCGAAACATGTAGATGGGGCTCTATTTCACAATTAGAGACAGTGAACATGAATTGACTCTAGATAAGGGGTGAAAGAGTGCAGCTGTTCAACTTTTTAAATGACAAAACCTTTATCCCTATCCCCCATCCACTATATATTAGCGTAGCAGTGGCATTAAGACCATGCATTTTGCATGTTATAAAATATTTAATTCAAATGCAATAAAAGGTAAAGGATTAGAATAAAAGGTGCTCCAGAAAAAGTGGCAATCTTATTCATGGGCTGTATCTAGTATTGCAGCTCATCTCCATCATCATGATGATAATTGGCCAGTGTAAAAAGGCCAATACATTAGCAGTATTTCACTGATCACATAATTGCACACTAGAAGCAATGTGGTGAGCGTCACTGTTGCTGCTTCTATTGTAGCCACAGTGTTTATTCAGAGCTGTGTATACAAAAGTATGCCTCTATCTTGCCGTCTGGGAGTACTATTATTTCTGACAGCCAGGCACTGAATATTGTTGCACAATGGCCTGTACACCAGCTTTAAAATGGCACAATAAAATTACTAAGACTTTACATTAAATAGAGTGCACATTATCCAGTATAGATTCAAAAGCCAACAACTTCTCTATATTTGCCAGCAGTAGAGAATGTGGCACTCCTTTAGGCCTTGGGAAATTAAACTTTTGCAACTACCGGAATCATTTTTATTAGGACACTGTTGGTTTCCTTAATTCTGTTCCCAACGGTTGGGATGTTGTGCAACGCAGACTCAAAATTTGGCAGGGAGGGGCCTTGCTCAAGTTCCCTGTTTCAATTATTCTATTTGGAAACCTCAAGTACAGGAATGCAACTGGTTTTAAAGGAACAATGATATTTAAGCTTATATAATTAAATGTATCTAGATATATCTAGAATATACAGTGCAACAAAGATACGAATGAGGTCTGGATCTATACGTTTAAAACCTGTAGAACTAATTCAATATCTACATGGTGTAACGTCCGCTGCCGCAGATTGCAGACTCCTCTCATCCTGTCGACACCTTCCTTCCAGGAGATGCTGGCACATGCAGCTGTCCTGGCCTGCAGTGACCACTAGGGTGCGCGCGCGCGTGAGCTCAGTACCGGCCCTAAAGGGCCAGCGCGCACATGTTTAGAATTGTCTAATCGCTCTGGACTATTAGTAGAGCCCTGCCCCTTCACTCATTGCCTGAGCATTGTTGTGTTTTTCCGTGTCAGTCTAGCAAATTGTTCCTTAGTGTTTTCCTGTTCCCAGTGTTCCCGATACTGCTACCTGCATCACGTGCTACCTTGTTTCTGTGCCTTAAAAGAGTTGGAGTTGTGTTGTGTTACACCACGCCTGGTGTCTGCTGCCAAGGTCCCATCTGAGCCTAGCCACCGCTACTGTCTGTACTACCACAGGTACCCTTGATCGGACTGTAGACTCTACTTGGTACACTATTTGGCCAGCTGCTATCCTGCTACGGCGGTACGGTCCAGTGGGTCCACATACCCACAGATCGTGGCACATAGGTTCTTAATAAAGATAACCTAGTCTAAAGGATTTGCCCTATGAAAAGGTTCCTATTAAAATTTATTTACACTACTTTTAAACTTTATTATAGAAAACTTAGAATGAACCTGAGACTTTTTTTTTAACTTTCGTGGATGGATGCTGTGTAAGTTTACACATGCTCCTGAATATTAGTCAAGATGCCATTATTGCATGTAGATTTAAAGGGTTTTTCCATCATGACATATCCCTAGGAAGTGCCATAACTTTCTGATTGATACGGGTCCAACTGATGGGCCCTCATGATCCTGAAAACTAGTGGATCACAGCGTCATTTTAGAGCTGCGGCCCCATCACAGTTTTTCCCTACACATTGGTGCTCCAAGCCATCTGCTGTGCAGAGAACTGCAGCACAGCTCCGATCAAGTTTAATTAACTTTCTGTTATGGGAAACTCCCATTAAACAAAAGCTAGTAGACTAGGATCACACTCTTTTGTTACCAGAAGTAGGACAGGTGTCATGTATTCATACATGTTTCAGCAATTCTGCTCCCAGTTGACAGGAAGAGAATGATAGTAACTGGTACTCCGCAGAGGATTGAGGAATACGTTGTATTTTTTTTTGTGAAGGTCTTTCTGGGGGACCGAAGTCCGGCTTGAACAGTACAAATTAGGTAATGTCAAAGGGCAACACTTCAAAACATTTTCAGCTCCATGTACTGATCATTTTCCTGTGATACCCAGGGAAAGTACCAATGTAGAAGGCAGAATTCACCTACAGGATCACCCTTTCCACCCTAACTGCAGTTTTGGTTGAGATGCCCAGTTGGCGACAGGACTTTGGTGCCCTAAGCTAGTCCGGTATGTAATGCCCTGAATAAAATCTAGAGACGGCGATACCATAATACAAGGGAATGGTTTGGAGATATGGTTGATAGGGGCAACAACAACTAAAAGTCAATGCAGAATCATACCGGTATGCGAAGGTTGATGAACTGGGGGCTGCTGGAGTAAAACAGACATAGTCAAAGTATCTGGTAATGAAGATGTCACGAAGGGTCTGTGGACCCACTGGGCCGTACCACCTTGGCGGTAAGGCAGCTGGCCAACAGGGCACAGGTGAAAGTCTATAGTTTGCATAGGTACCTGTGGCAGCTCAGACAGCAGCAGGGCAGGCTCGGCTGGGACTAGGCACCAGGCAGACGTCAGGCGAGGTGAAGCAGGTCAGACGTGGATACAGCACGACACGACTTAGGCACAGCACAGTGCTCAACCAGGAAGGTATGGAATGCTAGGAACTGGAACAGGTACAGGAACAGGTAACACACTAGGAGGCCATCACATAGACAGACTAGGAATACACAACAAAGCTCAGGCGTGGGAGGATGGGGCTGGGACCTTCTTATAGCCCATGGTGCTGTGAAGCAATCCGCTCAACTACTAACATGCAGGCGCTCTGGCTTCTCAAGTCTTGACTGAGCTCGTGAGCATACCCTGGTGGTCACTGTGGAGCAGGACGGCTGTATATTCAGACATCTCCTGAGAGAAGGGCCTTGACTGGATGGAAGGAGTTCGTGGTCAGCTCCACGGACATTACAGAAGAGCAGGCAGAACCAGGATGCGGTATCATGGAGTAATCCGGAAGGTAGTCAGACAAGGCATGGATGAGAAAAAAGAGGTTAGGCAGAATGGGGTATGCGGTACTGTGGAGCAATCAAAATATTAGTCAGGGTCAAAATGGGTCAGGTTAATATAGGTATTAAGCAGTAGAGCTCAATATTAACACACAAGCCAAAACATGGTTAAATACACTATAACTGCCACAAAAGCTGATTCAAAGCTGTCTAAAATAGTGTGCCCTAAATTTTGATTGGCTGGACAGCTGGACATACGCCGCACATGATCCACCTGGTATTCTTACCCGCCAGGTGGCCAGGAGGAGGGAGTTTCTTCACTGGAGCAAAGACAGGTAAGTTTATTAGACTCAGCCTGAAATACCACCAACATATCGTACAAATACCCCTTTTTTTATGCAAATATACATAAGCAGCATTCCTTTTTGGTCAAGATTCGTGGGACAATCCAATGAAAAATGGGATTGTTGGCTAGTATGCTCAGGGCCACCATGATCTAGGTGACCTCTTGAGAACAGGATTGTCACCTATTTTGATAATTCTCTTGGGCTTTGCTCACAAGCAAGACATTAATGCTATAGAGGCAGCTCATGCAGCTGCTTTGGAGCCCTGGCTTGTGCCATCCGCTTTGCTATGGGGCCCCCCTCAATTCTGTGCACGTCACTGCATCAGGGCATGTCACCAGCTGCTACATCATGAAAGATAGAAATGTGTTTCCAAAATATTTGGTTGGGTGATGTTTTGTCAGGTAGGAAGGTAAAGAGGAGAAAATGTGATGCCTGAGAAATAGAGGGAGGATGATCTGGCACCAGAGTTTGGTAAATGTGCTGCCAGAGGAGTGTTCTAGAAAGCTGTTAGAGGGGTAGGTTTGCTGTCATGGGGCAAACTGAGGAAGGTAGTTGTAGCTGGGAGATGCCTCCTTGACTGCCTTGGCCTGATTAAAGAAAAAAAGAGAAAAGGAATGACTATAATCAGAGGAGACAACAACTGTAGGGAACCCCAGTAATCAGATGTTATCAAGGATTGTATGGCTATTAAAATTAAATGCTGTCCATTTTTTTCCAGTGAACCTCGTGGCCCTCCTCCATTAATTCAGTATCAATGGAGCAGAAAAGATATAAACCACACAACCACTAAGATTGTAGTACAGATTTCTGCAGACCATGTATCTGTCATAGATATCACTGATAGAAAAGACTGAATGAAGTCCATCTTTAGTCAAAGAACACAATTTATATAAGTTTATTTCCAAAAATGTTAGTAAATAACAGTTACAAAGTATTGGATCATTACATAATTCTAGTGATTGAAGGAAATGACATGATAAAGTACATTCAAGTATTCATGTATATGTTTTTCATTCCAAGTAACAACTAACGTAGCTTCATGGGGAACCTTTGATGCAACAAACCAGAAACAGATTATGCAGTAATAATGTTCATAATCTACATAGAAGTATATGAAAACGGTACCTGTATATTTCATATACTGACGCTCACAACTAGAAAGGGACTGGAAGAGTTTGTTCTATACATTAACACTGAGATTCATTCTAAATACATTGTATACTTGGAAATTACACCATCTTAACTCAATGACCGTTTTTAGGTATTCAGTTGATCATCAGGCACGTGTTTAAAACTAACAAGATTTCTTTAAATTACTGTACAAGAATACTTGGTCTTTCAGAACTTCTTTGCCTGTAGTGAGTCTGAAGGTTAAAAGACGAGGAAAGAAGAAGTGAAAATGGTCAGAGCTGCCAGTGATCCATTCAGAACTCACAGTTTTTAAAATTATCCTTTGCTATGCAAATTTCCTGACCAACTGGCTGGTTCCCAGTTATGCATGGGGAGAAGCTGCAGTCACATCTGCTTCCCGTTTTGCCATCTGTTTAGCCTCATCCAAAGCAGCTTGCTTTTTACTGATTACGATGTCATGCGCTACCATTAAGACCTACACCCACTCTGTTGGTTGGCTGATTGGGGACACATTCATAACTGCTAAACCCGAACTTATTTCACCCCCAAGAGACAGAAAGGCGTTGGCTGCAGTGATATAGTACTGTGACTCAAGTAGTTTATGTACTGTATGCCATTATATTCCACATATATACATATTATTACTTTCTTGGAGGAAAGCGATATGGAACTTGGTATAGGTTCTACTTAATAGTAGTGGGTTTTATGTGACCTGAAAAATCTAACATATGGAGGTGACTTATTTTAAACCTAGTATAGTTTATTTAACTCCATTTATTTTAATGCAATAAAAAAGCACAAATACATTTTTACGCTTATTAAGCTTCCTGCCATCAAAATGCTTCCAACACACAGTTTTCTGCTGTATATTTATACCTGTGGTAAACTGTTGGACTGCCCAAAAGGGGCTTTATAAGTGTAGTTTAGTTGTAACATGTGTAAACAGGAACTGCCAGTAGTTATGGGGATTCTGTCAGGTGATTTATGCATCCTTAACTAAGGATAAGCATGTGAGAGAGGGAGAGAAGTTGAGCTCTGCGATCTATAGGTTTATATAATATGAAGCAGGATTTCAGGGTAAAAAGCTAAGAAAATCCTTACAGGACTCCTAGGAGAGACAGTGAGAGTCCTGCTTACTCAGCCCACATTCAGTCTTCATGCATGGAAGGCTGTTATTCAACCTCTGTGAATGGGGTAAGAAGGAATCTCCTAGGAATCCTGTTGGGATAAAGGGCTCGTCCACACGTGGCGGAATTGCTGCGTATTTACCATCCGCCAGCAAAGTGGGTGAGATTTAACAAATCTCATCGATACACTGTGTAAACATTCAGAGCAGAAATTGACCTGTGGTGCGTATTTTTCAGACCGCAGCATGTCAATTCCTGCTACAGAAAGTGGACTGAATTGCTGCGTTTTTTAGATGTCACCATCTCCCAGCATTGAGAAAAATGCTGCAAAATACGCACCATTTTCTGCAGTTAAAAAACACAGCAGCGTTTTTGCCGCAGCGGAAAGTCTGCTACTTTCAACTGAAATGCTACAGAAATTTTCTGCAGCAATTCTGTTACGTGTGGACAAGCCCTTACTCTTAGGGTATGTTCACACGGCGGGGGTCCGTAACGGCTGAAATTACGGGGATGTTTCAGCCTGAAAACATCCCCGTAATTTCAGCCGTACCGGCATGTGCAGGCGCTTGAACGCCGCGTCAATTACGGCCGTAATTAGCGCTGCTATTCATTGGAGTCAATGAATAGCGGCTCCAATTATGGCCAAAGAAGTGACAGGTCACTTCTTCTACGCGGGCGTCTATTTACGCGCCGTCATTTGACAGCGGCGCGTAAATATACGCCTCGTGTGAACAGACAAACGTCTGCCCATTGCTTTCAATGGGCAGATGTTTGTCAGCGCTATTGAGGCGCTATTTTCAGACGTAATTCGGGCCAAAAACGCCCGAATTACGTCCGTAAATAGGCCGTGTGAACATACCCTTACTTCTTACCCTTCTATCATATGCATGACATATTATTGGGTTTTCCAAAATTTTGAAAAACTAACAGTTTAAGCTGCATATAGCTAAAAATAACAAATACCCAACTTTCGAGTCCCCTGTCACTTCTGGGTCAATGTTTCTGTGGCCCCCTGCTGGTTTACTAGGCCACAGCGATGAGGTGTCGTAGTTGGCACTTAACATTGACAGACAAATATCCTTGGTGGGGGATTTTAAAGACGAGTATCTGACTATTAGTCATTTTTAGCCATATATATTGGATTTTTAAAAATTGTGGGAAATCCCTTTAACACCATTGACCTTCATAAATTTGATCCAGTGAAATGGATAAAAATAGTTACATTTTATTGTGAAAACATGATCGTTTTCAATTACGATATTTGTAAAAATAATTCACTGACTGTAATTCGCTGTAAATTATTCTATAAGGAATTTTGATGAAACACATAAGCTTGGTTCACACGACCTATTTTCAGGCGTAAACGAGGCGTATTATGCCTCGATTTACGCCTGAAAATATGGCTCCAATATGTCGGCAAACATCTGCCCATTCATTTGAATGGGTTTGCCGACGTACTGTGCCGACGACCTGTCATTTACGCGTCGTCGTTTGACAGCTGTCAAACGACGACGCGTAAAATGACTGCCTCGTCAAAGAAGTGCAGGACACTTCTTTGGACGTAATTTGAGCCGTTTTTCATTGAATTCAATGAAGAACAGCTCTAAATTACGGCCGTCAATGATGCCTCGCAAAATGCGAGTATGAGCAATTACGTCTGAAATTACGGAGCTGTTTTCTCCTGAAAACAGCTCCGTAATTTCAGACGTAAATGCAGTTTACGTGTGCACATACCCATACAGAAATATAATTGCTCCTAAAAATTGCTCCTACAATTTGGAATTTAAGGCACAGTAAAACAGACACAATTTCCGAGTCAAACAAACAATTTATTTAGTTACTGGAAAGATACAAAATAGAAAGGTGATCATATGAGTGTAAAAAGTCTACATTGTTGTTCACATTATTGCGCAGCAACAAGTTCTAAATTCAACCGAGCAGTGAAAGTGTGCATTCCAAACCGCCTGTTAAAGGGTCTCTTTGGATAAGAAAAAAAGGTCTGCTTTTTTTTTCTCCGGAAATAGCACCATTCTTGTACAAGCAATGTGTATGGTATTGCAGCTCCGCTCCATTCAATTCAATAAGGCTGAGCTGCAATACTAGATGCAGCCCATAAACAAGTGTGGTGCTGTTTCTGGAAAAAAAAAAGGTGAGTTGTTTTTTTTCTAATCATGGACATCCCTTGTAAACTATCTAATCAAAAATGATTCGTAACTAATTTCTTTCACCCATACACATAAATAAAAAAGAATATTTATAAAAAAAAAGTGGTACAAATATCTGAAAGAGAGCAAATAAATAATATTTTACAAACACGTTCTTTTATATCCAGTATCCTTCATTCCCAGGAGTGAAGATGGTAACATTCTACAATCTATGTTATGTTTTTGGATTCATATTATAAAATGTGAGCATAACTACAGGAGGTGATATTATGCAAACAACAAAAGTCAGCTAATGTCACTGACACATAACACTTGGCTTCTTTATCTGTGTAAATTGTTCTGTCAGATATTTTGTGTTCAGGAGAGATATAAGACATGCGCTTTGAAATAGAAAGTGGTGAAATCTAACACCCAATAATGTACTGAATGTGTAACAGCTTAGAAGACAATGCATTATATAATCAATTTTACTAGCGAAAAAAGCAACAACATACAGCAGTAAGATACGTGGTCACAAAGGAAATGCAGAGCGCACGTGCTCGTGTACAAATGATGTGACAGTTGCCCTTTTTCCACAAAGCTGCAGGTGCTGATGCATGTCTACCTCTAACATACACTGCATGGGATGTTGGCAGCACCTGCTCTTACAGTCGAGTCAATTTCTTCTAATCACGTGGTGTTGGTACAAGAAACCTTTTTGTATGGTCACAACAGAATACATGCACATGTGTATATAAAAAGGTTCATCTCCACTCCACAACATTTTCTGCTTAAGGTTGGTGGATTTCACATCTGAAACTGTAGAGTTTAGCGAATTTCTATAGAACTAGCTCTACACACGTCTAACCGTGAATGACATACAAGTTAACATTAGACCATGAGTGAAACTTACCATAATGATTTTTTGGTGATATTATTGGAACAAATTTATGAAAGAAATTTGCCCAGAAATTTGCGACTTTTCTCGTCACTCTTCAAATTTGGAAAGAGACAAGAAAGGTGGGCATGGTCTCCAAAGAGACGTAGATTTAATAAAATGTATTTTAAAAAGTATGAAAGGGGTTATCCGAGGTTATGAAAAAGCCAGTAAAGTACCTATTTGTGTCTGAATGCTCACCAGGTGATGCCGCTATAGCTCAGAAGTAGTTATTTTTCAATATCTTGCCCAACTCTGTGCAGTACTGT
Organism: Rhinoderma darwinii; assembly: GCF_050947455.1. Classification (NCBI taxonomy): domain Eukaryota; kingdom Metazoa; phylum Chordata; class Amphibia; order Anura; family Rhinodermatidae; genus Rhinoderma; species Rhinoderma darwinii. Next base: position 235,896,734 of record NC_134691.1, read on the forward strand.
TGATTTAATGCTGGCAGGGCTTTCTGTGGGCTCACACACATTACCTCTATTTACAGCTGCCTGCATGCCCCTCTATTACAAGGTATAAGGTAGTGCTGTAATTACACACTGTTTGCTACTGAGACACAGTTCTCTCCCTCCTAAGGCTACATTCAGATGAGTGTAATACTCATCCGTGTGCTGTACGTTGAAATAACGCTGTGTTTTTTTACGAGCGCAAATCGGACACGCTCGTCTGAATGTAGCATTGGACAGAGGGGGGGAGCAGTAGAGATAATAGGCATGTGATGTCCCATACTACAGGGAGGGGGAGATGTTCACATGTTCAATGTATGGGATGTCACACAAGTAGGAGATAAGCACCAGGAGCATGGTCATGTGACTACATGTGAGACTGGCTTACGTCGGCCTTTCAGCCACAGACCGTATATTGGTAAGTGATATATCTTCTCGTTTTCTCCTTTCACAAGGAGCTATGTATGGGGACGAGCGCTCGTTACTACAATCGCTCGTCCCCATACATTATCATATCGGCAGCGTGTCTCAGGGAGATGTGCTGCCGACAATGATAATATTTGACTTTTTTAAAACTATACGATCGGCAGATGAATGAGTGTTTGCTCGTTCATTTGCTGATCGCTGCCATTTTTATACAGGGCAATTATCGGCAACGAGTGTTTTATGAACGATCGTTTACACGAAAATTGGCCAGTGTAAAAGGGCCTTAATAGCCTAGCCAAAGTTTGGTATGCTGGATCTGACTACAGTACTAATCTATGACAAGTCATCAGTGGCACACTGAAAATCAACTAATATTGAATTAGTAACAGTCAGCTTTGGACAGAAAAACATTACTATAGATACTATTTAAAGAAGGCAAAGCACTAGTGCCTATACACTTGCATGTGTCTGCCATGGACTGCCATTAAAAAAAGTATACAGTGGCATGCAGGTCTTTTTTTATATACAGTTGTATTAAAAAGCTCAGTCGGCTGCTGGACAACCGTTGGGGCTGCTGGACAACCGTTTTTGCGTTTTTGCATACATTTGGTCATTGAAGAGGATCTGTCATCAGTTGATTAATTCCTTATCTCCTAACTAAACTAATAAAAGCTTTGCTGCTGATAACTACAGTGTGTTTTTTTTTTTTTAAGTTTATTATTTTAAAAGTTATGAGCGTTTACTAAATATGCTAATTTGGCTCTAACCGCCAAATAGGAGGTTCCATTTTATTTTCACTCTGGGCGGTGTAAAGACAACTGTATGATGCTATCCAATGTGCGTCATACAGGTCTTCTCTTCACGGCCCAGAGTAATCTCAGATTCTATCGCGAGATCACGCTGTGTTGTCATTACTAATGGCCACAGGTCCTTCACCACAGCGATTCAGCGGTACTCCGAGAAGACGGTCTCTACATCTCCTCCTGCCGTGATGGACTACTCTCATCCCCAGCAGAAGCACTGCTGGGGATGAGAGTCTTCCATCACGGCTGGAGGTGTTGTCTTTACACACGCCCAGAGTGAAAATAAAATGTAACCTCCTATTTGGCTATTAGAGCTATATTAGCATATGTATAAAAATGAACATAACTTTTAAAATAATAAACTTTTTTTGAAAACTATTAGGCTTCATGCACACGACCGTGCCCGTAATTACGACCCGTAATTATGGGCTCGGCTGGCCGCGGACAGCCGGCCGTTTTTACGGGCGGTGCTCCCATTATAAAGTATAGGAGCACAGTCCGGCAATGGTGATGCAATGGTCAGAACAATGGTGATGCAAACGGAAGCTAAGGTTTCCGTTTGCCTTTCTGTTGAGGGGTTCCCCCGAAGGAGAGCTCTGACGGAAGCCCTCAACGTAAAGCAACGGTGATGTGAACAGGCCCTTTAGGCCTCATGCACACTTCCATCACCGTTTTCACGGCCGTTTCTCACGGATCCGTTTGTACTCCGTGTCCATTCTGTGTTTCCGTTTCGAACGGACGTTGTGCTTCCGTTTGGCTTCAGTGTTTCCGTTAAAAAAACGGAAGGTATTGAACTTCATTTGAACTTGTCACATGTCCCAGTCTGTGAACTTTGGCACGCCCTGCCGTTGCTAGGGCAACGGATCCGTCAAAAACGGACGGCACACGGAAGGCTGTTTTTTTTCACGGACCCATTGATTTCTATGGGCGCCACGGTCACGGAATCACTGACAAAAGTAGGACATGCTCTACTTTTGATGGAACGGAACAACGGATCCGTTAAAATAACGGAAGTGTGCATGGGCCCATTGAAATGAATGGGTCAGGATGCTATCAGTGAAAAAAACGGATACCACCCTGCAGGAAAAAACTGAAGTGGGCTTGAGGCCTAACTGAAAAGAAAATGTTTATTGTCAATCCCTCGTTGAATTACACAAAAAAGAATGTCTGACATGTTCCAAGAACTTCAAACAGTATTTTAAATGGTAATAGATCAATTTTCTGAAAGGCGTGAGTAGTGTGTCTCTTAGCATAAGATAACTAATCATTACGTTTAGATACTTTAGTACCCCATTTTATCTGTAAAAGCTTTGTGCTCATTGTAATCACTGTTGCAGTATGGTTTCTACGTAGTATTGTATCTGATAATTACCATTACCTTTTTCCCATACCAGGAAATGTAATCATATGCTAAACACCTTTCCTTAGGCCTCATTTACACGAGCGTAATATACGCGCGTGCTTTTCACGCGTGTCGTACGCACCTATATTACTCTATGGGGCAGTGCAGACGATGCGTGAATTTTGCGCAGCGCGAGTGCGTTGCGTAAAACTCACGACATGTTCTATAATCGTGCGTTTTTCGCGCATCACGCACCCATTGAAGTCAATGGGTGCGTGAAAACCACGAAGGTCGCACGGAAGCACTTCCGTGCGAACTGCGTGATTCGCGCAAGAGCTGTCAAACTGAATGTAAACAGAAAAGCACCACGTGCTTTTCTGTTTACAAACATCCGGACGGAGTGTCTTAGACATGAGCGAACCGAACTTTACCGGGTTCGGCCGAACTCGTTTTGACCGAACCCGGCAGGAGACAGTCACTGTGCAGGGTGCTGAAAGAGTTAGGCTGGGTTCACACGTGGCGGAATTTCGCTAGTCGTTAATCCGCAGCGGAGCCGTTTCTGCATTGACTTCCACTTCTATTTAGAAGTGTTCGTTTAGACGATGCGTAAAATTCCGCTGCGGAGCATAGGCTGCGGAGCGGAATTTGGTGTCCGCAGCATGCTCTGTCTGTTGCGGAGCAGTGGCGGACTCATGGCGGAATTTCTCCATTGACTTCAATGGAGATTCTAATTTCCGCAATGAAGTCCGCAGCTGTCATGCACATGTTATGTGTGCTGCGGATGCGTCTTGCTTTTTTAACTTGACATTTCTTCATTCTGGCTGGACCTATGTATTTCTAGGTCTACAGCCAGACTGAGGAAGTCAATGGGGCTCCCGTAATGACGGGAGCGTTGCTAGGAGACGTCTGTAAATAGTCACTGTCCAGGGTGCTGAAAGAGTTAAGCGATCGGCAGTAACTGTTTCTGCACCCGGGACAGTGACTACCGATCCCACTATACAGCAACCTGTAAAAAAAATAGAAGTTCATACTTACCGAGAACTCCCTGCTTCTGTCTCCAGTCCGGCCTCCCAGGATGACGTTTCAGTCTAAGTGACGGCTGCAGCCAATCACAGGCCAAGCACAGGCTGCAGCGGTCACATGGACTGGCGCGTCATCCAGGGAGGTCGGGCTGGATGCCGAAAGAGGGACGCGTCACCAAGACAACGGCCGGTAAGTATGAAATTCGTTTACTTTCACTAGGGAAAGTGCTGTCCCTTCTCTCTATCCTGCACTGATAGGGAGAAGGGAAGCACTTTTCCCGCAGTCCGCAGTAGCTAGTCCGCATCAATTTTCTGCACATTTTGTGCAGATCCGCAGCAGAATCTGCAACGCAGATTCTGTGCGGAATTGATGCGGACAGTTGCGGAGGAAATCCGCCACGTGTGGTCATGCCCTTAAACTGGTTCAGCACCCTGGACAGTGACTTCCGATTCCAATATACGTGAACGTGTAAAAAAAAAAAAAAAATCCTGACTTACCGATAACTCCCGGCTTCTTCCTCCAGTCTGACCTCCCGGGATGACAATTCAGTCCAAGTGACAGCTGCAGCCAATCACAAGCCAAGCACAGGCTGCAGCGGTCACATGGACTGCCGCGTCATCCAGGGAGGTGGGGCCAGATGTCAAGAGAGGCGCGTCACCAAGGCAACGGCCGGGAAGTTCTCGGTAAGTACGAACCTCTTTTTTTTTAAACAGGTTACTCGATATGGTGATCGGAATGCACTGTCGAGGGTGCTGAAAGAGTTACTGCCGATCAGTTAACTCTTTCAGCACCATGGACAGTGACTGACGTCGGCTAGCCTCATCTCTGTGATGGCGGCTGCGCGAAAATCACGCAGCCGCGCATCATACACAGATGACACACGGAGCTGTCAAGTGCCTTTTGCGCACGCAAAACGCTGCGTTTTTTGCGCGCGCAAAACGCACACGCTCGTGTAAATGAGGCCTTTAGGGTGAGCCCACATGTCGTGGCGTTTTTCTGCGATTTTCTGAAATTTACAGCAACAGCCTCAGCGGTTATTGCAAATGGTTTGCTATGGTTTTCTGGTGTCAGCTGGCACGCATGGTCCAGAAAAGCTTTGATTTTTTTCAGAGCAGGTTAACAATTGGAAGCTGAGCTCTAAATTGGTTATTGTGGGCAACATGAGCAGTTTTACGGTTAGACAATTTTGATAAATTTGCCCAAATGGATTTATACATTTAAATTCTTCAATTTTTAAGCATGAACATAATGTGTGTCCTGTGGTGGCTTCATTAAAGTAAAATGATGTAGACTGGAGTTTTTATTAAAGGTCGCAGAGAATCGAATCCTGTGAGACCAGGACAGGGTTTCCTAAAGCCTTCTTTGGGAAAGTGTTTCCTAATCTCACAGGACGGAATCTAATCCTGCCCTTTAATATTTAGCTCTTACGGCTATATAATGCTTTTAATACTTTTTGTGTGCATGAACCCTTAGTTAATCGTAAGTCAAAAGACCTGGAGGTTGAAAGATGATAGAACGCAGAATGTGAGAACGCTGTAACAGCTTCTGTTATTCCCTAGTGCACGTTAGAAAAGGAAAGCCTCATGTCTGCAATGACAACACTTCTCTTCATTTGCACTCGTTTTCATAAATATCCCGATATGTGTGAGGACAGTGATAATTTCATGGCCTATTTGCATTTGGGAAATGAAACCTAGTGCAAGGACAAATAAGTTGTCCATAGCAACCAATCATGTTGCGGCTTTCATAATTTAAAAGGGACCCTGACAAATGTCAGCTGGCATCTGATTGGTTATCATTGCATCTCCTTCATTTTACCCTTGCATTAGTTTTGATAAAACTCTCTCACTGAGTTTAGAAGAGCATGTGTAGCGAATTGCGCAGTTTAATTTCCTGATTAGAAAAGGTTTGCGTTTATTTTGTCAATTATTTTCAGGTTCATGTTGAAGTTATTGTGCTCGTTTGTGAACTGATTTAATCATGGTCAAAGATTCATCAATGCAGGTTTGTAAAATAGTGAAATATATACAAGAAACACCCCTATGAATAGTCTATACATTGTTAGGATCGTTTGTGATTATGTACAAGAATGTAGTTATAACACTACTGCTGGTAGTCAGAATTTTAGAAGCATACAAAATGACAATAAAGCTCCTTAAAAATAATGTTTACATCAGAACCTATAAATAAGCCCATATTATACAATTATTTGTCAGTTTTATAAAGAAATGCTTTTAGCCGTAACCTTATATTTATGCGCATGTTATACTGTTATGTATTGTATGTTGCCTTAAATATTATCATGTTCCATAACAATTAACTAACAATTAACATGGGAACTATTCCCATTAACAATTCCCATGTCTGTATGCTATTAGCATAAAACTAACATTTGCAAAAATTATTAATACAAACTCTTTATTCTGCTTAGGAATGCCCCAAAAATCTATTTTAGTTCCATATATATTATTATAGAAGCGTAAAATGGATAGATGCTAACTATAAACAATGATGGAAGTTCTTAATACAAACACTTTTTAAAAGATCTCCAAAAACATGATACTCAAAAATGAGGCACCATGTTACAGTAACGATAAAAATCTTATAAAAAAAAAAATGCATGCTCTCTCAATGAAAAAAGTAGTTCAATTGTTTGCTGTAGTAAGTGGTAAGTCTCCATATTCATTGTTAGGTTCATAGACGCTGCCTGGAAATTCTCCTGTGTGGAACATTAAAATCACAGTAGAGTTAACTTTGGCTCAACCCATGTTAAGACGGTGTTCACCTCGGGTAATATGCGATGAAAACTCATATCTATCATGGCTCTGGTAACCACACATATTGCACTCAAATGGATTACGAAATCCATGACAGCCCATGTGGATGGTGTACATCACGTGATCCAAGAAGAGAACTCGACAGTGCTCACATTTGTGGACTTTTACTGCCTCCCCGTTACTGCTGATAACTTTAAAAGCATCTTGTAAATTGTCATTGGCAGCTCTATACACATCAAATGGCTTATTTTCTTTTACAGACAGCCCATTTCTGGCATGGGGTGCTATGTGACTGGTCAGATATATTAGTCCTCCTCTTTCCTCATTGTTGCTTTCAGTGTCTGTGGAATCTTGACAGCTGTTACTTGGGGAAACTTCTTTCTCAGAAGAAATGGATTTAACCTGGGAAAGTAACAGTAGGTTTTCGACTGCACTTTCATGGGCTGCCTGGTTGGTGTGAGATGCAACATCAGCATGGGTTTTATGTAGGGCATACATTGGGTTCATAGATGCTACCACTTCAGAGCCACCTGGTGGTGTCTGAACCAGTGGTCGCAATGATTCTGCACCTAAGTATGTAATTGCATTATTGATGGCCTGATCCATTACATGTGTCTGCATTATTTCATTCTCCTTCTCATAATTACTGTTGGCATCATATGGCAGGTCTGACAGACGTTTCTCACCTAAGAAAAACATATCATTAGTTATGTATATACATTCAATTTTGTGTTATCTTTCTTTACTATTAAAAGCCTTTACTTTTGAATATACGTGTCATTCTTTATAGTTCATATGGTACATTTTATAAAAGGACTACATAAAAAAAAGTCAAATTGCTTATATTTACAACATGTCTAAAATGTACTTAAAAAGTGTCCCTACTTGCATTACTTGGTTTAATGAAAATATGTTTTTTGTAGAAAAAAAATCTACATAATTCCTGAAAAAAAGTTTAATCATCAGTGTTTTTACATAACTTTATGTAGAATAAAGTGTCAATCATGCAGAACAATTTCTCAATATGCATTTGAACCAGTATTCCTAAGGAGAAAGTACTTCTGAAGGACGACATGGTCATAACAGACTTCTGTCTCAAAGATTTACCGACTGACATAACCTAGTGTTCCCTCAAAGCCAGTAAGAAAAAAAAGTACCTTTAGGGCATGGCCACACGTAGCGGATTTGCTCTGGAATTCCGATGCGGACACTCCGCAGCGGACCCGTTTCTCCATTGCCTTCCACAGCTTTGTGGTTGGGTTTGTTTACACGTTGCGGACAATTCCGCTGCGGAGCATAGGCTGTGGTGTGGAATTTGGTGTCCGCAGCATACAATGGTTGTTGCGGACGTGTGGCGGACTGGTTGCGGACTCATTGCGGAATTTCTCCATTGACTTCAAGGGAGATTCAAAATTCCGCAATGAAGTCCGCATATGTAATGTAGATGTTATGTGTGCTGCGGAGCGTATTGTTTTTTTAACATGATATTTCTTCATTCTGGCTGGATCTATGTATTTCTAGGTCTACAGCCAGACTGAGGAAGTCAATGGGGCTCCCGTAATTGCGGGTGACTACGTGTGTGCACCCATAATTACGGGTGACTACGTGTGTGCACCCGTAATTACGGGTGACTACGTGTGTGCACCCGTAATTACGGGAGCGTTGCTAGGCGACATCAGTAAATAGTCACTGTCCAGGGTGCTGAAAGAGTTAAGCGATTGGCAGTAACTGTTTCTGCACCCTGGACAGTGACTACCGATCACAATATACATCAACCTGTAAAAAAAGTTCATACTTACCGAGAACTCCCTGTTTCTTCCTCCAGTCCGGCTTCCCAGGATGACGTTTCAGTCCAAGTGACGGCTGCAGCGTTCACATGGACTGCCGCGTCATCCAGGGAGGTCGGGCTGGATGCCGAAAGAGGGACGCGTCACCAAGACAACGGCCGGTAAGTATGAAATTCTTTTACTTTCACTAGGGAAAGTGCTGTCCCTTCTCTCTATCCTGCACTGATAGAGAGAAGGGAAGTACTTTCACCTCAATACGCAGCGGCTAGTCCGCATCAATTTATTGCCCATTTTGGGCAGATCCGCAACAGAATCTGCAACGCAGATTCTGTGCGGCATTGATGCGGACAGTTGCGGAAGAATTCCGCCACGTCTGGGCATGCCCTTAAAGTGTACCTACACTTTCAGGTGACATTTCAGAATAAGCTGTCATATGTGTGTACATGAGGAATAACACTATTTCTGGCCATTATATGACTTGTATTCTACATTTTTTAGCAGTTTCTCTTTTGCAGGCTCTATCTCTAATTTTCAGTTTTCTCTGAGCTAGTGGGCAGCGCCTAATGGCTATCATGTCTTCTATGCACTGCACGCATAGGGGAGCAGAATTCTCTTCTATCTTTAGCTATATATATATATATTTATATATATTTATTTTGCAATGCCTTTATTTAGTGATAAAAATCACTTTTGTAATTGACTTTTATTAAAAATAAAAAAAATCACTGTTTCACTTCTGCAGTTCTATGTATCACAGTACATAGAAGCTGCAGAAAGCTGCTCTGAGCAACACTGACGGCTTGGCTGAGAGCAGCTCCTGTGTACTCCTGAATGATTTTGAAGCTCGGTTCTGAGTGGATCCACTTTGACTTGATCAGAACTGCGCTTATCTGTGTCCACACATAACTGTTGATAATCCAGCTAGTTATGATGTGACCATTGATCTAAATAGTGATTCAGATCTAAAATCTCCCTTGTGCAAAACCTATAGACAAAATTGGAAGTATAGTCAAGAAGACCCATGAGTAGTGCAATTGCTGTAACTTTACTACAACAAACACTTAACTATATTAAAAAATGTTCACATTCTTTGTGGGTCGTTTATATAACACTTCTGATAGTTCTCCTTTTAAATAAAAAATGTATTAGGTGAACCTATGATATATATATATATATATATATATATATATATCATGATATGGCTGTGATATTGGTATATAAGGCTATAAAAAAAAGATTGTATCAAAAACTGCACCACACTGCCTTGCTGCCATGTGTATATCTGGTGAAACAGCAGTTCAGTAAATTCAGTTATCTGTGCATTATTTCTAGTCACATTGTGGGTGAAATAACTATATATTTTTACATGTTCTATTAAAAGAACACACAATATTTTTCCAGTTTGCTTAAAGACATTTAAGACAAAGTGTTAGAAGTGAGAAGATGACACATTTAAGTTTCTAAATTCATAGCACTTTATTACTGTTGTGGCTTCCTAAACTGTGTTTGTTAGCTGAAGGAGATAAACTACACATAACCAGAGCAGTAAAATTAGACAAGACAGGAAACACTTGGGTTCATCTGTGCTGGAAAATACTGGGCTGGTTACGTGGTTAGCAAGGCTGAATATAAACCGCTAACTGAGCAGAGCTATAAATGCTGGGAGTTGCTTAACGGATGCCTAGGTAAAATCTTCACATCTCTGGTCTTGCATGTACTTTTGAAAAAATACATAAAAATCCTTGTGTCTTCATTACATAGTACGGTTGAAAAAAGACACATGTCCATCATGTTTAAGGGTATGTGCACACACAAAATAAAAAACGAACGAAAATACGGAGCTGTTTTCAAGTGAAAACAGCCCCTGATTTTCAGATGTTTTTTAAGCTACTCGCGATTTTCGCTGCATTTTTTATGGCTGTTTTTGGAGCTGTTTTTCTATAGAGTCTATGAAAAATGGCTCCAAAAACGGCTGAAGAAGTGACGGCTAAAAAACGCCACGTTGGAACAGAATGCCGTATTTCCCATTGAAATCAATCGGCAGATGTTTGTAGGCGTTCTGCTTCCGATTTTTTCTGGAAGTTTACGGCCCGAAAAACGGCTGAAAACACTACGTGTGCACATAACCTTACCAAGGGATGGGATGAAATATGAATTCTACACATTGACATAGGAGCTGAAATTTTTCATTCTAGGAAATTATCTAAGCCTTTTTTAAAGCCATCTACTGTCCCTGCTGTGACCAGCTCCTGCGGTAGGCTATTCCATAGACTCACAGTTCTCACTGTAAAGAAGCCTTGTCGCCCCTGAAGCTTGAACCTTTTTTTCTCCAGACGGAGGGAGTGCTCCCTTGTTTTTTGAGGGGGTTTTACATGGAACAGGATTTCACCATATTTTTTGTATGTGCCATTAATATATTTATATAAGTTAATCATGTCCCCCCTTAGTTGTCTCTTTTCCTGGCTAGATATGTTTAATTATTTTAATCTTTCCTCGTAACTTAGATTATCCATGCCCCTTATTAGCTTCGTTGCTCTTCTTTGTGTTTTTTCCAACTCCAGGGCATCCTTTCTATGAACTGGAGACCAGAACTGAACTGCATATTCTAGATGAGGCCTCACTAATGCTTTGTAAAGTGGTAATATTACATCCCTGTCCCGCGAGTCCATGCCTTTTTTAATACGCGACAATATCCTGCTAGCCTTAGAAGCAGCTGATTGACACTGCATGCTGTTATTTAGTTTATGATCTACAAGTACACCGAGATCCTTCTCAACAAGTGACTCTCCCAACGTAGCTCCCCCTAGGACATATGATGCATGCAGATTGTTGGTACCCAGGTGCATAACTTTACATTTATCTACATTAAACCTCATGTGCCAAGTGGATGCCCAAACACAGTGTGTCCAAATCGGCTTGTAATTTATGAACATCTTCCATAGACTGAACTATATTACATAGCTTGGTGTCATCTGCAAAAATAGAGAATCTCTGAATGTTATGAAGAGGACGACAGAAATAACTGAATTAAAGGGGTTTTTGCCATGAAGGACATTTATGACATATCCACAGGATATGTCATAAATGTCAGATAGATGCGGGTCCAACCTCTGGGACCCGCAGCTATCTCCAGAACAGGTGGCCCCTAAACCCCGTTCAGCCGCTGTGTGTTGCGGATGAATGAAGTGTTTTCCGACAATGAAAAACGTTATATGGTCGTGAGTTACGTAAACCGCATAATTCTCTGAGCTAAGCTGTTTCCGTAACTCCAATAGTAGTGAATGGCAGTTACAGAAGCAGCGTAGCATGCGTGCTACGCTGTTTCCGTAACTACCATTAAGTTCTATGAGAGTTACGGAAACAGCGTAGCTCAGCAAGTTATGCTGTTTACGTAACTCATGACCATATAACGTTTTTTTATGGTCGGAAATGAACCTCATTCAGCCGCAACACAGAACGGTTGAATGGGGTTTAGGGGGCCCCGTTCTGGAGATAGCTGCGGGTCCCAGAGGTTGGACCCGCATCTATCTGACATTTATGACATAGCTTGTGGATGTGTCATAAATGTCTCTCATGGGAAAACTCCTTTAAATTCTTTAAGAACTCTTGGGTATAACCCATCTGGTCCCGGAGCCTTGTGCAAATTTATTTTATTTAACTTCTCTTGGAACACATCTACCTTCAGTAAATTAATTGATGTATTAACAGCACTGACACTGCCTACATGAGCTGCTCTTTCTTCTGTTGTATATACACAGAGCTAAAGAACCCATTTAGTAACTATGCCTTCTCTTGATCCCCTGTGACCAACCTAATGCTAGATTACATTTTTTTAGAAAAGTTTTCTGGCTGTCAGTCAATTTGATAACAAAAAAATCTCTTTCTAATATATCCATCCTCTATTTGCATTAGGCTCCATGCATTTGGAACTTCATGCAGTAGCCACATGTATAGAGCCAAGGACGGATTGAATCCTGTCCTGTTAAATCAGGAAAGTCATTCCTCCACTCTAAACAGAGCATGAGCCCTTAAGGGGGTTTTACACTGAGCGATAATCATTCATCTAACGCTTGTTCCCGATAATTGCCCTGTGTAAACAGGGCAGCGATCAGCAGATGAACAAGCAAACGCTCAATAATCTGCTGATCGTATAGTTTTAAAAAAGTAAAATATTATCGTTGTCGGCAGTGCATCTCCCTATGTAAACAGGAAGACACGCTGCCGACATGATAATAATGTATGGGGACGAGCACTTGTCCCCATCCATAGCTCCGTGTGATTGGAGCAAGCGAGCGCCGATCAACGATTTCTCGTTGATCGGCGCTCGCTGCACCAGCTGAGTGTCGGCCAGTGTAAAAGGCCCCTTACTCTCAGGTTGACAATTTCTGTTAGGGAAGGGTGTGTACATGGGAGAAGATTTTATCAATGTGTTGACCACTAACAACTGCACTATCACTCAAGTGCAGAAGCCGTATATTTTGTGCCAAGTATTGAACAGGATCTGGTCATGTGAGATCAGGAACATCTTTCCCAAGGAAGACTTTTGGAAGTGTTTTCCTGATCTCATAGGACTGGATCCGATCTAATCTTTGGCATCAAATATACACTTTTGAATTATGTATTTTTGTTGGCCAGTTTCACACATAGCGTTTTCAGTTTATAGTGAAGCTTGAGAAAAAGCCTTACTCTGCTTTGTGGTGTTATTGTAGCATTTTTTTGAAATCACAGAATGCTCTAGGTATGATGTCTTTTCTGTCGTTTTGCTTTATAGGCTTCTCAATTGAACTTCAAAGACGCCAGGAAAAATACATGTACAAAATGATACAAAACAAAACCGCCGGCATAAATGCATGTAAAATACCATTAAAGGGGTTGTCCAGTCATAAGAAATCCGCTTCCCGGCAGATCAAAACAGCTAATAAGCGGGGGTGTAGGGAGTTGGAAACCCTAACGTTCAGATGTTGATGGCCTAGGATAGGATATACTGAGGATAGGCCATAAACTTCTTATGACTGGACAACCCCTTTAAAAACCCTTCAGAAGACTGGTGTTTTTTTCATGCGTTTTTGGAAACACGAAGACCCCCCCCCCCCACTATGTTTAGGAGGTCCTAGGACAGCTGCATTGATGTGATAAAGGTTTAGCTTATTAATCACAGCTATAATACTTGGCTATGGCCTTGTTCTAACACATTGCAGTTTTTGTATACTGCATATTTTTATTTTTATTGAAATCCTATAGAAAAGTAAAGTTTACAGGACATAATTTATACTGTTTTTTGTTTTAATACTGGTTTTGCCTAAAAAAAACTGTATGCAAAAACTGCACTGTAAACTTCACTGTGTAAGCTAGGCGTAGAGCAATTTATAGACAGAATTCTGTAAAGTGGAGCACATAAACATTAGTTGAGACTCAGAGAGTTTTCAGAGACATTTATCATGAGCGGTACAACTATACAAGTGTATCTCTAGGAAATTAAAAATAGTAAAGCTTAATGAAAATACTTTGTACAATATTATCAGTTAAAATTGCATTTCATTTGTTTAATTTAATTGGCTTTTATTTTATATTTTCCTTCTCTGATTCAAGTTATTTGTTGCTCGGAATCTTCTTGTGCAGTTTTTACAAAGCACTAAACCAGTCTCCAATGATAAAATCAATCTTGTTTTTTTTTTTTTTACTGTAAATGCAAGTTGTAGGCCTTATTTACACGAACGGGATAATCGTTCTTTTTTTTTTACGGCTGTCACACGGCTGCATTAAAATAAATGTACTTCTGTGGGGCTATTCAGGCGGACGTTTTTTATTAACAAGCCACGTGAACAGGCCGTTAAAAAATAGGACGTCCTATTTTTGCCCGTTTTCACGGATTCCTCAATAGCCTTAAGTCTATGAGTGTAAATAAGCCCTTACATGCATTTCGATTGTTTTTAAAAACAGGAAACAAGGGGAAAAGGATAAAGCTTCTAAAAAACAACAACACATTTTCTAAAATACTATTATCTGCAGAATATTTCCTTTATTAAACAAGAACGACCCAGAAATGTAAAAGGTAGCAAGCGGGAAATCAAATTCTCTAAGGTTTCCTGGAAACAGTCAATACACTAGCTTGTTGAGGGGATGCTCTGCTTTTGACTCATTTCTGATGCTAATGAAAGCATATTAGGGAATTGCAAATAATGCAGATTACTAAGGCTAGGGCTACACGGCAGAATTGGCCATGTCACAGGTCACGCGTCCAAAGATTGCTGTCTCGCCCTGCCTGCATCACAGGTAATAAAAGTCAAAGTGGTTGTTTTGCGACCCGCAAGTTGCTGCAACCGTGACGCCACAGTCCCAAGGACTCAAAGCTGCTGGACTTCTTGGGACTGTAGTGTCGCGGTAACTTGCAAGTTGCAAAAGTGTCAAAATTTTCTATATGGGCACCTTTTAGAACTATCTAGTTTAGCCCTTTACAAGCATTTTATAGACTATTCTGAATGTATTATAGAAGAACCTTGTAGCTCCCTCTAGTTTAACCCTTTATGAGGATCTTATAGAGGCCCTTATTTAAAGTGTGTCTGGCTTATAACAGTGGCACTTTAAAGCAAGAACATAGGCTTTGTGCCTCTTTCCTCTCAATTGTCAACCCCTGTTCTCCCATCGAATTTATAAAACGACCTATAGAAAGACGTATCACTTTAATGTACACAAGAACCAGGGATGAGTGACAAATTGTACACTGCCATGTGAGGGTAATTGCTGTATGTAAAAACTGTGACAGAGGCAAAAGAAAAGCCAAAGAAAGAAAGGATGTGGATTGGTATCCCATCGCCTTGTATCGCATAAGCCCTCTCCGTTCTGTTCAATCCTTACAGAAGTTTGTGGACCACAGTATTCATTGGTCATACAACCATAGCAAAAAGAGCAATGTTTCAAACCATAGTAACAGCAGGGTCTTACTATGGTTTGAAATGTTGCTCTTTTTTCTGCTGCTGTTTAAATAAATATTTATGGCAAATACTGTCCAATTGATTTAGCTGGTTGCTCACGCAATTGATCCCAGCGAAAGGCACTGCACAGTAGGTCAAATTCTAGCGGTGAATTTACCTGCCGCCAATAAAGGAATCGAGTTCATAGTCGTTTTTCTTTGTTCAAAACTCTGTCGCTATATAAGCAATACTTGAATTGTATTGACAAAAGTTTGAAATGACAACATTTTACCTTCCTTGTTAGAATCTATGAGGATTTGTTCATTAAATTTACCTGATTTAATCTGAAAGTATGTTAGTGCATTTTACTATATTATATATTCATAGTAGTTGTATATTAATGGATGAATGAAAGCTGCTGACGCAATATGCAAAGTTTTCGGCAATCTTTTGTTAGTGATCTAAAGGGTAGATCTAGATACTAAACTTATTTTGCTGCATGTTGGAGACCAGTTGTATTTGAAGTATTCAGATATTTGAAATTCTGATCCATTTTCCTTTGAACTACCAAATCCAATTATTAGTTGTGTTGTTTGGGTATTACACTAAAGGTAAATTAAGGCTACAAACTCTTACCAACAAATTTCTGAGGCATACAGCTCTTACGTTTGGCAACATTAATTGCAAGTCTGTCCAAAACAAGAGATCTTTCAGACCCAAGCTTAGATAGGTCTTCTGCCATTTCAGTGTGACTGGTCTCTTCTTTTATTGCTATAATAAAAGGAAATAAATGTTGTCAAAAAATACAGCTCTTAAGTAAAACACAAGTCAGTGACATGTGTGAAGTATTTGATCAGCTGCAGATAATAATTGGAGAAGGGTAATATCTATCATTAATCTGGGTTACATAATCAGCATGAACATTCTGGGCTGCAACTGGGATCAGTCTTTTTCCATTTCTAATCAAAAATATATACTAAAAAAGATGACACAAAACATGGAAACACAACAAACAGACTTTACTGTATGTTTTTAGCAATAAAGGATTGTATGCCATGGTGTTAACTACTCTATGTAAATCGTCCAGTAAGTTAATTGATACTAACACTGAAACTAGGAAACTCTACTAGACTTATAATAGTCTTCGATACTTTGAGAAATGCGTTTGCTCTATTGTGCCAAGTTTCAGTGGTATTCAGTTCAGTTCTTCTTAGAGGGTGGAAAAGAAACCGTTTTGTGTGATCTCACTCTCTTGTATCTATCATGTTACATATAACATCTTTGAATTACGTTAGTCTTTGCAGATACTAGCAGAAGTGTAAATTCTAGGCTAAAAACAGCTTTACGTATGGTGAAACACTTAAATATGCTGTATTGTTATGTTACAATTATGTGTGGCAGGCCACTGGTGACATTTGGTGGCAACACATAAGCATAGCTGGTTTATATGCATGGTTTGGAAACACTAGAGGCATCGAAATTCAAGAAGGTTTGAAAATAAGACAAAGCAGGCAAACAAGAGGCAGTGGGAAACTTACGTGGTTAGATCTGCTTGGCCGCAAATTGGTGGCGTGCTCTAATATTTAATTTACATCTTTGTCTCACGTCACAACTTGTAGGTGAGGAATTAGCGTATAGGCAACTACTGAATAACGTAGTATCAAACTAATTGCTTATATACTTGGCAAGGTCATAATAGAATTTGCAGGCAATATTGTTAAAAGCGTCATTGATTACCAAACTAGCTATTTTAACAGGGTAAAATAATATTTAAGCTGATTAAACACTGGCAAATACACAGGAGAACCTAAGTATTAAGATCTCTGTTCTGTTTGGTCATGCATGTTTGTAATAAAAGGAAAAGAACTCCACCTAGTCTAACAAAACATATCCAAATGGTCTTTTAGGATAAATTCAGACGAGCATAGCTAGCCTCTGACGTGAAAACTTCAGTTTTCCACGTCCGAGGTGCACCCGTGTGGGATGCGTTGTCACGGATTCCACCATAGACTAGAGTCTATGGAGGGATGCGTGACTCGCAGGAAAATAGGATATGTCCTTTTTTTTAATGTATCCTTCATACGCTCCGTTGAAACAACGGTCGTGTGAA
The DNA here is from genome assembly GCF_050947455.1 of Rhinoderma darwinii. Classification (NCBI taxonomy): domain Eukaryota; kingdom Metazoa; phylum Chordata; class Amphibia; order Anura; family Rhinodermatidae; genus Rhinoderma; species Rhinoderma darwinii. Next base: position 235,913,928 of record NC_134691.1, read on the forward strand.
CGGCCTCATTGAAATACATGAGTCTGTGTGATGGCCATTGTTTTAACGGCCGTCACACGGACGATATACACGCTCGTCTGAATGAGCCCTAAGGGTGCCCGTACATACAGTTGCACATTGTAAGAATGTGCTTTACCTATACAAGTTGCTTGGCGGAAAAGCACATTGCAAAACTGAGCCGAAACATGCAGTAAAACCATGTATGCTGTGTAGGCTCATCATCACATATGCTAACAAGATCATGGTCAACAACTTTTGAGATTTAACATTGTCTGATCAGCTGTTGCCACACACTACACACTATGTAGTAATCTTCTGTAGCGACATCATGTAGTTAGCCCAGCACTACTGAGTACTATATCTGGTCTCAAATTTAACACCATGCCAAAAATTAAAGGTAATCAGCACATTTTACGCTAACCAACGTCTGGCATTGCTGGTTAGCGAAAGGGTAAAGGAAAATGTACACACCAGTGAGATGGATCATAAGGCTTGCATCAGGGTAAAAGATGGCTATTCTTCCACTGCATATCATTAGCTAGTTAGGTTGGAGTGTCCGTCAAACTAGGAATTGTCCGGCATCTAGAGCTCAAATACTTCCCTCTGCCATCAGCTCTGTTGTATGCTGATGAAGACAAGCAGAGCCATCTATCAACTGCACAGGATAGTGTGGAGAGTGTTTGGAGCAAACGCCACCCTAATAAGCATACGACACACGGCGGAATAAAAGTTATTTTTTACTCTGATGCAAGCCCTATGATCCACCTCACTGGTATGTACATCTTCCTTTTCCCTATGGCTAAATAGCGGTGCCAGACGTTTGTTAGCCTAAAACATACATGCAGACTCCCTTTTAAGCATTTCTGTTTTTTTAAAGGTAAATTTTAAGAAGACCTCACAAAAAAACACACAGGTACATAAAAGATAAACGTACAGTTAATTGGTGTAAAGAGTATTACAAGGTACCCAGGTACATGAGGCCAATGTTTGTTTGTAACAGACAAAATATATGGATATACAGAATCTTGAAGTGACATACACTACCGTTCAAAAGTTTAGAGTCACTTAGAAATTTCCTTATTTTTGAAAGAAAAGCACAGTTTTTTTCAATGAAGATAACATTAAATTAATCAGAAATACACTCTATACATTGTTAATGTGCTAGATGACTATTCTAGCTGCAAACGTCTGGTTTTTAATGCATTATCTACATAGGTGTATAGAGGCCCATTTCCAGCAACCATCACTCCAGTGTTCTAATGGTACATTGTGTTTGCTAACTTCGTTAGAAGGCTAATGGATCATTAGAAAACACTTGAAAACCCTTGTGCAATTATATTAGCACCGCTGTAAACAGTTTTGCTGTTTAGAGGAGCTATAAAACTGACCTTCCTTTGAGCTAGTTGAGAATCTGGAGCATTACATTTGTGGGTTCGATTAAACTCTCAAAATGGCTAGAAAAAGAGAGCTTTCATGTCAAACTCGACAGTCTATTCTTGTTCTTAGAAATGAAGGCTATTCCATGCGAGAAATTGCCAAGAAACTGAAGATTTCCAAAACGGTGTGTACTACTCCCTTCAGAGGACAGCACAAACAGGCTCTAACCAGAGTAGAAAGAGAAGTGGGAGGCCCCGCTGCACAACTGAGCATTAGAGTACATTAGAATCTCTAGTTTGAGAAATAGACGCCTCACAGGTCCTCAACTGGCAGCTTCATTAAATAGTACCCGCAAAACGCCAGTGTCAACGTCTACAGTGAAGCGGCGATTCCGGGATGCTGGCCTTCAGGGCAGAGTGGCAATGAAAAAGCCATATCTGAGACTAGCTAATAAAAGGAAAAGATTAATATGGGCAAAAGCTCACAGACATTGGACAGAGGAAGATTGGAAAAAAGTGTTATGGACAGACGAATCGAAGTTTGAGGTGTTTGGATCACACAGAAGAACATTTGTGAGACGCAGAACAACTGAAAAGATGCTGAAGAGTGCCTGATGCCATCTGTCAAGCATGGTGTAAAGGATCTGCCAGACACAGCTGTGTCGACGCCCGTGGTTTATCAGTCTGCACCTGCTCCTAGGTCTGATAGAGTGACTCGATCTGCTACCACTCAGGCTGGTAGGCTCAGGAGTGAGAGAACCTATCACAGCCTGGCCAGACGGTTCTAGCTCCCGCCCTCGGTCTATTTATACCTTCATTTCCTGCTTGTCTTTGCCTGTGATTCTATCCTGTTTCCTGGCTCTGCTGCTCCTGCTATTATTATTGACCTTGCTTCATTTTGACCCCGGCTTTACTGACTACGCTCCTGCTCTGCGTTTGGTACCTCATTCACTCCTGGTTTGACTCGGCTCATTCTCTACGCTTGTTGCTCACGGTGTTGCCATGGGCAACTGCCCTATTTCCCTTAGCTTCTGTGTACCCTTGTCTTTTTGTCTGTCGTGCACATATTGAGCCTAGGGACCGTCGCCCAGTTGTACGCCGTCGCCTAGGACGGGCCGTGCAAGTAGGCAGGGACTGAGTGGCGGGTAGATTAGGGCTCACCTGTCTGTCTCCCTACCCCGTCATTACACATGGTGGAGGTAATGTGATGGTCTGGGGTTGCTTTGGTGCTGGTAAAGTGGGAGATTTGTACAAGGTAAAAGGGATTTTGAATAAGGAAGGCTATCACTCCATTTTGCAACGCCATGCCATACCCTGTGGACAGCGCTTGATTGGAGCCAATTTCATCCTACAACAGGACAATGACCCAAAGCACACCTCCAAATTATGCAAGAACTATTTAGGGAAGAAGCAGGCAGCTGGTATTCTATCTGTAATGGAGTGGCCAGCGCAGTCACCAGATCTCAACCCCATAGAGCTGTTGTGGGAGCAGCTTGACCGTATGGTACGCAAGAAGTGCCCATCAAGCCAATCCAACTTGTGGGAGGGCCTTCTGGAAGCATGGGGTGAAATTTCTCCCAATTACCTCAGCAAATTAACAGCTAGAATGGCAAAGGTCTGCAATGCTGTAATTGCTGCAAATGGAGCATTCTTTGACAAAAGCAAAGTTTGAAGGAGAAAATTATTATTTCAAATAAAAATCATTATTTCTAACCTTGTCAATGTCTTGACTATATTTTCTAGTAATTTTGCAACTCATTTGATAAATATAAGTGTGAGTTTTCTTGGAAAACACAAAATTGTCTGGGTGACCCCAAACTTTTGAACGGTAGTGTATATAATACATGAAACAACAAAAAACCTAAAATACAGCTTTTCAATACAGAAAGGAAAAGAAATAGGAATAATGCAGTCTAAAACAAATTCCCGATGGAGGATGAAGAGGACCAGAGGACACAGAGGCAGTCCTTGGCAAGGAGAGCAATAGCAAGCCTACCAGAACCTAATGGTTAGTATGCGGGTTAGCTAACCCATGTTGCCATATTTTCATAAACTTATCCAGGCAGCCTTCATATGTAAGCTTAAAAAAAGGGAGATTACTATTAAAGGGGTTGTCCAGGCACAGACAACTGATGACCTATCCACAGGATAGGTCATCAGTATATGATCTGTGGGGGTCCGACACCCAGATCCCGCACCGTTTAGCTGCTCCGACTGCCTCCGGGCGCCAGATGTTATGAAAGGTATGCAGTATTCATAGCCGGAAGCAGATGACGCTGTGCTGCAGAACAGCAACTCTGCTCCTATTCACTTGAATAGGAGCAGAGCTGTAGTACTGTAGCTCGGCCGGTATTCTGCGACCGGAGCCATCTGCTTCCGGCATGGACATCCGGTGCCCAAAGGCAGCCGGAGAAACTAATCGGTGCGGGGTCCGGGTGCTATTTTGCCCTCCACAACGACATCACCCAAAGTCAGAACACCCAGAGATGCAGACTCCTCAGGGTCTGGAAGTCTTGGTATATGGGGTAGAAGTGCATGACCCAGGGATGTCACCGATGACCAGGCCATCTCTTCACCATGGAATAACAGCGAGGCGCTCTGCCAGATCTTTAGAGTAGTGTTTATTGGAGTTGAGAGGGAATGACCTGACAGGGGGGCCAACCCATACAGTGAGTTCACAAGGGGCCTATAAGAGCCCAGTAGTAAGGCCTCAAGATCTAGACAGGGATTGGTATGTCTATGAGTAGACCACCACCATGCATAAACCAATTGGCTTGCTAGGAAGTATAGGTAAAGATTTGGGAGGGTCAAGCCTCCTTTACCCACTGGTAGTTGTAGACAGTGTTCCCTATAAGGTGCGCAGCAGCGCACCTTCCACAGTCCACCCTCTCAGTAAAGTTTAAAGCCTGTGCACTGTCACGGGCGGCGGGCGGATGCAGTGGCATCGCTAGCACTGGAGGGGGCTCCGGTGCTAGCGACAGCCACATTCACTTGTATGTGCGTCCTCAGGACGCACATTCAAATTAATACTATAGGCTCAGTGGCGTAACTATAGGGGTCGCAGTGGTAGCAATTGCGCCCGGGCCCCAAAGCCAGAGGGCCCGCGGCCCCCCGCACCACAACACTGAAAAGTTACTATAGTAACTGGGACCTATGTAATAAACTACTTGGGCCCCTGTTACTATAGTAACTGACAGTACTTACCCTCCCTCTTTCCGGAGCGCAGTGGAGGTTCTAACGTCACAGCACTGTGCGCAGCACATGACATCATGACGCTATGCGCTGCAGACAACATCCCACACTGGATGAAGTGAGGACCACCGCTGCGGCCAAAAAGGAGGGTAAGTTTAATACCACTGTCTTGCTGAAGCTGATGGGTTGGGGTCCGACTCCCGAGACTCCCGCCAATCAGCTGTTTTGAAGGGGGTGCAGAGCGCGTACGAGCACTACTTCCCCTTCATTTCGGTCACTTTTTCACACTGAATCGCCGACCCGACGTGTCAGCGATTCACAGTGTGAGCAAGTGAGGGAAATAAAGGGGAAGCAGCGCTCGTACGAGCTCTGCACCCCCTTCAAAACAGCTGATTGGCGGGGATCCCGGGAGTCATACCCCGACCCATCAGATATTGATGGCCTATCCTGAGGATAGGCCATCAATGTTTAGGGACTGGACAACCCCTTTAACGTGTATTAGGCTTAGATACAGGGCCCCAGCAGACAGTAATCTTATACTGTATAAGACTAACTTAGGCTTAGATACAGGGTCCAACAAACAGTATCACACATGCACATGGGCCCTGTATCTAAGGCCCTGTTCACATCACCGCTGCCCTTCCGTTGAGGGGTTCCGTCGAGTTAACCCCTCAACGTAAAGGTTCCTTAGCTTCCATTTTCATCACCACAATGGTGATGGAAACTTTGCTATTGGTTTCCGTTTGTCAACATTATGAATGGGTTCCGTTGTTTTGGCGGAATCAATAGCGCAGTCGACAATGCAAAACAACGGAACCCTGCCACAGCGGTGACAAACGGAAACCTTTAGCAACGTTTCCGTCACCATTGAGATCAGTGGTGAGGGAAACCGAAGCAGAGGTTTCAGTTTGCCTTTCTGTTGAGGGGTTAACCCGACGGAACCCTTCAACGGAGGGGCTGCGGTGATGTGAACAGGCCCTTACTAATTTTTTTATTTTGTCTTTTTTTACAGGTTTGGTCGTTGGACTACATCGTATTCGAGGACTACTTCGATGAACGCTTTTTTATTCTCAATAAAATGGTTAATGAGGGTTGTGTTTTTTATTTGTTATTTTAATAAATCTATTTTTTCTGTGTCTCTGTATTTTTTTTAAACTTTATCGCTACCAACTTACTAATGGCCGCTGACGGATTTACAGCGTCCATTACCAAGGCGGGGCTTAGTGTTAGCCGGTGAAAAGGCCAACACTGACCCCCATTATTACCCCGGTACCCACCGCTACCAGGGGTGCCAGGAAGAGCTGGGTACGATGCAGTACCCGGCCGTCTGTAGTGATGGCCGGGCATTGGGGCGGCCGCAGGCTGGTATAATTAGGCTGGGAAAGGCCAAAAACAGGGGCCCTTCCCACCCTGGTAATGCTGGACTGCTGCTGCGTTGCATCTGGCTGGTTATGAAAAATAGGGGGACACCACGTCATTTTTTTTATAAATAATTGGACAGCACGATGTGGGGTTCCCCCATTTTTATAACCAGCCAGATACAACACAGCAGCAGCATGCAGCATTACCAGGGTGGGAAGGGCCACTGATTTTGGGCTTTCCCAGCTTAATAATACAAGCCTGCGGCCGCCCCGATGCCCCTCCGTCACTACAGATGGTCGGGTACTGGATCGTACCCGGCTCTTCCCGGTACCCCTGGTGGCGGTGGGTACCAGGGTAATAATGGGGGTTAGTGTTAGCCTCTTCATGTCTAACATTAAGCCCTGTCTTAGTCAGGCCTGATTTACACGAGCGTGTGCGTTTTGCGCACGCAAAAAACGCGGCGTTTTGCGTGCGCAAAATGCACTTAACAGCTGCGTGTGTCATCAGTGTATGATGCGCGGCTGCATGATTTTCGCGCAGCCGCCATCATTATGACACTCCATTTTGATGTTTGTAAACAGAAAAGCACATGGTGCTTTTCTGTTTACATTCAGAGTTTGACAGCTGATGCGCGAATCACGCAGTTCGCACGGAAGTGCTTCCGTGTGACCTGCGTGGTTTTCACGCACCCATTGACTTCAATAGGTGCGTGATGCGCAAACAGCGCACAAAGAAAGGACATGTCGTGAGTTTTACACAATGCACTCACGCTGTCTGCACTGCCCCATAGGCTAATATAGGTGCGTACGACACGCGTGAGAAGCACGCGCGTATATTACGCTCGTATAAATGATGCCTCATGGACATTGTCAATCAGCCAGCAGTCATTACTAAGGTGGTAGTAATAGGTTTAAAAAAAGACATAGATAAAATATTTTATTGAAATAAAAATCCCACACACAACCCTCGTTATCCATTTTATTGAGAATTAAAAAAAACGCAGTTATTGAAGTAGTCCTCGAATCTGAAGTGGTCCAACAACTGAACTTCGAAAAAAACATAAAAATAATTAGTAACACATAAAAAAGGAAAATAATTCTTATACTTACCTTTCCTGGGTCCAGCGCTGGAGCTGCAATGTCAGCGAGCTGGGCCCTATAGCTAATCCTATCATGTGTGATATTGTCTGCTGGGCCACTCTATCTAATCCTATAATGTGTGGATAACCAACATGTACACGAGCAGTATTAGTGTGAACTCCAAGAATATATGTCTTTATGTGTCTATAAGCATCAACGTAACACAAATAGCTATAACTATGGAATGAGGAGAACACACATATAACACATATAACCCAATATGACCTGGTACTCTGACCATAGCATTACTAAGAAACCTATAGAGAAAAGAGGTCAAGTACGCTCAAGATAATATGTGATAGAAAAACTTCTTTATTAGCAGAAACACAGAAACAAGACAATTAAAACATGAGCATGTATTTGCCTTACTATACTACTGTGTGCTACCAATTATACTTACGGTTTACATTTTTCAGCACCAGTGTATGGTGTATCTTATATGTGAATTACTCCATTCATATTTATTGTTATCACATTTCTATTTACACTGTTCATAACTCCTACATACCAAGCAATGGTGGTTCCAACCTAAAAATTGCTTCCTATACCATTTATTTATGTGTTGTTACATATAGCCACATGCATTTAAGACTGTTTCTTCAACAACAGTATTGATCCCGGATTCTTGCTATTGATTCTTTACATTATGTTCTACCACTAATATATGTACACCACATGGGCTGACGCCAACTTTACACTGTATGACTCATGTTTTAATGGTCTTGTTTCTGTGTTTCTGCTAATAAAGAAGTTTTTCTTTCACATATTATCTTGAGCGTACTTGACCTCTTTTCTCTATAGGTTTCTCCTATAATGTGTGATACGGTCTGCTGGGCCCTATATCTAATCCTATCATGTGTGATACTGTCTGCTGAGCCACTGTATCTAATCCTTCCATGCGAGATACAGTCTGCTGGGCCCTATATTTAATCCTATCGTGTGTGATACAGTCTGCTGGGCCCTATATCTAATCCTATCATGTGTGATACAGTCTAATGAGCTGCTGTATCTAATCCTATCCACAGTTCAAAAGCAAATGAACACAGCACTTCAACATACCTATATATTAGGCCATGTGCTTGCTACCAGAGGATGAATCAGTTCCCCAAATTGAATGTAGAAAAACCATAGAGCAAAGTAACGGCACCAGGACTTCAGAATAGATGAAATAGGGTGGATTTATTCACCTCAAGTGAGCGACGTTTCAGTTCGTCACAGAAGTAGCTTGAGAAAGGTGACGAACCGAAACGTCACTCACTTGAGGTGAATACATCCACCCTATTTCATCTATTCTGAAGTCCTGGTGCCGTTACTTTGCTCTATGGTTTTTCTATATATATATTGTGAGACAGTGACAGGTAAAGTCATTGAGGGAAGGTATATTTCTCCTAGAATCCTGTCATATGTATCCTAGGCTCCAGGGAATGAGTAGTTCTTGCAATAGAAAGCTCTAGTTTTCCAATCTCGGCTTAAAGGGAATGTGTTGCCAGCAAAACATGTTTTGTTTTTTTTTAATTAAACATTTAGTGTGTAGGTGATTAAACATTGTTCAAATTTTTTTTATTTTTTTCACGAGTCAGGAAATATTATAAATTAGATTCTAATTTATAATATTTCCCATTGCTGGTCACTAGATGGAGCTATTCCCAAAATTGCAGCATTGCATGTGGTAAAGCAACCACATTGTTTTTTGCTGCAAAATTGGGAAAAAAAGCACTCGCTCTAGTGAGCTCTGAGAATCCCCCCCTCCTTTATCCTGGCTAGTGCCGGGATAAACGAGGGGTTTGAACGGTCTAACCTCCTACACTGTGTGTCGCCATTTTTTGAGCTAACACACAGTGTAGTAGGTTTACATACAGTAGTAAACACACACAAACACGAACATACATAGAAATCTCTTACCTGCTCCTGCCGCCGCGGCTCCCTCCGGCCCGTCCGCTCCGTCTGCTGCCGCTGGTCCAAGTGCACAAGTCCGGAAGCCGCGACCGGAAGTAGTAATCTTACTGTCCGGCCGCGACTTCCGGTCCACAGGAAAATGGCGCCGGGCGGCGCGCATTTCAAATTGGACTGTGTGGGAGCGGCGCATGCGCAGTTCCCACACAGACGGCGTACACAGAAGTGGATGGGACGGGACCCGTTCGCAGTCCCTATGGGACTGTGGCTGCCGTATTCCATGTCTGTATGTGTCGTTAATCGACACATACAGAAATGGAAAAAAAAATGGCAGCCCCCATAGGGAAGAAAAAGTGTAAAAATAAGAAAAAGTAAAACACAAACACACAAATAAATATAAACGTTTTTAATAAAGCACTAACATCTTTAACATATTAAAAAAAAAATTGTGATGACACTGTTCCTTTAAGGAAAAGCTGAAAAAAAGAGTTGGATTGGAGAAGAGCAGGGCGGGTTCCCCAATCCCTAGTCCATCTCTGTTTGTAGGACAAGGCTGCTGCTCAATTAGCTGCACCTGTACCCTGTGTATAAAAAGGTGCAGACACAGTGTGTGGGAGTCTCACCCCTGACTCAGACTGGAGACTACTAAGTCTGGAGTAGCCTGTATTCTATGTGAGTAAAGACCTGTGTTACTTTGTGTCCAGTGCCTGGTAGGAAGGCACTCGGTATAGTTAGATAAATATCTTGTTTAGTTAGTGCTCAGACGAGCAGGATTTATTTTGTATTTTGCCTTGTTGTACAAGAGGCTGTTTCTTTGACAAGAATAAAAACACAGGCAAAGCGCTGTTATGACTTTTAATGCACGGTGTCCCTGTCTCTGGCTACAAAGAAACCGCTGTACCAACCTCTCCTGATGCTAAACCCTCACAATATATACACACACATATACATACACACACACATTTTGTTGGGGGGGCACATATGTATTGGGGCTATTCCCCCTGATGTTTTAAGTCCTTAATGACAACCCTGGCTGCTAGTGCTGCATTGTTGGATCACTTAGGAGACCCAGCGATGCAGCTGAAAGCTGCGGGCCATCGGCCATGAGAAGTTTGGGGGGGGGGGGGCCAAAAGAAGAACCTTTGCATCGGAACCCATAAGCCTTTAGCTACGCCCCTTTATAGGCTGCAGGCCACGTTAAGGCTGCAGCCTATAAGTCTGGGGTCTGTGTGGCAGTATCTACAGGGGGGTCTGTGTGGCGCTATCTACAGGGGGGTCTGTGTGGCGCTATCTACAGGGGGGTCTGTGTGGCGCTATCTACAGGGGGTCTGTGTGGCGCTATCTACAGGGGGTCTGTGTGTCACGATCTACAGGGGGTCTGTGTGTCACGATCTACAGGGGGTCTGTGTGGCGCTATCTACAGAGTGGATGTGTGTCGCGCTATCTACAGGGGGGATGTGTGTGGCGCTATCTACAAGTGAAAAACAAATGCTAGAGGCAAGGAAGCCTTGTTTCCCAGCTACCATTCGATTGATTAAATTTTTTTAAAATTTTTAAATTATAATCTTTATTATGCTATTGTAGCAAACAGACATACAGACAAACCAACATGAATAGTTAAAATTTCCAATGCATGGATAGGGGCAGTGGCCGTTAGTGGCTGTAACAATGTAAACGTGTTCCTGCCGTCTGTGACTGCAGACAGGCAGATTCAGGAGGTCACCGATGTAGCAGAGAACTCCTAAGTAGTTAGATTGTTAAATTATAAACTGGAGATGCCCTAATACCAGCATGTGTTAAAATTAGAAAGAGAGCCCCCCCGACATGTTTCGCTACGTATGTAGCGTCCTCAGGGGTTCATGGATTTTAACTATTCATGTTGGTTTGTCTGTATGTCTGTTTGCTACAATAGCATAATAAAGATTATAATTTAAAAATTTAAAAAAAATTTAATCAATCGAATGGTAGCTGGGAAACAAGGCTTCCTTGCCTCTGGCATTTGTTTTTCAATTGTTGTATTAGGCCTGCCAACTACCAAGGGTCCTAACTCCTTCTATTTTGCGCTATCTACAAGGAGTCTGTGAGGCACTATCTAAAGGGGGTTTTATGTGTGACGCTATCTACAAGGACAGTGGTGTAATGAGGGATTATTTCATTGATGCCTATAATTGGTGTTTATAACGGTCTATTTTACAGGTGTACTTGTAATATTATAGTATTTAAAAAGCAATTAAAACAAATTTAAATACGTTTTCATATTCTCTTATTTAGTCGCTATATTAGCGTTTACTGGGGGTATTACTTTTGGTCATCAGATCTCCCACCATTGATGGAGACTTGTCCTGCTCCCTAACTGCCCCGCTCAGGAGCTGCCGAGACTTAGAGGGAACATTGGTTGTAGAGTACCAAATGCAAGTCGTGCATACCCTCCTGGCCAAATAAAGGATCTAGTTTCCCTATCCACAATGGAGTACAATGAGAGAGGCAACCATACAGGAGAATTGTGAAAGAGGTGAAGAAATCTGGGGAGATCTGGTAAAGAGATTAATACGACCCGTCACTGTAAGAGGGGGGTGTTTCCATCTATCAAAATCGGTTTTAAATCTCTGCGATCAGGGTGTTATATTGTCAGGTATAAAGCTATTCCATCATTGTTCACCACAACATCCATATAGCTAAGTTTATCCGCCCACTGTAAAGGGGGGGGGGGGTACTTCCATACATTTGGCCGCAGAAGACCAGGGACTTGGACCAGTTAAATCGCAGGCCCTAAAATGAAGCAAAGTAGTTAAATAGACCCAATACTGACCATAGGGAAGCGCCAGCGCCATTAAGGAATAGAAGGGTGTCATCAGCATACATAGAAACACGCATCTCTTTTTCTCCCACCATGAAGCCCTTTATATCAGGTGAATGACGTATGGCTGTTGTTAGCAGTTCTATGGCGCCCGTGCATAAAGGGATGGCGAGAGGGGACAACCCTGTCTAGTCCCCAGAGAAAAGTCCACATCTATGTGAGGAGATAGCCCGTATAACAACTCCTCTAGTATAGGCCTTAAGAGCATGCAAAGTCATCCCATGAGCTGCAATTTCTTCATTAGATTCTCAAAAGGCAGGCATTTCAATCTCTAAGGAGTCTGCGATATCTTTACAAGATAGTCACAGGGTGTTCAGCCTCCATATCCGTCACTTTGCAAGCTCAGAAAATCCCAGAGTAAGCAGTAAGGGGGAATGGTTTAAGCATTTCTATACCATTGGAATTACTGGGTTAAAACTGTATAACGAAAAAGATGCTTTTGTGAGCATGATTCTTCTGAACTAACAAATGGCTGTAGCGCTAAACGGCCATAATGTATGTGGACAAATTGAAAGTTTACATTGACACTCAATCTTAATTACCTCAAAAGCAGGAGAAGACCGTTTGTGAAATACTTCAGGATGGGACCTTCCACATTAGTTGTCCCTTCTAGAACCATGGGTATACTACACCATATGTGCAACCTGTGAAGTTGCATAGGCTTACTAGAAAATAAGGCCAACTATCACCTTAAAAGCAACTTTCTACTGTCTATTAGATTGCATGTGAGGGAATGAGCTCATAAATATGATAGATCACAATTACTAGAGACCTGTGGGGGGAGTTCATTGATGAGCTATCGGAAAACAAGAAGCCCATATAATGTATTATATGAGGTCCTCTTACTGTTCAAGTCTACACACTTCACAGTAGGGAACTAACACAATGTTAGATTACATCACAAATCAGCACTCGGGGACTGTGCAACAGGACTGATGGTCTCCATAGGGCTTCACTAGTTGGAGAATGTTATTATGCATTAGAATAATTATAGGTAGTTTCACTAAAAAGAATAGCAATATTTTAACTTTTCAGGTGACTTATCAGAATAATCTGTGTGTACATGAGGAATAACCCTATTTCTGGCCATTATATGACTTGCATTCTTAATATTTTTAGCACTTTTCTACTCTGCAGGCTCTATCTCTACAGCAGTACAGAGTAGTGTAGCTGAGGATCCAGCACTGGGGTGACATATAACTCTTACTAGCAGCTGCAGCATGTCCTCCTCCTGCTCCCACCTCTTCTCTGCACAGACTTTTATGGGCATCATCTGTGTCTCTCTTAGGCCTTATTCACACGAACGTGTGCGTTTTGCGCGGGGAAAAAAATGCTGCGTTTTTTGCACGTTGCAGCTGCGCGTGTCATTAGTATGTGCTGCATGCCTGCATGATTTTCACACATATGCCATGCTTATGACATGCGGTTTTGACGTTTAGAAAAAGAAATGAAGGAAGTGCTTTTATTTTTTCCTTCATTTCTTTATCTACTGTTGCATGAATCATGCGCGTCACACAGAAGTGCTTCCATGTGCCGTGCGCGATTTTCACGTACTCATTGACTTCAATGGGCGCGTGATGCGCAAAAAACGGCCAAGTTTAGGACATGTCGTGAGTTTTACGCAGCAGCCTGAAAATCACGGACTGTCTGAACGGCCCCATTCACTAACATAGGTCCGTGCGACACGCATGAATATCACGGACGCAATACTTGTTCGTGTGAATAAGGCTTTATTTTGCTACTGCTCCCCTTCCTTCCCTATATCCTTAATGTGCAGCAGCTTCTGTTTTTCACTTTGCACCTGCTCCCCCTCTCCTCTCCATAGCCTCCAGTGGGCAGCAGCTTATGTATCTTTGTCTCTGATCCCCCCTCTCCATAGACTTCTATGGGCAGACTGTTAAGAGATATACCTCCACTTCCTGCCCTCCATCTCCTCTGCTCTGTAACTAGAGATGGATTTTGTTTGACAACGGGGTGGACAGCATATTACAGGAAGGGATATACCTTATGTCAATAACTTCACACAAAATTTGCATGGATAAAGCAACTAAATTTTAACAGTAAGTTAATTACAAAGTTGATATATAAGTATATATATATATATATACAGGGTGGGCCATTTATATGGATACACCTAAATAAAATGGGAATGGTTGGTGATATTAACTTCCTGTTTGTGGCACATTAATATATGGGAGGGGGGAAACTTTTCAAGCTGGGTGTTGACCATGGCGGACATTTTGAAGTCGGCCATTTTGTATCCAACTTTAGTTTTTTCAATGGGAAGAGGGTTATGTGACACATCAAACTTATCGAGAATTTCACAAGAAAAACAATGGTGTGCTTGGTTTTAACGTTACTTTATTCTTTCATGAGTTATTTATGTCATTATGGGTGTCAGGTCCGAGCATTCCTAGATGAACAGTTTCCTGGAAAGTGGATTGGTCGTCGTGGGCCAGTTGAATGGCCCCCTAGGTCTCCCGATCTGACCCCCTTAGACTTTTATCTTGGGGTCATCTGCAGGCAATTGTCTATGCTGTGAAGATACGAGATGTTCAGCAACTGAAACTACGGATACTGGAAGCCTGTGTTAGCATTTCTTCTGCGGTGTTGCTATCAGTGTGTGAAGAGTGGGAGAAGAGGGTTGCATTGACAATCCAACACAATGGGCAGCACTTTGAACACATTTTATAAGTGGTCAGAAACTTGTAAATAACTCATGAAAGAATAAAGTAACGTTAAAACCAAGCACACCATTGTTTTTCTTGTGAAATTCTCGATAAGTTTGATGTGTCACATGACCCTCTTCCCTTTGAAAAAACTAAAGTTGGATACAAAATGGCCAACTTCAAAATGGCCGCCATGGTCAACACCCAGCTTGAAAAGTTTCCCCCCTCCCATATACTAATGTGCCACAAACAGGAAGTTAATATCACCAACCATTCCCATTTTATTTAGGTGTATCCATATAAATGGCCCACCCTGTGTGTGTATATATATATATATATATATATATATATATATATATCAGATACAGTATTAGATTAGCATAAGTTGTTTAAAAAGTAAAGGTCCATGTAAGCTTAGGTTATATGTGGATATTTCAACAGTATGTTGTAAAGGGTGTTCCCCCTGAAATGATTAATTTAGGGTATATTCAAACGGTGCGGTCTAAATTGCATTTTTTGCGTGCCATTTTGCCATGATTTAGCGATAATCACTGCAATAAAGAAGTCCTTTAGACTTTGTAACAAATAATCCCTGCAAGTGCTTTTCTCAAAAGAAACCTTTAACGTTGAACATGCTGTCTTATCTGCAGTCAGCATGTTATAGAGCAGGAGAATTACAATGCTCCTTACTGCGGTATAATGGATCAGCTCTGTATGCCGTGTATGATAGACTGTTAGCAAGCCTGCTTCCTCCTCCTCCTCCCCCTCCCCTCTCCATAGACTTCTGTGGGCAGCTGTAACCTGTTCTCTCAGTGAAGCTTAGAATTTATCTCCTCTCTGCTCTAGGGATTCTATAAGTGAGTACTAGGTAAGTGAACAGTTAAGAAAATAGGAGAGGGGGGAAAGGAGCCAGATAAGTTGAGAAAGTAATCTAATAAGATATATTACAAAGTTTCTTATCTTCCCCTTCGCTTGTACTATTGATTTATGGAAAGTTGTTTTATAATTGGAGGTTTCAATTCTCAAGTAAGCACTAAAACATGCATAAGATATATGCCAGCTCTGATCTGTTGTTCAAAAATCTGCTAAAGGGCATTGATAAACATGTCGCATAGCCGGAACTAACATACCAAACCCCTACAACACACCTTTGGAAAGACTAAACTGAAAAGTTTCTCAACTGTTTGATGAATATGGAGTGCATTTAGACATTGTTTTTTGTTTATGTTCTGCATATATGTTGGGAAATGCTCCCGACATACATGCAGTCCTGACAAATGCAACTGTATGCCATACGCCACATATGTCACCCATTGACTACCATTGTTCAAAACAAAAATATATATACTGCGCAATCTTTTTTTTTTTTTGTTCTTTTGCAGGATCCCTTGTATTGAAAAGAAGTCGACTATGCTTTCCAATACAGTGAAAAATACGGTATACCAACCTTTACAATCAGAATGGTGTTGACATGTTCAGAAAGACACGTTGGCAGCCTGTCATATCTTGAACGTGCAGAAAGACGATGTATGAACATAGCCTCACTCCAGTTTTATAGTTATTTATTAAGAAATCTGTAACCTCTGTATCATCAAAAAAATCTTACGGTAGTATTGAAATCAAATACTTTTGATCAGCAAACACAGTATTATGTGTCTTTTCCAGTCTAACTGTCATGATACATTTTTTCTAGAAATTAAATTACCTGAGTAAATGTTATTCTGAAGCCCCATACTTTGCAAGTAGTTATGACATCTTTCCTTGTGTTCTTCCAAAGAACTGCGTTGTTTGTAACTGCGTCCGCAATAGCCACACTTATGTGGTTTACCTACTGAAAACAAAATTAAAAAAAGGTAACATAGTGTTCAGCAATGTTTCCCACTAACTATACATACTGTAAAAACAGAATATAACAATAACATGGTATTTGTTTTTTGTGATCTCAAAAGATCAAAAGTAAAAAACAAAAGTACAGTATACTTTTCTGATTAAAAAAAATCAGAGGCCTATTTTTGCTTAGAATTATTTTTTATTTTAAGCTGACTATTAATGTTCAATGTGCTGTACAGTGACTGAAAAAAGTATTTGCACCTCATTCGATTTCTTCTATTTTTGCTAATTTGTCACATATAAATGTTTCAGATCGACCAACTGATTTTAATATAAGACAAAGACAACACGAATTAACACAAAATGCGGCTTTTAAATGATACTCCCATTTATTGAGGATAACGATTTAATCAAAACCTATATCAATGTAAAAAAATAATTGCCCCACCTAAACCTAATAACTGGTTGTGCCACCCTTGACAATAACAACTGTGGGTTTTAATTTTAGTCATTTATACTTGTTCCCTATAGGAAAACATTTTGCACTATAATAACTCAAAGTAGATTTTAAAATCTCCCATTTATCATTTGTACAATTATTTGACATTAGTTGTTCCCAGTCTATATCCTGAATTGCAGCCCTCATCCTGGGGAAATTGGCCTTCTTAAAATTAAGTGTTTTTGCCCTCCCAGCCTTTGTTTTTTACAGTATAGGTAAAATGTAACTATATTGTGATCACTGTTACCAAGGTTTTCACGAACATTGACATTCCCAACAAGCTCTGCATTATTAGAAATGACCAGATCCAACAGAGCTTCACCTCTAGTCGGGTCTTCCACAAACTGGGCCATAAAATGTTCCTGCAACATGTTGAGGAAATGTCTTCCCTTGGCAGTTGTATCCGAATCATGACACTGTAGCGTCCATGGCCGCGGGCCGTCGGGTTTACTCACCTCCCGACACCCGCAGCCATGGATCTGTGAGTGCTGGTCCCCATCTCCTTCCTAGGAGACGCCAGCACTCACTTCCGCTCCGGTCATCGGGGTCTCGTAGAGTGCTCGCGCACATGAAAACAATCGTCATCATCAATCAACATTATTTCCTGGCCTATAAGAAGGCCCCAGTCCTTCTGATCCTTGCCTGAACGTTGTTAGTTTATCCAAAGTCTGTCTTGCAAATGGTCCCTTAGTGTTTCCCATTCCAGTTGTTACCCATGCCCTGTTACCTGTTCCTGTATCTCGTGCTTGTTCTCGTTCCTCTGCCTACTAGTGTTGGAGTTGTGTCCTACTGCACCTGCTGTCGTTTGCCACGTCCAGTGTCGTTTGCCGCGTCTAGTGTCTTCTGCCACATCCAGTGTCTTCTGCCACATCTTGTACTGCCCGCCACGTCTGGTGCTACCTGCTGCACCGACCTCCATCTGTGCTGAAGCCACAGCCACTGTCTGGACTAGTTCAGGTACCCAAGTGTTATGAACTGCCAATAGACTTTTGTATAGACTGAGACCTTGTCAGCTGCCTCTCCGCCACATACCCTGTGACCGTGACAGACACTAATTAATATCTGGGTAATTAAAATCTCCCATTATCACTACAGTACACACTGTGCTGCCTGCTCCATCTGTTTACATATTTGACCTTATATCTCTTCAGTTATATTGGGGGGTCTATAGATTACACCAAAAGTATTTTTTTTCAGTGTTTACCTCCCTTTGTAATTCCACCCACAAGGTTTCAATCTCCTCAGAATCTTCACCCACTATTGTCTCTTTCACACTCGCCTTCATATCACTTCTCACATACAGACATACACCACCGCCTTTCCTATTTGCCCTGTCTTTTTGAAACAGTGTAATACCCTGTAGATTTACAGCCCAGTCATGTGAAGAGTCTAGCTATGTTTCAGCAACACCAACTATGTCTATATGTTCCTCCAGTACCAAGGCCTCCAACTCCCCCATTTTGCTTGCTAGACTTCTGGCATTTGTGACCATACACTTTAACTTGCATTTCAATTTGTCATATTCGGTATCAGAAATGTGATTATTTGACAAGATATGGGCATTTTTATTTTAAATGTTGTTTTGTAACAAGAGTATCTCCTTATCCTGTTTTCTAGTGCTCTCCCCACAGTCTATTTCTCCCCCCACCAATATAATCTGACCCCTATCTAACCTAACTACCTCTTTATTTTCATCTTGATGTTTTAGGCAAATGTGAGACAAGCCTTTGTGTTCTTTTTGTTCAGCAGAGGTTTGCACCTTGCCACTCTCCTATGGATGTCATTTTTGCCCAGTGTCTATCTTTTTGTGGAATCGTGTACATTGACCTTAACTGAGGCAAGTGAGGCCTGCAGTACTTTAGATGTTCATCTCCGTTCTTTTGTGTGTGACCTCCTGGATGGGTTGTCGATGTACGCTTGGTGAAATTTTGGTAGGCCGGCTATTCCTGGGAAGATTCACCACTGTTCCAAGTTTTCTCCATTTGTGGATAATGGCTCTCACTATGGTTTGCTGGAGTCCCAGAGTCTTAGCAATGGCTTTGTAACCCTTTTCAGACTGGTAAGTTACAAAGACTTTGTTTTGCATCTGTATTTGAATCTCTTTAGAATGTGGCACCAAGTGCTGATTTATGAGACCTTCTAGCCTGGTAGACATTGCCAGACAGGTTCTATTAAAGTAATGTTTACATTCAACAGATCTGGCATTAATAATGCCTGGTTGTGGCTAGTGAAATTAAACTCAATTGTCAATTGACTTGATTTAGGGGGGCAATTACTTTTTTACATAGGTTCAGGTAGGGCATACCACCATTTTTCCTTCAGTAAATGAAAACATAATTTTAAAACAACATTTTGTGTTTCCTTGGGTTATCTTTCTGTAATATTAAAAGTAGTTTGATGATCTGAAACATTCAAGTGTGACAAATAAACAAAAAATACAAGAAATTGGGAAGGGGGCAAATACTTTTTAACAGCACTGTGCATGTTCTTGAAGTATGTCTTCTTTTGAATGTTTGACAGTCGGGCACACTTTGGATCTGAATTATACTGAATTAAAAGGATTTGTACTTTACAGGGCCTAATAATATTGTTCAAAGCAAAAACTTGTCAAATGAGATTTCTCGTATTCCTCTTTTTCCATGCTGATCATCGAATTAGAGTAATGTATTTTTAGGCGTCAAAAAAAATTAATTATTAAGCTAAACGTAAATCTGATGAGTTTACATAACATTTACCCTCCATAACATTATTATTGAGCCTCCGCCAAAACAATAAAATTTTACATGTGTTTAAAATATTCCTATTCTTTCAGTTTGAATGGTATTTTACATGTATGATTAGCAGTTAGTGCACAGAGCTGCTCTTCCTATTGTTATTGGGGACAGGAAAGTGCAACTACGTTCAATTATTAAAGTTATGGAATTGAGTCTTTTGGTCATGCACATACACAAACAGCGGTCCAAAATCAGGCTCACTTACCAGAATGTGTCCTGAGGTGACCAGAGAGTGCGTCTCTGCGTCTGCATGCATAGTTACACAAGTGACATTTAAAGGGCTTTTCACCAGAGTGTAATTTGATGTGGCGGAGGAGATTGCCTTTCTGGGTAAATGAGGCACCACATTGGTTGCATTGAAATGGCCGCTCCCCTGCGACAAGAAAAACAATAAAAACAAAAATTATATACAGACAAAATAACTATATAAAAATAAAATAAAATATATATATATATATATGTGTATATATATATATATATAAAATGACCCAAAAATCTACAATTAAACAGATATATTATCTATCTATCATGTACTGTATGTACTTATGTGAGAACAAAAACGTAACACAGTTACAAGAGGAAGATTTTAGCAAGAAAGTTGTTTTCTCACTAGCACTGTATGACTTCCGTCGTCTGCAGGTTTGATAGAACATGAGGCTTTTAGACTAGACCTGCCAGTTCCTTAACGCTTCACTGGCTGGGTCAATTTGATCTGAAAATCTAATTTTTTTTTCTAAATCAGAATGGCACATCACAATGCAAATTCAACCTCATTTAAATAAAGTGACTGCAACATTTTTGTGTTGAAGAGCCACTCTTCCTGATCAGCAGTTTTGGAATAAACCAATATCCAATTTTGTATGTTGTGGCATTTGGTGGTTTGTTTTTTTTTAATGTAGCTTTTTTTTTTTTCAAAGGGTCTTTAAAATATGCTACTGAAGCATCAAAAAATAAAAAGGGAACTCATTAAAAATGCATTTCAGGATCACAAGTTCATTTCAGCGTTACATTCTTATATTTAAATGAAAGGCACTTCATTATAGAAGTTATAATAACTTCTTTTCATTTACATTTTCCCATGTATTTTCCCTTTCAATTTCTTCTCCATTACCTGTCTGTCCCTAAGCGGCCAGATCAGGGAGGAGAATGAGAGGGTGAAATAAAAATGAGCAGGCAACACTGCGCTGAGGGACATTATCCATTATCCTTGCAGGATATTATCATGGGGTTTTGAATTAATAGTCTCAAGAGCTCACAAAACTCGTAGCCCATGACTGTATGTTTAGAAAAGTGAAAGCCTTCCCAAGGAGTACCAGCAGTGAATTAGCACTACTGCAGTCTCCCTGCTGAAGGTTCCATCTTGGAAGCTACATATCCTATACTTACTTTACTGTTTAACTGCATGTATATTCATATGTAAACAGTTGTTAATTTGTGATCTTACAAGAAGAAGGTCTAAGGTCTAAATCTATCTATATTTCCCTTTTCTGGTCCAGCCATGCTGACTGCAATGCATCCCACTTTTGCTGGAGGGTGCCTGGGGGAGGATCCAGAAAGCAAACAAGACGATCTAGGTGTTCCCACAGATGCGCAATTGGGTTCAAGTCTGGCGATTTAGGGGGCCAGGGAAGTACTTGGAAGTCTTGGTTGTGCTCTTCCAACCACTGTCAGACATTTCTAGCTGTGTGATATCTCGCATTTGTCTTGCTGGAAGATTTCATCTGCCCCACAGAAGACAAACAGCATGTATGGGTGGACGTAATCTGCAACAATGGATTCATAGCCAAATCAGTTCAGAGTGCCTTTCGCATGGATGAGTGGGCCTAGAGAATGCCATGAAAAAATTCCCCAGACCATAACGCTACCGCCACCAGGTTGTATTCTTCTAGTAATGGTTGCAGGGTGTTTGTTCACTGATGTTTCTCACCTGACACTCCAACGTCCATCCAATAGATAAAGCAGAAAACATGAATCATCGGAGAAGACCAGCCTTTGCCAATCATCGATGGTCTAATTCCGATACTGCCGTGCAAATTGAAGACATTTTTTCCAATGCACCTTTGTGAGCATAGAAGCAGTGAACATCTGTCTGCTTCGGAGCCCCATACGCAGTAGGGTTCGCTGAGCTGTTGTTTTAGACACAAGTGTCTGGTATCCCCCTGGGTGATTTTCACTGTGAGCTGCTTCACTGTAGCGTGTCCCTCCACCCTCACACATCTTCGTAGCCGACGTTCACCACTCATATCAATGGCATGTGGTGCTCCGCAGTTTCCACGTCAGTTATTCCCAAGGTGCCATTTGTCCACTCAAATTACACTTCACCACAGCAGCACATGAACAGTTCACAAACTGCAATGTTTGAGAAATAATGCCACCCTTTGCCCGGAAGCCAATAATTATCCCTTTTTGCAACGCTGATAAATCTCCCATGGCAACAACGAGTAATATGTGTTCAGACAGCCTATCGCACACCTTATATACCCACCAAGCCAGCCCATGACGCATCACTCCCTTCATGGGCTACACACTGCCCACGTCGAAAGTAGGAGGTGGTCATAATAAGGTGACTCGACTGTGTGTGTGTGTGTGTATATATATATATATATATACATACACACACACAGATGGCGCCAAACAGATAAAATTAGGACAAAAGTGTGCGTGACTTGATGTCATAGGTCATGTAAAATAAGCCTCAATATAGAAAATTTCAGTTAGTTAAAAACAATCAGAATTCATAATAATGAATAATAAATAGTGGTACAAAAATAACATAATATATTAAAATAATATGATAATAAAAGATGAATCCACGTGTAAGGCTTTGTTCACATCTGTGCCGGGACTCTGTTCACGGACCATTCCGTCAGGGAATCCCATGAACGGAATCCAAACTAAAACAAACGGAAACCACAGGTTTCCATTTGCATCCCGATTGATTTAAATAATGACGGATCCGGTGCAAATGGCTTCCCAGTCGACTGCGATATTCATTCCGTCAAAATGACGGAACCCTTAAACAACGGTGACAAACAGTAACCATTTGCACCGGTATCATCACCAAATCAATCAATGGTAATGCAAAAGGAAACCTATGGTTTCCATTTGTTTCAGTTTGGATTCCGTTCACGGGTTCCCCTGACGGAACGGTCCGATGGAACCCATGAACGGAGTACCAATGTAGATGTGAACGAAGCCTAAGAGGTTCCTTGTAGGGTAATTTAAACAGAAAGCCGAATGAGTACAAATGCAGTTCTCGATGGTCTAGATCAGTGATCGCCAACCACCAATACCGGGCCGCGGATCATTTGGTAACGGGCCACGGTATCTGGTGTCTTCCCCGGTGGCTGTAGGGAATATCCGCTGCGGAAAACTGGGAGATGGTTTCAGTTGACATGGGGATCTCTGCCTTTCGGATCTCTTCTTTCGTCTTCCCGGCACCCACGACAGGTTATATGATTATTTTTATGATGCAATGTTTCATTTTGTTGTTTATAATCCCCCCTTCCTTCCCTATTTTTCTCCTTCCTGCTTTTTGTCTTCCTGACTTCTCTCCCCAAATCTTTGATGCTGACAAATATAATATTACAAGTTATGAGTACTAGATTCTGGAGTCAGGGAGAAATTTTTCCCCTATTGAGGCAATTGGCATCTACCTCATTTGTTTTTGCCTTCCTCTGGATCAACATGGTAGGATTGGATTTGTTGGACCTGTGTCTTTTTACAACCTTATCAACTATGTAACTATGATACTCTGATACCAGCTGTTAGAAATGGAGCCCGGCTGTCATGAAACACCTAAGCGCCTGCACGCAAAAACCTGTGCAGGACTTAGACTAGGCCGCCATGAAATGGTGGTGGTTTAGCCTAAGGCCCGTTAGTGACCGCTGCATATTGGCAGCCACTAATGGGTTAATTCTAGTACACATTCCCTCTCTTAGGTCAATTAGGAACACTACTATATTAAAAGAATGTGATATGTCACATTCTCCGCAATGTCGGATCATTTGTCGGGTCATTTGCATATTGAAACCAGGTCATGTAAGGAGCTGTTTTTAAAACATTTGTAATTGCATGTATTACATACTTTCCAAACGTCCCGGTTCCAGCAGCCAGTGGTGTATCCCGGTTTCAACTGTATCTCTGTCCTCAGAATGCAGATACAGTCTAAACCAATGGTGGAGCAGGGATTCGTCAGCTAGTGCTCTACTATTGCTAGTGCTCAACTATTCACTATGTAGAGCCGGCCGTAAGCAGCTCGGCACAGAGAGACGCAATGCCGTGACTTAATTGCACCTGTCTGCACCGAGCCACTCATAGCACAGACCGGCGGAGCAGAGGGATCTTTATTAGGTACTATGCGGGCATTATACTGGGTATGGGTGCAGTTATGGGAGCATTATACTGTATGATGTCAGCTAAGGGGGCATTATACTGTGTGGACAGTGTCAGATTGGCCAACCGGAGAATCGTTGGATCCTTGGGTGGGACCAGGCTCTCCTGCTATCCATTATCATGTATGCAGCCAGTTACTACTGCTGGTGAATGCATTTCTCCAGTTCTGACTCTGCCCACCAGCAATGCGCTCCTGCATTTTTTTTTTATTTGAGTCTTTTGCAGCGAAATCACAGATTTTCCACCACAAAAAAATTGAAATTTATGAACGTTTTTCTTGGCAGATTTTTCCCCAGAGTGCGGATGAGATTTGTTCAAATCTCATACACTTTGCTGCTATTGTAATACGCTGAGGATTTTCTGCAATTAAATCTATTGCGGAAAATCTGCAGCTAATCCATTAAGTGTAAACATACAGGTTTACTGAGTTATGAAATATTTTAGCAGTGTACTAAAGCAGAACTTTAAAGCGCATCGGGGCCAGCTTGATTTAAGACAATGTTTATGTTAGAATAAAACTTTGTCTGCAATAGATGGAGAGTGGGCCCTTTAAATAAATTCCTCTGGTGGGCCTAAGGTACCACAGTCCGACACGGTGTGGTGGCAGCTAAGGGGGCATTTATATTGTGTGTGGGCAGCTAAAAGGCATTATACTGTATGGGGGCAGCTATAGGGGTATAATACTGTATGGGGACATCTATGGGTGCATCATACTGTATGCTGAAGCTATGGGGTATTATACAGTATGGGGCAGCTGTGGGGGCATTATACCGTGTGGGGGCACCTATGGGGCAGTATACTGTATAAGGGCAGCTATGAGGGCATTATACTATGTAGAAGGCACTATGGGGGCATTATACTGTGTGGGGGGCACTATTCTGTGTGGGGCTAGCTTTGGGGCATTATACTGTGTGGAGGCCACTATAGGGGCATTATAATGTGTAGAGGCCACTATGGGAGCATACTGCTTGGGATGAACTGAGTGTGTATGGGCGAAGATTTGGTAGGGTTAGAGGCGTCGCGTAACAGGAATAAATTTGGTGCAGTGCGCTTTTCACACCACATCTGTTGTCCCTCTTTGCAAATCTTTAAAGTTAGGAGGTATGTGTATTTACTAAAATATTTTTATTTTTTACAACAGGGACCTTGTACATAGCCGTAATACGGCCATGTGATACGTTGGGCAATAATGTTCATTTTCTAAACAATTACAAACAGAACTAGAAGTCCTCTTCATCGCATGATTCAATACCACAATTTTTTTTCTTTTTTTTTTACTAATGTGATGGGCAACTGCTCACCAAATTGACATTAAATAGCATACAGTAAAGCCTCCAAGTCTCCATTCTCCCAATAAATATTTTCTTGGAGTATGCTATAATTAGGGAATGACTGGCCAGATGTCTTATTTTAAATATATATACAGTACTGTGCAAAAGTTTTAGGTAGTTGTGAAAAAATGTTGCAAACTTAGAATGATTTAAAAATAAAAGTGTTAATAGTTTATTTTTATTAAATAACAAAATACAAAGTAAATGAACAGAAGAGAAATCTACACCGTGTTCCAAATTATTATGCACATTGGATTTAAGTGTCATAAACATTTAATTATTACTTTTTCAATTAAATTCATGGATGGTATTGTGTCTTAGGGCTCTTTGGATCATTGTAATCAATCTCAGACACCTGTGATAATTAGTTTGCCAGGTGTGCCCGATCAAAGGAAAACTACTTAAGAAGGACGTTCCACATTATTAAGCAGGCCACAGGTTTCAAGCAATATGGGAAAGAAAAAGGATCTCTCTGCTGCCGAAAAGCGTGAAATAGTGCAATACCTTGGACAAGGTATGAAAACATTGGATATTTCAAGAAAACGTAAGCGTGATCATCGTACTGTGAAAAGATTTGTGGCTGATTCAGAGCACAGATGGGTTCGTTCAGATAAAGGCATAATGAGGAAGGTTTCTGCCAGACAAATTAATAGGATTAGGAGAGCAGCTGCTAAAATGCCATTGCAAAGCAGCAAACAGGTATTTGAAGCCGCTGTTGCCTCTGGAGTCCCGCAAACATTTTTTTTACTTTTTTACTAGTCCCACTAGGGGACTTTAATACGCGATCATCCGATCGCTATTATAATACACTGCAATACTTTTGTATTGCAGTGTATTACTGCCTGTCCGTTTAACACGGACAGGCATCTGCTAGGTCATGCCTGCGGCATGATCTAGCAGGCATTCGCTACAGGCAGACCTGGGGGCCTTTTTTAGGCCCCCGGCTGCCGTTGGAGACACAGACACTCAGAGATCTTATCGCCTGGTGTCAGTGGGATGAGAGGGAGCTCTCTCCGTCTCTCCAAAAACCACTCAGATGCGGTGCACGCTATTGCGCACCGCATCGGAAGGGTTAAACGGGTGAGATCGATACTAATATCGATCTCACCTGGCAGAGCAGGGACGCCCCCAGCCTCTGGCAGCTGAGAGAAGGGAGATTTGACAGCTTCCTGCTCTGTTTACTTTATTCTGATGCAGTGCCGTTAAAAGGCATATGCATCAGAATAAAGCCAGTGAAAAGGAGTATTGGCGGTCACTAACGGGTTAAGGACGCAGCCTGTTTTGGCCTTCAGGACGCAGCCAATTTTTTCAAATTTGACATGTTTCACTTTATGTGGTAATAACTTCGGAATGCTTTTACCTATCCAAGCGATTCTGAGATTGTTTTCTCGTGACACATTGGACTTTATGTTACTGGCAAAATTTGCTCGATACATTAAGTATTTAATTGTGAAAAACACCAAAGTTTAGCGAAAAATTGCAAAAATTTGCATTTTTCTAAAATTATTTATATCTGCTTGTAAGACAGATAGTAATACCACACAAAATTGTTGCTAATTAACATCACCCATATGTCTACTTTAGATTGGCATTGTTTTTTGAACATCCTTTTATTTTTCTATGACATCACAAGGATTAGAACTTTAGCAGCAATTTCTCACATTTTCAAGAAAATTTCAAAAGGTTATTTTTACAGGGACCAGTTCAGTTGTGAAGTGGATTTTAGGGCCTTATTTATTAGAACCCCTCGATAAGTCACCCCATTTTAAAAACTTCACCCCTCAAAGTATTCAGAACAGCATTTAGGGAGTTTCTTAACCCTTTAGATGTTTCACAGGAATTAAGGCAAAGTAGATGTGACATTTTCAAATTTCTTTTTTTTTTGCAGAAATTAATTTTTTATCTACTTTTTTTGTAACACAAAAAAGTTTTACTAGAGAAACGCAACTCAATATCTATTGCCAAGATTCTGCAGTTTTTAGAAATACCCGACATGTGGCCCTAGTGCACTTATTAACTGAAGCACAGGCCTCAGAAACATTTGGGGGCTCCTTTTTATTAGAAAATATTTTAGGCACCATGTCAGGTCTGAAAGGCTCTTGCGGCGCCAAAACAGTGTAAATCCCCAAAATGTGACCCCATTTTGGAAACTATACCCCTTGAGGAAATTATCTAGGGGTAAAGTGAGCATTTTGATCCTGCAGTTTTTTTGCAGAAATTATTGGAAGTTGGCCATGAAAATGAAAATCTACATTCTTTCAAAGAAAATGTAGGTTTAGCTAATTTTTTCTAATTTCCAAAAGCACTAAAAGGAGAAAATGCACCACTACTTTTGTAAAGCAATTTCTCCCGAGTAAAACAGTACCCCACATGTGGTCATAAACGTCTGGTTGGAAACACGGCAAGGCTTAGAAGGGAAAGAGCGCCATTTGGCTTTTGGAGCTCAAATTTAGAAGGAATGGTTTGCGGAGACCACGTCGCATTTGCAAAGCCCCTAAGGGACCAAAACAGTGAAAACACCAAAAAAGTGACTCCATTTAGGAAACTACACCCCTTGAAGAATCCATCTAGGGGTGTAGTGAGCATTTTGAACCCACAGGGGTTTCATAGATTTTATTAGAATTGGGCAGTGAAGATAAAAAAAATCCTTTTTTTCCAATAAGACGTAGATTTAGCTAAAAATTTTTCATTTTCTCAAAGCAACTTCTCCTGTGTACGGCAATACCACATATGTGGTCATAAACTGCTGTTTGGGCACAGAGTAGGGCTCAGAAGGGAAGGAGCGCCATTTGGCTTTTGGAGTACAGATTTTGCTGGATTGGTTTCTGGGCGCTATGTCGCATTTGCAAAGTCCCTGTGGGACCAAAATAGTGGATCCCCCCCAGAAGTGACCCCATTTTGGAAACTACACCCCTCAAGGTATTCACCAAGGATTGTAGTGAGCATATTAACCCCACAGGTGATTGGCAGAAATTGGTGTGCACTCGATGTTGCAGAGTGAAAATGGGATTTTTTTCCATAGATATGCCAATTTGTGGCGCCCAACTTGTGCCACTGGAGACACACACCCCAAAAATTGGTAAAAGTGTTCTCCCGGGTATGGCGATGCCATATATGTGGAAGTAAACTGCTGTTTGGGCACACTGTAGGGTTCAGAAGCGCAATTTGGCTTTTGGAGCGTGGATTTTGCTTGTAGTAGTTTTGTTTGGAGTCTTACTGGTGTTTCCGTTTATAATGTGGGGGTACATGTAAGCCGGGCGGAGTATATAAGGGGCATAGTCAGGTGGTATAATAATAGGGTAAAAAAAAACAATAAAATAATCCATAGATGTGTGTTACGCTGTGACACAATCCTTTCTGCACAGGCCGGTGTCGCACTAATAAATGGTCCTTACTTATACCCCTTTTGGTCCACACTCTGGATCTTTGCAGTTTGAGGAATTTTGCTGGGAAGTGTTGTCCTGGTATAATACGGGCACCCTTGCAGCAGATATTCCCTAATTTTAGGGGCCTTGATAATTCGCCACTTGAAACAGAAGAAACGTTCCAACTGCATATTTTTATTTCCTGGCTTATTGAAGCCTTAACTAATTTTATTTTTTCATAGACGTAGTGGTATGACGGCTGTTTTTTTTGCGGGACGAGCTGTAGTTTTTATTGGTACCATTTTGGGGTACATGCGACTTTTTGATCACTTGTTATCCTTTTTTTTTGGGAGGCAAGGTTACCAAAAAACAGCAATTCTGGCATATTTTTTTAATTATTTTTATACAGCGTTCACCATGCGTTATAAATCACATGTTACCTTTATTCTGCGGGTCAGTCCGATTCCGGTGATACCTAATTTATAGCACTTTTTATGTTTTACAACTTTTTGCACAATAAAATAACTTTTGTAAAGAGAATGGATTTTTTCTGTCGCCAAGTTGTGAGAGTCATAACGGTTTTAAGTTTTTTGTCGACGGAGCTGTATGAGGGCTTGTTTTTTGCAAGACGAGTTATAGTTTTCATAGGTACCATTTTTGGGTACATGCGACTTTTTGATCACTTTTTATTTCAATTTTTGGAAGACAAAGTGATAAAAAAATAGCAATTATGTCAGTATTTTTTTGTTGTTTTATTTACGGCGTTCACTGTGCGGAATAAATAACAATATTTTTATAGTTAAGGTCGTTATGGTCGCAGCGATACAAAATATGTATGGCTTTATTATTTTTTTCAATAATAAATGACTTGATAAGGGCTGCCAATTTCATACAAACCACTTTGATGCAGCGATTGCATTGAATCGCTGCATTGAAGGGGTTAATGGCAGGAATCGGAGCTAGCTCCGGTTCCTGCCGATAGATCGGGGTGTCTGCTGTAACATACAGCGGACACCCACTGCTGATGACGCCGGCTCAGCTTCTGAGCCGGAAGCTGAGTCAGTGCCATCTTGCCGATGGTACCGTAAGCCTCCTGGGCCCCGCCGACGACGGGGCATAGGAGGATTCCGTTACTGGCAGACCGGGAGGTAAGTATTAGCCCTCCGATCGCCTTTGCAGCCACCGGCAACCCAGCGATCACGTTGCTGTGGTGCCGGTGGCTATAAACTCCTCACATGCTGCGATCTCTATTGAACGCAGCATGTGAGGGGTTAATTGGTCGGATCGGAGGCCAGCTCCAGTCCTGGCTGATACCTCAGGGTGCCAGCTGTAACATACAGCTGTCACCCGGCAGTGATGTCGCTGGCTCAGCTCCTGAGCCAGCTCCATCTGTTTCACATACAGTTACGTGGAATTGCGGGAAAACACCATCTCCCATCACGTAACTGTACGTGAAATTGCGGGAAGGGGTTAAACATACCGTTATAAATCCATTGCTGAAAAAAAACAACTCTTGACCCATCCAGCGCTACTATCTCCCCTTCATCTCCAAACTCCTGGAACGCTTGGTCTACTCTCGCCTTATCCGTTATTTCGCTGCTAAAGCAATTCTTGACCCCTTACAATCTGGTTTCCACACTCTACACTCCACAGAAACTGCCCTTACTAAAGTCTCAAACGATCTCTTGGCGACTAAATCTAACAGCAAATACTTTTTCCTGATTCTTCTGGATCTCTCTGCAGCCTTTGAAACTGTAGACCACAAACTCCTACTTAACATGCTCCACTCTATTGGCCTTAAAGACACGGCTCTCTCTTGGTTTTCTTCCTATCTCTCTGACCGCTCATTCAGTGTGTCATTTGTTGGTTCTACTTCTTCTCCTCTTCCCCTTGCTATCGGGGTTCCCTAGGGATCAGTCTTAGGTCTGCTTCTGTTTTCTCTCTGCACAGCCCCTATTGGACAAACCATCAGCAGATTTGGCTTCCAGTACCATCTCTACGCTGATAACACCTAACTATATACCTCTTCCATCACTCCCTGCTCTAATACAAAATACCAGTAATTGTCTGTCCGCTGTCTCTAACATCATGTCCTCTCTATATCTGGTACTGAATCTTTCTAAAAATGAGCTCCTTGTTTTCCCACCATCTACTAACCTACCTAAACCTTATGTCTCCATCTCAGTGTGTGGCACTATCGTAACTCCTAGGCAGCACGCCCGCTGTCTTGGGGTTAGTTTTGACTGAAATATTTCCTTTACTTCACACAGTCAATCACGCTCCTGTCACTTTCACCTTAAAAACATCTCCAGAATCCGCCCTCTTCTTCCTGTGGAAACAGCCCAAACTCTCATTGTTGCTCTGATTCACTCTCGTCTTTATTACTGTAACTCATTACTAATCGGTCTTACATTCACTAAACTCTCCCCTCTCCAATCGATCCTTAATTCAGCAGCCAAGCTCATCTTTCTGACCAACCACTACACCAACGCCTCTATCCTCTGCGAGTCACTGCACTGGGTGCCCACACTCTTCAGAATTAAATTCAAACTTATTACTCTCACCCACAAAGCTCTCCACAGTGCTGCACCTCCTTACATCTCCTCCCTCATGTCTGTCTACCACCCTACTCGCACTCTACGTTTTGCCAACGACCTCAGATTAACATCTGCCATAATCCAATCCTCCCATTCCCTTTTACAAGATTTTTCTCGTGCTGCACCAGTCCTCTGGAATGCGCTACCCCAGAGAATCAGACTAATTCCCAACTTACACAGTTTTAGACGTGCCCTGAAAACACATCTTTTTAGACAGGCCTATAACATTCTCTAATCTAACTTTATTCCCTAGGCCCCCTTTACATTAGTAATGAGGCCCCTTGTTTCAGCAGTATCCCCCACACTCCTTGCACCCTAATACACTTCATGTCTGTCATACACTGACACTGGCTGGTGACCGGCTCATGCCGGTCATGTGTACTACCCCATAAGTATAAAAGATTGCTGGACGATTGTACTTAAGCATTTTTTACACTTTGTGTCTCCCTTATTTCCTCATAGATTGTAAGCTCCTGCGAGCAGAGTCCTCCTCTTGTTTGAATTGTAGATTCGTTTTATCAATATATAATGTCTGATATTGTCTGTACAATGTACCCCTGAACTGTAAAGTGCTGCGGAATATCTTGGAGCTATATGAATAAAAATTATTATTATTATTATTGTTATAATTATTAACTGGGGTGCAGAAAAATGGCAGCAGGTGCTCTGGCTGATAAGTCAACATTTTTAATATTTGACTGTAACAGAAGGCAGTTTGTTTGCCGTAAGGCTGGAGAGCAGTGCAATAATGAGTGTCTGCAGGCAACAAAGCATGGTGGAGGTTCCTCGCAAGTTTGGGGCTGCATTTTAGCACATGGAGCTGGGAATTTAATCAGGGTTAATGGTGTCCTCAATGCTGAGAAATACAGGCAGATACTTATTCACCATGCAATACCATCAGGGAGGCATCTGATTGGCTCCAAAGTTATTCTGCAGCAGGACAATGACCCCAAACATACAGCAAATGCCATTAGAAACTATCTTTAGCGTAAAAAAAGAACAAGGAGCCCTGGAGGTGGTGATATGGTCCCTAGAGAGCCCTGATCTCAACATCATCGAGTCTGTCTGGGATTACATGAAGAAACAGAAGGTTTTGAGTGAGCCTACATCCACAGAAGATCTGTGGTTAGTTCTCCAAGATGTTTGGAACAACCTCCCTGCCGAGTTCCTTCAAAAACTGTGTGCAAGTGTACCTAGAAGAATTGATGCTGTTTTGAAGGCAAAGGGTGGTCACACCAAACAATGATGTGATTTAGATTTATCTTCTGTTCATTCACTTTGCATTTTGTTAATTGATAAATAAAAACTATTAACACTTCCAATTTCAAAAGCATTCTTAGGGCCCTTTAACACCGGCCAAAAAATCGGGCAAACTAGCGTTCACAAAACACTCATTCCCAATAATTACCCTGTGTAAACAGGGCAACGATCAGCTGAAGAACGAGCAAATCGTTCATCGACTGATTGTATTGTTTATGCAGCCTAAAATATTAACGTTGTCGGCAGCACATTTCCCTGTGTAACCATGATAGAAATGTATGGGGATGAGCGCTCGGAGTAATGTGCGCTCGTTCCCATACATTACTGATAATAGCTCCTTGTGAAAGGAGCAAAGGAGCGCCGATCAACGAGCTGTCCCTTACTTTGCAGCATTTTTCCACAACTGACTATAACTTTTGCACAGTACTGTATATCATTTAACACCTATTTTATGTATGTTTTTAATTTATTATAACGAATAATAGCAATACATAATTATTATCTTTATCATACAATATTCTAATTGGAATGCCAATAAAAGCGTGTTCTTAGACCAATAATATCTTCAGAATCCTGACATGTTGAAAGGCAGGCAGGATGGAATTTCCTGGATGGAAAATTAAAATGTCCTATTGCATAACAAGGAATTTGTTCATACGACGCTGATCTTTTGAAAATTTAGGTGTATGTAATATAACTAGGATTCCAGTTGTCTTGTGCACGTTAGATGTTATGTTGATACTCTATCTTGGAAACATTTGTATCCAGTCCTTATTCAGTCAAACTTAGCAGATCTGAAGAATTATTCATCAATAATGAGATCAAAAGGATTTGATAGATGAAGGCGGTAGTAGAAAACCTTGGATTTTACATGTGTTTGCCAGTGCATTTAACCCTTTAACGACCGGGCCTGAAAAGGCCTTAATGCCCATTTAAACTTTTCAGTTTTTGCCTCTATGCCTTTCAGCAGCCATAACGTTTTTTATTTTTTTATGGCCGTGACTATATAAGGCCATGTTTTAAGCAAAATAAATTTTATTTTTTTCTGCGCGGTTTGGGGTAGAAAAAGTTTACTGTGTAAGTTATATAATTTATATTTGCAATGTGAATATAGGAAAAAGCGTTTTATTTCCTATCCCGTTAATGTTTCACGCTAAATATCCTGTTAAATTAGTTCTTCAGGTTATTACGTTATGTAGATACGCAATATGTGTAGGTTTTTTGTTTTTATGTAATGTATGGGCAAGAAAATATATTTTATGCAAAATAGTGACTTTTTTTGTATATTTTTTTAATAAATTAATTTTTTGATACTTTTTTTTGTTACAAAGTGTGCCCTAACAGCAGGCTTACTGAGCAGACAACCCAGTGGTCCTTTCTAGGACCCCAGGGCTGACTGCAGAGGGTTCCCCCTGTCTCGACCGCGTCCCCGAATTTCCTGTGATGCGATCGAACAGGGGAGTCCCCTTTGATCATGCCACAGGTCACGGACTTCTGCGATCACAGGATTAAACAGGTTGGAATTTTTTCCGATCCCACTGAAAAGGCTTCTCTAATTACAGGAGCTCTGATATTATCTGTGTGGATCAGGTGCTATCAGTAGAGTTCCCACCCCATAGATATTTAGAAGATAGACTTGAGCACTCCGTAGATTGTAATGCAGTAATCTTTTATTTAGAAAATAGCAAACATATGTGTAATGACGGGAGTAGGGAAACAGACAAGTGAGCCCTATTCTACCCGCCACTCAGTGCCTGCCTACTTGCAACGACCCGCCCTAGGCGACGGGGTACAACTGGGCGACGGTCCCTACGCTCAATAAATGCACGACAGACAAACAGACAAGGGTACACAGAAGCTGAGGGAAATGGGGCAGTTGCCCACGGCAACACCGTGAGCAACAAGAGTGGTGAACGAGCCGAGTCAAACCAGGAGTGTACGAGGTACCAAACGCAGAGCAGGAGAGTAGTGAACAAGCCGAGTCAAGCCAGGAGTGTACGAAGTACCAAACGCAGAGCAGGAGAGTAGTCAGTAAGCCAGGGTCAATATGAAGCAGGGTCAAATAGTTCAAGAAGTTGCAACAGGGCCAGGAAACCAAACGAGAAGAATCACAAGCAAGGAGGAACAGGAAAGGCAGGTATAAATAGACAGAGAGCGGGAGATAGCTCCGTCTGGCCAGGCTGTGATAGGCTCTCCCACTCCTAAGCCTGCCATCCTGAGTGGTGGAAGATGGAGTCAGTCTCACAGACACAGAAGCAGGTGCAGACTGATTACCTATGGGCATAGACACAGAAGCTGTGGCTGGAAGATCCTTTACAGTACCCCCCCTTTTATGAGGGGCCATCGGACCCTTTCTAGGTGGACCTGGTTTATTGGGGAAACGAAGGTGGAACCTCCTGACCAATACCCCAGCGTGAACATCCCGGGCTGGGTACCCAAGTCCTCTCCTCAGGCCCGTTTCCTCTCCAATGGACCAGGTACTGGAGGGAGCCTTGGACCATCTTGCTGTCCACAATCTTGGCCACCTCGAATTCTACCCCCTCAGGGGTGAGAACGGGGACAGGAGGTTTCCTCGAGGGAGCCAAGGACGGGGAGCAGCGTTTAAGGAGGGAGGCATGAAACACGTCGTGTACTCGAAAAGATGGGGGCAACTCCAGTCGGAAGGAGACAGGATTGAGGACTTCAATGACCTTATACGGCCCAATAAACCGGGGAGCAAACTTCTTGGACGGGACCTTAAGGCGCAAGTTCCTAGACGATAACCACACCAGATCACCGACCATAAACAAGGGGTTAGCAGAACGTCTTCTATCTGCCTGAGTTTTCTGTAAGCTCTGGGACGCCTCTAGGTTCTTCTGAACCTGGGCCCAGACTGTGCACAGTTCCCGATGAATGACCTCTACCTCAGGATTGTTAGAACTACCAGGTGAAACGGAGGAGAAACATGGATTAAACCCAAAATTACAGAAAAAGGGGGAGACCCCTGACGAGTTACTGACCCAGTTATTAAGGGAAAATTCGGCAAGGGGAATGAATGAGACCCAATCATATTGACAGTCAGAGATAAAACACCTTAAATATTGTTCTAGAGACTGATTAGTCCTCTCAGTTTGGCCATTAGTTTCAGGATGGAAGGCAGATTTGAAGGACAGATCAATCTCCAACTTTTTACAGAAGGCTCTCCAAAACAATGAAACAAATTGTAGCCCTCTGTCAGAAACAATTTTGACAGGGACTCCATGGAGACGCAGGATGTGTTTGACAAACAAGGTAGCTAACGTCTTAGCATTGGGTAGTTTCTTGAGGGGCACAAAGTGGCACATCTTACTGAAGCGGTCTACTACAACCCACACCACCGACTTGCCTTGAGATGGAGGCAAATCGGTGATAAAATCCATGGAGATATGGGTCCAAGGTCTCTGGGGAATGGGCAAAGAACGTAGTAAGCCCGCTGGTCGGGACCTGGGAGTCTTGGACCTAACACAAACCTCACAAGCGGCGACGTAGGCCTTAACGTCCTTAGGCAACCCAGGCCACCAATAGTTTCTGGCAATGAGGTGCTTGGTACCCAGGATGCCTGGATGACCAGATAGTGCGGAGTCATGATTTTCCCTAAGTACCCTTAGCCGGAATTGCAGGGGAACAAACAGCTTGTTCTCAGGAAGGTTCCCGGGAGCTGAACCTTGATCAGCCGCAATTTCAGAGACTAAATCAGAATCAATAGAGGAAATGATTATACCTGGAGGCAAAATACAAGCAGGATCTTCCTCAGAAGGAGGGCTGGCCATGAAGCTACGCGACAGTGCATCAGCCTTAATATTTTTAGACCCAGCCCTATAGGTAACCAAAAAGTTGAATCTGGTAAAAAATAACGCCCATCGAGCATGTCTCGGGTTTAGCCTCCGGGCAGATTCTAGGAAAAACAGATTCTTGTGGTCGGTAAGGACCGTTACCTGGTGCCTAGCCCCCTCCAGGAAGTGGTGCCACTCTTCAAATGCCCATTTAATGGCTAAGAGTTTGCGGTTGCCAATATCATAGTTACTCTCAGTGGACGAAAACTTCCTGGAGAAGTAGGCACAGGGACGGAGATGGGTGAGGGACCTGGTACCCTGGGACAAGACAGCCCCCACTCCCAACTCGGACGCGTCAACCTCCACGATAAATGGCTCCATTTGGTTGGGCTGAACCAGCACCGGGGCCGAGCTAAAGCACTTCTTAAGGACCTCAAAAGCCTGGACGGCCTCAGGAGGCCAGTGGAGGAGATCAGCACCTTTGCGAGTGAGATCCGTAAGAGGCTTAGTGATGACCGAGAAGTTAGCAATAAATCTCCTGTAATAATTAGCGAACCCCAGGAAGCACTGTAACGCCTTCAGGGAGGCAGGTTGGACCCATTCCGCCACAGCCTAGACCTTGGCGGGGTCCCAATGCGGAATTCATGAGGAGTGAGGATTTGACCCAAAAATGGTATCTCCTGCACCCCAAACACACATTTTTCGGTCTTCGCAAACAGTTGGTTTTCCGAAGGACCTGGAGCACCTTCCTGACATGCTCAATGTGGGAGGACCAGTCCTTGGAAAACACAAGTATGTCATCAAGGTACACTACAAGAAATACCCCCAGGTAATCCCTTTAAAATCTCATTTATGAAATTCTGGAAGACCGCTGGAGCATTACACAACCCAAAGGACATGACGAGGTATTCGAAATGACCTTCGGGCGTGTTAAACGCGGTCTTCCACTCATCCCCCTCTTTGATGCGTATAAGGTTATACGCCCCCCGTAGATCAAACTTAGAGAACCATTGGGCCCCCTGAACCTGAATAAAGATATCAGGAATCAAAGGAAGGGGATACTGGTTCCTTACAGTGACCTTATTCAAGTTCCGGTAGTCGATGCACGGCTTAAGACCACCATCCTTCTTCCCTACGAAGAAGAAGCCAGCACCTACCGGAGAAGTAGAGGGACGAATGTAACCCTTGGCCAGGCATTCCTGGATATACTCTCTCATGGCTTCACGTTCGGGACAAGAGAGATTAAATATCCTACCCTTAGGGAGCTTAGCTCCTGGTACCAAATCGATAGCGCAATCGTATTCTCTATGAGGAGTTAACACTTCAGAGGCCTCCTTAGAGAAAACATCAGCAAAGTCCTGAACAAACTCAGGTAGCGTGTTCACCTCCTCAGGGGGAGAAATAGAATTAACAGAAAAACATGACGTCAAGCATTCATTACCCCATTTGGTAAGAATCCCAGTATTCCAGTCAAACGTGGGATTATGCAACTGCAACCAGGGAAGGCATAAAACCAAATCGGAGGATAATCCCTGCATCAACAGTACAGAGCACTGCTCCAAATGCATGGAGCCAACAAGGAGTTCAAAAACAGGGGTATGCTGTGTAAAATAACCATTAGCAAGAGGAGTGGAGTCGATACCCACTACCGGGACAGGTTTAGGCAAATCAATCAAAGGCATAGCTAGAGACATAGCAAATTCCACAGACATGATATTAGCAGACGACCCTGAATCCACGAAGGCACTGCCGGTAGCAGACCTACCACCAAAAGAGACCTGAAAGGGAAGCAAGATTTTATTACGTTTCATATTTACGGGAAATACCTGTGCGCCCAAGTGACCTCCCCGATGATCACTTAGGCACGGAAGACTTTCTGGCTGCTTATTCTTACGCCTAGGACAGGTGTTCACTCGATGCTTGTCATCCCCACAATAGAAGCAGAGACCATTCTTCCTGCGGAACTCTCTACGTTGTTGGGGGGACACGGAGGCCCCGAGTTGCATAGGTACCTCTGAGTCTTCCGTGGAAGAACGAAGCAACGGAACCTCGGGAGGCATCATGGGGGAGTCAGAGGAGAAAACACAAAAACTTTCAAGTTGTCGTTCCCTGAGACGTCGGTGAAGTCGTACCGCTAAAGCCATAACCTGGTCTAGGGAGTCAGAAGAGGGATAGCTAACTAGCAGGTCTTTCAGAGCGTTCGACAGACCCAACCTAAACTGGCACCTTAAGGCAGGGTCATTCCAACGCACCACTTCCTAAAGTCAGAACAATACTCCTCAACAGGTCTCTTACCCTGACGTAAGGTCACCAGCTGACTCTCGGCAAAGGCAAAGTTCAGGGGCGTCAAGAGCCAAGGAGAAGGCCTATTCTTGGGGCCCTTCCTGGAGCCGGGACATAATTATACCCACCCGCTGGCTCTCAGAACCTGAGGAGTGGGGCTTTAAACGAAAATAGAGCCTACAACTCTCCCGAAAGGAGAGAAAAGTCTTCCGGTCCCCTGAGAACCGGTCAGGCAACTTGAGGTGGGGTTCAAGAGGTGAGGTGAGGGGCACTACCATGGTAGCATCAGGCTGGTTGACCCTCTGAGCCAGGGCCTGGACCTGTAGGGAGAGACCCTGCATTTGCTGAGTCAGGGTCTCAAGGGGGTCCATAGTAGTGTCAGGGACCAGGGTAGACTAGGTATATGGGCTTGTGATTATGTAATGACGGGGGTAGGGAAACAGACAAGTGAGCCCTAATCTACCCGCCACTCAGTCCCTGCCTACTTGCAACGTCCTAGGCGACAGGATACAACTGGGCGACGGTCCCTACGCTCAATAAGTGAACGACAGACAAACAGACAAGGGTACACAGAAGCTGAGGGAAATGGGGCAGTTGCCCACGGCAACACCGTGAGCAACAAGAGTGGTGAACGAGCCTAGTCAAACCAGGAGTGTACGAGGTACCAAACGAAGAGCTGGAGAGTAGTGAACAAGCCGAGTCAAACCAGGAGTGTACGAAGTACCAAACGCAGAGCAGGAGAGTAGTCAGTAAGCCAGGGTCAATATGAAGCAGGGTCAAATATTTCAAGAAGCTGCAGCAGGGCCAGGAAACCAAACGAGAAGAATCACAAGCAAGGAGGAACAGGAAAGGCAGGTATAAATAGACAGAGGGCGGGAGCTAGCTCCGTCATGCCAGGCTGTGATAGGCTCTCCCACTCCTAAGCCTGCCATCCTGAGTGGTGGAAGATGGAGTCAGTCTCACAGACATAGAAGCAGGTGCAGACTGATCCATTCGTGAATGGATGCCATGATTAAGAGCACTAGTCGTGCTTGAAACGCGTAGGCGCTGAATACCTACAAAATACTGCCTTGATGCCTGAATGCACCTGATATCGAATTTTCAATTTTTGATACAAATAAAAGTGGGACCGAGATCCTTTTTAAATCACATACCTGCAGCGCTGGATCAAATTCTTTCCTAATCCACTATTGTTTGCCGCGGACCGTCGCGGAGATCCGGGCGAAGGTGTCGGGTGCTGGAACGGTGAGCTGGAGGCTTCCTCCCCTTTACACAGATTCATTACACATTGAGTGATCTATTTCCATGATTTTTCTTTTAATGTTGATCATTGTGGCTAACCATTAATGAAAACCCAAAATTTAGTCTCTCAGAAAATTAGGATATTATATAAGCCCAATTTCAAAAATGATTTTTAATACCGAAATTTTGGCCTACTGAAAAATATGGGGTTTAGGTCAGGCGAGTTTGCTGGCCAATGAAGCACAATGATGCTGTGGTTATTAAACCAGGTATTGGTGACTTCCGGTTCCGGCGCTGGCTATGCAGGACGCGAGTGACTGAGCTCCCGCTCCCGTCTAGCCTGCTTGCCCGCAACAGTCGCTCCGGCGACGACAATCAGCTGTGAAGCCCCCAGCCCTGCACACAGGAACATACCCGGTGGTGCCTGTATGGACAGGTACCTCCTCAGAAGTGCGCATAAGCCAGCCATGGAAGATTCAGCCGCGGCCGTGGAAATCGGAGGTAAGATAGCGGCGCTTCCCGCCACTGATCCCCTGCTATACACACAGGATGATGAGCTGCAGCAGCCTCAGTCCCAGCTTTCAAGCCCTGCAGAACCCATAGCCTCTTCTCATCCTGCACCTATCGATTATATAGCCCTGGCCCGTGAAGTGGCCAAGCAGATAGCGCCAGACCTGCAAAAGGCACTGGAAAAAACGGTGCAAGATTCCCTGAACCGCATGCATGCGGAGCTGGCACAAGTCACTTCCAGGACTGATGAATTAGAACAGCGTATGACGCTGCTGTAGGATGAAAACGAGCGCCTGCAATTCAAACTTAAAGTGGTGCTGACTGCTACTACGCAGTTGGGGGACAAGGTGGAGGATCTGGAAAACCGCTCCAGGAGGAGCAACCTACGACTGGTGGGTCTGAAAGAAGCGGTGATCCCTTCTGATTTACAGCGATTATGTGAGAGGACATTGCCAGCAGCTTTAGGTCTTCCACGTCCCTGCCGGGTGGAGAGGGCACACAGGGTGGGGCCGGACCCCAGAAATCTCCCAGCAGCGGATGACAACAGTTCGCTTCGTCCCAGACAAGTAATCTTTAAGCTGTTGGATTACAATGATAAGGTGGCACTCATGAAGGCATTCCGCAGCAGATCGCGTCCTTTGGAAATAATAGGCATGAAAGTGCTACTTTTCGAGGACTATTCTATGAAGGTCGCAAAACGCAGGCATTCTTTCAGCATGATCTATACCGCGCGGTTCCAAGCGAAAGTACGTTTTAACCTGCAGTACCCAGCCATCTTACGGGTGTTTCAAGAAAACCACAGATTTTCACCACACCGAAGGAAGCGGAGGACGCACTTGCAGAGCTCTGCAGACACAGACCCCAGCACGAGGAGCATCGCAGTCCAACACATAGTCCACATCGCAAGTCAAGAGAAGTCAAACGGAATCGACTAGATATGGAGCGAACCTGGGCAGAAGCTTTAATGCCCACACCAGGAAGATCCCGGGGAGGTCGATCCGGAAATGGAGGGGACTCTCCGAAGCCGCAGAGGCGACCGCGGGACCGCACCCGATCTACGTCTCCTGATTGACGGGCGAAGTTGTCTCAGCACCATTTTATCTGATGTGATGGTGGTCATGTGGACGCTGTAGATCAATCGCAGGTTCCGATCGTCTGCAGATAAGTTTGCAGATAAGTTTGCAGATAATTTTAAAGTTCTGAGGGTGGCATTTGGCGGTCTTATAAGGCACCTTGTACCGGTCAGCAGCTGACCTAATGTTATAACATCATAATGTTAAAATGTATGCATTTTGGTATTTTCCCGCATTTCCACTGCAGGGGATTAGAGAGTGAGTTAGGGCATGCTCTGAGATCTCTCTTTGTGGGCGTGCTCGACCGGGAATGATTCAATGCCTCCCCTACGCAAGGGATTAGTTATATCTGCCACAGATCGCATACTTGGGGAAGGTTCGGTAGGGGATTTTGGAAAAGGAGGCAGGGAAGCCTAGCGGTGGAGCAGGATTCCTTTTGACATGTTATAGTCCAAACGGACTCTAAGATGTTAGACCGATGGGATAAGGTTGTATAAATTTGTGTACCGGCGGCAAAGGGTTAATGAGGTGGTAAGGGCAGGTGCAGCTTACTCATTGAAGGTGATATATATGCAGGTCTGGGGGGGAGGGGGAGGGAGGGACGTGTTTTGGCACAACAGAAAAAAGTGAAGTATCTTACGCCAATGGGTATTAAGGGACTGGTGACCCTTGCCGCAGGTGATTTTTCATTTTTTTTAGGTAATGGCCTGATGGCCTTGATATGGAGTTTAGTTTTGGTTTCTAAGCTGGGTTTTGGCTATGTTCTTAATGTTTACGCATGGCTTTTGGGAAAAGATGGATCTGACTCCCCGAACCTATCACGACTTTTAGACATGTTAGCTCATCTTATGCACTGCCCAATAACATGAAAATAATCTCATGGAACGTTAAGGGGCTTAGGTCCCCACAGAAACGGACCAAACTTTTGCGACACATGAAACGATTACACCCAGATGTAGCCCTATTACAGGAAACTCACCTTACCGAGCCAGAATTTAAGTATCTGCAAAAATTCTGGGTGGGTCAGGTTTTTGGCTCGCCGGCAAGGGATGGCAAGGCAGGAGTTATAATTTTGGTACACAAAAACTTTACTTTTACGCTGGTGTCCCAGGAGCGTGATGATGAGGGCCGTTGGATCCATCTAGTGGTGGAACATGCAGGGGAAACTATCAGTATTCATAATGTGTATGGCCCAAATGCGGTCAACACAGGTTTTTTTGGTCACTTGGAAGCCCAACTCCAGCAGGATCCTACTAGGCTTTTAATTCTAGGGGGAGACCTTAACACTGTAAGGTCCTCCAGGGAAGATAGGAGCGCAGGGACTAGTTCGCAGAGAAATAGGGATAAGATCTTGCCAGACTTTTTAAGACACACTGCCCTAACAGATGCTTGGAGGAGTCTACACCCTGATGCGCGGGAATACATGCATTTTTCTCATGTCCATCAGTCATGGTCGCGTATTGATTACTTGCTAGTTAATGACGCCTTATATTGACGGTTACGTGAAGCGGCGATTGAGGATCTCGTTATTTCGGACCATGCCCTGGTTACCATTACTTTGGCCGACACAGTAGCTAGGGGAACGGATTTTATTTGGAGGTTCCCCTCCTTTCTGGCAAAGGATGAGGGCTTTCTGCAGAAGCTAAAGGGGTGGTGGACGGAATTTGATGGGGATAATGCATCACATCGTTCGGACCCGTCACTGTATTGGCGTACAGCCAAAGTGGTAATACGAGGGAAAATTATGCAATTTATGTCTAATCTTAAACGCAAGACTACCGAAGGGTACAAGGCAGCGAGTGACCGATTACGGTGTGCATACACAGCATTTCTACGCTCTCCATCAACGTCTTTGGGGGAGAAATGGAGGGAAGCTAAGAGAAAGTATTTATCGGTCCCAATTTGATGCCGATCTAATGCGTTTCGGCAATAAAGCAGGCAAATTATTAGCGCGACTAGCGAAGTGGAGGTTTGCACCGTCACACATTTCAACAATTAACGACTCCAACGGAAATCCTACATCAGACCCAAAAAAAATTAACACTATATTAAGTAAATACTATCAAGCCCTTTACTCAGACACGCCCATAGACCCCCAAAAAGGTAGGGAATTTTTGGAGAAGGTAAAGCTGCCAGGGCTCACTCAGGAGCAGAACGACTACTTGAGCGCAGAGATTACCTTAGAGGAAATCCAGAGCAACATTAAGACCTTATCCAACGGAAAGGCCCCGGGTCCAGATGGATTTACAGGAGAGTTTTTTAAATCTCTGAGAGAGGAAATTGGCCCTATCTTGGTGACATACTATAATACTATAATACTTTACTAAGGACAGGTACTCTCCCAGCAGAGGCCAAAATAGCGCATATAAAGGTATTACCCAAGAAGGGGAAGGATCCTCTTGACCCGGGGTCGTACCGTCCTATATCACTGATAGACCAAGACCAGAAATTACTCACAAAAGTTTTGGCCAATCGTCTGGCTACGTATCTACCCACACTGGTGGGAAAATCCCAAGTAGGGTTTGTAAAGGGCAGGGCAGCAGT
The DNA here is from genome assembly GCF_050947455.1 of Rhinoderma darwinii. Taxonomy (NCBI): domain Eukaryota; kingdom Metazoa; phylum Chordata; class Amphibia; order Anura; family Rhinodermatidae; genus Rhinoderma; species Rhinoderma darwinii. Next base: position 235,957,910 of record NC_134691.1, read on the forward strand.
GACGAATTTAGGTAAGGTGTTGACGGCGCTAGAAACAGTCAGGCACGATCCCCAGCCAGGTACCCGGCCGGCACTCTTAGCGCTAGACGCAGAGAAAGCTTTTGATAACATACAGTGGGAATGGCTGGGGATGGTGCTGGACAAAATGAATGTCCAGGGAGCCTTCCGGGTTTTCCTGAAGGGTGTTTACAATAATCCCCAGGCCCGCGTTCATTCCTCAGGATTTCTGTCGGATCCCTTTCAATTGCATAAAGGAACCCGGCAGGGATGTCCCCTGTCGCCACTGTTATTCAATCTAGCACTGGAACCTATGGCTAGATTCCTGGAGGAATCCGATATGTTCAGAGGTATTCAGGTGGGGTCACTGGCAGTTAAGTTAGCCCTGTTTGCTGATGACGTTATACTTTTTATGTCAAATCCTCAAGAGCATTTAATGTCGGTTTTGAATTTTTTACAGGAATTTGGGCAATGCTCGGGATATAAAGTCAACCTAGCTAAAAGCGAACTGCTGGAGTTGGGCAAACCATTGCCTAAGACCTTTTGGCAATCCTTGGGATGTGGGATAGCCCCGGTTGAACACTGCATTACTTATCTGGGCATTAAGATAGGGAAGGTGCCAGACACCCTGTATGGCCTAAATTATCCCCCGTTATTTAAAAAAATACAAGCGGAACTGACCCGATGGTGTCAATTGCCGTTATCCCTCCTGGGGAGGTACCACCTGATTAAGATGGTTAGTTTCCCCAGATTGCTATACCCCTTTCAAACACTCCCTCTCCTATTGAAACATGTGGATGTCTCTAAACTGACTTCCTCATTCACAAAATTTATATGGGCAGGAAAAAGGCCTCGCATTGCACTCACCAAGCTCATGATGGGCAAACAAGAAGGGGGTTTGAACTTCCCGAATATCAGGGGCTATAACGTGGCATCTCTCTTTCGTCATGTAGTAGATTGGCTTCACGAAACGAGCCATTATTCCAACATAGAGCTGGAGGGGGAGTATGCCTCACCCTGGAACCTGAAAGCTTTGCTACATTGTAGAGTTGCTTCTCTTCCGTGCCGTCTCAAAACCTCCATTGTACTGAGAGATACAGTCCTAGCTTGGAAAGCGGTACGTAAGCACTTTGACCTACCTCACCTGGTATCGAAACATATGCCGTTGGGCGGACACCCGTAATTTCTACCGGAAGTAGGCAAGGGAGACAGATTTGCCTCTTGGGGGACGGTAGGCATTAATAACGCAGGGGATCTTATGCATATAGAGGAAAGTAGATGGTTAACCGGGGCGGAAATCACCACTAAACTTAGACCCCTAGAGGGTAGGGTTAATTTTTTACAAATTCTTCAGGCACGAGCATTTTGCTCCTCTAGGCTCAGGGATTTGAATAAGGAAGCCACCTCTCACACTCTAGATGAGGTCATAGGTCCAACAACTGTGCGTGCGACTATTTCAGGGTTGTATAGAGCACTGGGGGAGGGTTTTATTCATCCACAATCAAGGGTTAGTTTCAAAGTCTGGGAACGATGGACTCAAGATCCAGGTATAGGTGAGATCATATTGGGGGGTTGGGAGACGGTACGGAGGAGTGTTATAAACGAGAGCTGGAGGGAAACCTATTTTAAATTGATGCATTCGGCTATATATGGCTTTAATATTTTGCCTTCACAATCCTTCCCCGACCGCATTACGTGTTGTCCCAAATGCAACACTCCCCTGACGAATTTGTGGCATGGAGTATGGGGGTGTGTTCATACGAAGCGATTTTGGGGAATGGTACACAAATATATTTTGGATCATTGGAAAACGAAACTCCCAATGACGCCTCAAGCGCTACTGTTCCATCAGGCGCGACCGCCGGAGGAAGAGGGTGCTCGAGGGGTGAGATCTCCTCCCCTGCTGGTGCACACGATTTTACTGGTGGCCTTGAGATGCCTCCTGAGTAAATGGCTGGAAACAGACACGCCAGGGTTAGACCTGATTGTGTCTTGTCTGAAACAGCTATTAGTTCTGGAGAGGGTGGAGGTGGAAAGACGGAAGGAAACGGGAACCAAGAAGCTAAATGGCAAATATTCATAGAATTGCAGTGCACAGCAGCCGAGGTAGTGGAAATTGTTACGCCTTTAAGGCACACAGCGTGGTATTATACGCAGCTCTTGGCAGGCACTTTAGGGGGATTGCAACTTTGATCTAGTCAGGAGATAAATGAAACGTAGCTACTCATTGATGACCTAAGTCGTGTCGGGGATGGGGGAAGTCATGTTTCCTGTTTATATGAAGATCGACACTTATGCCATGTTTGTATGTTATGTTATGTTGTGTTTAATTCAAGGTTAATTTAATAACAGTTGAGTGCTGTGCACTCATGATGCAACCTTTGCGTGAAATGTTTGTAAGAAAATTTGAAAACTGTTAATAAAAATGATGTTTTAAAAAAACAAAAAAAACAGGTATTGGTACTTTTGGCAGTGTGGGCAGGTGCCAAGTCCTGCTGGAAAATGAAATCAGCATCTCCATACAGCTCGTCAACAGAGGGAAGTGCTCTAAAATGTCCTGGTAGATGGCTGCGTTGACTCTGGACTTGGTATAACACAGTGGACCAGCACCAGCAGATGACATGGCTCCCCAAACCATCACTGACTGTGGTAACTTCACACTGGACCGCAAGCAACTTGGATTGAGTGTCTCTCCACTCTTCCTCCAGACTCTGGGACCTTGATTTCAAAATGAAAGGCAAAATTTACTTTCATCTGAAAACAGGACTCTGGACCACTGAGCAACAGACCAGTCCTTTTAAAGGCTTAGGAAGCCTTTACAGGTGTTTTGCGCTGATTAGAGTGTGATACCATGAGGCTACAATCTTGAACTTTTACCCAATATTCAAATTTTATGAGACTAAATTTTTGGTTTTCATTAACCCCTTCCCGACATTTGACGTATCCATACGCCAAAGTCGGGTAGGGGAAGTATGGAACGGGCTCACGGAGTGAACCCGCTCCATACGATGTCGGTGTCGGCTGTTTGTTACAGCTGACACTTCAGAGTAACGAGCGTCATCGCGCTCGAGCGCGATCACGCTCGTTTAACTCGTTAAATGCTGCGGTCAATAGCGACCACAGCATTTAAATCGTGAGAAAGAGGGGGCGACCCCCTCTAACAGCTCATCGCGCCGCCCGCAACGCAATTGCGCGGGGGGCGATAGTTGCTATGGCCCCCAGTTCCGCAATCTTTGTGCACCTATTAATAGATGCCTGTCAGAGTCACGATATACTGCAATACATTAGTATCGCTGGTTGATGTCCCCTAGGGGGACTATTAAAAAAAGTAAAAATGAGTTAAATAAAGTTGTTTTTTTATGTAAAAAAAAATAAAAAAATTTAAAGTTAAAAAAAAAAACCTTTTTCTATTTTCCCCCTAGAGCATGGAAAAAAAAATAAAAAAAATAAACATAATTGGTATCGCCACGTCTGTAAAAGTCTGAACTATTACAATATATCATTATTTAACCTGCACGGTGAACGCCATAAATAAAAAAAAATTGTAAACGCCAGAATCTCTAGTTTTTGGTCACCTAATCTCCCACAAAAAATGAAATAAAAAGTGATCAAAACATTGCATGTACACCAAAATGGTATTATTAAAAACTACAGCTTATCCCGCAAAAAATAAGCCCTGATACCACTTAATCGACGGAAAAAAAAAAAAGTTATAGCTCTCGGAATTTGGCCACACAAAATAAATTTTATTTTTTACACTTAGGTTTTTACTTGTAAAAGTAGTAAAATATAGAAAAAACGATATATATTTGGTATCGCCGTAATCGTATTGACCCACAGAATAAAGTTAACATGTTGTTTTAATTGCACAGTGAATTCCATAAAAATGGCGCGCAAAAAAACATTTTTTTCATTTTCTACTCCACAAATAATTTTTTTCCTACGAAAAACTACAACTCGTCCTGCAAAAATAAGGACTATATTGACGGAAAAATAAAGAAGTTATGGCTTTTGGAAAGTGGGAAGGAAAAAACGAAAATGAAAATCTGAAAAAGGGCTGCGGCGGGAAGGGGTTAATTACTCGCCATAATCATCAACATTAAAAGAAAAAAAATGCTGGAAATAGATCACTCTCTGTAATGAAATATATGAGTTTCAATTTTTGAATTGAATTACTGAAATAAATTAACTTTTTCATGATATTCTAATTCATTGAGAAGGACTAGTACTTGAGAAGTGAAGATTGTATCCAGTCTAGGCTTAGAGCAGGACTAGGTATCTAGGCTTTTGCAGCCTGTGAATGTAAATAAGTATTCGGGTATGTGCAAACGCAAAACAAAAAACGGCTATAAAATACGAAGCTGTTTTCAATGATGCGTTTTTTGATGCGTTTTTTGCGGCCGTTTTTGGAGCTGTTTTTCTATTGACGCAATGAAAAACGGCTCCAAAAATGGCTCAATAATTGACATGCACTTCTTTTTACGGGGCGTTTAATTTAAAAAAACGCTCCGTCGGAGCGAAACGCCGTTTTTCCCATTGAAAACATTGGGCAGATGTTTGGAGGCATTCAGCTTCAGTTTTTCCAGCCATTTCTCGGGGCGTTTACGGCCCGAAAAAAGGCTGAAAATAAGCCGTGTAAACATACCCTCCTCATTTACTGACATCAAAATATATATGTTTGAATTGGAAAGGAATTATGGGTGTGTGAAAATCACGCGCAGCACACGGAAGCACTTCCGCGTGACACGCGTGATTCGCGCAACAGCAGTAAAAACTATGAATGTAAACAGAAAAGCACCACGTGCTTTTCTATTTACAAACATACAAACAGAGTGTCATCATGATGGCGGCTGCGCGAAAATCACGCAGGCACGCATCATACGCTGCTTGCACAAGGAGCTGTTATGTACCATTTGCGCGCGCAAAACGCAGCGATTTTTGCGCGCGCAAAACGCACAAGCTCGTGTGAATCCGGCCTTGTAGGGTTTGTCTCACTACAACAACTCCAAGTCCATATGCCCTATTAGGACATATGGATGTCTTATCGGGTGTCCCCTGCTCAAAGCCCTCTCTATGTGCCAGAAAGGAGAGCTGCTCCTGCAGACCTGGTGCTTCCATTAATTAAATGAACAGCCATTTATTTGAATTGCCAACATGTAAGGCCTTATTCACACGGACATGTCCGTTTTGCGCGCGCAAAAAACGCTGTGGTTTGCGCGTGCTAAAGGTGCGTGTGGCATCAGCATATGGTGCGCGGCTGCGTGATTTTCGTGCAGCCGGCATCATTATGACACTCTGGTTTATGTTGACAAACAGAAAAGCACAAGGTGCTTTTCTGTTTTCATTCATTCTTTTTACTACTGTAGCGCGCATCACGCACGGCACCCGGAAGTGCTTCCGTGTGCCCTGAACAATTTGCACGCACCCATTGCCTTCAATGGGTGCGTGCTGCGCGAAACACGGGCAAGTATAGGACATGTAGTGAGTTTTACGCAGCGCAAATACGCTGCATGAAATTCACTGACAGTCTGAACGGCCCTATTCACTAACGACGTATAACACGTTCGTGTGAATAAGGCCTAATGCTGCATTTCCCTTGCTGCAGCAAGGAAAATGTGTGGCTGACCATGGCTTCCTCCAGCAATAACAGCCAATCGCCGGGGGGGTTGTTGAAAAGCTGACCTTTTTAAGCCTTCGTTCACATCTGTGTCAGGGTTACGTTCTGACATTCCATCTCAGATTCCCGAAAGAATGGAACCCTGACTGAAACAAACGGAAACCATAGGTCATAGGTACCTTTTGCATCACCATTGATTTCAATGGTGACAGATCCGGTGCCAATGGTTTCCGTTTGACTTCGTTGTGCAAGGGTTCCATCATTTAGACGGAATGAATACCGTAGTCGACTGCGCTATTCATTCCACCAAAACATACGGAACCCTTACACAAAGGTGACAAACGGATACCATTGTCACCGGATTCGTCACCATTGAAATCAAGTCAGAGCTTCAGTCTGACGGAAAGCTCAGACGGAACGTCAGAATAGAGCCCTGATGGATCTGTGAACGAAGCCTAATATGGTAGTGTCTTTAATCTTAGGGTATGTGCACACACTTAACCAAAAACGTCTGAAAATACGGAGCTGTTTTCAAGGGAAAACAGCTCCTGATTTTCAGCCGTTTTTTAAGAAAACTCGTGTTTTTCGGGCGTTTTTTATGCCAGTTTTTGGAGCTGTTTTTCTATAGAGTCAATGAAAAACGGCTCCAAAAGTGACATGCACTTCTTTTTCTTGGGCGTCTTTTTACGTGGCCGTTTTTCAAAACAGCCACCGGCCCGTTGGAACAGAACGGCATATTTCCCATTGAAATCAATAGGCAGATGTTTGGAGGCGTTCTGCTTCCTATTTTTCAGCCGTTTTTCAGCCGTTTATGGCCTGACAAACGGTCGAAAATAAGACGTGTGCACATACCCTTACAGTGCTTAACCTAAAACCGATCAAATGATGCTATGTCCTCAGTTTAATGAGCAGACTACGTGGAGCACAAATACTGTAATTTTGCACTTTTGCATTTGGATAGAACACTGAACAGATATGCATATGCGCATCCACTATACAGATTTGAAAAATGGCTCTAATAAAAGAGAGCACCTAGATAAGAGGAAGAGTCCATGCACACAATAAAGCTGCATGCCCAGACCCCTGTAGAAAGACTATGCAGTTTGGTATTAAGGACCCATATGGTGCTTCTGTGAGACATTGTATTCTCCTCTAGAAACTTGAATGCTTCTGGAGGAGAATACCTTCGTAATACGACATCTGCATAAATCCATGAGAAAAAAACCTCTGTGTTGTTATAGTAAAGATGTGTTTCTATTGTACTCCATGTGCTAAAATGATCATTAAAAGTTCAGCTTTGTTAGCCCAGACACAAAACTAAGAGCTTGTCCCCAAGTAACGGAATTGCTGTAGAAAATTTATGCAGCAATTCCGCAGAAAGTAGCAGAAATTAAACAGCGAAAAAAACCGCACCATTTCCTGCATTTTCCAGAAAATGGTACGAACTTTGCTGCATTTTTTCTCGATGTTGGGAGATATAACATCTCCACTGAAAAACGCAGCAATTCAGTCCACTTTCCGCAGCAGGAATTGACATGCTGCGGTATGGAAAATATGCACCGCAGGTCAATTTATGGTCGGAAATTTTACGCAGCGTGTGGAAGAAATTTGTTAAATCTCACCCACTTTGCTGCTACTGTATTCTGCCACATATTTTCCGTCCACAAATCCGGACGGAAAATACGCAGCGATTCCAATACATATGGACAAGCCCTAAACCTAGTTTTGGCTGGTTCGTAAAGAGGGGGCATAAGAGCGTCTCTTTGTCCATTTCAGTTACACATCTGGGTGTATCCTACTAGTAATGTATACATGCTTTTTTGTCTCTTAAGTTGTTATACCATACTACGATTGGTGATCAGGGCCCAACTGATGTCAAATGATAGGTGTTGTGTCAAGTGATGCTCTAAAATGTACTCCCATTTTTGCTATACAGTAAAAGAAGGGGGCTGAGGGAATGTCCTTAGAGACTCCATCATACCAACCAGTGTGTGTCTGTGTGTGTTTTCTTTTCGACAGCTGTTGTCCATTATAACATGGTAAATCAACAAATCTCGTCCCCACACTGCGGAAAAATGCAGCCAAAAAGAATCACACATAAATTGACCTGCGGTGCGGTTTCTTCAACTGGAGTATGTCAATTAATGCTGCGCACTCGCAGCTTTTCTGTTGCAAGTTTCAATGGGGTGCTTAAACCCGCAACAAAGCGATATTTGCGGCGGAATAACAGTGATTCTGCTGCAAAAATCGCAAGTAAGAAAAAAATTAAAAATAAAGTTATACTTACCCAGAGTTCCCTGCTTCTTCTCCAGTCTGGCCTCCCTAGATGACGTAGCAGGCCATGTGACCGCTGCAGCCAATCACAGGACTGCTACGTCATCCAGGGAGGCCGGTCTGGCGGTCTCCTGGGATGAAACGTCAGGCCGGTTAATGCAGTTTTCCGGGCGAAAAACGGAACCACAGTTTGGTGTGGTTTTTCGAGAAGAATTCCCTGCAGAACACAGGACGGATACGCTTCTTGCTTTTACGCAGCGTATCCGTCCCGTGTGAACTCAGCCTTAGAATACTCTAAGGGCTTATTTAGACGAACGTATAATAGGTCCGTGCAACGCGTGTGATTTTCACGCGCCTCGCACGGACCTATGTTAGTCTATGGGGCCGTGCAGACAGTCCGTGATTTTCACGCAGCGTATGTACGCTGCGTGAAACACACGACATGTCCTATATTTGTGCGTTTCTTGCGCATCACGCACCCATTGAAGTCAATGGGTGCGTGGAAATCATGTGCAACACACGGAAGCACTTCCGTGTGACGCGCGTGATTCGCGCAAGAGAAGTAAAAAGTATGAATGAAAACAGAAAAGCACCACATGCTTTTCTGTTTACAAACATACAAACAGAGTGTCATAATGATGGCGACTGCGCGAAAATCACGCAGCCACGCATCATATGCTGCTGACACACGGAGCTGTTAAGTGCCTTTTGCGCGCGCAAAACGAACAGGCTCGTGTGAATCCGGCCTAACAGTGTGCTTCTGTATAAAAGATTAGGCACATGGCATCACACTATGGGCCCATAAAGTCTACCAGCGCTGTAATATGGATCCGTACAACACATATCCGTAATATGGCTATGTGCATGACGTCTTAGGGTTCATTTACACAGATGCATTTACTTTTATGAAGTATTTATGAATTAAAAAATGTAAATAAATACTAAATAAACACGGGTGCAAATGTGTGCCTTTTTATGGGTTCTTCTTGTTTAGTATACATTTGAAATCAATATGTTGTATTGTTTTCTTTAATGAGGAAGTACAGTTTGTTTTGATGGATCCAACTTTATATAGTGCAAACAGATCCCCTTAAGTTTGGATCCGTCAGTCCACTGACTATTCAGCTATTCATCAAAAAAAGGTAGCCTGATGTAACCCTATCAAACTAATTCCAAACCATAAGACCTAGGTGAATACTACAATATACATTGCCATTGGATGTTTAAGTTGAAGAAAAACGGAAACATTTAAATGGAGAAGACAAACATGTACAGATCCTTCATTGTATTCATTGATAAATATTTTAATCTGCTACTGGGTATTGATGTAAAACGTTGACATCTTGTGATCCACAAATGCAAGCATTAAAGCAAACAGGTCGAAACAGCAAAAGGAAAGATCATCCTATAAATCTATTGTCAGTGTGACTAGAAAAATACACTGATATCTGAAGTTCAACATTTCAATACCAAGAGAGGGTGTGCCAAACGTCACAAAAGTATACTTTCTATAATACAACTAAAATAACCAATATACCGATTAGATATTCAGAATATATTTTTATACAACCATGCAAACAAAAATTGACACAAAAAAAATTACCATCACAATAAAGATAAAGCATGCAACAAAGATGCAGATGCGTTGCTGTTTGAGCATGTAAAACTTTCTGTAGTGGAATTCTCAAAACCTTCATTATGTTTACAAAGAATTAACATACTGCAATACTTTAGAGCAGTTTTCTACGTCTGGACAATCCATTGTCAAATAGAATGCTCTCATGTTCCTGCTGAAGACATAACACTATGGTACAATTCATACACTGCAGTCTTTCTGGCCTTCTGGTAGAAGCAGTATTTTAAGAATCCTGTTCATACACAGCAGCACACAGCATTATGCCCTATTTCTGGCATTTGTGTGACAGTTTTTCCCACTGCTTTGAAAAAAAAAGAAAAAAAGAAAGCGGCAGTAATAGTGGCCAAACAGCGACTCTCATGTTTGTAGGATTAAGTATCATATTTGCAGTCTACTTTAATAAAAGTTGTAGTTTTTTTTTAGTTTTGCACTTTTTTTTACTATTTACTTTAATAGGCTTAATTACACTTTTTTGTCCCACCAGGGGACTTTTACTTTTAATTTGTTAATCGCAATTGCTGTGCCCGCATGATCACAGCACCCTAAGCACTCGGCGCCAAGACACAGCTGCCAATACCGCAGATTTATGACGTAGATCGGGAAGGGGTTAAAGAAACATCTTATAAAGAAAGGTAATGTGCATATTGCAGTTCACTATTGAAGTTATCCAGATGCATAAAATGAAAGATATATTTAGAAATCCGCTGCAGAGTGGCCTGGAATCTTATTAAGGGGGTTTTACACTGGGCGATTATCGTGCAGACGAGCGTTCATATAACGCTCGTTGCTGAAAATTGACCTGTGTAAACAAGGGAACGATCATCTGCTGAACGTATCGTTTTAAAAAAGTAAAAGATTATCGTTGTCGGCAGCACATCCCCGTGTGTAAACAGGGAGACGCTCTGCCGACATGATAATAATGTATGGGGACGAGCGCTTGTCCCCATCCATAGCTCCGTGTGACAGGAGTAAACAGCGCCAATCAACGATGTCTCGTTGATCAGCGCTTGCTGTAATGGCCGAGTGTCGGTCGGTGTAAAGGCCCTTAAGGCAAAAGCCTCCTCACTAAACTGTGTCTGATTGTGAGGTATCGGGCCACAGGATGAGCCTCCCCCTACTGCTCTGTCTGCAGACGGAGACATAGTAAATTAAGCACTGTCCTCTTGGCTAAGCCCTACATCTTCAGCCATCTACCAGATGGAAATGGAACAGCTCAGTAGTTTTTTTTTTTTTTAAAGAGGACCTGTCACTTCTCCTGACATGTCTGTTTTAGGGAATACTTGTATTCCTCATAAGGTCACAATTATTGCGCATCTTTTGTTAGAACTCTGCATTGTGCTGTTCATGTTATTCCTTTTAGAAACGTATGAATAAATTTACAACTGGACATAACCATTTTCCATGTCCAAACTCTGAGACTGTCAGCACTGATTGGACAATTTCAGAATGTGTAGGGACCATACCAGCAACTGGCAACACCCAGTTGTCAATTTATTTAAAAAAATCACAGATTACCGGCACAATGCCGAGTTCTAAGAAAAAAGCTTGAGAATTGTGATTTTATGGGGAATACAATTACTTACTAAAACAAACAGGGCAGAAGATCTAACAGGTCCTCTTCAAAAATATTTCTTTAAGGCTGGGTTCACACAACCTATTTTCAGACGTAAAGGAGGCGTTTTACGCCTCGAATTACGTCTGAAAAAAACGGCTCCAATACGTCGGCAAACATCTGCCCATTACTTTCAATGGGCTTTACGATGTACTGTGTTCTACGACCTGTAATTTTACGCGTCGCTGTCAAAAGACGCCTTGTAAAATTACAGCCTCGTCAAAAGAAGTGCAGGACACTTCTTGGGAGGTATTTGGAGCCGTTTTCTCATAGACTCCAATGAAAACAGCTCCAAAAACGGGCGTAAAAAACGCAGCGAAAACGCCGCTAAAAACGCGAGTTGCTCAAAAAACGTCTGAAAATCAGGGACTGTTTTCCCTTGAAAACAGCTCCGTATTTTCAGACGTTTTTTGTTAAGTGTGTGAACATACCCTAAGGGCACGTTCAGACGTGGCAGAGATTTACTGCTGCAGATTTTGCCCAAATTTTGCCGGCAATTACACAATTGCCTAGCAAAATTAGAATATTTGTTTATTCAGACGTGGCGGATTTTACAGCGGACTTGCCGCAGATTTCATCATTTGAATTACAAAGACTGAAATCCGCAGTGAAAATCCGCTGCTTCTCCGCAACAGACTGTGGATGCTGCGGAATGTAAATTGCGCACCACAAGCTGATTTCCGCTCTGTTATTTTTCACAAAATCTGCACTAAGGTCCCTAAAAACAATAGGAACCAAAGAAAAATAAGAGTTCCGCAGCAAAACCGCCATGTCTGAATGTGCCCTAAGGTTAACTTCACACGTTGCGTAAATACTGCGTTTTTTCCGCAACAGAATTTGTTGCGGAAAATCCGCACCAAAGTGAATGAGTTGAAACAAATCTCATCCACACACTGCGTAAATACTGAGTGAAAAAAACGCTCAGAAATTGACCTACGGTGCAGAATTTTATTCCGCAGAATGTCAATTGTATTTGTGTAAACGCCGCTTATTTGTTGCAGGTTTTCCGTATTGAATTTAATGTGGAGGTAAATCCCGTAACAAATAGCAGTTGTTGCCTTTTTGGCGACGGGTTCACATCGATTCCGGCGCGAAAAACACAATTCAGAAAAAAAATTATTTCATACTTACACAGTCTGTGTTCCTCCCTCCAGCGTGGCGTGGCCTTCTGGGATGACGTTTCAGCCCATGTCACCACTGCAGCCAATCACAGGCTGTAATGGCGGTCACATGGGATGAAACATCATCCCAGGAGGCCGGCCTGGATGACATCAGAGGGCCGGCCTCCTGGGTTGACGCTTCATCCCATGTGACCGCTGCTGCAGTTTGCCGCAGCGGATATTCCGGGTGAAAAACTGCACCACAGTTTGGTGCGTTTTTTCGCCCAGAATTCCCTCCGGCACACAGCGTATCCGTCCCATCTGAAATCAGCCTTAGAATACTCTGTGTGCCTCTGTATAAAAGCTTAGGCATATTGCAGCACACTGTGGGCCCATAAATTCTAACAGCGCTGTAATATGGATCCATGCTGTGTGCATGACGACTTAGGGTTCATTTAAACAGGTGCATTTACTTTTATCCGCCCCGTGAGAACACAGCCTAAGGCCGAATTCACCCGAACACTGCGAGCCTCGAACGGGAAAAACTGTAGTTTTTCACGTCCAAGGTGCATCTGTGCTGTAAGCTGCAGGTCGCGTTATCACGCATTCTCCATAGACTAGAGTCTACGGAGGGATGTGTGAAGTGCAAATAAATAGGACATGTCCTATTTTGTAAGGGACCCTTCACACGGTCCTTTGAAACAACGGCCGTGTGAAAGGCCACATTGAATTATATAGGTCCGTGTGACGGCCGTTGTTTTAACGGCAGTCACACGGACGTATTACACGTTGGTGTGAATTAGGCCTAAGACTGTTTCAGGCACATGCAGGAAACCTTGCAGACTGACGGACAAGTTTATTTCTCTTTTACTTTTATCATTCATTGTAAGGTTTAGTGGTTCCTCTAACTTTATTAATTTGAGTAATCTAGACCCTACAGGATAAGATTTACTTAATTGCCATAATATTTTAACATCTTAGGGCATGACCACACGTGGCGGATTTCCTCCGCAACTGTCCGCATCAATGCCGCACAGAATCTGCGTTGCAGATTCTGCTGCGGATCTGCACAAAATGTGCAGTAAATTGATGCGGACTAGCTGCTGCGGACTGCGGTAAAAGTACTTCCCTTCTCCCTATTCAGTGCAGGATAGAGAGAAGGGACAGCACTTTCCCTTGTGAAAGTCAAAGAAATTCATACTTACCGCCCGTTGTCTTGGTGACGCGTCCCTCCTTCGGCATCCAGCCCGATCTCCCTGGATGACGCGGCAGTCCATGTGACCGCTGCAGCCTGTTATTAGCCTGTGATTGGCTGTAGCCGTCACTTAGACTGAAACGTCATCCTGGGAGGCCGGACTGGAGACAGAAGCAGGGAGTTCTCGGTAAGTATGAACTTCATTTTTTTTTACAGATACATGTATATTGGGATCGGTAGTCACTGTCCCGGGTGCAGAAACAGTTACTGCCGATCGCTTAACTCTTTCAGCACCCTGGACAGTGACTATTTACTGACGTCTCCTAGCAACGCTCCCGTCATTACGGGAGCCCCATTGACTTCCTCAGTCTGGCTGTAGACCTAGAAATACATAGGTCCAGCCAGAATGAAGAAATGTCAAGTTAAAAAAGCAAGACGGATCCGCAGCACACATAACATGTGCATGACAGCTGCGGACTTCATTGCGGAAATTAGAATCTCCATTGAAGTCAATGGAGAAATTCCGCCATGAGTCCGCCACTGCTCCGCAACAGACAGAGCATGCTGCGGACACCAAATTCCGCTCCGCAGCCTATGCTCCGCAGCGGAATTTTACGCCTCGTCTAAACGAACACTGCTAAATTAAAGTGTAAGTCAATGGACAAACGGCTCCGCTGCGGATTAACGCTGCGGAGTGTCCGCAGCGGAATTTAAGTGAAATTCCGCCACGTGTGAACCCAGCCTTAAAATGCTGTTCTGTGCTTCACAAAAGCTGTTTATGTTCACATTTATGTAGTAAAGCATCTGCATCTCTTAGTGTGGGACAAACCATACATAGCCATTCACAAATCATTAATACAAAATTTCACATGGTCACGTGCAATAAGAAAATATTTTATAGCTACAAGAAAAATATATATTAATTTAACATAACAAGCCCCATGACCTAACATTTTACTGTATGCCTGTACCTAACTAGTACAAATGGGATGGGATATTAGGTAAGGGGGCATTGTTATAATACAATTCTTTTTTTAAAGTGCGCTGAAAAGTATTGCAACACTGGGGGTGCCTCATAATTCTAGACATGTATAAAATAACATCAATCTATTATGTTAAATAGACCAACCACTTATGACTACATGGTCTACCACACTTTGTTGTGTTGATGTATGGCCAAATCTGATGTTTGTAAATTCTAAAGGCTGAATTGCAATGGCTCGTACAAACTAGAAATCCCAGCAGAGTCCCAGCAGAAAATCAGGAAAGCATTTTCAGGAAACATTTCTCTGCTAAGAATTAAAAGCTTTGTGGTGAAGAGAGGGAAAAAAAAAAGAAAATTGGGCGTTCTGACAGTGGTACCCATAAACTGATTATCCTATTTCCATAGAGTAGTCATATAGTGTCACATATCTCCCCAATACTGATGGTGAATAGACATTTGGTTGTTCTCAGAGGCGAGTAAAGTGATTTAACCCTCTGAGCTCTCCAAATATATCAAAATCAAATATGTATACTTTGTCCAAGGTTGTAATGGCAATGAACAAAGAGACTATTTTAAAATTACCCCCTGCCCTAAGATACAAATGTCTGCCAACCTCTGAGAGCCAACCCCTAAATCACTACATCTCAGAGACCAACCTCTGAGATCTCTACATCCATGGCAAATGATAAAGCGTTGTGTGTTGAAAATCGCAGGACAGAGAACTGAATATTTCAGTTCTATGTCACATCTCGAAAATCACTCTATCAATGTGACGGCCAGGTTCTAAATGCAACATGCTCCAAGATAGTATAGTATAGCTTATTGTGGGGGGTTTTGCCCCTTCCCCGGGATAAGTTGCTATCTCCGGGTAACTAGTCACCATGTACCCATCATGCCGTTGCATGGCAAACAAAAGCATTTAACAGTCCCTAATTCAATCAATAGATGTTAAGTAATGGATGCAGTCTCCGCTCTGACTTTTCTTTAGTATTTTAGACCCCTCCATTATCAACCTGAATGGGGCTGAGCTCCAATGCCCGAGCCAACACAAGGACAAGAGTTGCACAGAAACCAGCCATTTTTTTCTAATCTAATACAACCGCTTTTATTCATGTCCTGCCCAACAGTGGTGGTTCCATGGCTGCCATCGGTAGTATCTGGGCCAAATACAGATGAAATAATTAGGGCCTCTTGGACAACCTCCCTCCGATTTTCAGTCTTTGACCCCATTGTTTATTTTTGCTGGACACTTAGGGGGGTTGTGTTGGACTCATTTGCCTAGGCCTCTGACATCAGTACCCTCTTTACTGTCCTGATGGCGGCATAATGTTAATTAGCAGTCTGCTGTTATTAAGCGATTAATACAAATATTGATATTTAATTTTTATGAGACCTACAAACAATCTGTGCCAATAAGGTGAAGTTTTTTATTCAAATTTTTTTTTCTATTCTATCTGAACAAGTTTTTCTAGTGGATTCTAGGCACACCCCTTAGTATCATCTGTGTTTTAAAAAAAAAATAAATAATGTGAATACATGCATATAAATAAAGTAAAACACAGCAGAATTTAGTTTATTACACATGAAAGTGATTTTGTATGTGCTGAAATATATGTAAGGCCCCATAATGGATACACAATGTATACTGAGCTCCAAAACAGCAGTGGCATGGACAATGACAATGACCTAAAACACAAGATCAATGCATATTTCTTATATAATGCTATCTATTTTGAATGAGATTATTTTAAAAAGAATTAAGTATTATTATTATTATTATGATTATTAATAATTGAGAACTGAAAAATGTTACAAGGAAAAGAATTGTGTCAATGGCTAGCTAATAGATATTCTGTAAAAAAAAAAAAATCTGAAGCATCACGTTGTTGGAATGGAAACAGAGAGGGAGAAACAGAAACAGCAAGACACTCGGCTGCTTCTCTTTCTCCCAAAGAGTTGTATGGAGAGGCAGCATGCATGCTCAACCACAGCTTCATACAACATCTCCACACATAGCGGTCGGACCTCCATCTATATAATATTAATCACCGATTCTGTTGATAGGTGGTATATTTTGACAGCTGGAATACACCTTCAAAGAATTTGTTGTTAATATTTAACTTTTTCTTTGTGTCTTTATAACCTTCAAAAGTCTTACTTGTCTTGAAACCACCATTTTCACCATTTGCCAGGTGTAAGGTAAGATGCAGACAATGCTTTTCTCCTAAACATTGTCATCATAAGTTTCCCAGGTGTCCGCATAGGAAATACTCTGCTAGATAGCGCAGTGTATTTCCTAACCAGACTCCTGAGCAGTTTATGACAATGCCACAGGAGTAATCCTCGTCATTAAACCATACCTAACTTTTCAGGTGACCTTTAGAATAAGCTATCATATGTGTGTAAATGAGGAATAACACTATTTCTGGCCAATATATGACTTGTATACTGCATTTTTTAGCAATTTCCCCTCTACAGGCTCAATCTCTAATTCTTAGTTGTCTCTGAGCTAGTGGGCGGAGCCTAATGGCTATCATGTCTTCTATTCACAACACACATAGGAGAGGAGAAACCTTCTCTCCTATCTCTATCGCATATATAGAATCTGCAGCAACATGGAGGAGATTATGCATCAGTACAGACCAGTGTAACTGAGAATCCAGCACTGATGTGACATCTAACTCTTACCAGCAGCCTGTGTCTTTCTCACTCTGCTTCTGCTTAATCTCCCTGCTCCACCACTCTCTCTGCTCCATAAACTTGTATGCAGCGTGTCTGTGTCTTTCTCACTCTGGTCCTGCTTCCTCCCCCTGCTCACCCCTTCCCTTTCTATATACTTGTAAGCAGCGTGTCTGTTGCTGACTCACTCTCTCTGCTTTTACCTCCTGCTCCCCCCTCCCCTCTCCGTAGGCCTGTATTGGCAGGCTGTATAGAGACACACCCCCACCTTTTTCAGCCCCTCAATTTTGCTCTGTAACCAGGGACGGACTGTGCTTGACAAAAGGGGGTGGACAGCAGATTACAGGAAGGGAGACACCTAGTAGTAGTACATTTACACAAAATGTGCATGGATAAAACAACTAAATTTTAACAGTAAGTAAATTACAAAGTTGATCCATATCAGGTATATTATTATATTAGCCTAAGTTGTTTTAAAAGTTAGTGTCCATTTAAGTGTCCATGACGATTATCATTGCCGATAATTGCCCAGTGTAAACAGCGGAACAATCAGCAGATGACTGAGCAAACGCTTGATCCTCTGCTGGTCGTATTGTTTAAAATGGTGAAATATTATTGTTGTCAGCAGCTTATCTCCCTGTGTAAACAGGGAGACACACTGCCGACATGATAATAATGTATGGAGATGAGCGATCGGAGTAACGACCGCTCTTCCCCATCCATGTATCGTTGATCGGCGCTCGCTACACCGGCCACTTATTAGCCGGTGTAAAAGGGCCTTTACTCTAGGAAAGAGCTGTTAATAATTAAACAGGTGAAAACACTATCTCAGAAATATCTAGGTGTATCTATTATCTACAAGCTTTAGAAGGTTATTTGGTAAGCTGAAACAAGGCACTTTGTGATAAAACCTAAATAGTCGCCAAAGCTTACTGCACATATTTTTCTCCAGTTGGTTTTTAAGTGTGCTTTTTATGAAGGTTATGGGTAGTATAGCTATTCTATCTAATGCAAATACACAGTATTTTCAGGAGACACAAATTTGGATTCATTGTATGTGTATAATGTCTTGTCACTGCTGATGTCACAGCTGTTTTAGAAGTGTATAGTTTACATTATGTAGATGGCCAACTGTATTATATGAAGCCACATGTTCACTACATTTGTAGCATGCCATGACGCATTACTTTTTTCGGCCTTTAAAGAAATAACTATGCCAGGCCTTACCAGTGTGGCTTCTTTTATGTACCATGAGCACATTGGGGCCGATGCATATTATCCCACAGATATCACATTTTAGTTTTCCGTTAGGAAGTCGAATACCTCCAACTCCTGTTAAGGCTTTGGTGGCTTGTCCGTTCACTGAGCCATTCATTTTCTCCCCAGCAGCATCAATCATTCGTAAATCTTCTGCACATTCTTCTCCATTCATTTCACAGGCACGTCCATTCTCCTCATCACTGTGGGTCTCTACTTTTATATTGCCAGCTAAAAGAGACAAAGTAGAGTACAAAAAAATTCAGTACCACAGAATTGCTATGCATGCTAATATGAGATATCAATGCCACTGAAGCACTTTTTAGATCAACATTTACACTTATCTTTTTTAAAAATTCAAAATGTAAACATAGCTTTTCACCTTTCACAATTCCCATGATTCATTCCAATATTGCCATTTCAGTAATGCACTAGTTGTATTTCAATATTTATTTTGACTCTATTAGACTATAAGGCTGGTGGCACTGTTGCATTGCAGTATAGTATAATGAATAGATTTATGAGACAATCTGGTCATAAGGGCTGCAAGTTGCATTTCAAGGCACACAACACAAATGACACATAACTTGTTTCAATAAAAGTTCCAAGAGAGTTAAATATTATATAATAAAATGCATTTTATAAGCGTTAATACTTAACATGGAAGTGTAAACTGACATTTCATCAGACATGGAATCAAAGTAGTAAATGATGTAAAATAAAATCAACAAATGAAATTTTTTAGTGATCAAAATTACATTTAAGATCTAAATGCAAAATAATTGAATGGATGACTGTTAATTACATATCTAAATAATTACTGGAAAACCAACTGGTTGTACAGTAACATAATTAGTCTAATAGAGTAATTGTGTAATATAGCTACCCTTATATCAATTTCCTGGCAAAAACCACCCTATCAAGATAATGAATTCCATGACAAGGTAATTGAAGAAAAAAATGATCTAGAATTGGGGCCACTAATTTGTCGAAGGAATGTGGGAGACGTTGAAATCAAGTGGTAGGGGATGCTATGGTCTGATGGGACAAACTTTGGCATAAGTATGCCCTGTATTATGGTTATGAGACTGCTTCTCATCAGAAGCCCTGGACATAATTGTAAAGGTAGAGAATAAAATGAATGCAGCAAAGTACAGAAAAACTTGCAGTTTGGAAAAGATCTAATTTTCAGCAATAGAATTATCCCAAAGATCAAGCTAAGGCCTCATGCACACGACCGTAGCCATGTGCACGTCCATGATTTCTGGGTCGGCCAGCCGCGGAGTGACAGCCGCGAGCCGCATGCAAATCGCGGGCTGTGCACATGGCTGCGGCCATTATTTTCAATGAGCCCGGACTGCAGAACACGGCCGTAATAAGGCTTGCCCGTTGTTTCTGCGGTCCGGGCTCCGGTGCCATGCACGGACCGTGAAAACCACGGTTGTGTGCATGGCTCCATAGGAATCAATGGGGCCGCAATTCTCCCGTGTATTTTCGTGGGAATTGCGGCCGCAAAAGCACGTTCGTGTGCTTGGGACCTAAACCTTTAGTAACCCTCATGTCATTGTTCTGGAGTTGCCAAGTACCCATTATTAGACAATAATACAAAAAAGGTCCATGGGATCTGAATCCTTTTTTCAGCACTGTACATATATTCTTTGGGCCAAATTGATCAAAAGTGGTGTCATTTTAGCCAATGTCTAAGTTAAAGCTAGACTGTTTTATTGACATATGTTGCCACAAATTTATGACTGCATTTCCCCACTTTTATAAATATGACACAAAGATACACCTCTGCCATTGTGTCATCACTACTACTACTACTACTACTACTACTACTACTACTACTACTACTACTACTACTGCTACTGTTGTTTTTGAGATACAACAATGCTACCTTCTGGATTAGGGCCTGTTCACATCAGCGTTGGGCTTCCAGTCATTGGTTTCATTCGACCTTTCCGTCAGAGGAACCGATGAACGGGAAGCCGAGCGTAAACCATAGCTTCCGTTTGCATTACCATTGATTTTAATGGTAATGCTTCCGTTGCAGTTGGTTTCCGTTGGGTAAACTTTCTGTTTTTTTCACAGAAAAAACAATAATGTAGTCGACTACGCTATTGATTCCGTGAAGAAAACGGAAACTTTACGGAACGGAAACAAACGGAAACCATTTGGAACGGAAGAATTAAATCAATGGTATTGCAAACGGAAGCTATGGTTTCTGTACGCCTTTCCTTTCATCGGTTCTGCCGACGTAAGAGTCGAATGGAACCGATGAAGGGAAGCCCAACGTTGATGTGAACAGGCCCTAACACTAGCATGAACAAATGTTTCTTTTTATAGCAGACATATGTTTATACTACATGCAAGAGACTCAATAAAAGGCCAAACGGCAATCTGATCATGCATAAATAATTACAAAGGTGAACAGCAAGCTATATTCAACACATGGTGCTATATGAGACACATTTATGGCAGTGCATGCAGAAACTTACACAAAGTGAAACAAACACTAACAGTGCAGGAAATGCGGCATGCTTACAGAATTTCAACCGTGCCACATTACAATAAAAATATACTTACAGGAAAATGTTTTGAAAATGATAGCGTGTAAATCCCTAAACCGCTCAGCCTCACGTACAGCTGCAATAAAGAAGGCAAACAGGATACTGGGTTGAACACGCCACCATGAATACTTCATTGAAGTGGTGATACCGTTTGTCACAGTTAGAAAGCCCTCAAATCGAGGTTTGTAAGACACAAGGCTGCTTTTTCTAATATATCATGATATTTAGCTTATGTATGTTATCACAGCATGAATTAGTAATTACAATTCCTTTCCATTGGTACAAAGCTCAGCTAGATAACCAGGGTAACATATCATTAGTCTTTTGTCACAGTATGAAAAAAACGCATCTCACTTATTTATCTTTTGCTTGAAATGCAAGGCAGTTTGTTCATATTGCATATTTTCAGCCATATTTTGGAGTGTAAAATGCTTGTATTATGGTATGTCCACACGTAGCGTAAATACTGCAGATTTTCCAAAGCGGATTTCATTGCAGAAAATCCGCAGCATGGATGAGATTTGAACAAATCTCATGCAAACGCTGCATAAAAAAATCTGCCGTAAAAACGTCCATAAATTGACCTGCGCTGTGTTTTTTATTTTATATCAGCAAAAGGAAATAAAATACAAATATAAAGGATTCAAAAGCATATCAGAGACATAAATCCAGTCAACAGGCAAAGATCCATAATAATTTCAGTATATAGACATTCCAACAGAACTATCCTAGTCAAGAGAATGATACAGGGCCGGAAAAAAGTTTATGAGGTGGGCTGATCCTGCGTAACCCAGGCAAAATAAGTGCCGGCAACGTATGTCCACGTTGGTGATGGTCACTAGCAAGTGAGATGGACCATACCTGTTTAAAGGAAAAAGAACAAAAAAAAGAACGAACTCGGAACCTAAGTAATAATGAAAATACAATAAGAAGGCAGAAGGTCATCCGCTGATAGTGGAAGATGCAAGTACAGTTGTCAGGGGAGATACACACCAGAAGAGAACATATTTGGAGGAAGGAACCACTTCCCACTAGCTCACCAATGTATGGTACATTGTGGATAAAAGAAAAATGTTCCACTGAAGCCAGGTGTTTATGTAACAATTGGTCGCCTCTGGATTTTGGGCTATGAGATCCTCCATCCTCTGCACCAACGCAACCTCCTGGAACCAATCGTCAAGAGTAGGGGGTTCTATTAATTTCCACTTGCGTGGAATAACTGACTTCGCTGAATGTAATGAATGTCTAATGAGAGATCATTTGTATGCATATATGGGCATGGGGAACATAAATAATAGCGTTGCCTCAGGAGAATTATGAACCAAGAATCCAGTGGTTTCGTGGATAACTTTAAGTACCGCTTCCCAGAAAGACCTCAGTAGAGGTAGCTCCACCAAATGTGTGTCATGGAGCCACCCGGTGCACCACAGTGCCAAGAATTGTCAGGGAGCAGGGGATACCATTTATGGAGTGCGGCATGGACACGGTACCACCGTGAGACTACTTTTAAAACTGGTCTCTTGAGCACGAGTGGCCAAGGAGAGAAGTAGAAGAAGCGCTTCCACTGTTCATCTGTAAATTGTTTGGTCAATTCCCGTTGCCAGGCCTTGCAGTAGGAGAGTGGCTCTTGTGAGCGATTGATGAGAAATAAGTGGTAAAGTGTGGAAATAGTGTGCGAAGGGGGGGGGGGGTGGAGGAGCGGTGTGTTGTTTTTTGTCATGGCAACGTAGTTATGGCGACACATCCCTCTGTTCTCCATCCAGGCTGGCCTCCTGGGGTGACGTTTCATCCCATGTGACTGCTGCTGCCAATTACAGGCTGCAGCGGTCCCATTGGATGAAAAGTCATGCACAGAAATAATTGGGCCGCGTCACCATGACTTTGGAGAGTGGGGTAAGTATAAGGTTTTTTTTTAAACTGCTGTTTTCCGCAGCAGACATTTTGCCCGAAAAGTTGCACCACAATTTGGTGCGGTTCATTGGTAGGAATTCCCTGCGGGTTCCACAGTGGACACGCTCTGTACTTTTTTGCAGTGTATCCGCCATGTGTGAACATGGCTTTACACTCCGAAATGCACTTGAAATAAGCCTGAAAACAGCTTCCCATTAATTTTGATGGGAAACAAGCTGTGTAGTTCATACAAAGTGTATGTTTACTGAATTAAAAAAAATGCCTTGTAAAAGTACGCTTCATAAAAAAAGAAGTGACATGATTTTTCCCAATGACACTCAAAAAACCCCATAGAAAATAGGCCTTAAAATACGCTTAAAAAACTGACTAATGAGCAGGGGTGTAACTAGGAAAGACTGGGCCCCATAGCAAACTTTTGACTGGGGCCCCCCCTCCCCTGGGTGTCACACAACCCCTTGTAGATAGTGCCTTTTTTACAGCCCCCCTGTAGATAACGCCATACAGCCCCCCTATAGATAACGCCATACAGTCCCCCCTGTAGGGAACGCCATACAGCCCCCCTGTAGATAACGCCATACAGCCCCCCTGTAGATATCTACAAAGGGGGCTGTATGGCGTTATCTACAGGGGGGCTGTATGGCGTTATCTACAGGGGGGACTGTATGGCGTTATCTACAGGGGGACTGTATGGCGTTCTCTACAGGGGGCTGTATGCCGTTATCTACAGGGGGTCTGTATGGCGTTATCTACAGGGGGGACTGTATGGCGTTATCTACAGGGGGGACTGTATGGCGTTATCTATAGGGGGGACTGTATGGCATTATCTACAGGGGGGACTGTATGGCGTTATCTACAGGGGGGACTGTATGGCGTTATCTACAGGGGGGACTGTATGGCGTTATCTACAGGGCGGACTGTATGGCGTTATCTACAGGGGGGACTGTATGGCGTTATCTACAGAGGGGGCTGTATGGCGCTATCTACAGGGGGACTGTATGGCGTTATCTACAGGGGGGACTGTATGGCTTTATCTACAGGGGGGACTGTATGGCGCTATCTACAGGGGGGACTGTATGGCGTTCCCTACAGGGGGGCTGTATGGCGTTCCCTACAGGGGGGGCTGTATGGCGTTCCCTACAGGGGGCTGTATCGCGCTATCTACAGGGGGGACTGCATGGCGTTATCTACAGGGGGTCTGTATGGAGTTCCCTACAGGGGGGTCTGTAGGGAACGCCATACAGCCCCCTCTGTAGGGAACGCCATACAGCCCCCCCTGTAGGGAACGCAATACGGCCCCCCCTGTAGGGAACGCCATACAGCCCCCCCCTGTAGGGAACGGCATACAGCGTCCCCTCCCCCTTGTAGGGAATGCCTTACAGCGTCCCCAACCCCCCAAAAAAATGCGACCTACAGTGTGAAAAGACAAAAGACATGTATCCCCTATCCACAGGATAGGGGATACATGTGTGATCGCTGGCAGCGGTAGGGAGAACGGGGGACTGAAAGTCCCCCAAGTTCTCCATGACTAACCTCTGACTTCCGGCGTCTGCGCAGCTCAATAAAAATGAAAGGAGCGCTGGTCACGCATGCGCAGAAGCGCGACCGGCGCTCCATTCATTTCTACGGAGCTGCCGACACAGACCCCGGAAGTCAGAGGTTTGTGATGGAGAACTTCAGGGGACTTTCAGTCCCCCGTTCTCCCTATCGCTGCCAGCGATCACACATGTATCCCCTATTCTGTGGAAAGCGGATACATGTCTTTTGTTTAATGGCAGAGCGGGGAGATAACTCCCTGCTCTGCCGTAGTGTTCAGTGGCGTCCCGCTGTAGCAGCCATAGCGGCTGCTAGAGGAGCCTCCGGCCATGGTGGGGGCCCGTGCCGGCGGGCGACACGGGCCCCCTCATGCCGCGGGCCCCGCTACGGCTGCTACAGCGGTAGTTACGCCACTGCTAATGAGGCTACATGCACACGTTGCAGAATTTAATGCAAAATATCCGCAGATACATGCAGGTAATTCCACAGGTAAATTCCGTAGTTAATGTTGCGTTTTCTATGCATTTTTAGGTGCAGGCTTTACATTTTGATGCGGAAACAGGTTCAGATTTTATGCTGCAGAGTTTGGTGCGTTTTTTTAAAATAAACTTGTCAGATACAATTCTGTGATAGATACATGAGCTATAATTGACAGGCTGGATTGTAAAATCCACCCCGCGGGTCAATTTACATGCGGAAAAGTTCTGCAACATGTACGTTAGATTACTTGGTATCTTATTTACTTTGCTGGTAATGTATTATGTTGCCGGTTTTCCTCCAGAAAAATCTGTGCGGAATTTGCCTTGTGTGCATGTTGCTTCAAAAGAGGTATTCCCAGAATCGACAATTGTCACCTATCCACAGGTGGGGAATAATTACCAACTAATCCTTCATCGATCGTGAGAACGGGTGTCTCGAAACCACTTTCCTCCTCACTGCATGACTGCAGTGAGGGGGACATTGAATGGATCGGCAGTGTAGCATGCACGCTGATGTTCCATTTAAAGTCTATGGTGGGAATCACGGAAACAACTGAGTACAACGCTCGACTGTTTCCGTCAATCCCATAGACATTGAATGGAGCAGCGGGTGCATAATCGACCGCCACTCCATTCAAGATACTTCTCACTGCGGAGGGAGTAGTGAGGAACAAGGGATTTGGGACTCCCATTCTCACGATCTGTGGGCATCCCAGTGGTGCCCCACCCCCCAGTGATCAGACAATTATTACCTATCCTATGAATAGATGATAATTGTCAATTCTGGAAATACCTCTTTGATGTGAAGAATGGTCTTCTACAGAAGTGATCTTCTCAAAGAAGAAGGCCAATAAAGATATAAGGGAAATAAAAATCTGGTCTAGATGTAGGGTGGCCTTCTCAAAGAGGTGGTGCATTGGAGATGTTTTACTGAATTAGGGAACTCCAATTTATGTGCTTGTATACCTCAAAACC
This sequence comes from Rhinoderma darwinii, assembly GCF_050947455.1. Taxonomy (NCBI): domain Eukaryota; kingdom Metazoa; phylum Chordata; class Amphibia; order Anura; family Rhinodermatidae; genus Rhinoderma; species Rhinoderma darwinii. The sequence continues at coordinate 235,983,730 of NC_134691.1, forward strand.
AGATTTACATGTTAAAGGCTATGTAAACCATTGTAGCCTTTTTTATTTTTTATTAAATGACATTTATTAAAACATTTATTTTCATTTTTGCGCTGCATCTTCTGTGTATGCACTATAAATAGACACTGCATAGCGTCACTGGCTCGGCTGGCAGCTCCTGTGTGCGGCCATTACTGAATAGACAACGCCCTATGACGTACTATTACCTCACAGGCGTTGGCTTGTTAACGCGAACTGCCGTACTATCGGCATCATGTTAACAGACCCTTGTGTCTACAGACACAGTTTTAAAGCAGTAATAGCTTAACGCTATCCACTGCTGCAAGGCCAGGACCGGAGCTAGCCTCTGATCCGGCCAATTGAACCCTTAGATGCAGCGCTCAAAAGCGAGTGCTACATCTATGGGGTTACTAGCAGATCGGCATCTAGCGATGCAATCGCGGAGTAACCGATGGCTGCAGTGGCAATCGGAGACCTAACAATGGCCTCCTGCTGGTCTGCCATGTACGGAAGCCCATTAGCACCAACCGGTGGAGGAGCCTAATAGGCTTGCTGTCAGTGCATGACTGACAGCTTTAATGCATTTCACTACATGGGTGGTGCAATGTATTAGAATAAAGATCAGAGGTGCAGGCCTTCAAGTCCCCTAGTGGGACAAAAAATAAAGTAAAAAAAGTTAAAAATGTTGTACAAAGTATAAAAAGAAAAGTTATAAGTTGAAAAGACAAATACTGCCTTTTTCCTGTAATAAGACTTCTATTATAGGAAAAAAATGAAACCATTAAAAAAAGTACACATATTTGGTATCACCGCGTTCATAACGACCCAAACTACTATAATGACAGAGTCACTATTTTTTTGGTCACCACACCTACCAAAACATAGAATAAAAAGTGATCAAAAAGTTGCATGTACCCAAAATAGTACCAATAAACACTACAACCCATCCCGCAAAAAAACAAGTCCTTACACAGCTTTTTTGACTGAAAAATAAAAGAGTTATGGCTCACAGAATATGCCAACATGAAAAAAATTAGTTAAAAAATCTAAAAGTGATTGTGCAAACGATGAAAAACATAAAATATATTACATATGGTATCGCAGTAATCATACCGAACGGCAGATTAAAGTGAAAAAAAACATTGTCAGAATTGCTGTTTTTTTAGTCACCTTGCTTGCCAAAAAATGGAATGAAAAGTCATAAAAAAAATCGCATGCACCCCAAAATGGTACCAATGATAAAGACAGATCGTCTCGCAACATTTAAGTCCTCACATAACTCCATTGGCGAAAAAAATAAACAGTTCTGGCTCTCAGAATATGGCAACGCAAAGTGTTCCAAAAGCAGATAAGATCGGGCACCATTTATCAGTCCAACACTGGCCACATATCTGTGGATTATTATTTATTTACCGCATTATTATATAACCTTATTATGCCCTGATGTACTACACCCATTTTGCATATGCTCCTACATTATAAACGGAAATACCAGCAAAAACCCCAAACAGGACTACTACCAAGCAAAATCTTCGCTCAAAACAGCCATATGGCGCTCATTCCCAGTTTACGTCCATGTATATATGGCATCACCATACCCGGGAGAACCTGCTTAACAGTTTTTGAGATATTTGTCTTTGGTGGCACAAACTGGGCACAACATATTGTGCACTAAAATGGCATATCAGCTGAAAATTTTAATTTTCACTTTGCACCATCCGCTGTGCATTAATTTCTAATGAAAAAACACCTGTGGGGCCAAAATGCTCACTACACCCCTTAAAATGCCTTAAAGAGGCTCTGTCACCAGATTTTGCAACCCCTATCTGCTATTGCAGCAGATCGGCGCTGCAATGTAGATAAGAGTAACGTTTTTATTTTTAAAAAACGAGCATTTTTAGCCAAGTTATGACCATTTTTGTATTTATGTAAATGAGGTTTGCTAAATTCCAACTGGGCGTGTTTAAAGTAAAAGTCCAACTGGGCGTGTATTATGTGTGTTACATCGGGGCGTGTTTACTTATTTTACTAGCTGGGCATTGAGAAGAGAAGTATCATCCACTTCTCTTCAGAACGCCCAGCTTCTGGCAGTGCACCGACACAGCGTGTTCTCGAGAGATCACGCTGTGTCGTCACTCACTTCCTGCCCCAGGTCCTGCATCCAGCAAAACTTGAGCTTCAAAAGGGTCCAAACAGCAGTTTATTAACACATATGTGGTATTGCTGTAATCAGGAAAAATTGCTTTTCAAATGTTGGGGTGCATTTTCTCCTTTATGCCTTGTAAAAATTTTACATTTCTATGTTTTTTAGAATAAATTTCGATTTTCATTTTCACGGCTTCATTCCACTATACCCCTTGATAAATTCCTTGAGGGGTGTAGTTTGCCAAATGGTGTCTTTTTGGGGGTGTTTCCACTGTTTTGGTACCACAAGTCCTCTTCAAACCTAACATGGTGCCTAAAATATATTCTAATAAAAAGAAGGCCCCAAAATCCACTAGGTGCTCCTTTGCTTCTGATCCATGTGCTTCAGTCCATTAGCACACTAGGGCCACATGTGGGATATTTCTAAAAAGGCAGAATCTGGGCAATAAATATTGAGTTGCGTTTTTCTGGTAAAACCTTCTGTGTTGCAGAAAAAAATGGATTAAAACAGGGTTAAGAAACTTTCTAAATGCTATTTCGAATACTTTGAGGGGTGCAGTTTTTAAAATGGGGTGATTTATAGGAGGTTCCTAATATATAGAGCATTTAAAGTCACTTCAGAAATGAACTGATCCCTAAAAAAGGCTTTTGAAATTGTATTTTCACAAATAAAAACTGAATGCATCGACCAAATTTTAACACTAACTTAAAGTAAATAAGAAAATAATCTCAGAATCGCTTAAAAAATAAAAGCATTCCAAAGTTATTACCACATAAAGTGACAGGTCAGATTTAAAAAATGGGGGTGCGTCCTGAACTTGCCAACTAGTCCGCGTCCTTAAGGGTTTAAAGGGTAGCTTTACCCGCAGCAATGAGCGACCATTAACAGGCAATTTGATAGCAGTGCTGAACAGCGCTGGCTCCATTGCGGCCGTCCTGTGTGGTCTTACTCACATATGTGTACTAGATAAGAACCTGATACATTCCACATTCTACATACTGAATTTTCTTCTCCCTTAGGGCATGCCCAGACGTGGCGGATTTCTTCCGCTACTGTCCGCATCAATGCCGCACAGAATCTGCGTTTCAGATTCTGTTGCGGCTCTGCCCAAAATGGGCATTAAATTAATGCGGACTAGCCGTTGCGTATTGAGGTGAAAGTACTTCCCTTCTCTCTATCAGTGCAGGATAGAGAGAAGTGACAGCACTTTCCCTAGTGAAAGTAAAAGAATTTCATACTTACCGGCCATTGTCTTGGTGACGCGTCCCTCTTTCGGCATCCAGCCCGACCTCCCTGGATGACGCGGGAGTCCATGTGACCGCTGCAGCCTGTGATTGGCTGCAGCCGTCACTTAGACTGAAACGTCATCCTGGGAAGCCGGACTGGAGGAAGAAGTAGGGAGTTATCGGTAAGTATGAACTTCTATTTATTTTACAGGTTGATGTATATTGTGATCGGTAGTCACTGTCCAGGGTGCAGAAACAGTTACTGCCGTTCGCTTAACTCTTTCAGCACCCTGGACAGTGACTATTTACTGACGTCGCCTAGCAACGCTCCCATAATTATGGGTGCACACACGTAGTCACCCGTAATTATGGGTGCATACACGTAGTCACCCGTAATTATGGGTGCACACACGTAGTCACCCGTAATTATGGGAGCCCCATTGACTTCCTCAGTCTGGCTGTAGACCTAGAAATACACATAGGTCCAGCCAGAATGAAGAAATGTCATGTTAAAAAACCAATACGCTCCGCAGCACACATAACATCTACATAACATCTGCAGACTTCATTGCGGAATTTAGAATCTCCATTGAAGTCAATGGAGAAATTCCGCAATTAGTCCGCAACCAGTCCGCCACACGTCCGCAACAACCATTGTATGCTGCGGACACCAAATTCCGCACCGCAGTCTATGCTCTGCAGCGGAATTGTCCGCAACGTGCAAACGAACCCTACTAAAAAGCTGTGGAAGGCAATGGAGAAACGGGTCCGCTGCGGATTTCCCCAGAGCAATTCCGCCACGTCTGGCCATGCCCTTATGCTTCCAAAGGACACGTGACAGTTTTCTGCTGCATCTGTTTTTCCTTATTACATTCTGCATAAACTCCTGAATGACACAAACTGATTCTTCGATAATGAAAACACAAGTATAACATCGGACATGTGCATACCAATCTTAACAGCATGAATTTCACAAGGGATCCATAATGATTTATAAACAACTAACATCAGAAGGCCCTATGCAGTCATTGGTAAAGTGACCAACTTTGAGACTTTATTGTATTAAAGTGTAACGTACAGAATATAACTTAATTTACTGTAAATTCTATTTAATTTTAAGGAACTTATCTAGCCTTTTGAGTTATGTCCCTGAAAAAATTGAAATACTTTCACTTTTGTGTTTTCTGAACACTGCCCTGACTGATACAGAAAACTGATGATTCTTCCAGACTTTTATCCTGCAAGATCCTAGCTGGGCAGGGAACCCCAGTAGGGTTATGATAAGCTATCTCCCATGGGACAAACATTTACCATGACCGCACCCAGAAAGCTGATGAACCAAGATTTCCTTGAAAAACATGATACTTGTGTAACTAAATATCTCAATGTAAAGTTTACAAACAAAATGTGGAGAAATATGCAGGAATTAGTTCACAACGCCACAAAAAGTTACAGTATAGTAAGAAAAAAATGAATATTTTTTACACTTAATGCCTTCTACTCTTTTAACAAAATTTTATACAAGACAAAGGGAACCAAAATAAACTCTTTACATTATGACTGTATTTATTTACAAAGTTTTCCAACACCCATATTATCCATGGTGAAAAAGTAACTGCATTACAGAACATCTTATAATTTGCTATCAGTCGTTTACAACATAGGGTATTTTAGTCCACCTCTTTGCAAAAGTGAAGATGGTTTTACACTGGCAGATATCACCCATATTTACCGCTTTTAAAATGAGCGCCAATCGACAATACAGCTTGTGGATCGGTGCTCGTTGCGCCCTTCAAATGGACCATTACATACATTGGTAAGGTTTTATGGATGAACTGCTCTTTTGGTATTTCCTTTCATTGTGGCAGAGCGATTGTGTTGAAACTTTGTGGTTACCACATCATTCTTATTGTAAGGTTTAATATATACTAACATTTACTAAACAGGGATGTAAAAGTATGATCTCAACCTATAGGAAGTTCTTACATACAAATTTTACTGCTAAATGTGGTGCAAGCTGTTGTTCTGAAAGTAACTTTTTACAGTACATAGCTTATTTGGATATTGGATAGCATTGTTCCTTAAATACATGCAGAAATAGTTCACAAACTGTGATATGTGTTACAGGTTCCCTTTGTCTAATATTACATTCTGTTTACAGATTAGAAACTATTCATTGTGACAAATGTGCAATAAGAGGTATACTTGACAAATGCTTTTTCACCTACATGTATGTAAGATAGAAAATATAAATTTGTAATATTGTCATCCTTTACATATTGTGAATTATATTGCAATATTAGAGGGACTCACAATCCTAGAGGGCTGTACTGAAAGTTCACTACCAGAGGTATAAGTTGTAGCTCCTGCATGATCTCTACAAGAACCTCACTACCACCTAACTTACATATTCACACTTTAGGGGAGTTGATAGACATTCTTGCAAATGAAAAAAGTGTGGTACTTTATTTATCCATACGTCCAATGCAACATTTCAGCTCTTCCTCAGGCAACTAACACAGTGTGAGGCCCCATGCACACGAACGTAAAAATGCCCGTAATTACGGCCCGTAATTACGGGCCCATAGACTTCTATTGGCCACGGGTACCTCCCCGTATGCTTACGGGAAGGTGCCCGTGCCGTTAAAAAATATAGAACATGTCCTATTTCAGGCCGTAATTACGGCATGGGCAGGCCCATAGAAGTCTGTGGGGCTACCGTAATTACGGGTGACTACGTGTGTGCACCCGTAATTACGGGAGCGTTGCTAGGCGACGTCAGTAAATAGTCACTGTCCAGGGTGCTGAAAGAGTTAAACGATCGGCAGTAACTGTTTCAGCACCCTGGACAGTGACTTCCGATCACAATATAGATCAACCTGTAAAAAAAAAAAAAGTCATTCATACTTACCCAGAACTCCCTGCTTCTTCCTCCAGTCCGGCCTCCCGGGATGACGTTTCAGCACATGTGACCGCTGCAGCCAATCACAGGCCAATCACAGGCTGCAGCGGTCACATGGACTGCCGCGTCATCCAAGGGTCATCCATGGGTGGAAAACTGGTGACACCGGACCCGTATTTACGGACACGGCGTTAGCAGGTAAGTAGCTACATCGACTTACCTGCTAACGCTGATGCTGCTGCAGAATCATCTGTAGCCTCTGGTGCCGATGTGTCCTCGCTCGTCTGACACGATGCAGGACCTGTGAGTGACGTCACAGCGTGATCTGGCAGAAGCTGGGCGTTCTGAAGAGAAGTGGATGATACTTCTCATCAGAAGGCCCAGCTAGTAAAAGTAGTAAAAACGCCCCGATGTACGCACATAATACACGCCCACTTGGACTTTTACTGTTAAACACACCCACTTGGACTTTTGCAAGCCTCATTTGCATAACTACAAAAATGGTCATAACTTGGCCAAAAATGCTCGTTTTTTAAAAATAAAAACGTTACTGTAATCTACATTGCAGCGCCTATCTGCTGCAATAGCAGATAGGGGTTGCAAAATCTGGTGACAGAGCCTCTTTAAGCAGTAATCAATTATACAAAATAGTAATCAATAATAGTTACACCAATAAAAATCATATAACAAATAACATATAATTTATAAACATAGTGATTTTTATTGATGTAATTATTATTGATTACTATTTTGTATAATTGATTACTGCATAATAAAGTGTTTTTTTGCAGGATGAGTTGTAGACTTTATCAGCACCATTTTGGGGTATATATAATTTATTTAACTTTTAGGGGAAATGGAAAAAAACAACAATTCTGTTGTTTTTTTACAATGTTTGCAGCACGGTATAAATAACATGTTGACTTTATTCTTCCGGGTGGCTAGGAATATGGTGATTCCAAATGTATATCTTTTTTTATGTTTTAGTACTTTTGCACAATTAAGGAAAGTTTTCGTCAATGCGGAGAGCCATAACTTTTAAAAAAAATTCGTCAACTTAAGGGCTTGTTTCTTGCAGAATGAGTAGTAGTTTTTATTGGTACAATTTTGGGGCACCTATAATTTAGTGAATAACTTTTCAAAAAAAACATTTGGGGGAAGTAGGGAAAAAAAGCAAATCCAGCGTAGGTGTAAATATAATGTTTACTTTTTTTATGGGTCGTTGTGATTCTGGTGGTTCCCTATATCTATTTTTAAACAATAAAATATTTTTTAATGAAATAAAGGGTATATTTGTTTTTTTTAATCTTAGGCTACGTTCACACTTGCATTATATCATCTGTTACTCTGATCCGTTTTTAGATCAGAATAAGGATAAAAACGGACCCGTTAAAAGTCCAATTGAAATCAAAGGTATTTTTAATTGCATCCATCAGCATCTGTTTGCGTCCATCATGTTAGTCATCTGTTTTTTTGACAGAGATAAAATTGCAGAGTACAGGACTTTTATTAGTCTCAGGAAAAATGGATGTCTAAGGGATGTGTTATTTTTAGCATTGGTGTCAATGTAAAACAAATACAAACGGATTGTAATCCGTTTGCATCCGTTATTTTTATTTCAATGGGATTTTTAACTGATCCGTTTTTATCCTTATTCTGATCTAAAAACAGATCAGAGTAACAGATTATATAACGCAAGTCTGAATTTAGCCTTACTAGATTGTATTAAACCTAAATTTATAATTTTTTATTAGTCCCACTAGGAGAATTGAAGTTGCGATCAGTGGGTCACTTGTATAATGCTTTGAAACACTTGCCTCTGTTAGGCCCCTGGTTGCCATGGTAAACCATCGGCACCCTATGTTCATGCGAAAGTGCATTTGAGGGTGCCGATAGGCCACCTTCCTCTCTCTCTCGCTCTCTCTCTCTCGTTCCTTAGATGCTGCCGTCTCTATTGACCACAGCATTGAAGGAGTTAAATGGCTGGGATCAGAAGTTTGTTTCAACCCAGCAATTACAGCAGAGCCTGGCTGTCCTCAACTCAGCGTGCCCGCGCAATCATGATGTAACTGTACGTAATGGAGCCTCTAGATAAGGCAATCCATGTCGTACATTTACTTTATGGAGCCTTAATGGATTGAATGAAACATTTGCAGCCTTAAGGGATTGTAAATTAAGCATTTGCAGGCTGTCATTGCTGCCAAAGTAGTGCTGCTGAGTATTGACAGGAAGAACTAACATTTTCACATGCAATTTTATGTTTCATTTTTATCCCATTATGACCCTGCATGTTATGTTGAATTATTTTCACTTAGAAAGTCAACAAATGTAATTTGAATGTCAAAAGATTTGCATTATATATATATATATATATATATATATATATATATATATATATATATAGTTCAATAGTAGATGAACACAGCACTCCAATGGTTTTCAGAAAATCAGGCCATGTGCTCGTTGCCTGGGGATGAATCAATTCCCCAACATCCAATAGAGAAAAACATAGAACACAGCAACGACACCAGGATGGCACCATGATGGCTTGAGAAAGGTTCCTGTTGAACCGAAACGTTGCTGTACTGAGGTGAATAAATCCACTTTTGCTTTCATCTACTCTGAAGTCCTGGTGCCGTTGCTGTGTTCTATGTTTTTCTCTCTCTCTATATATATATATATATACACACACACTACCGTTCAAAAGTTTGGGGTCAACCAGACAATTTTGTGTTTTCCATGAAAACTCACACTTATATTTATCAAATGAGTTGCAAAATGACTAGAAAATATAGTCAAGACATTGACAAGGTTAGAAATAATGATTTTTATTTGAAATAATAATTTTCTCCTTCAAACTTTGCTTTCGTCAAAGAATGCTCCATTTGCAGCAATTACAGCATTGCAGACCTTTGGCATTCTAGCTGTTAATTTGCTGAGGTAATTGGGAGAATTTTCACCCCATGCTTCCAGAAGCCCCTCCCACAAGTTGGTTTGGCTTGATTGGCACTTCTTGCGTACCATACGGTCAAGCTGCTCCCACAACAGCTCTATGGGGTTGAGATCTGGTGACTGCGCTGGCCACTCCATTACAGATAGAATACCAGCTGCCTGCTTCTTCCCTAAATAGTTCTTGCATAATTTGGAGGTGTGCTTTGGGTCATTGTCCTGTTGTAGGATGAAATTGGCTCCAATCAAGCGCTGTCCACAGGGTATGGCATGGCGTTGCAATATGGAGTGATAGCCTTCCTTATTCAAAATCCCTTTTACCTTGTACAAATCTCCCACTTTACCAGCACCAAAGCAACCCCAGACCATCACATTACCTCCACCATGCTTGACAGATGGCGTCAGGCACTCTTCCAGCATCTTTTCAGTTGTTCTGCGTCTCACAAATGTTCTTCTGTGTGATCCAAACACCTCAAACTTCGATTCGTCTGTCCATAACACTTTTTTCCAATCTTCCTCTGTCCAATGTCTGTGTGCTTTTGCCCATATTAATCTTTTCCTTTTATTAGCCAGTCTCAGATATGGCTTTTTCTTTGCCACTCTGCCCTGTAGGCCAGCATCCCGGAGTCGCCTCTTCACTGTAGACGTTGACACTGGCGTTTTGCGGGTACTATTTAATGAAGCTGCCAGTTGAGGACTTGTGAGGCATCTATTTCTCAAACTAGAGACTCTAATGTACTTGTCTTGTTGCTCAGTTGTGCAGCGGGGCCTCCCACTTCTCTTTCTACTCTGGTTAGAGCCTGTTTGTGCTGTCCTCTGAAGGGAGTAGTACACACTGTTGTAGGAAATCTTCAGTTTCTTGGCAATTTCTCGCATGGAATAGCCTTCATTTCACATGAAAGCTCTCTTTCTCTAGCCATTTTGAGAGTTTAATCGAACCCACAAATGTAATGCTCCAGATTCTCAACTAGCTCAAAGGAAGGTCAGTTTTATAGCTCCTCTAACCAGCAAAACTGTTTACAGCGGTGCTAACATAATTGCACAAGGGTTTTCAAGTGTTTTCTAATCATCCATTAGCATTCTAACACAGTTAGCAAACACAATGTACCATTAGAACACTGGAGTGATGGTTGCTGGAAATCGGCCTCTATACACCTATGTAGATATTGCATTAAAAACCAGACGTTTGCAGCTAGAATAGTCATTTAGCACATTAACAATGTATAGAGTGTATTTCTGATTCATTTAATGTTATCTTCATTGAAAAAAACTGTGCTTTTCTTTCAAAAATAAGGACATTTCTAAGTGACCCTAAACTTTTGATCGGTAGTGTGTATGTATATATATATATATATATATATATATATATATATATATCACACACTGTATATCATAGAAATGTGTTATAAAAGCGAAGTATTTACTTGAATAGCATTACAGTTTTGTCTACTGTTGCAATTATCACAACTTTGAACTGCCAATTCATGGTACTAGTTGTTCTGTTATGTGGCAGGGGGGCCTTTGAAACTTCTGAACCAGCTATAGTTATGCCACTAATTCCCTACCACAGACAACAAGTAGACGCTGAGTATCTACTAAGAACTGTGGAAAATTCCGTGTCAGAGTATCCAAACATAAATGCTGCAGAACCTACAAACTCGATGACCGGTGGGCCACGCGGATTTTGTCAGAAAGTGGCCCAAGAAAGGTATTTACTGGTTGCACAATTGTAAATTAACATATGTCTTTATTGAAATACTATAACTATACTATTGAAAAGGAGAAAAGTTATCATGCCACCAACAACTAAAAAAAATAAAACGAAATGAACAAGCATGATGTTATTTTGTCCTTACATGGTATATTTTTTTGTAGCATTTAAATATATTATTTATCATTAACAATCCTTTACATTTAGATGCAGAGAGAATAAGGAGCGGTCACTTGCATGATAAACAGTTACTCAATTCTTGCAAAATCCAGCACTTTCCTGGTTTGTATAGTTTCCACTTCCTCACACTGTCCTAAGATATTCCTATTTTCACAATAGTTCTGTCTGAACAAGAACTGTAAAAGAGAAGTATATGTTTCTGGTTAAAAGCAGGGAATAGGGGAACATTTTTTTCTGTCGCTGCTTTATCCTTCTCATGACTCATACATATGATACCTATATAAATATACCCTGCACTTTTTGCAGTGAAATATAAGAGGTGGATTGCCCGGATTCAGTTGGCACCTCCATCCTTATCCATCTTAAGGTCGCTTTTTCTTAACACTATTTACCTACAGCATACAATTATTTCCAAAATCACTCTTTTCATTACATTTTAATAAAGTAGCATAAAAGTAGGGTTGAAAATACCATATGTGCAAGCTGAGCAGATTAAAAGGGGCCCAGCAGAGAAGGGGGCCCACTGCTAACTTAAAAGCACAGGGCCAGTTCACACAGAGTTTTTTTTACATGTTTTTTGACGCGGAAACCGCATCGGAAAAGGCGCCAAAAACAGCCGAAAATACCTCCCATTGATTTCAATGGGAGGCGGAGGCATTTTTTCCCCGTGAGCGGAAAAACCGTCTCGCGGTAAAAAGAAGCGACATGCCCTATCTTGAGGCGTTTTTCCCCTCAAAACCCCCATTGAAATCAATGGGAGACGGAAATAAACGCCTTTTGTGACGCGTTTTTTGCCAAGATTTATGACATGTTTGTTGCCGCGATTTTTGACGCGTTTTTTTTGGGCAAAAAATGCTTGCAGTTACTCGTTCTTTCTGTTAAAGAGATAGCTAAAAAAACGCGGAAAAAAAACGCGGCAAAAATGTTCTGCCTGCAAAAAACTGTGTAAACAATAGTGCTCCCTAGCGTGGACTATATTGTATGGAGGGGATTGTACTAATGACTTCGATCCAGGTTGATATAAAAAAATTGAAATAGTAATGACCGGTGAAAATTTATGGCTCCCCTAACTGTGATCGGACACAGCTCTATGCTCTACCCAAACATAGAGAAAGCCCTGTGGCTTAGGTTACGAACAGGGATTGTGAACCAAAAGGCAACCAGCACACAAGTTGCTGATACTGGCCAGTGTCAGGAAATTATGTGCGGAAGTGCATATAACGTCCTGACGGTGCCCCACATGTGAAGAGAAGCCAGGAGTGAAGAAAAGTAAATAGGGAGGTCTGAACTGGGATTTGAATTTATTTGGGGGTCTGATTTAATAGCGTGGTTTGGGGTTGGTAATTTAACCCTTTAACGCTCAGTGACGTACTATTCCGTCATGGAAACCATCCCGTTCGCGCTCCATGATGGAATAGTACATCACGGGAGTAACGGCCATTTCGGCCTTCTACCCGACACATGCAGGAGCTGTGACAGCTGCTGTCTCGTATCGACGGAAGCCTAGTGGGTCCTGACAAAGTCAGGACCCACTATGCTTGCTGTCAGTGAGTAGCTGACAGCTCTTATACACTGCACTACGCATGTAGTGCAGTGTATTAGAATAGCGATCAGGGCCTCCTGCCCTCAAGTCCCCTAGTGGTACAAAGTAATAAAGTAAAAAAAAAGTAAAAAACAGATGTGTAAAAAGAAGAAAATAAAAGTTTTAAAAGTGAGAAAAGTAAAAATCTCCCTTTTTCCCTTAGGCCCTGTTCACGCAAAACTCCTCAAAAACCGCCCGAAAATGCCTCCCATTGATTTCAATGGGAGTTGGACGAGTTTTTTTCGCGGTAAAAAGAAGCCTCATGACCCATCTTGAGGCAGTTTCCGCCTCCAAAACCCCATTTCAATCAGTCAGAAAGAGGAAAAAAACGCATCGATGATTGTTTTGACGAGTTTTTGTCAAACCACTGTGCAAAAAAATCTGGAGCAGTTTTTGCAGGAGGAGTTTTCCTCCTGCAAAAAACTCAGTGTGAACATAGCCTTATCAGTCCTTTATTATTAATAAAAATATATAAACAAACAAATAAACTATACATAATTGGTATCACCGCGTCCGTAACGGCCTGAACTACAAAATTATTTTGTGATTTATCCCGCACGGTGAACGCCGTAAAAGAAAATAATAATAAACCGTACCAGAATCACAATTGTTTGGTCACTTCAACTCCCAAAAAATGGAATAAATAGAGATCAAAAAGTCAAATGTACCTAAAAATGATAATGATCGAAACTACAGACCTCTTCAAACCGGACATGGTGCCTAATAAAAAGGAGGCCTCATAATCCTCTAGGTACTCCTTTGCTTCGGAGGCCGGTGCTTCAGTCCATTACCGCACTGTGGGATATTTCTCAAAACTGCAGAATCTGGGCAATAAGTATTGAGTTGCGTTTCTCTGGTAAAACCTTTTGTGTAATAGGAAAAAATGGTGTAAAAAGGATTTTCTGACAAAAAAAAATTAAAAATTAAATTCACCTCTACTGTGCTCGAAATTCCCGTGAAACACCTAAAGGGTTCATAAACTTTTTAAATCCTGTTGTGAATACTTTGAGGGGTCTAGTTTCTAAAATGGGGTGTTTCATAGGGGTTTCTAATATATAGGCCCCTCAAAGCAACTTCAGAACTATATATAAATAAATTAGGCAATACTTTGCTTCTTACATTATACTGATAATGAGCAGTGCCCACCTTGAGATGGCCCCAATTTTGACCATTTGTATAAACGGAGACCCCTATTAGACCGTTTCAGTGCCCGGTTTTCCCAAGCATACACCTCCGAGAAGTGTATTTCTATTGATGAGTCCTTGGTGGATTTTAAAGGGAGGCTTCAATTCCGCCAGTACTTGCCGAGTAAGAGGGCAAGGTATGGCGTGAAGATGTATAAGTGGTGCGAGAGTGCATCAGGGTATACTTACAAATTTAGGATATATGAAGGGAAGGACAGCAGTATTCAGCCCCCAGAATGCCCCCCCCCCTTACTGGGAGTTAATGCAAAAATTGTGTGGGATTTGGTGCACCCACTGCTGGACCAGGGTTACCACCTCTACCTGGATAATTTTTATACCAGCGTCCCGCTCTTCAAGTGCCTCGCTTCCAGAAGTCCTGCGGCATGCGGCACTGCTAGAAGAAATCTGAGAGGCCTCCCTGAGACTCTGCTTGGGAAAACACTCAGAAGGGGTGAGAGCAGGGCACATTCTAGCACCAACATATTATTTATCAAGTACAATACAAGAGAGATGTCCTTGTATTGACAACAATACATGGCCACACCAGTACCCATGTACATGTACAAGGTACCAGTACAGAGACCCCCAAACCAGACTGCATCCTAGACTACAATAGATACATGGGAGGGGTGGACTTGTCAGATCAAGTACTGAAGCCCTACAGTGCCATGCGGTGTGGTATAAGAAGCTGGCCGTGCACATCATTATCAAGAAGCTAATCTTTAGGGAACAAGAAGGGGGCACCCAGTACTTCTGGAGCGAGGCCACACTCATTGTACCAGGGCAAAACTTTCCAGAAGAAGTTCCCCAAACTGGCCAGAAGGGAAAAAGTCAAAAGAGGTGCAAAGTCTGCTATAAGAAGGGGATAAGGGAGGACACAATATATCAATGTGACACGTGTCCCGAAAAACCAGGGCTCTGTATGAAAGTGTTTTAAAATTTATCATGCATCCCTTAGATTTTTCATCTACCCTGATGCACTCCGCACAGCTTATCCCCCTCATCTTTCCCTTTTGAGCCCTGCTGTGTGCTCAGGCAGCTGATAACAGCCACATGTAGGGTATTGCCATACCCAGGAGAACCCACATTACAGTTTATGGGGTGTATATCTCTGGTGGTGCATGCTGGGCACAATATATTGCTCACACTGCACCATCTGCTGCTCTTAAGGAGTGTAGTTTTTAAAATGGGGTCACTTCTCGGGGGTTTCAACTGTACTGGTACCTCAGGGGCTTCTGCATACATGACTTAGCACCAGAAAAGCTCCAGTAGGCCAAATGGTGGTCCTTCCGTTCTGAGCCCTGCCGTGTGCCCAGGCAGCTAATAACAACCACATGTAGGGTATTGCCTTACCCGGGAGAACCCACATTACAGTTTATGGGGTGTATATCTCCAGTGGCACATGCTGGGCACAATATATTGGGCACTGACATGGCATATATATAGAAAAAATTGCAAATCTCACTCTGCACCATGTGCTGCGCATTATCTTTTACACAGTACCTGTGGGTTAAAAATGCTAACTACACCTCTAGATGAATGTCTTAAGGGGTGTAGTTTTTAAAATGGAGTCACTTCTTGGGGGTTTCAACTGTACTGGTACCTCAGGGGCTTCTGGATACATGACTTAGCACCAGAAAAGCTCCAGTAGGCCAAATGGTGATCCTTTCCTTCTAAGGCCTCCCATGGGCCCAAACGGCAGTTTATCACCACAAATGGGGTATTTCCGCACTCAGGACAAATTGGGCAACAAAATCGGGTATTTTGTTCCCTGTGAAAATAAGAAATTTCCATCAAAAATTCAATTTTTTTAATTTCACAGCCCAATTCAAATACGTGCTGTGAATAAACTGTGCAGTCAAAATGGTCACAACAACCATAAATCAATTCCTTGAGGGGTGTAGTTTCCAAAATGGGGTAATTTCTGGTGGGCTTCCATTGCTTTGATACCGAAAACCAATCCAGCAAAATCTTGACTCCAACAAACACATAGCGCTCCTTTCCTTCTGAGCCCTACCATGGGCCCAAATGGCAATTTATCACCACAAATGGGGTATTGCTGCACTCAGGACACATTGGGCAACAAAATGGGGTATTTTGTTCCCTGTGAAAATAAGAAATTTTGATAAAAAATGACATCTTATTGGAAAAAATTTCATCTTTTAAATTTCACAGCCCAATTCAAATACGTGCTGTGAAAAAACTTTGTGGTCAAAATGGTAACAACAACCATACATGAATTCCTTGAGGGGTGTAGTTTCCAATACTTTTGGGGGATTCCTACTGTTTTGGCACCTCAACACCTCTTCAAACCTGGCACGCTGCCTAAAATATATTCTAATAAAAAAGAGGCCCCAAAAGGTGCTTCTTTGATTCTGGGGCTTGTGTTTTAGTCCACGAGCACACTAGAGCCACACGTGGGACATTTCTAAAAACTGCAGAATCTGGACAATACATATTTAGTAGTGTTTTTCTGGTAAAACCTTCTGTGTTACAGAAAAAAAAAATGGAATAAAATTGAAATTCAGCAAGAAAAATGAAATTTGCAAATTTCACCTCCACTTTACTTTAATTCCTGTGAAATTTCTAAAGGGTTAAAAAACTTTCTAAATGCTGTTTTGAATACTTTGAGGGATCTAGTTTTCAAAATGAGGTGTATTATGGGGGTTTCTAATACATAGGCCCCTCAAAGCCACTTCGGAACCGAACAAGTACCTTAAAAAAAAGGCTTTTGACATTTTCTTCAAAATATGAGAAATTGCTGTTTATGTTCTAAGCGTTGAAACGTCCAAGAAAAATAACAGAATGTTCAAAAAACTATGCCAATCTAAAGTAGACATATGGGAAATGTGAACTAGTTACTATTTTGGGTGGTATAACCATCTGTTTTACAAGCAAAATTCTGAAATTTTTTATCAATTTTCTAAAAATTTTGCAATTTTTCACCAGTAAACACTGAATATATCGGCAAAATTTCACTACTATCATAAAGTTCAATGTGTCACGAGAAAACAATCTCAGAATCGCTTGGATAGGTTTAAGCATTCCGACGTTATTACCACATAAAATGAAATATGTCAGATTTGAAAAATGGGCTCTGAGTCTTAAGGCCCAAACTAGGCTGCGTCCCTAAGGGGTTAAAGGTCTGGTTTAGGATCTGGATTCATTTAAAGGGTTTGGTTTGACTTCTGAATTAATTTTAGGGTCTGGTCTGGAGTCTGAATTTATTTTGGCATCTTATCTGGGGTTTAATGCCTCCCATGCCCCCATTCTGCACTTTCTACTTATGTCGCCAATAGTGTTCTCTGATCATTTGTCAAGTCATGTTGGGAGTTGTGCTTTCACATAAGTTGTGTATTTTTACCGCTACCTGAAGTGTGCTAGCACTTTCTAAGTTATGCCCCTGCAGGAAAGTAAAAGGAAGCTGAACGGGATAAGCACATCTCATTCAATAAGAGAAGACATCACTGGAGCCTGGGGAGGCAAGTCACCCAAAAAACAACAGGTATAACTAACCCCTTCACCACATTAAACCACTAGGGATGCTTTCATTGATGCTGACCTTAACCTCTTACTGTCCTAGACCATCAAGGATGCTGACATTTACGCTTTACTGCCCTAGGCCATCAGGAATGTTACCATTAATTCTTGCCATAGGCCACCAGGGATGCTTACATTAACCCAATCTCTGTCCTAGACTGCCAGGGATGTTAACCCTTTGACTACCCTAGGCCCAAGGGATATTAGATAATAAAAAGTCTTAGAATGAAGCCATGCCGCAAAGATCACACTTCCTTGCTATTCAGCTGGTATTTTTTGGTGGAAAGGTGGCACCCCCATGCGTACTACTTTCACATCAAATTAGCAGTTTGAAATATAAGGGCCTATATGCTGTTCTGCACTGGCACCCTGTATTGTCTGCGTTTGCCGATGCATAAAAGAAAGATAAAGCTCCTTAAAGTGAAGTTAAATATTAGAAATATTCAAACTGTATAACAAGAAATAACACATAAATCTGCTTGAATGACAGCCAACAGAAACATATCCATTCTCATTCATTTAAACAAATTGCTGTATGACCTGAAGAAAAAAAACAAAGAAAAAAACACACAAATGGGAAAAGAAATGAAGAGCCCTATCTCTCATAGCAGGCTTTGCTTCCCTTCCCCTGCCAAGAAAACAGAAACTTTGAAACACTGTGGTTTGCATGTTGTCCTGTAACTGGGTTTCCACATCACTGGCCTATTGTATAAACAGATGAAGAGGAACAAGCACAAATAATGAAATATAGGATATGGGAAAAAAGAGGAAGCTGAAGTCACTTAGGCCGCCAAACTGAAATGCAGAGTTATGGAGAAGTGACAGAAACGGAAGCATACACAAGGAATAGCTCTATAGGATGTCTGCTTTTATTTTTTGCTTTTTCTTATTTTGAACTCTCTGATATATGTATAGTTGATCTTTATAAATTAGGATGAGCATTCTCATCCTGTGTGACAGCCAGTGTGTGCGCGTGATCAGGAGCGGGGCAACGGCTGTTATACACAACTGCAGCCCCGCTCTTATGGTGGAGAGAAGAGAAACTTCTCTCTGCCATTAACCTCTTGTGAATAGGAGAACCCCAAAGTGAATAGGAGAAGGGGGGACTGCCCTTTGATCGCGTCACAGGAAATCCCTGTAACGCGATCAAGGCCCATAACTCGTAATGGCCAGACAGCCTAGGGTCCATTGAAGGACTGTCTGACCATATTTCCTGTTGTTAGGGCATCATGAATTCCAGGGCCCCATACAGCAAAATTTTCTGGGCCCCCTACCGTGGCACCGCCTGTTAACGGTACTCCATCCAGCACTATATCATGGTACCCAGGGCCGTCATCAGGGGGGGTATTAGGGGTACTCCCGTTTTTTTCACCAAAAGAATGTCGTGAGCTGCGGGCCCCCCTTTCAATTAGGTTTGGCCGGGCCTCTCACATCAGTAACCCTAATACCCCCCCAGATGGCGGCCCTGGGTAGCATGGGGGTCGTCATGGGGGCCGTCAAACACCGCCCGCCCGCGCGACCGATCGCGCGCACCCGCAAACTCCCGCGCGTGCGCAGTCGCGACCGTACGCACCCGCGACCGCCCGCACACCCGCGACCGCCTGGAACCGCGCACCGAATTTTGAGGCAGATTTTGACATGCCCACACTATCTTGCCGCGTTTTTTGCTGCGTTTTTTGCCTGCGGCGATTGAGGACAGCAGACAAAAAACACACCGAAAAATGCATTTTCTGCCTCCCATTGATTTCGATGGGAGGTCAGAGGCGGAACCGCGGCAAGAAAGGACGTGCTGCTTTTTCTTTTTTCCGTGACTGGCTCCCATTGATTTCAGATTAAATCAATGGGAGGCGGTTTTGGAAGTTGTTTGGTGCTGATTCTGACGCAGTGTCCGAGTCAATATCAAGGCCCAAAAACTCTGTGAACTGGGCCTTATTGTTAGGGCTTATTCAGACGAACGTGTAATACGTCCGTGCAAAGCGCGTGATTTTCTCTATGGGGCCGTGCAGACTGTCAGTGATTTTCACGCAGCGTGTGTCCGCTGTGTAAAACTCACGACATGTCCTATATTTGTGCAATGTTCGCGCATCACGCACCCATTGAAGTCAATGGGTGCGTGAAAATCACGCCCAGCACTTCCGCAGCAGTATAAACTATGAATGAAAACAGAAAAGCACCACGTGCTACAAACAGAGTGTCATAATGATGGCGGCTGCACGAAAATCACGCAGCCGCGCATCATACGCTGCTGGCACACGGAGCTGTTATGGACCTTTTGCATGCGCAAAACGCCATTTTTTTGCGCGAGCAAAAAGCACACGCTTGTGTAAATCCAGCCTTAGGGTAGGAACACACTAGGCATGAACACTGCGGATTTTATGCAACACATTTTATTGTGGAAAATCGGCAGCGTATTACAGTCGCAGCAGAGTGAATGAGATTTGAACAAATCTCATCCACACGCTGCAAAAAAAATTGACCGGCAGTGTGGCTTTTTAAGCCGCAGCATGTCAATTTATTCTGTGGAATCGCCGCTCCTCTGTTGCGGAAATGCTGGGGTTCTGCCGCAAAAATCACAAATGAGAAAAAGAAAAAGGCACTTTTTTAAATTTATAAAAAAGTTTAGACTTACCCCGGCCGTAGTCCTGGTGACGCATCTCTCTCTTCTGAACGTAGCCCCGCCTCCTGGGATGACGCTGTAGACCATGTGACCGCTGCAGCAGTCACATGGGATGAAACGTCATGACAGGAGCCCGGGCTGCGCTAAGAATAGAGGATCGCGTCACCAGGACTACGGCTGGTAATTTAAAAAAGTGCCTTTTTTTTTCTCATTTGTGATTTTTGCGGCAGAACCGCAGCATTTCCGCAACAGAGGAGCGGCGATTCCACAGAATAAATTGACATGCTGCAGCTTAAAAAGCCACACTGCAGGTCCATTTTTTTTGCAGCGTGTGGATGAGATTTGTTCAAATCTCATCCACTCTGCTGCGACTGTAATACGCTGCGGATTTTCCACAATAAAATGTGTTGCATAAAATCTGCAATGTTCATGCCTAGTGTGTTCCTACCCTAAGGCCGGATTTACATGAGCGTGTGCTTTTTGCGCGCGCAAAAAAGTGGCGTTTTGCGCATGCAAAAGGTCCATAACAGCTCCGTGTGGCAGCTGCGTATGATGCGTGGCTGCGTGATTTTCGCGCAGCCGCCATCATTATGACACTCTGTTTGTATGTTTGTATGTTTGTAGCATGTGGTGCTTTTCTGTTTTCATTCATAGTTTATACTGCTGCGGAAGTGCTGGGCGTGATTTTCACGCACCCATTGACTTCAATGGGTGCGTGATGCGCGAACATTGCACAAATATAGGACATGTCGTGAGTTTTACGCAGCGGACTCACGCTGCGTGAAAATCACTGACAGTCTGCACGGCCCCATAGAGTAACATAGGTCCATGTGAGGCGCGTAAAAATCACGTGCGTTGCACGGATGTATTACACGTTCGTCTGAATAAGCCCTAACAATAAGGCCCAGTTCACAGAGTTTTTGGGCCTTGATATTGACTCGGACACTGCGTCAGAATCAGCACCAACTTCCAAAACCGCCTCCCATTGATTTAATCTGAAATCAATGGGAGCCAGTCACGGAAAAAAGAAAAAGCAGCACGTCCTTTCTTGCCACTGTTCCGCCTCTGACCTCCCATCGAAATCAATGGGAGGCAGAAAATGCATTTTTCGCTGCGTTTTTTGTCTGCTGTCCTCAATCGCCGCGGACAAAAAATGCAGCAAAAAACGCGGCAAGATAGTGTGGGCAGGTCAAAATCTGCCTCAAAATTCTTTAAAAACTAAAAAAGGAAATAAAAGGAGACACGGCGCCACATAGTGCAAAGTAAAAGCAGGATGG
Source organism: Rhinoderma darwinii (assembly GCF_050947455.1). NCBI lineage: Eukaryota > Metazoa > Chordata > Amphibia > Anura > Rhinodermatidae > Rhinoderma > Rhinoderma darwinii. Next base: position 236,005,044 of record NC_134691.1, read on the forward strand.
GGCAGAGGAGCAGTCTTGTTTAAGAAAATGCTCACCTGGCCCAAAGACACAAAGGTAGTGGTGGTAATGAAGCTGCTGCTGCCAAGTCCAAATCACAACAAATGGGGTTTGTTGTCCCGAGGAAATTTGTAAAAAATATAAAAATAGGACCATTGGCGCTGCACGAAGAGACAGAAAAATGGACGACTTAGATGACCATCATGGCAATATTTAATGGAAGGGCTACGCGTTTCGACACCGAACTGGTGTCTTCATCAGGCCAGATGAAGACACCAGTTCGGTGTCGAAACGCGTAGCCCTTCCATTAAATATTGCCATGATGGTCATCTAAGTCGTCCATTTTTCTGTCTCTTCGTGCAGCGCCGATGGTCCTATTTTTATATTTTTTACAAATATCAAAATTCTTTAAGGAATTTTGAGGCAGATTTTTTCGGCCTGCAAAATACTCTGTGTGAACAGAGCCATACATGATCAGCACTTTGAGACACTTTACTCACTGTCAGAAGAGCTGCTCCCACTCCCACTCCTTCGTGCGCGCGCTTGTGCGGTCCTTCGTGCGCACGCGTTTGTGCGGTCCTTCGTGCACGCGCGTTTGTGTGGTCGAGTGCGCGCGGGCACGCGTTTGCGGTCGAGCGCGCGCGCACAAGCGGGCGGTGTTTCACGCCGGTGTTTGATGAGAGGGGGGCCCGCAGCTCACTACATTGTTTTGGTGAAAAGAACAGGCCCCATTGCAGGGGCCTGTTTTTTCCTACCAAAGGCAAGTCGCGGCAGTTGCCGGGCCCCCCTTTCAATTAAGTTTGGCCGGGCCCCCTACAGTAGTACCCCTAATACCCCCCTGATGGCGGCCCTGGCCCTAACAACTGCCTGTATACAATCAGTACTGATTATATATAGATATATTAATGCCAGAACATTACAATTTAAAAATCTAAATGAAAAATCTATCTATGGGATTAAAAAAAAAGTTACATTTATTTTAAATAAAGTACTGTTAAAAAAATGTAGTAAAAAAAATACACAGAAATACACATTTTATACAATGAATAAACGTTTTAAAATATAGGTCCCAAAACATGAAATAATATAGAGATATTTGGTATCACCACGACCGTAACAACCTGTACAACAAATGTATAACATTATTTATGATGATTGGTGTATGGTGTAAAAAAAAAAAATTTAACTGCAGCGGAACTGCTTTTTTTCAGCATTTTTAACAAAATAAAAATTTATATTAACTAAACGATAATGTATTTGTACCAAAAAATGGTACCTACATAAAGTACAACTCGTCCCACAAAATGAAAGTCTCATATAACTATGTCGTACAAGAAAAAAAACAAGTTATGAGCGCCGGGATGCAAAGCGGGAAATCTAAAAAAATTAGGGGTTAAATGTAATAAACAATCATATTTTCTGCATATATAGTTCTGTTCAAAAAAAATAGCAGTGAGTTTAAAAAAGTAAATAAAGCGCAAAATCATTATAATAAAAAGAAAAAAGTAAAGGAAAAGGAATATTAGGCTGTTCAAAAGATAGCAGTGCCAGCATTTTTCTTTAAAAACTCTAAAATTGAATGTATAAACTGAAAAAATGTTTCACTTTACTGAACTGATATTTAGTGGCATAACCATTGTTTCTGAGAACTGCTAGACATCTGTGTTGCATGGAGTCGACCAACTTCTGGCACCTCTAAACAGGTATTCCAGTCGAGGAAGATTGGACTACATTCCACAATTCTTCTGCATTTTTGGGTATTGTCTCATAGACCACATCTTTGATGTCACCCCACAAGTTCTCTATGGGATTGAGGTCAGGGGATTGGGATCCCTCAATCCTGTTTGTCTGTAACCAATATGTTGTTCGCTTACTGGTGTGTTTTGTGTCATTGTCGTGTTGAAACACCCATTTCAAGGGCATTTCTTCTTCGGCATAGGGCAACATGATCTCCTAAAGTATTTTGATATATTCAAACTGATCCATGATCCCTTGTATGCGATAAACATGCCCAACACCATGGTATGAGAAACATCCCATATTATGATTTTTTCACCACCTTGCTTTACTGTCTTCGCAGTGTACTGTGGCTTGAATTCAGTGCTCAGGGGTCGTCTGACATACTGTCTGCGGCCACTAGACCCAAAAAAGAACAATTTTACTTTCATCAGTCTACAAATTGTTGCGCCATTTCTCTTTGGGCCAGTCAAAGTGTTCCTTGGCAAATTTTAACCTATTCAGGACGTGTTTTTTTCAACAACGGGACTTTGCAGGGAGTTCTTGCTGGTTCACTTAATCATCTTCTGATTGTAGCAGTACTCACTGGTAAGTTCAGATCTTCTTTGATCTTTCTGGAGGTGATTATTGGTTGAGCATTTGCCATTTTGGCTATTCTTCGATCCATTCGAACAGTAATTCCCGGCTTCTTTCCACGTCTTTCAGGTTTTGGTTGCCACTTCAAGGCATTTGAGATCATTTTAGCTGTGCAGCCTATAATTTGCTGCTCTTCTCTATATGTTTTTCCCTCTCCTTGTTTTTCATCAGAACAATGTCTTGAATGACCCATTTTCCCCAGTATTTTCAGAAGGAAATGCACTATAACCAACATGTGCAACATTTGCCACCATCTTACCTGAACCCCTTCCCGCTCCTTGACGTACTATTATGTCATGATAAGTGCATCGTTCGTGCTCCTTGACCTAATAGTACGTCATGCGAGGATCGGCCATTTCGGCCGTCCTCCCGGCACATACAGGAGCTGTGAAAACTGCTGTCTCATACAGCAGTTGCCGCAGCTCCTTCAGCCGGCACCAATCATGGTGTTCCCGCTGATTAACCCCTTAGAATCCACGTTCAATAGCGATTGCAGCTTCTTAGGGGTTAAACCACCATCGACGTCCCGCTACATGATAGCAGGTGCCGATGGTTGCTATGGCAACCGGAGGCCTAATAATGGCCTACGGCTCTGCCATCTATGGAAGTCAGGTCCCACTATGCTTGCTGTCAGCAAGAAGTTGACAGCTCTTATATACTGCACTACGCATGTAGTGCAGTGTATTAGAATTGCGATCAGGGCCTCCTAAGTAAAAATGTTAAAAAGAGTTTTAAAGTAATAAAAGTAATAATCACCCTTTTTCCCTTATCAGTCCTTTATTATTAAATAAATAAATAAACTATACATAATTCGTGTCGCCGCGTCCGTAACGGCCTGAACTACAAAAGTATTTAGTTATTTATCCCACGTGGTGAACGCCATACAAAAAAATTATAATAAACCATACCAGAATCAAAATTTTTTGGTCACTTCACCTTCCAAAAAATGGAATAAAAAGAGATAAAAAAAAGTTGCATGTACCTAAAAATTGTACTGATAAAAAGTACAGTTCGGTACGCAAAAAATAAGTCCTCACACGGCTTTCTTGATGGAAAAATAAAAAGTCATGTCTCTTAGAATAAGGCAACACAAAAAGTAAATTATATTTTATAAAAAGTATTTTATTGTGCAAATGCCTTAAGACATAAAAAAATTTATAAACATATGGTATCACCGCAATTGTATCGACCGGCAGAATAAAGTGAATATGTCATTTATAGCGCTGTAGGGTCTAAATGCTCACTTTACCCCTCGATAAGTTCCTTGAGGGGTGTAGTTTGCAAATAGGGTCACTTTTTGGGAGTTTCCGCTGTTTTGGCTCCACAAGACGTCTTCAACCAGACATGGTGCCCAATAAAAAGGAGGCCTCAAAATCCACTAGGTGCTCCTTTGCTTCTGAAGCTTGTGCTTCAGTCCATTAGCGCACTAGGGCCACATGTGGGATATTTCTAAAAACTGCAGAATCTGGGCAATAAATATTGAGTTGCGTTTCTTTGGTAAAACCCTCTGTTTTACAGAAAAAAATAAATAAGTAATAAGGATTTTCTGACAAAAAAAAAGACATTTGTAAATTTCACCTCTACTTTGCTTTAAATTCCTGTGAAATGCCTAAAGGGTTTAGAAACTTTCTAAATGCTGTATTGAATACATTGAGGAGTCTACTTTTGAAAATGGGGTGATTTATGGGGGTTTCTAATATAGAAGGCGCTCAAAGCCACTTCAGAACTGAACTGGTACCTAAAGAAATGTCTTTTTTTCAAAATATGAGAAATTGCTGATTATGTTCTAAGCCTTGTAACATCCTAGAAAAATAAAAGAACGTTCAAAAAATGATGCCAAGATATAGTAATCATATGGGAAATTTAACTATTTTGTGTGGTATTACTATCTGTCTTACCAGCAGATACATTGAAATTCTGAAAAATTATATTTTTTCAAAATTTTCTCAAAATTTTGCTAATTTGCACAAATAAACACTGAATATATTGACCAAACTTTACCACTAACGTAAATCCCAATGTCTCTTGAGAAAACAATCTCAGAATCGCTTGGATAGGTATAAGCATTCCAGAGTTATTAAAACATAAAGTGAGACATGTCAGATTTGAGCATTAAGGCCACAAATAGGCTGCATCCTTAAGGGGTTAAATAAGGGCTTCATCAATTTAACTCCTCACTGCTATTATTTTGAACAAGCCCCTTTAAGTTAATGATTCAATTACTCAGAATGAGTGGTATGTATGTCCTAATGTTGGCTCTGTTTTTTTCTACTACACTACACTAAGAGGGAGGCTGCAAATGATGTCACCAACATGTTGCATAGCAATGCTTCCGTAAATACTGACGGTTTACAGATGCACATCCGTAGCCGTCCGTATTTACGAGAAGCCCCCATAGGCTTTTATGGGACAGTCCGTGCCGTAATTACGGACAAAAATAGGACACGTTCTATAATTTTTTCAGCACGGACATCCATCAGTAAAAATACTGAAATGTGTCCGTGGTCAATATAAATAAATGGGTCCGTAATTATCTTTTTTGGGAATTTAGGATGCCATTTAACTCCTGCTTGCCATGTGGAATTTCTTAGCTTTACCGGTTAGTTAGTTGCACCTAAGTCCCCTTCGGAACTCTAAGGCTGGATTCACATAAGCACATTACGTCCGTAATGGACGGAACGTATTTCGGCCGCTAATCCCGGACCGAACGCAGTGCAGGGAGCCGGGCTCCTAGCATCATAGTTATGTACGATGCTAAAAGTCCCTGCCTCGCTGCAGAACAACTGTCCCGTACTGTAATCATGTTTTCAGTACGGGACAGTTGTCCTGCAGCGAGGCAGGGACTCCTAGCATCGTACATAAGTATGATGCTAGGAGCCCGGCTCCCTGCAGTGTGTTCGGTCCGGGACTTCCGGCCGAAATACGTTCGGTCCATTACGGACGTAACATGGTCGTGTGAATCCAGCCTTAAAGAGGCTCTGTCACCAGATTTTGCAACCCCTATCTGCTATTGCAGCAGATAGGCGCTGCAATGTAGATTACAGTAACGTTTTTATTTTTAAAAAACGAGCATTTTTGGCCAAGTTATGACCATTTTTGTATTTATGCAAATGAGGCTTGCAAAAGTCCAAGTGGGCGTGTTTAAAGTAAAAGTCCAAGTGGGCGTGTATTATGTGCGTACATCGGGGCGTTTTTACTACTTTTACTAGCTGGGCGTTGTGATGAGAAGTATCATCCACTTCTCTTCAGAACGCCCAGCTTCTGGCAGTGCAGACACAGCCGTGTTCTCGAGAGATCACGCTGTGTCGTCACTCACAGGTCCTGCATCGTGTCGGACGAGTGAGGACACATCGGCACCAGAGGCTACAGTTGATTCTGCAGCAGCATCAGCGTTTGCAGGTAAGTAGCTACATCGACTTACCTGCAAACGCCGATGCTGCTTCAGAATCAACTGAAGCCTCTGGTGCCGATGTGTCCTCGCTCGTCTGACACGATGCAGGACCTGTGAGTGACGACACAGCGTGATCTCTCGAGAACACGGCTGTGTCTGCACTGCCAGAAGCTGGGCGTTCTGAAGAGAAGTGGATGATACTTCTCGTCACAACGCCCAGCTAGTAAAAGTAGTAAAAACGCCCCGATGTACGCACATAATACACGCCCACTTGGACTTTTACTTTAAACACACCCACTTGGACTTTTGCAAGCCTCATTTGGATAAATACAAAAATGGTCAGAACTTGGCCAAAAATGATCGTTTTTTAAAAATAAAAACGTTACTGTAATCTACATTGCAGCGCCTATCTGCTGCAATAGCAGATAGGGGTTGCAAAATCTGGTGACAGAGCCTCTTTAACATTTAATACCTTTACTTATGTTTGCCTGTAAAAAGTGTTCTTTTATTGTCATCCCTTAGTATTATAATATGAAGGGTATGTTAACTATTAAATTTGACTGCTTACTGATGTAATGTTGTCACACTATGTATCATATGTACAGTACCTGATAAAATTCAACCAGTTCTGTGCAGACTAATGTGCTTGTAAAGGAGTCTATGAGCTTCTAACCAGATTAAACCATCTGCATTATGATTACAAGAATAAATGTATAAATCTCCTCTAGTTTCTATTTTTTATTTGTTGTTTTTCGTATTGTTCCTTCTCCATTTGTATAACTGTCCTGTACAACTGTACAACATAAATTTTTTCTGTACAGCGTAACATTTCTGTAACAACTTCACTATAGGCTTCTTTTTAGATTTAATATGTTCACTTGGAATTTTAGTTATTGATATATTTAAAAACAGTGTTTGACTCTCCAACTATATTCATATATAACTCACCTTCGCATAATAGATACTGGACATTCAGAAGCCAGAAATCTTCTACAATTTACATAAAAAAATGATGAATTGGGGAAGTTGATGCAGGCATGCAAGACTTTCAGCGGTAACTAGAGGACAGTGAGTTCTAGACGTCTGGCCTGCTAAAAACTACATACTATATCACATGAACATCCACAAAAAACTTTGGTCATATATATCAAGATATAAAACATTACTTTCTACTTTGTTACCAATAAGGAAGCTATATAATTAAAATATGATACAACAGAGAACACTGAAACATTTACATGAAGTGAACATTTTCAGGTCTACTAGTCTTTTCATGCTTTAAAGAGGCTCTGTCACCAGATTATCAAATCCCTATCTCCTATTGCATGTGATCGGCGCTGCAATGTAGATAACAGTTAAGTTTTGTTTTTTTTGAAAAACGATCATTTTTGGCTAAGTTATGAGCAATTTTATATTTATGCAAATGAGCCTTTCTAATGGACAACTGGGCGTGTTTTCTCTTATTTCCAACTGGGCGTGTATTGTGTTTTTAGCAACTGGGCGTGTTTACTTCTTTCACTGCACAATCACACTGTGATGTGGATCATGCTGGGCTGGAACAATGAGAAGTGTATGACACTGATGGGTCACTGATTGGTCAGCCTCATACACTCCTGTACAACACCCAGTTGGTAAAAAGTAAAAACACGCCCAGTTGTCCATTGAGAGTCATTAGCATAAATCTAAACTAGCTCATAACTTGCTCAAAAATGATCGTTTTTAAAAAAAACAAACACTGCTGTTATCTACATTACAGCGCCATTCAGATTATGTAGGAGATAGAGCACTTATAATCTGGTGACAGAGTCTCTTTAAGGTTAGGGACGCAAAAGGAGGATATGATGCGTAAAAAACCCCACAGCGTATCCGTCCTGGAACCCGCAGCAGTCACATGGGATGAAACGTCATCCCAGGAGGCGAGCCAGGATAGAGAACAAAAGAAAGAGTCTCTATGAGTACGCCCAGTTGGTACTAATTTTTTTATTCATTTTAAACCAAAAACGTGTTTTTGTTTTTTTCTGATTTGCTATTTTTACGGTGGAATCGCAGTCATTCCGCCACAAAAATCACAACACTGGCTATTTGTTGTGGATTTTACTTCCACATTTGCCATATGTATACACGACTGGAGCCGGAGTTCCAGGGTGAATATCTCTGTGGCAGATGTGAGCATGTTGGTCACCTGGAAGCTCGCATTAGAGATCTGGAGGAGCAGAATGCAACACTGAGGAGGATAGACAATCTTGAACTGAGCTTGCTGCTCACGGAGCATGCAGTTAGTGGGTTAGAACTGGAGGGTGAAGACATGGGTGAGCAGGATCAGGTAAGTAGCTGGGTTAATGTAGTTAGGGGCAGTAGAAAGGGGTCAAAGACAAGGAAGGCCGATCCGGTTTCTGGCATTCCAAGCAAAATTGCCAGGTTGGGTGATGATGCGAGGGTGTCAGTCTCAGAAAAGGCAGCCCTAGTGGATACTGATCTCCCTAACAGCCGGGAGAACAGCCCAGCTAGTAGTCGGCGGGATGGTAATGCAGGTAAGCCAAGACAATTGATAGTTGTAGGGGATTCTATAATCAGGAAGACGGATAGAATAATTTGTCGCCAAGACCGCCTCAACCGAATGGTTTGCTGTCTCCCTGGTGCCAGGGTTCGGCATGTGGTGGAACGGGTGGACAAATCGCTGGGAGGGGCTGGTGATGATCCAGCTGTTGTGGTCCATGTCGGTACCAACGACAGAATAAATGGTAGGTGGAGGAGCCTTAAGAATAATTTTAAAGAACTAGGCTACAAGCTGAATGGAAGGACCTCAAAGGTTGTATTCTCAGGAATACTGCCTGTGCCATGCGCATCACAGGAAAGACAGCGGGAGCTCAGGGAGTTAAATGCATGGCTTAAGTCTTGGTATAGAGGAGAAGGATTTGGGTTCCTAGAGCACTGGGCTGACTTTTCATTGGGGTACAAACTGTATTCTGCAGATGATTTGCACCTAAATGGAAGGGGGTCCGCTGTGCTGGGGGAGAGAATTCTAGCTGGGGTGGCGGAGTGTTTAAACTAGGGCTAAGGAGGGAGGCCAATGTAGGAAATAAAGGGGTAGTTAGGTTAGAGAGGGGTCAGACTATATTGGTGGGGGGAGAAACAGACGGTGGGGAGAGGACTAGGCAACAAGATAAGGAGATCCTTTCGTTACAAAACAGCAGTGAAAATAAAAAGGCCCAAATGTCAAATAATCACATTTCTGATAGTGAAAGTGAAACATTTAAAGGCAAGTTAAAGTGTATGTTCACAAATGGCAGAAGTCTAGCAAGCAAAATGGGGGAGCTGGAGGCCTTAATACTGGAAGAAGATATAGATATAGTTGGTGTTGCTGAAACATGGCTGGACTCTTCACATGACTGGGCTGTAAATCTACAGGGTTTTACACTGTTTCGGAAAGACAGGGCAAATAGGAAAGGTGGTGGTGTATGTCTGTATGTGAGAAGCGATATGAAGGTGAGTGTAAATGAGACATTCGAGGGTGAAGACTGTGAGGAGGTTGAAACCTTGTGGGTGGAATTACAAAGGGAAGTAAACACTGAAAAAATTACTTTTGGTGTAATCTATAGACCCCCCAATATAACTGAAGAGATAGGAGGTCAAATATATAAACAAATGGAGCGGGCTGCACAGGCGGGTACTGTTGTGATAATGGGAGATTTTAATTATCGGGATATTAATTGGTGTCATGGTTCGGCTTCAACTGCAAAGGAGAGACATTTCCTCAACCTGTTGCAGGAAAATTTTATGTGCCAGTTTGTGGAAGACCCGACTAGAGGTGAAGCTCTGTTGGATCTGGTCATTTCTAATAATGCAGAGCTTGTTGGGAATGTCAATGTTCGTGAAAACCTTGGTAACAGTGATCATAATATAGTTATATTTTACCTATACTGTAAAAAACAAACGCAGGCTGGGAGGGCAAAAACATTTAATTTTAAGAAAGCCAATTTCCCCAGGATGAGGGCGGCAATTCAGGATATAGACTGGGAAGAACTAATGTCAAATAATGGGACAAATGATAAATGGGAGATTTTCAAATCTACTTTGGGTAATTATAGTGCAAAATGTATTCCTACAGGTAACAAGTATAAACGACTCAAATTAAACCCCACATGGCTTACACCTTCTGTGAAAGGGGCAATACATGACAAAAAAAGGGCATTTAAAAAATACAAATCTGAGGGTACATCTGCAGCCTTTGTAAAATATAAAGAGCTTAATAAAATCTGAAAAAATGTAATAAAATCAGCAAAAATACAAAATGAAAGGCAGGTGGCTAAGGATAGTAAAACAAATCCTAAAAAATTCTTCAAGCATATAAATGCAAAAAAGCCCAGGTCTGAACATGTAGGACCCTTAGATAGTGGTAATGGGGAGTTAGTCACAGGGGATCAAGAGAAGGCAGAGTTACTAAATGGGTTCTTCCGCTCTGTATATACAACAGAAGAAGAAGCAGCTGATGTAGCCGCTGCCGGTGCTGTTAATATATCAGTTGATATACTGAATTGGATGAATGTAGATATGGTCCAAGCTAAATTAAATAAAATAAATGTACACAAGGCCCCGGGACCAGATGGGTTACACCCTAGAGTTCTTAAAGAGCTTAGTTCAGTTATTTCTGTCCCCCTCTTCATAATATTTAGAGAGTCTCTCATGAGTGGTATAGTGCCAAGGGACTGGCGCAGGGCAAATGTGGGGCCTATTTTCAAAAAGGGCTCTAGGTCTTCGCCGGGTAATTATAGACCAGTAAGCTTAACATCAATTGTGGGGAAAATGTTTGAGGGGCTATTGAGGGACTATATACAGAATTATGTGACAATAAATAGTATTATAAGTGACAGCCAGCATGGTTTTACAAAGGACAGAAGCTGTCAAACCAACCTGATTTGTTTTTATGAAGAGGTAAGCAGAAGCCTAGACAGAGGGGCCGCTGTGGATATAGTGTTTTTGGACTTTGCAAAGGCATTTGACACTGTCCCTCATAGACATCTAATGGGTAAATTAAGGACTATAGGTTTAGAAAGTATAGTTTGTAATTGGATTGAGAATTGGCTCAAGGACCGTATCCAGAGAGTTGTGATCAATGATTCCTACTCTGAATGGTCACCGGTTATAAGTGGTGTACCCCAGGGTTCAGTGCTGGGACCACTATTATTCAACTTATTTATTAATGATATAGAGGATGGGATTAATAGCACTATTTCTATTTTTGCAGATGACACCAAGCTATGCATATAGTTCAGACTATGGAAGATGTTTGTGAATTGCAGGCAGATTTAAACAAACTAAGTGTTTGGGCGTCCACTTGGCAAATGAAGTTTAATGTAGATAAATGTAAAGTTATGCATCTGGGTACGAAAAACCTGCAAGCATCATATGTCCTAGGGGGAGCTACACTGGGGGAGTCAATTGTTGAGAAGGATCTGGGTGTAAATCATAAACTAAATTTCAGCATGCAGTGTCAATCAGCTGCTTCAAAGGCCAGCAAAATATTGTCGTGTATCAAAAGAGGCATGGACTCGCGGGACAGGGATGTAATATTACCACTTTACAAAGCATTAGTGAGGCCTCATCTAGAATATGCAGTCCAGTTCTGGGCTCCAGTTCATAGAAAGGATGCCCTGGAGTTGGAAAAAATACAAAGAAGAGCAACGAAGCTAATAAGGGGCATGGAGAATCTAAGTTATGAGGAAAGATTAAAAGAACTAAACCTATTTAGCCTTGAGAAAAGACGACTAAGCGGGGACATGATTAACTTATATAAATATATGAATGCCGCATACAAAAAATATGGTGAAATCCTGTTCTATGTAAAACCCCCTCAAAAAACAAGGGGGCACTCCCTCCGTCTGTAGAAAAAAGGTTCAACCTACAGAGGCGACAAGCCTTCTTTACTGTGAGAACTGTGAATCTATGGAATAGCCTACAGCAGGAGCTGGTCGCAGCAGGGACAGTAGATGGCTTTAAAAAAGGCTTAGATAATTTCCTAGAACAAAAAAATATTAACTGCTATGTGTAGAAATTTTTTACTTCCCCTTTCCCATCCCTTGGTTGAACTTGATGGACATGTGTCTTTTTTCAACCGTACAAACTATGTAACTATGTAACTATGTAACATAGAGTTGAATGGGGAAAACCCGCAACAAAAGAGCAGCGATTTCGCAGAATAAATAGACATGCTGCGGATTAAAAAAACGTTTCAGATTTATTTTTTTTTAACAACAGGTTCCATACTTGGCTGACAAAGATATACGTGCGGGGGAGGGTGTTTTTTTTTGGCGGGGTGGCACGGTGTAGCGTGCGATAGAAAATAATTTCTAATCTAATAATAAACAAAAACAATTACAATATTTCAAGTACTATATATTAAAGAGGCTCTGTCACCAGATTTTGCAACCCCTATCTGCTATCTGATTTCGCAGAATAAATAGACATGCTGCGGATTAAAAAAACGTGCCGCAGGTCAATTTGTGAGCTGTTTCTCAGCGGATTGTGGATAAGATTTGATGAAATCTATTCCACTTTACTGCTACTGTAATATGCTGCAGATTTTCCGCAATGAAATCTGTTGCGGAAAATCCAGTGTTTACGCTGTGTGTGTGTGTCTGTACCCTACATAAGGGGGAAAAAAGGGAAAAGGGGGTTTTAAGGGAAAAATAAATTTTACTTAAAGTATATAATGACTCAAAATATAGAATTATCTGTAATATGTTTGTAAAATACTTGTGCTGTTTGTCACTGATTGCTCCATAACTCAAATATATGGGTTGTCATGTGTGAACAACCCTTTATTCAGATTTATTTTTTTTTAACAACAGGTTCCATACTTGGCTGACAAAGATATACGTGCGGGGGAGGGTGTTTTTTTTTGGCGGGGTGGCACGGTGTAGCGTGCGATAGAAAATAATTTCTAATCTAATAATAAACAAAAACAATTACAATATTTCAAGTACTATATATTAAAGAGGCTCTGTCACCAGATTTTGCAACCCCTATCTGCTATTGCAGCAGATAGGCGCTGCAATGTAGATTACAGTAACGTTTTTATTTTTAAAAAACGAGCATTTTTGGCCAAGTCATGACCATTTTTGTATTTATGCAAATGAGGCTTGCAAAAGTACAACTGGGCGTGTTGAAAAGTAAAAGTACAACTGGGCGTGTATTATATGCGTACATCGGGGCGGTTTTACTTCTTTTACTAGCTGGGCGTTCTGACGAGAAGTATCATCCACTTCTCTTCAGAACGCCCAGCTTCTGGCAGATCACGCTGTGACGTCACTTCCCCAGGTCCTGCATCGTGTCAGACGAGCGAGGACACATCGGCACCAGAGGCTACAGTTGATTCTGCAGCAGCATCAGCGTTTGCAGGTAAGTAGCTACATCGACTTACCTGAAAACGCCGATGCTGCTGCAGAATCATCTGTAGCCTCTGGTGCCGATGTGTCCTCGCTCGTCCGACACGATGCAGGACCTGTGAGTGACGTCACAGCGTGATCTCTCGAGAACACGCTGTCTGCACTGCCAGAAGCTGGGCGTTCTGAAGAGAAGTGGATGATACTTTTCGTCAGAACGCCCAGCTAGTAAAAGAAGTAAAAACGCCCCGATGTACGCACATAATACACGCCCAGTTGTACTTTTACTTTTCAACACACCCAGTTGTACTTTTGCAAGCCTCATTTGCATAAATACAAAAATGGTCATAACTTGGCCAAAAATGCTCGTTTTTTAAAAATAAAAACGTTACTGTAATCTACATTGCAGCGCCTATCTGCTGCAATAGCAGATAGGGGTTGCAAAATCTGGTGACAGAGCCTCTTTAAGGTAAAATCTAAATATAATTTTTTTGTATGCAATCACTAATATCCTATAAAATTTCCAAACTTGTGTGGCTCCCTGTCCACAATGTTTAATTGGATTGCCACACTGTCTGCATAATTACATAATTATACCAATGGTAACTACACCTGTTATCTTAAACTGACCTATTACATATAAATATATAAGTGCACAATCAGTACCAGAGATATGTGCAACAATTTTATTTAGCCTGTGCACTGTGAAAACAGCACACTGCGGCAAATCTCCTGTTTTTTTTGCCACAACCTCTATTTACAAAAGTTTAGTGTACAGATACAGTGTCAGATTCAAACATAATGAATAAATACAGTCCCAGACCCAAGCACACTACATAAATACAGCACCAGAACCAAGCTCAGTACATAAATACAGCACCAGAACAAAGTTCAATACATAAATAAAGTACCAGAACCAGGCATAGTACATAAATACAGAACCAGTAACAAGCTCAATACAGTATATATATACAGCACAACAGCCAAGTTCAGTTCATTATTACAGCACAAGAACCACATTTAACGCACATATACAGTACCAGAACCAAGCTCCGTACATAAATACAGCACCAGAACTAAGCTCAGTACATAAATACAGAACCAGAACAAAACTCAGTACATAATTAAGCACCAGAACCAAGCTAAATACATATATACAGCATCAGAACAAGGTCTGTAAATAAATACAGCATCAGAACCAAGCTCTGTACATAAAAACTGCACCAGAACTAAGCTCATAACAAAAATACAGCACCAAAACCAATTATACCTCCCAAATGTCCCTTATTCAGCGGGACAATGCCGTATTCTGGGCGGTGTTCCGCTGTTTCAGGTTGCCAGTGGTATGTCCCGGTTTAAACTCTAGCTACGTCCTTAAAGAGTGCTCTGTCCCCACATTATAAGTGCCCTATCTCCTACATAATGTAATCGGCACTGTAATGTAGTTCACAGCAGTGGTTTTCATTTAGAAAAACAATACATTTTTACAGCGTTATGACCTATTTTAGATTTATGCTAATTACTTTCTTAATAGACAACTGGGCTTGTTTTTACTTTTTTACCCCGTGGGCGTTGCAAAGAGAAATGTATCAGGGTAATACACTTCTCTCCATTCATGTACTCAGCACAAAGTGATCTCGCAAGATCACAATGTGCTGTCACTTACTCACACATTAACGTTACTGAAGTGCCTTGAGAGTGAATAGACATCGCTTCCAGCCAGGACGCGATATCTATTCACAATCCCGACACTTCGGTAACGTTTGTGTGGGACTTACAGCACAGCACATTGAGATCACATTGTGCTGTGATTTATAGCGTGATCTCGCGAGATCACGCTTGCTGTCATTAAGTCCCACACAAACGTTGCCGAAGTGTTGGGATTGTGAATAGACATCGCGTCCTGGCTGGAAGCGATGTCTATTCACTCTTAAGACACTTCAGTAACGTTAACGTGTGAGTAAGTGACAGCACAAGATCACGATGTCTGAGTACATGAATGGAGAGAAGTGACGCTGATTGGTCAGCGTCATACACTTCTCTTTGCAATGCCCACGTGGTCAAAAAGTAAAAACACGCCCAGTTAACTATTAAGAAAGCCATTAGCATAAATCTAAAATAGGTCATAACGTCGTCCAAATCTACATTACAGCGCCGATCACATTATGTAAGAGATAGGGCACTTATAATGTGGTGACAGAGCCTCTTTAAGACACAGATACAGTTGAATCCTATGTAGGAGCAGGGAAATGTCAGCTCCCTGCTCTGCCACTTACTACGCCGGTTGTGAGGAGCTCGGGATAAAAAAAACGGTGCAGTGATGTCATCGTGCTGAGCCACACACTGCACAAACCGGAGGAGACCTGCAGAGGAATCGCCTCCACTTGTTGAGGAAACGTGGTTAAAGTATTTCTTTTAGGGGATAATATACTGAATATAGAGGTTAGCTGTGGGGGCACTATAGGGGCATTAAACTGTGTGGGGGCAACTACGGTGCATTATACGGTGTGGAGGCAGCTATAGGGGCATTATACTGTGTGGGGAAGACTATGGGGCATTATACTGTGTGACGGCACTATGGGGCCATTATACTGTATGATGGACACTATGGGGGCATTATACTGTGTTATGGGCACTATGGGAGCATTATACTGTGTGATGGGCACTATGAGGGCATTATACTGTATGATGGGCACTATTGGTGCATTATAATCTGTGGGGGGAAGCTATAGGGGCATTATACTGTGTGAGGGGCAGCTATGGGGGCGTTATACTGTGCTAAGGGCAGCTATGGGGGATTTCTACAAAAACAGGGGAGTTGGATCCAGCGCTGTGAATGCGATGTCTGTTAAAACGGGAATCTGTTCCCAAGTTTTATTTTGTCTTAGTTAAAATCGTAGCAGATGAGCTACGAGCAGCAGTTTAGTGACAAGTGGGTATCGTCCAAAGTGCAGAGGGAAGAAGAAAGATAGGCGGTAGCCTACGCGTTTCAGACCTTCGCTAGGTCCTTAGTCATGGCTTACCGCCTATCTTTCTTCTTCCCTCTGCACTTTGGACGATACCCACTTGTCACTAAACTGCTGCTCGTAGCTCATCTGCTACGATTTTAACTAAGACAAAATAAAACTTGGGAACAGATTCCCGTTTTAACAGACATCGCATTCACAGCGCTGGATCCAACTCCCCTGTTTTTGAAGTGTTTCTCGCGTGTGCCGACACGAGGATCCGTGTGCTGACTTTCTTGTGACAAGGTGAGCTGGAGGATTTTTTTCTACATTTTTTCTGTACTTTACTATGGGGGATTTCTACTATGTATGGGCTCTATGGGTCAATATACTGTGGGGAGGCACTATGGGAGCATCATACTATGTGAGCTGAAATAGATGTATATGGGTGGGGATCGGGTGGGGTTAGAGGCATGGCTTAACGAGGACAAAATGTACTTCAAAAAGTACTTGCTGTACTTCAAAGTTCGGAGGTATAAGCACCATAACCAAACTCAGTACATATATACAGCACTAGAACCAAGCTTACTACATATATACAGCACCATAACCAAGATCAATACATAAATATAGCACCAGAACTAAGCAAAGTAAATAAATACAGCACGAGCACAAATACAGCTTAGTACATCAATACAGCACTAGAGCCAAGCTCAGTTCATAAATACAGAACCAGTACCAAGCTCAGTACATAAATATAGCACCAGAACCAAGCTCAGTGCATAAATACAGCAACAGCACAAATACAGCTCTGTACATAAATACAGTACTAGAACCAAGCTCAGTACATAAATACAGTACCAGAACTAAATTTGTAACATAAATATAGTACTAGACCCAAGCTCATAAGAAAAATACAGCACCAGGACAAAGCTCAGTACATAAATACAGTACTAGAACCAAGCTTAGTACATAAATACAGTACCAACTGTTGGTTTGCCATCTTAGTGACCCTTTGACGCTCCACTGTGCTCAGTACATAAATACAGCACCATACTCAGTACATACATACAGCACCAGAACAAAGCTCATTACATAAATACAAAACAAAAACTAAGCACAGTACAGTTCTTTTAAAGAATTAGGCTGCAAGCTGAAGGGAAGGACCTCCAAGGTAGTATTCTCTGGAATACTGCCTGTGCCATACGCATCACAGGATAGACAGCGGGAGCTCAGGGAGTTAAATGCATGGCTTAAGTCTTGGTGTAGAGGAGAAGGCTTTGGGTTCCTAGAGCACTGGGCTGACTTTTAATTGGGGTACAAACTGTATTCTGCAGCTGATTTGCACCTAAATGGAAGGGGGTCCGCTGTGATGGGGGAGAGAATTTTAGCTGGGGAGGCGGAGAATTTAAACTAAGGCTGAAGAGGGAGGTCAATGTAGAAAATAAAGGGGTAGTTAGGTTAGAGAGGGGTCAGAGTATATTGTTGGGGGGGGGGAGAAATAGACTGTGGGGAGAGGACTAGACAACAGGATAAGGAGATCCTTTTGTTACAAAACAGCAATGAAAATACAAATGCCCAAATAATGTTAAATAATCACATTTCTCATACCTACGTGGCAATTTGAAATGCAAGTTAAAGTGTATGTTCACAAATGCCAGAAGTCTAGCAAGCAAAATGGGGGAGCTAGAGGCCTTGGTACTGGAGGAGCATATTGATATAGTTGGTGTTGCAGAAACATGGCTAGATTCTTCTCATGACTGGGCTGTAAATCTACAGGTTTATACATTGTTTTGGAAAGACAGGGTAAATGTAACGCACATGGTCGCTGACCACGACCTCCTTCCATGCAGTCGACGCCCTTCTCTCCAGAGATGTCTGCACATACGGCCGTCCTGTTCCACAGTGACCACCAGGGTGCGCTCGCGAGCTCAGTCCAGACTTAAGAAGCCAAGCGCACGCAGGTGGGAGATTGAGCTGATTGCTCCCAGAGCACCCTGGGCTATAAGAAGGACCCAGCCCCTTCCTCCCATGCCTGATCGTTGTTTGTCGTATCCTAGTTTGTCTATGCAAATGGTCTCCTAGTGTTTTCCAGTTCCCAGTGTTCCCCGTACCTGTATCCTGTATCCCGTGCTATCCTGGTCAAGTGCCGTGCTGTAGTCTGATGTACTGTATTCTACGCCTGTCCTGCTACTCCACGCCTGACGTCTAACTGCTGCCTAGTGCCAGCCGAGCCTGTCTTGTTACTGTCCGCGCTGCCACAATTACCTTACACAAACTATAGACTGTGACCTGCTCCCAGTTGGCCAGCTGCCATACCGTCAAGGCGGTACGGCCGAGTGGGTCCACGAACCCAATGTGACAGTACGCTCAGGCCATGGACCCCACTGGTCGATACAAGACCAAGATGACGTCACAAGAGGTGCGGATGGATATGCTAGACCTCCGGTCTCGACAGGACCAACTCCTCCAGGCCTTAAACATTCTCGCACATCGGCAGGAGACACAACCTGCCGTTCCTCCTACTACGCAGGTACCTGTCGTGGATTTTTGAACCAGTGCCAGATCCACTTCAGCCTGTATTCAAGGGAATTTTTGTCTGATGGCGCAAGGGTCGCTTTCATCATCTCTCTTCTCACTGGCAAGGCCCTTGCATGGGCGAACCCTATCTGGGAGAGACAAGGACCAGAGACCCGTGACTTCCAGGGGTTCCTCCAGACATTTCGCACGGTGTTTGAGAAGCCTGGACAAGTCTCATCTGCAGCCACTTCCTTGCTGAACTTACGCCAAGGAGACACCTCCGTGGGCGAGTACACCATCCACTTCGCACCCTGGCAGGAGAACTTTTGTGGAACAATGAGGCCCTGGTGGCTACATTCTGGCATGGACTGTCTTCTAAAATTAAGGACAAACTTGCCGCTCGAGATCTGCCCTCTACCCTGGATGACCTCATCCTTCTGGCTGCCCGGATTGATAGAAGGCTCCGAGAACGGCTCCAAGAGGCTCGTCGGGAGGGAGGGCTTCCTAGTCCGGTCCCTACCTTTCAGCAACCCCTGCTGCCCTCATATGCCGATCCCCCTAAGGAGTCCTGAGGATGGACCAATGTAAGCTATCTACCCAGGAGAGACAACGCAGACGCACTTCGGGACTCTGTCTATATTGCAGCCTCGGAGGCCATCTTGTACGTCTGTGTCACGAAAAGCCCCAACGCTTAGGATTGCTAGGAGAGACAACCTTGGGCAAAGAGGGAGTGCCATCTAAATTGTCCATAACCGTGACCATAGTGTCCTGCGAGAAAACGCATCAGGTCTCTGCGTATCTGGACTCTGGATCCGCTGCTAATTTCAGTTGTAGAGTCCTGGTGGACCTTCTTCAATTACCCACTACCCCTCTGGAGAGACCGTTGATGGTTGCATCGGTAAATGGACTACCTCTGCCAGATCCAGTTATAGCTGTGACCAAGCCGCTGAGGCTCCAAGTAGGGGCTCTCCACTCCGAGCTTCTATCGTTCTATGTCTTATCCAAGGCCATTAACCCCGTGCTGCTGGGCCTGCCTTGGCTCCAACTACATGCCCCATTCCTGGACTTGAACTCTGGGGAGGTTCTCCAGTGGGGCCCTGAGTGTCACGGCCGTTGCCTGGTGCAGATTCGTTCGGCTCAGTCTCCTCTGCCTCGGTCATTGGCAGGATTGCCTGGTCATTATGCTGCATTTTCGGACGTCTTCAGCAAAAGGGAGGCGGAGACACTGCCCCCACACCGGGCGTATGACTGTCCTATCGAGCTGATTCCTGGTGCATCCCTTCCCCGTGGTAGGGTATATCCTCTCTCCTTGCCAGAGACTCTGTCTATGTCCGCCTATGTTAAAGAGAACTTGGAGAGGGGCTTCATACGGAAGTCTTCCTTCCCGGCAGGAGCCAGGTTCTTCTTCGTCAAGAAGAAGGTTGGCTCCCTGCGTCCTTGTATTGACTACCGGGGTCTCAACCAGATCACGGTGAAAAATAAGTATCCATTGCCACTTATCTTAGAACTGTTGTATCGTATACATGGTGACAAGATTTTTACCAAACTAGACCTGCGTAGGGCTTACAACCTCATCCGGATACGCCGGGGTGACGAATGGAAGACTGCATTTAACACCCGTGATGGACACTATGAATATCTAGTAATGCCCTTCGGCCTGTGTAATGCACCCGCGGTCTTCCAGGAGTTCGTTAATGACATTTCCCGTGATCTCCAGATCCTATGACGCATCAGAGACATGTCCATCAAGTTTTGCTGCGGTTTAAGGGAGAATCGTCTGTACGCCAAGCTGGAGAAGTGCATGTAGATAATGCCACATACACTGTCCCCCCTGTAGATAGTGCCACATTTCTAATAATGCAGATCTTGTTGGGAATGTCAATGTTCGTGAAAACCTCGGTAACAGTGATCATAATATAGTTACATTTTACCTATACTGTAAAAAACAAACGCAGGCTGGGAGGGCAAAAACATTTAATTTTAAGAAAGCAAATTTCCCCAGGATGAGGGCTGCAATTCAGGATATGGACTGGGAAGAACTAATGTCAAATAATGGAACAAATGATAAATGGGAGATTTTCAAATCTACTTTGAGTTATTATAGTGAAAAATGTATTCCTATAGGTAACAAGTATAAACGACTCAAATTAAACCCCACATGGCTTACACCTTCTGTGAAAGGGGCAATACATGACAAAAAAAGGGCATTTAAAAAATACAAATCTGAGGGTACATCTGCAGCCTTTGTAAAATATAAAGAGCTTAATAAAATCTGTAAAAATGTAATAAAATTAGCAAAAATACAAAATGAAAGGCAGGTGGCCAAGGATAGTAAAACAAATCCCAAAAAATTCTTCAAGTATATAAATGCAAAAAAGCCCAGGTCTGAACATGTAGGACCCCTAGATAATGGTAATGGGGAGTTGATCACAGGGGATCAAGAGAAGGCAGAGTTACTAAATGGGTTCTTTAGCTCTGTATATACAACTGAAGAAAGAGCAGCTGATGTAGCCAGTGCCAGTGCTGTTAATATATCAGTTGATATACTGAATTGGATGAATGTAGAGATGGTCCAAGCTAAATTAAATAAAATAAATGTGCACAAGGCCCCGGGACCAGATGGGTTACACCCTAGAATTCTTAAAGAGCTTAGTTCAGTTATTTCTGTCCTCCTTTTCATAATATTCAGAGAATCTCTAGTGACTGGTATAGTGCCAAGGGACTGGCGCAGCGCAAATGTGGTGCCTATTTTCAAAAAGGGCTCTAGGTCTTCCCCAGGTAATTATAGACCAGTAAGCTTAACATCCATCGTGGGGAAAATGTTTGAGGTGCTATTGAGGGACTATATACAGGATTATTTGACAATAAATAGCATTATAAGTGACAGCCAGCACGGTTTTATTAAGGACAGAAGTTGTCAAACTAACCTAATCTGTTTTTATGAAGAGGTGAGCATAAGTCTAGACAGAGGGGCCGCTGTGGATTTAGTGTTTTTGGACTTTGCAAAGGCATTTGACACTGTCCCCCATAGACGCCTAATGGGTAAATTAAGGACTATAGGTTTAGAAAATATAGTTTGTAATTGGATTGAGAATTGGCTCAAGGACCGTATCCAGAGAGTTGTGGTCAATGATTCCTTCTCTGAATGGTCACCGGTTATAAGTGGTGTACCCCAGGGTTCAGTGCTGGGACCACTATTATTCAACTTATTTATTAATGATATAGAGGATGGGATTAATAGCACTATTTCTATTTTTGCAGATGACACCAAGCTATGTAATATAGTTCAGACTATGGAAGATGTTCATGAATTACAGGCAGATTTAAACAAACTAAGTGTTTGGGCGTCCACTTGGCAGATGAAGTTTAATGTAGATAAATGTAAAGTTATGCATCTGGGTACCAACAACCTGCATGCATCATATGTCCTAGGGGGAGCTACACTGGCGGATTCACTTGTTGAGAAGGATCTGGGTGTACTTGTAAATCATAAACTCAATAACAGCATGCAGTGTCAATCAGCTGCTTCAAAGGCCAGCAGGATATTGTCGTGTATTAAAAGAGGCATGGACTCGCGGGACAGGGATCTAATATTACCACTTTACAAAGCATTAGTGAGGCCTCATCTAGAATATGCAGTTCAGTTCTGGGCTCCAGTTCATAGAAAGGATGCCCTGGAGTTGGAAAAAATACAAAGAAGAGCAACGAAGCTAATTAGGGGCATGGAGAATTTAAGTTATGAGGAAAGATTGAAAGAATTAAACCTATTTAGGCTTGAAAAAAGACGACTAAGGGGGGACATGATTAACTTATATAAATATATTAATGGCACATACAAAAAATATGGT
Organism: Rhinoderma darwinii; assembly: GCF_050947455.1. Classification (NCBI taxonomy): domain Eukaryota; kingdom Metazoa; phylum Chordata; class Amphibia; order Anura; family Rhinodermatidae; genus Rhinoderma; species Rhinoderma darwinii. The sequence continues at coordinate 236,027,500 of NC_134691.1, forward strand.
GAAATCCTGTTCCTTGTAAAACCCCCTCAAAAAACAAGGGGGCACTCCCTCCGTCTGGAGAAAAAAAGGTTCAAGCTGCAGAGGCGACAAGGCTTCTTTACAGTGAGAACTGTGAATCTATGGAATAGCCTACCGCAGGAGCTGGTCACAGCAGGGACAGTAGATGGCTTTAAAAAAGGGTTAGATAATTTCCTAGAACAAAAAAATATTAGCTCCTATGTGTAGAAATTTTTCCTTCCCTTTTCCCTTCCCTTGGTTGAACTTGATGGACATGTGTCTTTTTTCAGCCGTACTAACTATGTAACTATGTAACTATGTAACTATGTTTGAAAAAGATGCTCTACCCTTCCTGGGCTACATCATCTCGAATCGAGGTCTTGAGATGGATCCTGAAAAGGTAAAGTCCATCCTGGAATGGCCACACCCTCAAGGCTTGAGGGCCATACAGCTTTTTCTGGGATTGGCCAATTTTTACAGACTGTTCATTCCAAGCTTCTCCTCACTGACATATCCTATCTCTAACCTCACTAAGAAGGGCATGAATGCCAAGGTGTGGACTCCTGAGGCAGAGTCCGCATTCAATATCCTGAAGAGTGCCTTTATGTCAGCCTCTATCCTCCATCATCCAGATGTTTCTCTACATTTCTCGTTGGAGGTGGAAACATCCCGTCGGTGCTGGTGCACTCCTATTTCAGAGAGGTTCCAAGGGCAAGTCAATGGTATGTGGATATTTCTCTAAGCTCTTCTCTTCCGCAGAACGCAACTACTCGACTGGGGATCGGGAGTTATTGGCCATCAAATTGGCCCTGGAAGAGTGGAGACATCCACTAGGGGGCACAGCTCATCCCATCCTGATTTTTAGGGACCACAAGAATCTCACCTATCTCCAGACGGCCCAACGGCTGAATCCTCATCAGGCCAGGTGGTCGCTGTTCTTTACCAGGTTCCAGTTTGAGCTCCATTATCGCCCGGCCAGCAGGTCTGGAGTGAGCGACCTTGTTACTGCACACACTGAGCAGGAAGAAACAAAGTCCATAATGTCCTTGGGCAGCGTGGGCTACCAGAAATGACCGGCAATAAGATCTCAGGTCTTACAGGTCCCCGCTTTACCTGCCAGTCTAGAGGAGTGTCCCCAGCAGAGGATTCTCCCTCTGTCTGCCAGGTGCACAAAAGTCCTCCCCGGAGGGATGTCTCTAACTTGCAGAGGGTTGACCAAGACAATCCAAGACGGGTCAATAATACTTTGTGGAGACTCCATGGTGTCCTCTGTCTCGAACGACCTGGACAAGGCATCGGTCCTCACATTCTTGTCGGCCGGACGGTAGTGGAGTTCAAATTGGAACCAGGCAAAGAACAGCGACCATCTGGCTTGATGGGGGTTCAGTCGTTGGGCCCTCTGGAGATAGGTGAGATTCTTATGGTCAGTGAATATCAAGATGGGATGAACTGCGCCCTCTAGTAGATGTCTCCACTCTTCCAGGGTCAATTTGATGGCCAGTAACTCCCGATCCGCAATCGAGTAGTTTTCGTTCTGCGGAAGAGAAGAGTTTAGAGTAATAACCACATACCATTGTCTTGCCCTTGGAACCTCTCTAGAACAGGAGTGCACCAGCACCAACAGAGGATGCGTCCACCTCCAATGAAAACCGTCGAGATACATCTGGATGATGGAGGATAGAGGCTGACGTGAAGGCACTCTTCAGGCTATTAAATGTGGATTCCACTTCTGGAGTCCACACCTTGGCATTTATACCATTCTTGGTGAGGGTAGAGATAGGAGATGTCAGTGAGGAGAAGTTTGAAATGAACTGTCTGTATAAATTGGCGAATCCCTGGAAACGCTGTATGGACCTCAAGCCTTGAGGGCGTGGCCATTCCAGGATGGCCTTTAACTTGTCAGGATCCATCTTGGGGCCTTGATCAGAGATGATGTAATGATGTAGCCCAGAAACACTGTACCCCCTGTATATAGTGCAACACACACTGCACTCCTGTAGATAGTGTCACATACACTGTCTCCCTGTAGATAATGCCACATACACTGTCCCCCCTGTAGATAGTGCAACATACATCTCCCCCAGTAGATAGTGTCACACACAATGCCTTTAAAACAAATAAACATTATAGACTAAACTGTTCCTGTTCCCATATCGTCCTCCAGCGATACAGACCTGGCCTCTACTGGCCAGGCCTGCCTCAGCAGAGCGACGCAGGTGGCGCGATGGCGTTATCGTGCCGCCTGCAATATGGACAAAGCGACAATTGGTGGGGCAGAGAACCTATTGCTCCCCTTCTTCTGCAAGGGCCTGTTAGACTGCTCAATTGCATCTGCATCCAAACTATGCAGATACAATTGAGTTCAGGGAAGACCAGATCGGGTCCCTCTTCTCCCCGGTTCTGCAAACCAGCTGTCATTTTAACAAACGGTTTGCGAGAGCCAGCCAGATCCCACCCCTGGGTAAAATAGTCGACTGCGCTATTGATTCAGTCAAAATAATGCAACCCTTGCACAACGGTGAAAAACGGAAACCATTAGCAAAGTTTCTGTCACTATTGAGATCAACGGTGATGCAAACGGAAGCTAAGGTTTCTGTTTGCCTTTCCGTTGAGGGGTTCCCTTGACGGAAAGCTCAGACGGAATGCCTCAGTGGAAAGCAAGGCTGATGTGAACAGGCCCTAAAGATGGGATTATCCCTTGAATGCACAAATGTACATATTTGCTAACTCTATAATATTTGCCCTTATGTTTAATATTTGTAATTACCGTTATACAAATGCAATTTTGAACAAATATGGTATTATTATTTTTATTCATGACTTCATTATCTCATTACTTCTTCGGATATCCAAAAATAACGCTTCCTCACCATTAGATCCTGTTCAGCAAAAATGCTACTTCTCCATAGTTAAAATTACTGCTTTACTTCAATTTTGACAAACTGTACTGCAATGCACACCATAAAATGGGGAAAAGGATAGTGAAAAATAATTTTACAATAAAATATTTCCAGCAATTTCAACAAAATACAGTATATCTTCATCAAAACTACTAATAAGTGCATATTTATATTCAATTTTTCAGCAGTTTGCATTGATATAGCTATCTTTAACTTGACTTTTTCAATGGTTTTCAATTGCATAAGTGATAACTTGCTTCAGCGTGATAACTTATCAGTCAAGATAAGGATTGCTACATCTGTAACTCCCAGGATGCTTTTCTATCACAGTGCAGGAGGGGCTTTACCATAGCATTCTAAACCAAGTAGGCACAGGGATGTGACTATGGAAGTAACATTCACAGGATTGAAAGAGAGGAGCGAGCCATATTTTTATATGCATGCTTGCTTACGGACCACCTGGAAAAAAAAAATAAGGCAGTTGCCTCTAAAATGGATGATAATGATTGCAACTTCCTGTCACAGTTACTGTATGAATAGCAAAAGCCGTCAGCTCCTTGCCCCAGCATTGGATCTAACTGTATCTGCGTCATGAGGACGCATGTACAGTTGAAACCAGGACATCAGTGAGTGGCTCGCGGTCCCCCGGAGGTCTTCACGTGACCCCCAGAGTGCCCTGACCCACAGTTTGGGAAACGCTGGTTTCGACAATGCAGCCAGATTCATAGTGTAAGGTTATCTCATGACCTGGTGTAAGGGTGGTTTTACACGGCCAGATTTCCTTGCCGATAATATTCGACTATATAGCACATTGATTGGTGCTCGTTTAGCTCCATTTACATGAAAAAATGGTCAGTATGTATGGGGACAAACGATTGCTAATATGAACGTTCGTGCGTAAACATTTTTCATCTTCTCAACAGCACATGCCCTGTTTACACGGGGAGGTGTGGTGACGACAAGCAGCCATGTTTTTGTCCGCATAATAGATGCAATCAGCCGACGAACAAGTGTTTGCTTGTTCATTGGCTAATCGCTGCCCTGTTTACACAGGATAATGATTGTGAATCAGTGTTCATACAAGTGCTCGTTTGCCTGGTCATCGGCCTGTGTAAAAAGGCCTTAAATGGACACTAACTTTTGCAAACAACTTATGCTAATTTAATAGAATACCTGATATAGATCAATGTTGTAATTTACTTACTGTTAAAATGTTGTTTTATCAATGCAAATTCTGTGTGATTCTATTGCCACTGGGTGTCTCCCTTCCTGTAATCTGCTGTCCCCCCCTGTTGTCAAGCAAAATCCTAGCCTCTAATTACAGAGAAGAGGAGACAGACTGCAGGAAATGTGTATGTGTGTGTGTGTGTGTGTGTGTGTGTGGCGGGGGGGGGGGGTGGGTCTTGTCACAGCCTGCTCTTAGAAGTCCATGAAGAGGGTAGGAGAGCAGGAGGATGGATCAGGGAAAGAGACACACAGCTGTTGCCCATAGAAGTTTATGGAAATGGGAGGGGGAACAGCTGGAGGGAGCAGGAGCAGAGAGAGAGAGAGAGAGACACACACACACACACACACACACACACACACACAGATGCTGCCTATAGAAGTCTATGAAGAGGGGAGGGAGAAGGGGAGCTGGAAGAGATAGACATAAACACAGCCGTGCTGCAGATTCTAGTGAGATTTATGTGTCATTCCAGTTCTGGATTCCATGCTGCTGCTGTTTCTATATATGTGATAGATAGAGAATGGAGAGCAGGACTTTGCTCTTTGTTATGTGTGCAGTGTATGGCAGACATGATAGCAGTTGGGCTCCACTCACTAGCTCAGCGACAATTAAGAATTAGATAGAGAGCCTGCAGAGGAGATAACTGCTAAATAATGCAGAATACAAGTAATATAATGGCCAGAAATAGTGTTATTCCTCATGTATCCCATATGAGAGATTATTTTGAAAAGTCACCTAAAAAGTTAGGCTACGCTTTAAGGTTACCTCGTAATCTTTTGATTTGAGTGAATGCCAGTCTATAACTGCTGCTCTAACCTGTAATGGGCACTGTAAGCCTCGAACTAGTCTAAACATATGACATTCATATATTGCCCACTAAGGACAAGAATAAAGATACTATAATAATTCCCCCTGTGCTTAGATAGTAGCCTTATAGTACATATATTGTTCATAGAGACAGTATTACAGTAGTTATTTTTTTTATTAATACGGTATTAACATTACAAAATATTCTTTGTTACACAATCTATAATATATAACCATACTAAAGTGCATATTACATCATACATAAAATAATAAGATTCTGTGAAATATAAAACCGCACTGCTGTACTACATGGCTACATACACATGGAGCAATACGCAGGAAATTCGCCTAATCGTGCGTTTTTCGATTAGTTTTTCGGTGCGGATTTTACACTCTGATGCTCTTTTCGGGGCGTTTTCATTCTGCGGGATTTGGTGCAATTTTCCACAGCACTAAGCAGGTACAATTGACGCCGGAAACGCAAGATAAACTGACACTCTGCGGATTCTAAAAATACTGCAACGTGTACATGAGATTTCCTGGAATATCATTGACTATGCTGATACTGTATCACGCTGCAGATTTGCCTCACGCAAATCCGCGCGGCAAAACGAATATGCATCGTGTGCATTGAGCCTATAACTGCTATTGCACAATATCATATGTTAGAATCTATCCTCTATGTCTTACACAACATAACATAATTATAAATCTAGCGTAACGTGCACCACAAAATTCCTTCCTTTTTTTTTTACTCTCTTTCCCTCCACCTCCCATCCTAACTCACCACCCAACTACCCCACCTCCCTTAGACCGGTTTGGTGTACAAGAGGAGACGTTACTCATGCAGATACAGTCGCCTATATTATCAATTCCATTCTGCCCAGATAGTTTTTGTTATTCTTGGTATTAATACTTTAATAATAGTTTTTCATAACCAATTATTGGTTTCACATTTTGAACCCATACCCTTTTTTTCTGGTTTTCATAACAGTCATATTCTTGACCATAAAGGGCAGTATTTTAGTAGCAATATTCTTGTCCATACGGGTAGTATAATAAGAGATATATTTTTGTACATAGGGGGCAGTATTATGGTAGTTATAGTCTTGTTAATGGAGGAGTATTACAGTAGTTCTATACTTGTACATAGGGGGAGGTATTATAGTAGTTATTTTCTAGTACATAAAGGGCAGTATTATCTATTATATAACCGAGAAGGACGTGGTGTCCAAAGCTCACATAGAGCTCCACCCACATAGAGCTCCACCCACAGCCCAACTGCCAGTTAGCTCCGCCCACAGCCAGAAGACTGAGGAAGGAGATGAAAGTGATTAGTGGCGTAGCTATAATGCCCCCGAGCTCCCATACACAGTATAATGCTACAAACTCCCTCCCATACACACAGGATTGCCAACCGTCCGTAAATTTATGAACAGTCCGCAAAAATGGGTGTTTTTTTCTGCCATCCGTAGCGTTTGGCAGAAAAAAAGAACCGTCCGGGATTTTCGGCAGTCTCCTGGAACTTTGCACTGCGCATGCGCCAAAAGTCACATGCGCAGTGCAAAGGAATAGTATGCCAAGTGAGGTCGGTGCTGGGAATGGACCAATCCAGTCACCTGACATGAGGTCAGGTGACTCGGGTCAGGTGACTGGTCTGGTCCAGTCCTGTGCTGTCACCAACCCCATTCAAAGTGATCCTCCGCCGCTTCGCCGCATTACCACCTCCTCCTCCTGACAATGAGTGGTGTCAGGCAGAGCGGAGAGTGGTAGCGTTAGGCTACCGCTCTCCACTCTGTTTGCGGTTATCTACAAGGGGGTAGCTGTGTGGCTATCTACAAGGGGGAGCTGTGTGGCTATCTACAAGGAGGGAGCCGTGTGGCTATCTATAAGAGGGGAGCCGTGTGTCTATCTACAAGAAGGGAGCCGTGTTGCTATCTACAATGGGGGAGCTGTGTGGCTATCTACAAGGGGGAGCTGTGTGGCTATCTACAAGGGGGAGCTGTGTGGCTATCTACAAGGGGGAGCTGTGTGGCTATCTACAAGGGGGAGCTGTGTGGATATCTACAAGGGGAGCTGTGTGGCTATCTACAAGGGGGAGCTGTGTGGCACTATATAAAAGAGGGGCTGTGTGTGGCTCTATCTACAAGAGGTGTTGTGTGTGGCGCTATCTAGAAGGGTGGCTGTGTGTGGCGCTATCTAGAAAAAACAGTGTGCCCGGTAGAACAATTCAGAAGAGTAAATATCTGGGGCACTGTGGATTACGAGTTTGTTTAGAGGATGGGGTATAGGTGAGGAGGTGCTGGAAAAGCGAGAAACCAACATGTCTGTGTGTCAAATTCTGCTGAATCGTGGCTGGAATAAGTAGTCACAGTGGTCTGGGCCAGATGGAGAAAAAAAGGAAAAGTGAACGACTAATCAGAGAAAACATTACCTAAGTTAGCCGGGGAAAGCTACAAGCGGAGCTGTGATTGGTGAGTCACTCCTAGAACACTGCACATTGCACAGGCAACGATTTTGTAATGTGTCCGTAAAAATTTTGGTCTGTCCGTGAATTTTAGCTCATTTGTCCAGAGATTTCTGAAGTGGAGGTGGGCATTATACTGTGAATGGGAGGGAGGGGGGCATTATACTGTGTATGGGATGGAGCTGGGCATTATACTGTGGGGGCAGCTAAGGGGAGCATTATGCTGTGTGGGGGCAGCTATATGGAGTAATATGCTGTGTGGGGGCAGCTATGGGGGCATTATACTGTGTGGGGGAGGCTATGGGGGGCATTATACTGTGTGGGCGATGCTATGGGGGCATTATACTGTGTGGGGGCAGCTATGGGCGGCATTACACTGTGGGGGCAGCTATGGGTGGCATTATACTGTGGGGGCAGCTATGGGGGGGCATTATACTGTGTGGGGGGAAGCTATGGGGGGTATTTTACTGTGTGGGGCAGCTATGAGGCGCATTATACTGTGTGGGAGGAGCTGATATGGGGGGGCATTATACGGTATGGGGGCAGCTATGGGGAGCATTTATATATATTAACAGACCACTGCATTCCTTTTGCTAGCAAACCCGTGTAACGGGTTTTCTATACTAGTAGTAGTTATAGGGGCAGTATTATAGTAATATTCTTGTCCATAATGGACTTCAAAAATTCTTACTATACTACTGCCCTCTTTGGACAGGTATATAACTACTATATACTAAGAATATATTTACTATAGTCAGAGCTCTCGATGGCATAACAAAATGGTTCTCTACACAACATAATGTAGAAAGACAAGGAAGCTTTAGAGGCTAGTGTTCAACCTGAACTGATTAAAACAAAAACTGTCCTTGTTGCCATAACATTCATTATATATGTATTTAAATGTGGCAACTAGAAAATGTATTTGGCAAATAGAATATTTTTTTCCAGTTTAGAAGCCAAAGGCCCCTAGGTAATTTTTTTTTTTTTAGTCTGAAGCACTACTTCTTTTTTAATGTCATTATTTTATTTTTTTAAAAATTGTTGCACAAAATTAGACCACATAGTGCTAAAGTGGTGGTCTTTAAAATAAGGGATGTTTATAAAAAATTAAGAGGATATTCTTGCTGCAGTGGCATGCGATGCGGCAATTAATAGAGATGGGGCCCACTTAAAAGAGGTTCCCGTGAAGTGGCAATTAGGCATATACAATTTGATCAAAATGTTAATAAAGAACCTCATGTTCATTTGTCTTAGCAGCTATGGATTTATGTGTGTATTGTGGATGTGCAGTCCATGTTTTTTCTTCAGTACTGATATACTACACAGTCTGTCCTCCTCATTTTTTGTTTTTTTTAAATTTGTTTTTCTTGGTACCAGAACTCCACACATTTTACCCAGGTGATTTTAATTATGAAATAACCTTATAAGTGGTTCTGCTCATGTGCTCTCATTTGGCCACTGGGAGCGCATGTAAAGGGGAGGTGATTATATCTGTTCACTTGTTGTGGTGCTGTGTGGTGATATCTGTTGCTGTGGTGCTGCACTTGTGGAGGGACATGGCCCAGAGTGAAGATGGCTTGGCAGCATGGGTGCTTTTGGGCCTCTGGGTTGCTCCCTCTGCAGGTGCGGTGTTACGGTGGAGGAGGGCGCTATGCGGTGCTGCAACTAATAAAGTAGGGACCCAAAGAGGTCGCCGTGAAGTGGCAAGTGGGCTTATACAATTTGATCAAAATGTTAACGAAGAATCTCATATCCATGTTTATAAATTTTTGCTTAGCAGCTATAGATCTATGTGTATATTGTGGATGTGCGGTCACTGTGTGAAAAAAAAAAAATTCAATCTGATTCACACTTAAAAATAATGTCAGTGTCAGTTAAAATAATAAAGAAGTATTGCGACTTAAAGCGACTGCCCGGTAGAACAATTCAGATGAGTAAATATTAGATGATTTACTTAATGAGGATCTACCAGCTCTCCTGACGTGTCTGTTTTAGTAAATATTTGTATATGTATTCCCCATTAGGCTATGTTCACACGGGGTATTTTGCCGAGTTTTTTGACGCGGAAACCACGTCGCAAAACTCGGCAGAAACGGCCCGAGAACGCCTCCCATTGATTTCAATGGGAGGCGTCGGCGTCTTTTTCCCGCGAGCAGTAAAACTGCCTCGCGGGAAAAAGAAGCGACATGCCCTATCTTCGGGCGCTTCCGCCTCCGACCTCCCATTGACTTCAATGGGAGGCAGGAGAAAGTGTATTTCTCGCAGTTTTATGCCCGCGGCGCTCAATGGCCGCGGGCGAAAAACGGCGCGATAATTGCCGCGAAAATCGGCGTGCAGGGAGAGGAATATCTGCCTCAAAGTTCCAAACGGAATTTTGAGGCAGATATTCCTCCCCCAAAATACTCTGTGTGAACATAGCCTAAACGAACAACTCTGGAGCATCCGTTCTGTCATACTATTATTCCTCCTTTAGGAATAAATCAACAACTGGGTGTTACTAGTTTGGGGTGTGTCACTAGACAGTCTGACACTGTCCATTCAGTGCTCAGTCTCAAAATGTGTAGGGAAAAAGTAAATATAGTTGTCAATTTATTCATACAGAGGAATTGCACAACACAGAGTTCTAAGAAAAGATGTTCTATAATTGTTATTTCATGGGGAATACAAGTATTTGCTAAAAGAGACAGGTCAGGAGAAGTGACAGATCTTCTTTAAAGTGGTGCTAAAAATACCAGAGATATTATGGTATGTCAGGTAAAACAATAAATGTGGTTCCCTGTTTTCTGGGGTTTGTGTAACTCCCACTAATTTAATAGAGGACTGATTGTCTATTAACAGCCACCTCTTTACTGAGGATGTGAAACATGAGCCCTTAAAGAGGCTCTGTCACCAGATTATAAGTGGCCTATCTCCTACATAATCTAATCGGTGCTGTAATGTAGATAACAACAGTGGTTTTTATTTTGAAACACTATCAGGCAGGATGCGATGTCTATTCACACTCCCGACACTTCTGTAAAGTTTCTGTGGGACTTACTCACACAGCCCAGCGTGATATCGCGAGATCACGCTGTGCTGTCATTAAGTCCCACAGAAACATTACCAAAGTTTCGGGAGTGTGAAAAGACATTGCATCATGCCTGGAGGCAATGTCTATTCACTCTAAAGACACTTCAGTAAAGTTAGTGTGGGAGTATGTGACAGTATAGCGTGATCTCGTGAGATCACAATGTGCAGTGAAACAAGCTGGGCTGGAATGAATAGAAGTGTCATACACTTCTCTTCACAACGCCCAGTTGGTAAAATGGTAAAAAATTGTCTATTAAGAAACTAATTAGCATAAATCTAAAATTGTTCATAACTTGCTCAAAAATCAATTTTTTTTTTTTAAAAACACCACTGTTGTTATCTACAGGGTGGGCCATTTATATGGATACACCTAAATAAAATGGGAATGGTTGGTGATATTAACTTCCTGTTTGTGGCACATTAGTATATGGGAGGGGGGAAACTTTTCAAGCTGGGTGTTGACCATGGCGGCCATTTTGAAGTCGGCCATTTTGTATCCAACTTTAGTTTTTTCAATGGGAAGAGGGTCATGTGACACATCAAACTTATCGAGAATTTCACAAGAAAAACAATGGTGTGCTTGGTTTTAACGTTACTTTATTCTTTCATGAGTTATTTACAAGTTTCTGACCACTTATAAAATGTGTTCAAAGTGCTGCTCATTGTGTTGGATTGTCAATGCAACCCTCTTCTCCCACTCTTCACACACTGATAGCAACACTGCAGAAGAAAGGCTAGCACAGGCTTCCAGTATCCGTAGTTTCAGTTGCTGCACATCTCGTATCTTCACCGCATAGACAATTGCCTTCCAATGACCCCAAAGATAAAAGTCTAAGGGGTCAGATCGGGAGGCATTTCTTCTGCGGTGTTGCTATCAGTGTGTGAAGAGTGGGAGAAGAGGGTTGCATTGACAATCCAACACAATGGGCAGCACTTTGAACACATTTTATAAGTGGTCAGAAACTTGTAAATAACTCATGAAAGAATAAAGTAACGTTCTGGCAGTGCACAGACACACAGTGTGATCTCGCGAGATCACGCTGTGACGTCACTTCCTCCCACAGGAACTTCATCGCGTCGGACGAGCGAGAACACGCTGTGTGTCTGTGCACTGCCAGAAGCTGGGTGGTAACGATGAGAAGTGAATGATGCGGATTCGTCAGCATCATACACTTCTATTCACAACGCCCAGCTAGTAAAACAAGAAAACACCCCCAGATGTTACAAACACAATACACGCCCAGTTGGAAATAAGAGAAAACACGCCCAGTTGTCCATTAGAAAGGCTCATTTGCATAAATATAAAATTGCTCATAACTTGGCCAAAAATGAGCGTTTTAAAAAAAAACAAAAAAAACGTTACTGTTATCTACATTGCAGCGCTGATCACATGCAATAGGAGATAGGGGTTTGACCATCTGGTGACAGAGCCTCTTTAACAAAACGCCTGCGTTTTAACATGCATTTTTTCATGCAGTTTAAAATGCCAGAAAATATCTATGTGTGCTTAGCACCTACTTTAGGGAAAGAAAAGGCAAACTTCCTAGTGTATCCCAAAATAGGCAAACATTTCAATTTACTTTATCTGAGTGACAGCTGATCCACCATCCACAAAGTCTTCCACTACACTTATAATTTTGACTTTTTTTTTTATCATATAGGAACCATGTTTTGGCTTACGTTCTTTTTAGCTGGAAACATCTGCCATCCAAGAAATCCTTAAGTGTATAGTGGCTGAGAGAATAATACTGATATTCTGTGGTATTTTATGAAACTCAGTTCCTGTTAAAAACCTTGAGAAACTAGCCTTATCTCCTGCTTTATGGGGGCCAGAAGAAGTCAGCTGCCACAAAAGCACTGGAGCAACTTCCTCTACGTCCGTTACAGCACAAATTGCACAAAAGTGTAGCTGGTTCATGTGAAATTAGACTACTAAATATCTAACCAGGACTTCATTATAAAATGTCAATTCCCAAGTTAATGTAGAGGCAGGAAATTTGTGAGATTAATAAATATTAGTGTTAAAATACATATTATCAACCATTATCTATACATAACGATATGACACCAGGAAAACCTTACTACTGTCACTATTTGTCATAAGACGGCACAGGAGAAATAAGAGTTTGACTAGCACAATATTGCAGTCACTTAGCATTTTTCCACACATTTTAATTTGTTTTTATTACAAATTTTCTGTAAACTGTTAACAAATATATTTTTTTCAGTTGTATTTTAGATTTAGTTTTTTTCTTGAATATCTAATATGGCACAATAGTTTTCCATTATCGTTTTCCAATACAATAAAAACATAATAAAGCTAGCATCCATGGTCTTATTCCATTTCAAGCAATGCAAAGTTCATCCCCCATCAGCACAATGATATAGGTATACATCGAGGGAGATAGTGATCAATTATCCACATGGTATCAACTCACATATAGTAAAAAGGTGCAACACCATAGACCAGGGGTCAGCAACCTATGGCACATGTGGCACAGCTGGCACTTGAGGCATGTTTGCCTGGCACGCTAAGTCATAAGCCCAGCAAGTGCTCTCCAGTCTAAACATAACCCAATGCCGCCCCTTTGTCTGGATTCTTAGCTCAAGTCACTGGTTTCCCCAGAGCCAGGGAAAGCACAGCGATTGCGTGAGATTTCACAAAAGAAACCAGTGACGTCTCGCTAGAGCCGTCAATCAAGCCAAGGAGGCACCAGTTTTATGTACATAGTATAATTCTATGAATGGCAGCGGTCACACCTAATACAACATGGCCCCTCATCCGTCATAAGCCCCATAAGCCTTGCAAAGTACAATAAGTGAGCTTGTCTATGAACAGCTGTAAAGTTTTTTTTACATATCTGTGTGAGCAGATCTACTCACACATGAATTACATCCTCAGCCCCTCCAAACCAGGCTTACTGTAGACCACTGCAAGGGCTGTGTTGAGCTCAGTCACCTCGTATTCACCACAGGGGGATCATCTATGCAAAGAAAGTCAGGGACAAGGGTCACACTAAATTGTAAGTTTAATTAACTGTTTAATTAATTTATGTTACATACATGGTAACCGTTTGTGGTATATGACTGGCACACTGGTTGCATGGCACACACAGTATTTAATCTTTGTTTATGTTTTTTTAAAATCATAAGCTAACAGACTCGAGTGAGGCCTAGTATATTAATAAAGCAATTATTCTTGGACAAGTGTAACGTCCATGGCCGCGAACCATCGTTCCTACTCACCCCTCGATGGCCGCAGCGATGGACTTGTGAGTGCTGGTGTAAAGGATCTGCCAGGCACAGCTTCTTTATCAACGCCCATAGGTAATCAGTCTGCACCTGCTTCTAGGTCTGTGAGACTGACTCCATCTTCCACCACTCAGGATGGCAGGCTTAGGAGTGGGAGAGCCTATCGCAGCCTGGCCAGACGGAGCTAGCTCCCGCCCTCTGTCTATTTATACCTGCCTTTCCTGTTCCTCCTTGCTTGTGAATCTTCTCTGTTGGTTTCCTGGCCCTGCTGCAGCTTCTTGTACTATTTGTCCTTGCTTCGTATTGACCCTGGCTTGCTGACTACTCTCCGGCTCGGCGTTTGGTATCTCGTGCTCTCCTGGTTTGACTCGGCTTGTTCACTACTCACCTGCTCTGCGTTTGGCACCTCGTACTCTCCTGGTTTGACTCGGCTCGTTTACTACTCTTGTTGCTCACGGTGTTGCCGTGGGCAACTGCCCCGTTTCCATTAGGTTCTGTGTTCCCTTGTCTGTTTGTCTGTCGTGCACTTATTGAGTGTAGGGACCGTCGCCCAGTTGTACCCCGTCGCCTAGGTCGGGTCGTTGCAAATAGGCAGGGACTGAGTGGCGGGTAGATTAGGGCTCACTTGTCTGTTTCCCTACCCCATCATTACAGCTGGCCAGAATTTCCTTCCAAGGAGATGCCAGCATTCACTTCTGCTCCGCAGTGTCCCGTAGTGTGCACACGCGCGCTCGTGCCCAGCCTTAAAGGGCCAGCATGCACACATGTAAAATATGGTTAATTAGCCACAATCACCATGGACTATAAAAAGGGCTCTGCCCTTTCACGCCTTGCCTGAGCGTTGCTGCAGTTTTCCCATGTTCGTATTGCAAATGGTCCCTTAGTGTTATCTTGCTCCCAGTGTTCCCGTGCCCTGCTACCTGTATCCTGTATCCCATCCTGTTTAACCCCTTCCCGACATTTGACGTATGGCTACGTCATAGCCGGGTAGGGGAAGTATGGAGCAGATGGACTACAATGGACTATGGACTAGAATGCGGATGTCGGCTGTATGTTACAGTCGACACTTCACAGTAACGAGCGGGATCGCGCTTAAGGCTCGTTTAATATATTAAATGCCGCGGTCAATAGAGATCGCAGCATTTATATCCTTAGAAAGAGGGGGACTACCTCCTCTAACAGCTCATCGCGCCCCCCGCAATACAATCGCGGGGTGGCGATGGTTGCTATACCAGGTCTGCCATCTTTGTGCTCCTATTAAGCCCTATATATATATATATATATATATATATATATTAAAAGTTTTAAAAAAAACACCTTTCCCCTAAAGTATTGTAAAAATTTTTTTTTTAAATAAACATAATTGGTATCGCCGCATCCGTAAAAGTCTGAACTATTACAATATATCATTATTTAACCCACATGGTGTACGCTGTAAAAAAAAGGATCGCTATTTTTTGGTCACCTCATCTCCCACAAAAAATTTAATAAAAAGTGTTCGAAACCTTGCATGTACCCCAAAACAGTAGCATTAAAAACTACAGCTTATCCCGCAAAAAATACGCCCTCATACCACTTAACCGAAAAGTTAACCGAAAAGTTATGGCTCTCAGAATTTTACAACACAAAATTAATTTAATTTTTTTGTTTTTTCCTTGTAAAAGTATTTAAACATAGAAAAAACTATATATATTTGGTATCGCCGTAATTGTATTGACCCACAGAATAAAGTTAACATGTTGCTTTAATTGTACGGTGAATTCCGTAAAAATTAAGCGTAAAAAACAATGGAGGAATCGCTGTTTTTTTAATTTTCTACCCCACAAATAATTTTTTTCCTGTTTCATACTACATTATATGGCACAATAAATGGCACTACAAAAAACTACAACTCGTTCCACAAAAATTTAGCCCTGTTAGGACTATATCGACGGAAAAATTAAAAGGTTATGACTTTTGGGAAGTGGGGAAGAAAAAATTCTAATAAAAATCTGAAAATTGTTTACGACGGGAAGGGGTTAATTCCTGGGCCTGTCTAGTGTTGGAGTCGTGTTGTGACGCCTGCTGGTATACACCAGGTCTGGTGTTATCTGCCATCCCTGATATCCGCCGCAACATCTGGCACAACCTGCCACATCTAGCCCCATCTGTGCTGGAGCCCCTGCTATTGCCAGGACTATCTCAAGTAACCTTGTGCTACAAACTCTTTGTATAGGATTTTGCATAGACTGTCACTTGGCCAGCTGTCTCTCCGCTATGGCGGAGCGGTCTAGTGGGTCAACATACCACTAGATCGTGACAGTACGCTCAGGCCATTGAACCGCGGTTCAGGTGATGCAATCAGATATGCATGACCTGCGTGCACGCCAGGGTCAACTCCTCGTGGCAGTAAACTCAATCATCGCCCAACCGGATCAGTCCCCTGCTCCACCTCAGGTTGCTGCTGTAGCTTCACTGCCCGTTACTCCTGTCTGTTCCGGATCCATAGTTTCGCTGCCTCTACTACTTTGCTACGACGTTGATCCTAGGGCCTGTAGAGGTTTCCTCAACCAATGTACCATCCATTTCAGACTGCGTGCTCACCTCTTCCCCTCTGAAGAGGCTAAGGTAGCGTTCAACATTTCCCTGTCTGCTGGTAAGGCCGTGGCATGGGCGAACCCCATCTTGGAACGAGAGGGCCCTGAATTCTCGGACCTGGCGTTATTCCTAGAGACTTTTCGTACTGTGTTCGAGGAGCCAGGTCGAACATCCTCTGCAGCGGCCACTCTGCTAACTCTCAAGCAAGTAGAGTCCACGGTAGGAGAGTATGTTATCTCCTTCCTCCTTGAAGGCCATTTCGTGCGCCAATGTCCACAAATGCCGGGAACCTCCAGCACTTAGGTTTGGTTGGAGAGAAAACCCTAGGTGGGACGACGTCAAAAGTCAAAGCCTCTCCCAATTTATCTATTCCTGTGACTATCATCTCTGGAGAAACATTACACTCCTCCTCTGCCTATCTGGATTCTGGAGCAGCTGCAAATTTCATCCAGCAAGATTTAGTGGATCGCCTACATCTACCCACAGTTCTTCTAGTGAGACCTCTGGCTGTTGCCTCTGTATATGGACTACCATTGCCCGATCCTATTGTGTCTGTCACTAAACCACTGACACTACAAATCGGAGTTCTCCGCTCGGAACAGATTACCTTCCTCGTTCTACCTAAAGCAATCAGCCTTGTTCGGCTGGCCTGCCTTGGCTTCATTTACACGCTTCGGTTCTCGACTGGAGTTCTGGAGAGATCCTCCAATGGGTACCCGGATGCTTTAGCCGTTGCCTGCCACAGGTTCGTCCTGTTTTGCCTCCACTGCCTCAGTCACTCTCCGATCCAACGTCACATTATGCTAGTTTTATGGACGTCTTCAGTAAGAAGGAAGCTGAGACTCTTCCTGCCCATCACATCTATGATTGCCCTATTGAATTACTTCCTGACGCCTCACCACCTCGAGGTCGAGTTTATCCTCTCTTCCTGCCAGAGACCCTAGCCATGTCTGCCTATGTTAAGGAGAACCTTGAGAGAGGGTTCATCCGGAAGTCATCCTCTCCGGCCGGAGCTGGATTCTTCTTTGTGAAGAAGAAGGACGGACCTCTTCATCCATGCATCGACTACCGGGGCCTCAACAAAATTACGGTTAAAAATAAGTATCCCTTGCCGCTTATCTCAGAACTTTTCAATGTGGTGGTCTATCTGGATGACATCCTGATTTACTCACCTGATTTGATGGCACATCGGAATGATGTTCACCAAGTTCTTTCGTGGGGAATCTTCTATATGCTAAATTCAAAAAATGTGTGTTCCTCGGCTACATCGTATCTGACTGTGGTCTAAAGATGGATCCAGAGAAGGTGAGATCTGTCTTAGAATGGCCACGACCACAATTTCTGGGATTTGCAAACTTCTATCGGCAATTCATCCTGAACTTCTCATCTCTGACTGCTCCAATGTCGGCCCACACCAAGAAGGGAGTGATCGCCAAGGCAGAATCAACATTTACTGATCTCAAGGGCGCTTTCACCTCAGCATCTGTTCTCCACCACCCTGATGCTTCTTGGTAGTTCTTTCTGGAGGTGGATGACTCTTCCGTAGGTGCGGGAGCACTACTATGCCAAAATAACTCTAAAGACAAGATGGTGTCTTGTGGCTTCTTCTCAAACTTATTGTCTCCAGCAGAACGCAACTATTACATCGTGGATCGGGAATTGCCATCAAGACACTTGCTGGAGGATGCTATCCATCCTATTATCATCTATACTAACCACAAGAACCTCACGTACCTGCAGTCGGCTCAACTATTAAATCCACGCCAAGCCAGATGGTCGTTGTTCTTCGCCTGATTTCAGTTTTTGCTTCACTTCCGTCCTGCAGACAAGAATGTGAAGGCTAATGACTTGTCTCGCTCCTTTGAAACCAATGAATCTGAGGAAACTCCTCAATACCTCATAGATCCTTCTAGGATTATTGGCGCTAACCCTCTGAAAATTAGAGACATTCCCCCTGGAAAAACTTTTGTCAGTCTTGCTGACTGGAAGAGAATTCTCCGCTGGGGACACAACTCTAAACTAGCTGGGCACTCTGGTGTCCGTAAGACACAGGACTTGATAGCCCGTCACTATTGGTGGCCTACTCTGCCTGGAGATGTTGCGGACTATGAGTCTTCATGTATGAACTGTTCCTCAAACAAGTCTCCAAACCTGCTGGTCTGTTACTACCCCTGCCTGTTCCTGATGCCCCTAGGCAGCATCTTGCTATGGACTTTATCACTGACCTTCCCCCTTCAGCTGGATGTACTACAATCTGCATAGTGGTGGATCGTTTCTCTAAAATGGCACATTTTATTCCGTTGACTGGTCTTCCGTCTGCTCCTCGCCTGGCAAGTCTGTTTATTCTGCACATTTTCACCTCCTGGAGTTAAGGTCTGGCTATCCTCAAGGAAGATTTGTTTGAAGGTGCCCTCAAAAAATTTGCTCCCAGGTTCCTCGGTCCTTTTGAATTTCTGCAACGGATAAACCCTGTATCCTATAAAGTTCGGTTGCCTCCTACTCTCAGGATTACCAACTCATTCCACGTATCTCTCCTTAAGTCTGTGGTCCTGAAACGCTACAGTAAAACTCCTAGTCCTGCAGTTGCTCCCAGCGGTTCATCTGTTGTGTTTGAGGTGAAGGAGATCCTGGACTGAAGAGGGTAGGAGGAAGGACTCTCTATTCGGTGGACTGGAGAGGGTTTAGTCCTGAGGAGAGGTCCTGGGAACCAGAAGAGAACCTTAATGCCCCTACCCTCATTAAGAAATTCCTATCTCGCTCTGGTCCCAAGAAGAGGGGGCATACTGTAATGTCCACAGCCGCGGACCGTCATTCCTACTCACCTCTCGATGACTACGGCCATGGATTTGTGAGTGCTGGCCGGCATCTCCTTCCTAGGAGACACCAGCCCTCTCGTCCGCTCTTCGGTGTCCCATAGTGTGCGTGCTCACTCTCGTGACTGGCCTTAAAGGGCTAGCGGGCGCACATGTAAAATATAGTTTATTAGCCATAATCACCATGGACTATAAAAAGGGCTCTGCCCTTTCACTCCTTGCCTGAGCATTGTTGTAGTTTTCCCATGTTCACATTGAAAATAGTCCCTTAGTGTTATCCTGTTCCCAGTGTTCCCGTGCCCTGTTACCTGTATCCTGTATCTCGTGCTGTGTTTAATTCCTGAGCCTTTCTAGTGTTGGAGTCGTGTTGTGCTACCTGCTGGTATACTCCACGTTTGGTGTCATCTGCTATCCCTGATATCCTCCGCCACGTCTGGCACAGCCTGCCATGCCTGCTGGTGTACACCATGTCTGGTGTCACCTGCCACTCCTGGTACCATCCGCCACGTCTGGCGCAACCTGCCACATCTAGCCCCATACGTGCCAGAGCCTCTGTCATTGTCTGGACTATCTCAGGTACCCTTGTGATAAGAACTCTTTGTATATGACTTTACATAAACTGTGACTTGGCCAGCTGCCTCTCCGCTACGGCGGAGCGGCCTAGTGGGTCCACATACCCTAGATCGTGACAACAAGTATATTTGGATTTCCTAACACATCTCTACTATAGTGCTAATAAATGCATTCTGGGCATGGTAGCAGGTGCAATTTATGCAGTTTAACTTGTATAAGGCAGCCCCTTACACTAACAGCCAATGATTCCTCCTCAAGCAAATTTCCCACAAATCCACAGCAATTTAAAGCACAATAAAAAGGGATGGGGTTTTCAAAACCCCATCCACATGTAGTGGTAAAATTCTGCACAGAAATCAGAGCATGCTGCAGAACGAGGAAGCAGGAGCAGAGAGAACCACACAGATGTGGTGGTAAGGTTTCTAAGTCACTCCAGTGCTGGATTCTCAGGTACACTGGTCTGTACTGCTGTATAATCTTCTCCATGCTTCTGCAGCTACTATATATGTGATAGATAGAGATATTAGAGCAGGATTCTCCTCCTCTTTGTGTGCTGTGTATAGAAGACATTATAGCCATTAGGCTCCGCCCACTAGCTTTGAGAAAACTGATAATCAGAGAGGAAAACTGCAATAAAATGCAGAATACAAGTCATATAATGGGTAAAAAGTGTTATTCTTCATGTATACACATTTGAAAACTTATTCTAAAAAGTCACCTGAAAAGTTAGTTACGCTTTATGCCACTTAATGGCTCATTGGCCACAAGGAAATAAACACTAAATGTGCCACTCCATACTTGCATTTTGACTGTACCACTAACCACTAGAAATATAAGGCTCACTGTACCACTTGTCCCTATGTACCTTGTGATGATATCTGATCCCCTGGTTTCTGGACACTGACCAAACAAATGACCATTGCCTCCACCTCTTGTATCCATGGACTATGTGCCAAGTATTTCATGTGCATTGCAGGTAAATTTTGGGAATTGCTCCATCTAGTGACCAGCACTGGGAAATATTATAAATTAGAATCTAATTTATAATATTTCCTGACTAGTGAAAAAAAGTAAAAAATTAGAACACTGTTTAATCATTTTTACACTAACTGTTCAATTAAAAAAAAAAAAAAACTCGCAACACATTCCATTTAATTCCGAATCAGAATAAAACCCTTGATCAACGTCCCTTCTCCAGAATCTAGTACTTGTAACTTGTAATATTATATTTATCAAGAAAGGCATCAAGGCCCTTCTTAAACTTTGCTCAAAGAATCAACCATCACATATTTTGTGGCAGAGAGTTCCATAGTCTCACTGCTCTCACAGTAAAGAATCCCTGTCTGTGATGATGGTGAAACCTTGTCCCTATGTACCTTGTGATGATATCTGATCCCCTGGTCTCTGGAAAAAGTTACAAGCCTAGGTGTAAAAAGATCATTACAAAAGTTCTCTGTACTGTCAAATTATGTATATGTGCATTGTAATTAGATCGCCCCTAAGTCGTCTTTTTTTATAAACTGAATAGTCCCAAGTTTGATAACCTTTATTGCTACTGCAATCCACCTATTACCTTAATTACCTTGGTTGCCCTTCTTTGCACCCATTATAGTTCAGCTATGTCCGTCTTATACAGAGATATTGTACATAATATTCCATATCTGGTCTTACTAGTAATTTGTATAGAGGCAAAACTATGTTCTTGTCATGAGCATCTATGCCTCTTTTGATGCACCCCATGATTTTATTTTCCTTTGCAGCAGCTGCGTGGCACTGGTTACTAAAGTTACATTTACTGTCCACCAATATCCCCAAGTCTTTTTCTGTAGAGTTTTACCCAGTGTTTAATGCATAATTGTAGAATTTGTTTCCTCGGCCCAAGTGCCTAACCTTACATTTATCCACATTAAACTTAATTTGCCAGATCTGCACATGCACTTTCCCTTAATTCCGCTGTAGTATTATATTTTCCTCCTCTGTGTGGATTACTGTACAGAGCTTAGTATTATCTGCACATACTAAAATTATACTCTGTAAACACTCTTCAAGGTCATTAATAAACATATTAAAAGGAAGAGGGCCCAATACTGATCCCTGTAAAACCCCACTGGTAACTGTGACCCACTCTGAGGATGTACCATTAATAACCACCCTCTGTTTTCTATCACTGAGCCAGTTGTTGACCCAATTACACATATTTTCTCCCAGTCCCAGCATTTTCATTTTATATACCAACCTTTTATGCGGCACAGTATCAAACGCCTTTGAAAAGTCTAGATACACCACAACTAGCCTTACCCAGGTCCAGTCTAGAACTTACCTCCTCATAGAAGCTAATCAGATGTTTGACAGGACCAATCCCTCAAAAACCCATGCTGATGCTGTGTTTACAGTTTATTTTCATTGAGATACTCCAGGATATAATCTCCTATAAAACCCTCAAATATTTTACTCACAATCAGGTTAAATTTACAGGCCTATAGTTTCCTGGCTCACTTTTGACCCCTTTTTGAATATTGGTACCATTTTTGCAATGCGCCAGTCCTGTGGAACACACCCAGCCATAATACAATCCCTTAATATTAGCAATAACGGTCTGCAGAAAGCAGGGGTGTTTGCCATTTGGACCAGGTGATTTGTCTACTTTAGTATTTTTAAGGCGGCGTTGCACTTCTTTGTGGGTTAAGCAGGTGAGATTCAATGGAGAATTTATTTTATCGCTAATCATCTCATCTGACATTGGATTTTCCTGTGTAACTACAGTAGTGAAAAAGGCATTTAATACATTATTTTTTAATAGACTTTTTCTCATCCTCCTCCACAATTACACCCAGATTATTTCTTAGAGGGCCAATACCAGTGGCGTAACTACCGCTGTAGCAGCAGTAGCGCCTGCCACGGGGCCCGCGGCATGAGGGGGCCTGTGTCGCCCGCCTGGCACGGGCCCCCACCATGGCCGGAGGCTCCGCTAGCTGCCGCTATGGCTGCTACAGCGCGACGCCACTGAACAATACGGCAGAGCAGGGAGGTATCTCCCCGCTCTGCCATTAAACAAAAGACATGTATCCCCTATCCACAGGATAGGGGATACATGTGTGATCGCTGGCAGCGATAGGGAGAACGGGGGACTGAAAGTCCCCTAAAGTTCTCCATCACAAACCTTGGACTTCCGGGGTCTGTGTCGGCAGCTCCGTAGAAATGAATGGAGGGGGGGCTGTATGGCGTTATCTACAGGGGGGGCTGTATGGCGTTATCTACAGGGGGGCTGTATGGCGTTATCTACAGGGGGCTGTATGGCGTCATCTTCAGGGGGGCTGTATGGCGTTATCTACAGGGGGGGCTGTAAAAAAGGCACTATCTACAAGGGGGGGGGGGGTTGTGTGACACCCAGGGGAGGGGGGCCCCAGTCAAAAGTTTGCTATGGGGCCCAGTCTTTCCTAGTTACGCCCCATGCCAATACGTTCAGTTTTCAGTTTCATATTATTTATGTATTTGAAAAATATTTATTGGGTTATTTCTACTTTCTTTGGTAACGAGTCTCTATTTCAGTCTTTGCTGCCTTTATTTGTCTTTTACACTTCTTATTTCTTTCTTTATAATTATTTAAGGAAGCTCTGTCACCACATTATAAGTGTCCTATCTCCTACATAAGGAGATCGGCGCTATAATGTAGGTGACAGTAATGCTTTTTATTTTAAAAAAATGATCTATTTTTACCACTGTATTAGCGATTTTGGTTTATGCCAATGAGTTTCTTAATGCCCAAGTGGGCGTGTTTTTACTTTCGACCAAGTGGGCGTTTGTACAGAGGAGTGTATGACGCTGACCAATCAGCGTCATGCACTCCTCTTCATTCATTTACACAGCAGCATTGCGTTCTTACAAGAACGCGATCTGCAGCCACATACACAGACATTAACGTTAATCAAGTGTCCTGATAATGAATATACATGACCTCCAGCCTGGACGTCATGTGTATTCAGAATCCTGACACTTCTGAATCTTTTCTGTGAGATTTCCAGCAAGGGAAACAAAATCTCGTTTACCTCGTAATCTCGCGAGATTATACGTGGCTTGCTGGTGGTCAGTGTACAAGATACTGTGTGTCCTTCTAAAGGCTCCTGTACACTGCGAAATTAGTAACAAAATAGTGCTACCATAGAGGCCTCTAATTTACCTCCATAAGTTTTTTATTTCATAGGGAGGCATATGGAGTTTTTTTTGTCTGATTCCGTAGATTTGGGACAGAAAAAAAATTATTGCTGCTTCAATGGAGTCTATGTGCATGTTTGGGCTGCTAGATAGCATAAAGTGCTGCAAAAACATCATTCATTAGGAAGTCTATAAGAGTGATTGATTGATTGATTGATTGATTGATTGATTGATTGATTGATTGATTGATTGATTGAAATAAGATTTATTTTTTACAATTTCTTTTTACTTCTTTTGAAACATACAAGTGAAACAAAACGTGCACATCACAGTTTAACATTGTAAATTATGGGATCATGCCTTTTATGGCTGTATGAATGATCCATAAATTTTGAGCCAAAGAAGAGGATCTGATCCCAACCTGTGAGATCTTTCCTGAGCTCACAGGGTGCTAGAGCTAGAATAGTGCAGTCACACATGGCAAATTTTGATGCAGAAATTTTCTGCGACTGAAAACCAGTTCTAATCATCTAAATAGAACTTGCAGAAATCCATACGACTGCTGCAGAAACAACCGTATTCAGATGAATGGAACTGATTTTCAGTCGCAGAAAATTTCTGCAACAAAATCTGCTGCATGTGACTGCACCCTACTGCCAAGAAAATGAGCCCTAAACGTAAACACTAGCAGTGTTGTTTATCTGTTTTACTTTTGCCGCTTTTTACTTAGTAAATGTCTCTCATTGTCATTGCAATACATAACACACATTCAACTGACAGGTGAAGAGCGATACTTCTCAATGAAATTTTATGGCAAAATAAATCTTGCCGCTCTGTGCTAACATCATTGAAAATGATATAGAAGCCTGCTGTTAGGAAAACGCCTATTCTCTTAAAATCACCATGACTACTGTTCTAGCTTCTGGGCGGTCCTGTTTTACTTTGAGCCTATCTCTTTTCTATGTCTTTCTGCCAATTGTGTGTGGGGTTGTATTTATATCTGGCTTCCTCCACCTGGTCTTGGCTTGTAATTATGTTATGGAATTGCAAGTTGAGCGATTCCCCAAAGGCTGCTGGAGACTGCCGGGAGAGAGCATGCAAATAAAACCGCAACCTCAAATCCGTCACAACTCTGATCGACAGAGTCTAAGGCTACTGTTGTCTTAACAGAGTTCAGTGATGGATAAGGGGTGCAATGCAGGCAAAACTGAACAGGATAACCAGCCAGCCAGAGGGTTAAGAGAAAGTCCAAAACAGAGAAAGTGGAAATCAGGTACAGCAAAAGTCAGAACCAGCCGGGAGCAGATAATCAAAATCAGTAAACAAGGAGTAAACGAGAGGCAAGCCGAGGTCAGTTTCCAATTAGTCCAGAAGTACAGGGTGTTCCAGAGCTTAATCAGAACACTAGGAAAATTGCAAGCAAAGACCAGGTGGAGGAAGCCATATATATATATATATACAACCCCTCATCTAATTGACAGAAGAACAGAGAAATGTGATAGGCTCAAAGTAAAACAGAACCGCCTAGAAGCTAGAACAGTAGTCATGGTGATCTTAAGGGAACAGGCGTTTTCCTAACACCTGCTTTTACTTTGGAAAAACAATAACAGGACATCCAACATAAGGCATCTCTGGCTCACTTTACATATGCTTCACAAAATAAACTGTGCTTATCTTTTAAAGGAAACGTGTAAATCGTCAGTACGACGGCCATTAAAACAACGACCGTCACACGGACACATGTATTTCAATGAGGCCGTTCACACAGCCATTTTTTCAACGGAGCATGTGAAGGGTCCATGGAAAAATAGGACATGTCCTATTTTCTTGCGTTTTCAGACTCTAGTCTATGAAGGATCCTTGTTAACACTTCCCGGATGTTATCACGTTTTTCACGTCCGTGGTTGCACATGCTCGTTTGAATGTAGCCTAAGGAGGTTTTAGCAAGTTTATCTTCTTTTCCAACCTATTTGCTTCTCCTTAGCATGCTTCTTGTTTGTCAGTCACAGCAAGATTACTCTGGATAAACACTGGAGTTTATGATCACAAAAGATGTACCAGGGAGATAAAGATGACTTCCTTTAACAGTCGTTGCAATTATAACAACCCATTGAATAAAGTTATTGTGTTATTTATACCACACGGTAAACGGCGTAGATTTAGGGTGCAAAAAAGAGTGGCGAAATTTCAGTTTTTTTTCTATCCCCGACCAAAAAAAAGTTAATAAAAGTTAATCAATCAATAATATATACCCAAAATTGGGCTATTAAAAAATACAACTTGTCCCACAAAAAACAAGACCTTATACAGCTGTGTCGATGCAAAAATAAAAAAGTTATAGCTCTTCGAATGTGACGATGGGAAAGCCTAAAAAATGGCTTGGTCATTAGGGCCCAGAATGCAAGCAGGGGGAAGTGGTTAAACACACACATACAATGCATTCGGAAAGTCTTTAGACCCTTTACATTTTTTCACATTTTGTTACGTTTATTCCACATCATTCTGCACTCAATACCCCATAATGACAAAGTGAAAACAGAATGTTAGTAATCTTTGCTAATTTATTGAAAAGGAAAAACTAAAATATTGCCTTGACATAAGTATTCAGATTCCTTACTTAGTACTTAGTTGAAGCACCTTTGGCAGTGATAACAGCCTCCAGTCTTCTTGGGTATGATGCCACAAGCTTTGCACTCCTGGATTTGGATATTTTCTGCCATTCTTCTCTGCAGATCCTGTCAAGCACTGTCAGGTTGGATGGGGACTGTCGGTGGACAGCCATTTTCAGGTCTCTCCGGAGATGTTCGATTGGGTTCAAGTCAGGGCTCTGGCTGGGCCTCTCAAGGACATTCACAGAGTTGACCCTAAGCCACTCTTGTGTTGTCTTGGCTGTGTGCTTTGGGTCATTGTCTTGTTGGAAGGTGAACCTTCGGCCCAGTCTGAGGTCCAGAGCACTCTGGATCAGATTTTCATTGAGAATATCTCTGTACTTTGCTCCATTCATCTTTTCCTCAACCCTGATCAGTCTACCTGTCCCAGCCGCTAAAAAACACCCCAACAGCATGATTCTGCCACCCCCATGCTTCACTGTAGGGATAGTATCGGGCAGGTGATGAGCAGTGCCTGGTTTGCTCCGGACATGACGCTTAGAAATTAGGCCAAAAAGTTATATCTTGGTTTCATCAGACCACAGAATCTTGTTTCTCACAGTCTGAGAGTACTTTAGGTGCTTTTCTGCAAACTCTAGACAGCCTTTCATGTATCTTTTACTGAGGAGAGGCTTCATTCTGGCCACTCTGCCATAAAGCTCAGATTGGTGGAGTGCTGCTATGATGGTTGACCTTCTGGAATTTTTTCCCATCTGCACACATGATCTTTGGAGCTCAGCCAGAGTGACCATTGGGTTCTTGGTCACCTCTCTTAACAAAGCCCTTCTCTCCCGAATATTTACTTTGGTGGAGCAGCCAACCTGGTTTTTCCAAACTTCTTCCATTTAAGAATTATGGAGGCCACTGTGCTCTTGGGAACTTTCAGTGCAGCAGAAATTCTTTTGTATCCTTCTCCAGATCTGTGCCTCCGCACAATCCTGTCTCTGAGCTCTACAGGCAGTTATTTTCTCCACAGGGTTTGGTTTTGGCTCTGATATACATTGTCAGCTGTGAGACCTTATATAGACAGCTGTGTGTCTTTCCAAATCATGTCCACTCAAATAAATTTACCACAGATGGACTCCAATCAAGGTGTAGAAACATTTCAAAGATGATCTAAAGAAATAGGAGCCCCCCAGAGCTAACTTTCAAGTGTCATACCAAAGGGTCTGAATACTTATGTCCATACGATCTGAGTTTTCATTTTTAATAAATTTGCAAAGATTTTCACTTCGTCACTATGGGGTACTGACTGCAGAATGATGGGGAAAAACGTGATTTTTATTTTATTTTAGCACAATGCCTCAACATAACAAAATGTGAAAAAAGTGAAATGATCTGAAGACTTTCCGAATGCATTGTATGTCATTCTATATGTATGTTATATATTAGTGTAGTTAACGTGTTCTTTCAACATAGTAAATACTGTGCAATGTTTAAATACCCATGTTAACCATTTTTTCCAATTGTATTTAGAGCTATATTTAAGTACCTACTACAAGGAAGAGAATATCTACTCATATCGTGATGTAATTTCAAAGTTTCTAAAATCTATTAAAAACAGAAGTCCGGTATTGTATAACATAAAATCATTAATCATTAACCCCTTCCGGCTGCAGATACTTTTATCCTTCCTGACAGAGCCTTAATTTTTAATCTGACGTGTTACTTTATCTGGTAATAGCTTTGGAATGCTTTTAC
The DNA here is from genome assembly GCF_050947455.1 of Rhinoderma darwinii. NCBI lineage: Eukaryota > Metazoa > Chordata > Amphibia > Anura > Rhinodermatidae > Rhinoderma > Rhinoderma darwinii. The sequence continues at coordinate 236,055,684 of NC_134691.1, forward strand.
CTGTCCGAGCAATTCTGAGAAAGTTTTCTCGTGACATGTTGTACTTTATGTCAGAGGTAAAATTTGATCGATACATTCAGCATTTGTAAAAAACACCAAATTTATAGAAAATTTGCAATTTTGAAAATGAGCATTTTTCTAAATTTAAATGTATCTGCTTGTAAGATAGACAAATATACTACACAATATAGTTACTAATCAACATTTCCCATATGTCTACTTTATGTTGGCATCGTTTTTTGAACATCCTAGGACGCTATAAAGCTTATAAGTTCAGCAGAAATTTCTCACATTTTCAAGAAAATTTCAAAAGCCTATTTTTTTAGGGAGCAGTTCACTTCTGAAGTGGCTTTGAGGGGCCTATATTTATTAGAAACCACCATGAATTACCCCATTTTAAAAACTGCACCCCTCTAAGTATTCAAAACAACATTTAGAACGTTTCTTAACCCTTTAGGCGTTTCACAGGAATTAAAGCAAAGTGGAGGTGAAATTTACAAAATTAATTTTTTGGGCAGAAATTCCTTTTTTATTCAATATTTATTGCCCAGATTCTTCAGTTTTTAGTAATATCCCACACGTGGCCCTAGTGTGCTAATGGACTGAAACACAAGCCTCAGAAGCAAAAAAACACCTATTGGATTATGGGTCCATTCTTTTTATTAGATTATATTTTAGGCACCATGTCAGGTTTGAAGAGGTCTTGTGGTGCCAAAAAAAGGAAACTAAAAAAGACCCCATTTTGGAAACATCACTGACAAGGAATTCATCTAGGGGTGTAGTGACCCCACAGGTATTCCATAGATTTTATTATAATTTGGACTTGAAAATGAGAATTTTATATTTGATCCGATAAAATGTTGTTTTAGCTTAAAAAAAATTATTTTCGTAAGGAATAAAGGAGAAGAAGCCCCCAACAAAGCAACTTCTCCAGAGTACGAAATAACCACGTGTGGTCATAAACTGCTGTTTGGGAACACAGTAGGACTCAAAAGGAAAGGAGCGCCATTTGGCTATTGGAGTGCAGATTTTGCTAGATTGGTTTCTGGGTGCCATGTTGCATTTGCAATACCACTGTGGACCAAAACAGTGGAAACCACCCAAAAGTGACCTCATTTTGGAAACTACACCCCTCAAGGTATTCACCTAGATGAGTAGTGAGCATGTTAGCCGCACATGTGTTTTCCAGGAATTAGTGTGCACTTGATGTTGCAGAGTGAAAATGGGAAATTTTTCCATGGATCTGCCAATTCAATGTCCAATATGTTGTGCCCAGATTGTGCTACAATAAAAAGACAGCTCTTTAATTATTATGCTGTGTTTCCTGATTTTAGAAACACCCTACATGTGGCCCTAATCTTTTGCTTGGACATATGACAGGGCTCAGGAGTAAAAAGAGTTCCATGCAAAATTGAGGCTTAATTTGCTGATTTACATAGTATTGGTTCACAATTGCAGAGACACTATTTTGGAAACTACACCCCACAAGGCATAATAAAGGGGTGTAGTGAGCATTTTGACCCCACAGGTCTTTTCCATAAATGAATGCGCTGCGGATGGTGCAAAGTATATTTCCCTAAATATTAAATTTGAGTGTCAAATATGTTGTGCCCAGCTTGTGCCACTGGAGACACACACCCCAAAAATTGTTAAAAGAGTTCTTCCAGGTATGGAGATGCCATATATATGGAAGTAATTTGTTGTTTGGGCACAGCGTAGGGCTCAGAAGGGAGGGAGCGCAATTTGGCTGTTGAAGTGCAGATTTTGCTTGGTAGTTTTGTTTGGAGTTTTACTGGTATTTCAGTTTAATGTGGGGCATAGGTAAACTGGGCAGAGTACATCAGGGCTTAATAAAGTGGAATAATAATGGGGTAAAAAACAATAAAATAATCCATAGATGTTTGTTATGCTTTGAAGTAATCCTTTCTGCACAGGCCGGTGTCGCACTGATAAATGGTGTCCTTTCTTATCCCCCTTTTGGTACACACTCTGCGTCTTTGCACTTTGGGAAATTTTGCTGGGAAAGTGTTGTTCTGGTATAATACGGGCACCCTCGCTTCCAGCGGATATGTTTGAGCCCTCGCCTTCCTTGTTCCTTAATATTAGGGCCTTGATAATCGCCTCTTGAAACAGAAGAAATGATCCCCTCGGGCCTGCACAGCCGCATATTTTTTATTTCGTGACTTATTGGAGCCGTAACTTTTTTTTTAATTTTTTCAAAGACGTAGTGGTATGAGGGCTATTTTTTGAGGGATGAGCTGTAGTTTTTATTGGTACCATTTTGGGGTACATGCGACTTTTTGATTACTCTTTATCCTATTTTGTGGGAGGCAAGGTGACTAAAAAACAGCAATTATGGCATAGTTCTCAGGTTTTTTTTACATAGCGTTCACAGTGCGTTATAAATGTTAACTTTATTCTGCGGGTCAGTACAATTCCGGCAATACCAAATTCAAAGCGCTTTTTATGTTTTACAACTTTTTGCACAATAAAATTACTTTTGTAAAAGGATTGTATTTTTTCTGTCTCCATGTTCTGTGAACCATAACGTTTTACATTTTTTTCGTCGACGGAGCTATATGAGGGCTTGTTTTTGTGAGACGAGTTATAGTTTTTATTGGTACCAGTTTTGGATAGATGTAACTTTTTGATCACTTTGTATTCAAATTTTTGGAATGCAGAGTGACCAAAAAACAGCAGTTCTGGCATTGTTTTTGAGTTGTTTTTTTTTTACGGCATTCACTGCACAGGATAAATAACATAATATTTTTATAGTTCAGGCTGTTACGGATACAGCAATGCCAATTATGTATGGTTTCATTATTTTATTTTTTTAAACTAAAGGTCTTGATAAGGGCAAAAGTGTGATTTTTTTTAATTTTATTACATTAAACTTTTTTGTTTACATTTTTTTTTCACTTTTTGTATATATATTTTTTTTTAGTCATACTAGAGGACTTGAAAGTCCAGCTGACTGATCTCCACTCTAAAAAATTGCACTACCTATGTAGTGAAGTGCATTAGAACTGTCAGTCTTTCACTGACAGCAAGCCTATTAGGCTCAGCCTCTGTGCGGGGACTAATCGGCTTCCGTACTTGGCAGACCAGGAGGCCATTGTTAGGCCTCTGGTTGCCATAGCAGCCATCGGCACACCCGCAATCGCTTTTGACCATGGCATCTAAGAGGTTAAAGGCGGGGGAAAGTAGCTATCTCCGGTCCCTGCCGTTACAGCAGGGTGTCAGCTGTAACATACAGCTGACATCCGTGGCTGATGGCATGGGCCCAGCTCCTGAAACCCGTACCATCCATTTGTTATAAGTAAGACATATTGCGGGAAGCACTAGCTTTCCATGACGTCTACTTACGACAAATGTCTGGAAAGGGTTAAAATGCGTTTATTATACATAAGGCAAAAATGAGAAATACAGTAGAAGCTCAATTCCAGCTACACAGACCATTCCTCTACTCAAGAGATAAACCATGAAGTTGACGTACGTAATTTATACACAATCATTCCTCAAATGGTGTCAGGTTTAGTATGGTAGCTATGTTATGGGTAGTATTGAATTAAAAACAAACAAAAGTGACAATCCTGTGTTTGGAAAACCTTGACTGCACAATTTAATATGTTTAGCGGTAAGGGAAACCCAAGAATGGATCACAAGCAAATTTCATGCTTTGTAAAATCTATCTCTTGCTTACATTCCAAATATAGACTACAGTAGATACAACACAAATTGCCATGAAATATGGAAGTGGAAAATAATCAATAAAATGCTACTTTGGTTTTCTTCTTGAAAGGGACAAATGAATAGACATGACTCTATGTGGTACTAGGATGGTTGCAGAGATTTATCTCATAGCATTGGAAGTAATTTTCCTAGACATTGCTTTTATTCATTTCAAGTTCTGAAAAAGCCTAACTGAATTTTTTATACAATATGGTGCGGTTCTTAAATACACCACTATTGCTCCTGCATATATGGAACCAGCTAATCCATGTGTATAGAACCTGTACCGCAGCATATAATGGAGCACATTCTTTGCCTCCCTATGACACCATATTCTCCCTAAGAAGCAATGCTGCTAAGAGATAATACCCCTAAAATACAACATATAATGGAACATGCCACATAATTTTTTTTTCTCACCAATTCAATGCGAATCTATGAAAAAAACTCTTTGTGTGCCTCTATATAAAAATTGATGTCTATGGGTACTGTATTGTGGATCTGTAAAACATGGATCCATAATACAATCATGAAGGCCTTGAACTGACGATTACCCGAGAGTGTCCACCCTAAGCTGATGTAATTGACACTTCCAGGAGAATTGTTTCTGTATGTAGAGTATGTCCCATTCACTTGAACTGCAATCCTAGGCACAGCCTCTATGGATGTGTATGGCAATATGCCTGGTAAACTATGAATAGCCTGCCGCATTTGTCACGGCAACCCCTTCAGTCAGCTAATCAGTAGGGGTGCCGGGAGTCGGACCCCTACCGATCTGATATTGATGACCTATCCTAAGGATAGGCCTTCTATCTAAAAGTACCAGAAAACCTCTTTAAAGTGAATGTACAACTTTGTGCAAAAAAAACAAACCACTGTATACACTTGTAGTAGAGGTTCACAGCATTACAGCCTTCTCCCATTCACTGATACACTTGTAGTGGAGGTTCACTATATTACAGCCTTCTCCCACTCACTGACACACTTGTAGTGGAGGTTCACAGTATTACAATCTTCTCCCATTCACTGACAGACTTGTAGTGGAGGTTCACCATATTACAGCCCTCTCCCATTCACTGACACACTTGTAGTGGAGGTTCACCATATTACAGCCCTCTCCCATTCACTGACACACTTGTAGTGGAGGTTCACTGTATTACAGCCTTCTCCTATTCACTGACACACTTGTAGTAGAGGTTCACAGTATTACAATCTTCTCCCATTCACTGACACACTTGTAGTGGAGGTTCACCATATTACAGCCTTCTCCCATTCACTGACACACTTGTAGTGGAGGTTCACCATATTACAGCCCTCTCCCATTCACTGACACACTTGTAGTGGACGTTCACTGTATTACAGCCTTCTCCCATTCACTGACACACTTGTAGTGGAGGTTCACAGTATTACAGTCTTCTCCCATTCACTGACACACTTGTAGTGGAGGTTCACCGTATTACAGCCTTCTCCCATTCACTGACACACTTGTAGCCACCCGTCATTACGGGAGCTCCATACACGATTTTTATGGGCTTTCTTGAATTACAGGTTCGGTCCGAATCGAACTTTTTCAAGAAATTCGGCGAACCAGCCGAACCGAACTTTTCATAAGTTCGCTCATCTCTATTCACAGTATTCCAATCTTCTCCCATTCATTGACACACTTGTAGTGGAGGTTCACCGTATTACAGCCTCCTCCTATTCACTGACACACTTGTAGTAGAGGTTCACAGTATTACAATCTTCTCCCATTCACTGACACACTTGTAGTGGAGGTTCACAGTATTACAGCCTTCTCCCATTCACTGACACACTTGTAGTAGAGGTTCACTGTATTACAGCCTTCTCCAATTCACTGGCACACTTGTAGTGGAGGTTCACAATATTACAGCGTTCTCCGATTCACTGACACACTTGTAGTGGAGGTTCACCATATTACAGCCTTCTCCCATTCACTGACACACTTGTAGTGGAGGTTCACTGTATTACAATCTTCTCTCATTCAATGACACTTGTAGTAGAGGTTCACAGTATTACAATCTTCTCCCATTCACTGACACACTTGTAGTAGAGATTCACAGTATTACAATCTTCTCCCATTCACTGACACACTTGTAGTGGAGGTTCACAGTATTACAATCTTCTCCCATTGTGTCAGCTTAGACCAGCAGAATAAAAAATTGTACAAAGTTTAAATTTTTTATAACAGTAAACAACTAAGGAACCACTGATAGTTGTAAATTAACCCCTTCACGACTGCCATATGGCTATATACGTTCTAACTGCCGATAAGTGCAGGGGTTTAATGAGTGCAGTACTGCTTCAGCGTGAGCAGCACTGCACTCTCAAGTGTGGCAGGGCTTTGAGAGCCCCAGAATACACGCCCACTGTAGATAGTGCCAGCCACAACCCCTGCAAAACCCTCTGTAAATAGCGCCACATAAGCTCCCTCCAGTATCGGAATCCCCGACCAGCGCTCTGGCCGAGGATTCCCCTCCTAGAAGGAGCCCCCGCCGTCTTTCCATCCACGCTGTAGATAATACCACCCCCCGCATATAGCAAACCCCCCCAAGCCCGCCCCGCTCTAGATAGCATTGCACCCCTAGTGTAAATAGCGCCACCTGAAATGAGACTAGGAGCGGAATCCCCGGTGTCAGATCGCACTGGCTGGGGATTCCGCTCTTAGACAGAGTCACTAACGTCACTGTCCAAATGGACAGTGACGTCAGGGGCTCTGTCTAGGAGCAGAATCCCCAGCCAGTTCGATCTGGCACTGGGGATTCCGCTACTAGAGTCAGTTCAGGTGGAGCTATTTACATGGGGGGGGTGCGATGCTATCTACAGCAGAGGGTTGCTATCTAGTATTGCACCCCCTACTGTAAATAACGCCACCTGAACGGACTCTAGGAGCGGAATCCCCTGTGTCAGATCGCACTGGCCAGGGATTCCGCTTCTAGACAGAGCCCCTGAAGTCATTGTCCATTTTCACAGTGACGTTAGTGGCTCTCTCTAGGAGCGGAATCCCTGGCTGATACTCTGGCTGGGGATACCGCTACTGGAGAAGCCCCTGGTGTCACTATCCATATATGGACAATGACGTCAGCGACTCTCTAGGAGCGGAATCGCTGGTGTCAGATCGCTCTGTGTCGGGGATTCCGCTACTGGAGAAGCCCCTGGTGTCACTATCCATATATGGACAGAGAGGTCAGGGGCTACTCCTGGAGCTGAATCCCCGCTCTGGCAGGGGATTTCGCTCTTAGGGTATGTTTACACGGCAACGCAAAATACGTCTGAAATTACGGAGCGGTTTTCAGGCAAAAACAGCTCCTGAATTTCAGACGTTTTTACATGTACTCGCGTTTTTCGCGGCGTCTTTTACAGACGTAATTGGAGCTGTTCTTCATTGGAGTCAATGAAAAACGGCTCCAAAAACGTCCCAAGAAGTGTCCTGCAATTCTATGATGCGGGCGTAATTTTACGCGCCGTCTTTTGACAGCGACGCGTAAAATGACACCTCGTCTGAACAGAACATCGTAAGACTCATTGCAAGCAATGAGCAGATGTTTGCAGACGTATTGGAGCTGTCTTTTCAGGCGTAATTCGAGGCGTAAAACGCCTGAATTACGTCTGAAAATAGGTTGTGTGCACGTACCCTTAGAGTTAACCCCTGACGTCACTGTCCAAATAAGAACAGAGACATCAGGGGCTTCCTGTAGGAACGGAATCTTCGGCCAGAGGGGTTCCGCTCCTACAGGGAGCTACAGTGCTATTTACAGGAAGGGGGTGCCATTTACGGGGGGTAGCGCTATCTGCAGCGGGGATATTGCTAAATACAGGGGGGATGTTGCTATATACAGGGGGTGACACTATTTACAGGGGGTGTGGTGCTATCTGTAGGGGGATGCTATATACAGGGGGTGTGGCACTATCTACATGGGTACTGTGGCATTATATTAGCACTACACAGGTGACACTGTGGCGCTGTCTACATGGGCACTGTGTGTGGCACTAAGTGGGCATTATCTACAGGGAGAACTGTGGCACTATGTCGGTACTGTGGCACTATTTACAGTGGGAACTATCTATGTGGGCACTGGCACTATTTATGTGGGCAATGTGGCACTATCTACAGTGGTATTGTGTCACTATCTACATGGGCACTGTGGTGTTTTCAGGGGGTTGGGACAAAAAGCCCTAACAAATAAAATTCATCCATTTTTTTAACGTCCATGACAAACGGATTGCAAATGGCAGTTAAAAACGATCAGACGGCCAGGAAATGGATTAAAGTTTTGAGACACATTGATGCAAATCAGCCATGAAAAACTGACAGTTGATTCGTTGTTGACTGCCATTTTTTTTCACATTCATGTGTATATAGCCTTCTTCACTCTCCCCTCACAGCGATCCAGGGTGACGAAAAGAGAAGAGGACTAATTGTTACAGAGCTCTAAGGTGTATGTATATATATATATATATATATATACACATATACACACACACATACACTACCGTTCAAAAGTTTAGGGTCACTTAGAAATTTCCTTATTTTTGAAAGAAAAGCACAGTTTTTTTCAATGAAGATAACATTAAATTAATCAGAAATACACTCTATACATTGTTAATGTGCTAAATGACTATTCTAGCTGCAAACGTCTGGTTTTTAATGCAATATCTACATAGGTGTATAGAGGCCCATGTCCAGCAACCATCACTCCAGTGTTCTAATGGTACATTGCGTTTGCTAACTGTGTTAGAAGGCTAATGGATGATTAGAAAACACTTGTGCAATTATGTTAGCACCGCTTTAAACAGTTTTGCTGTTCAGAGGAGCTAAAAACTGACCTTCCTTTGAGCTCGTTGAGAATCTGGAGCATTACATTTGTTGGTTCGATTAAACTCTCAAAATGGCTAGAAAAAGAGAGCTTTCATGTGAAACTCGACAGTCTATTCTTGTTCTTAGAAATGAAGGCTATTCCATGCGAGAAATTGCCAAGAAACTGAAGATTTCTTACAACGGTGTGTACTACTCCCTTCAGAGGACAGCACACACAGGCTCTAACCAGAGTAGAAAGAGAAGTGGGAGGCCCCGCTGCACAACTGAGCATTAGAGTACATTAGAGTCTCTAGTTTGAGAAATAGACGCCTCACAGGTCCTCAACTGGCAGCTTCATTAAATAGTACCCGCAAAACGCCAGTGTCAACGTCTACAGTGAAGAGGCGACTCCGGGATGCTGGCCTTCAGGGCAGAGTGGCAAAGAAAAAGCCATATCTGAGACTTGCTAATAAAAGGAAAAGATTAATATGGGCAAAAGCACACAGACATTGGACAGAGGAAGATTGGAAAAAAGTGTTATGGACAGACGAATCGAAGTTTGAGGTGTTTGGATCACACAGAAGAACATTTGTGAGACGCAGAACAACTGAAAAGATGCTGGAAGATTGCCTGACGCCATCTGTCAAGCATGATGGAGGTAATGTGATGGTCTGGGGTTGCTTTGGTGCTGGTAAAGTGGGAGATTTGTACAAGGTAAAAGGGATTTTGAATAAGGAAGGCTATCACTCCATTTTGCAACGCCATGCCATACCCTGTGGACAGCGCTTGATTGGAGCCAATTTCATCCTACAACAGGACAATGACCCAAATCACACCTCCAAATTATGCAAGAACTATTTAGGCAAGAAGCCGGCAGCTGGTATTCTGTCTGTAATGGAGTGGCCAGCGCAGTCACCAGATCTCAACCCCATAGAGCTGTTGTGGGAGCAGCTTGACCGTATGGTACGCAAGAAGTGCCCATCAAGCCAATCCAACTTGTGGGAGGGGCTTCTGGAAGCATGGGGTGAAATTTCTCCCGATTACCTCATTTGTCTGCTCATAAAAAAAAAAGAAATACTGAACTAATTAAACGAATCTAGAAAATGAAAGCCTCATAAGTCTTGTAAAAAAAAACAAAGTCAAAATAGTTGTGATATTCAAAGCGGTTCCAAAGATATTATCGTTTAAAGAAGTGCATATCAAAAATGAAACATTTTACCTGGACACAGGGGCATCAATGACCCTTGGTCATGAAAGTGTTAATGTCCCAGGGTGCATAAAAAAATAATCACAGACAATGTTACTGCAAAGATTATACATATGTATGGTCTGGTAAATTTTTTTACTTTTAGGTCGGATTGCCACTTGGGATCAGGAGGAAATGTTGGTTAATGCCATATGGGCCGTTTTTATATATTTTTTTAAACCTTCCTCTGGATCAATAGGGGTTCTATAATTTCTCTCATCCCTTCCCTTTCTTCCATCCCTTGGTTGAACTTGATGGACATATGTCTTTTTACAACCATATTAAGGGTATGTTCACACGGAGCTGTTTTCAAGGGAAAACAGCTCCTGATTTTCAGACGTTTTTTGAGCAACTCGCGTTTTTCACGTCCGTTTTTGGAGCTGTTTTCAATAGAGTCTATGAAACACGACTCCAAAAACGTCCCAAGAAATGTACTTAACTTCTTTTGACGAGCCGTCATTTTATGCACCGTATTTTGACAGCGACGTGTAAAATGAAGGCTTGTGGGAACAGAACACCGTAAAACCCGAAGTTTTTTTAAGGGACGTTTTTTCAGGTGTAATTCGAGGCGTAAAACGCCCGTATTACGTCTGAAATTAGGCCATGTGAACATGCCCTAACTATGTAACGTTATTCAAAAGAACCTCTGAAAAATAAGATCTGGAATCTGATTGGTTCCTTTGTGTTAAGAATTGTAGTCGGCACACCTTGCTTGTATTTCAAAATTAATTTATTAGGATTCTCACGATAGATCCGGGTTGGAACCCTATCTCGAGCACCCAAGGAAACCGGTGCTAGCTGAACACAACCATAGATGGTTCCTTTGTGTAACAGGTTCACTTTTCCTTTGGTAAATCTTTTCTAATGTTCACACATTATTGCCACACATGCCAGTACATAGTCTACAGCAAAACTGCAAGAGAAACAAAGCATTCTATGGTGCCTAATCAGAGAAATGGGCTGTCCGTGTAATGTAATGCCTATATTATATCCATATGCTCTACTATAACAGTAAATTTAAAATATATATTAAATATCTCACCAATAGATTTCTCAGTCTTGGCAGACTGTTGTGACGCTGCGTTGGTGGAAAGATCCTCAGGCATAGGCATGGGTTCATCATTGTCTTCCAAACCATCACTTACTGCAGGACTTTGATTTCCTGTATGTAAAAAGTAAACCATAAGAAGGAATAAATATTGCACTTAGGGCTCAAGCACCCTAATGTATTGTTCCGTGCAACTGTATTTTTAAAGCGCTGGTCAGGATCAGATCCTGTCTTGAGAGATTAGGAAAGTCTCTCCCAATAAAGTCTTTATCTAAGGTTTACTGATGTCAAAGTACATGATCTGTTTACATCCTTGGCTCTAAATATACGGTTCATGCATGCGCCTTAAATTCTGTTAGTAGCTATGATGTGAACTAATTATAAAGCAAAAAAATGCAAAGCATATTTGTAACATTATTGTGTATGTTAAGGGTCTGTTCATATCAGCGCTGGATTCCGTTCATCTGTTCCGCAGCACATTCCTTCCAAAAAACTACACCACATTGTATTGTAGTTTTTCGGATGCAATTTCCGCTGCGGAAAGCAGCAGTAGAAAAAAACAAAACTTTCATACTTACCCCGGCTGTTGTCATGGTGACACGTCCATCCTTTGACGTCCAGTCCGGCCTCCCCGGAAGATGCTGTAGCCCATGTGACGCTGCAGCCTGTGATTGGCTGCAGCGGTGACATGGGATGAAACATTCATCCCAGGAGGCCGTACAGGAGGAAGAAGCAGGGAGTTCTGGCTAAGTATAAAAAAAATTCTGCATTGCAATTTTTGCGGCTTAATCGCTGCGTTTTTTTTTGTCAGCGTGGGCATGAGATTTTCATAATCTCTTCCACTTTGCTGCTACTGTAAATACTGCGAAATTTCCGCACAGAAGTCCATTGAGGAAATTCCGCAGTGTTTAAGCTACGTGGGAACACAGCCTAAGGGTGCAGTCACACAGGGGACGTAATCGCTTTGTATTTCCTCAGCGTAAACCTCTGCAGCGGAAAACTTTCCAATGTAAAAATGGTCCGCAACTAGAAAGCTAAAGAATCTGTGTGCGAAATATTTTTCCCATAGGTGTACATTTGTAGTTTTTTGCAGCGTAAAAATACACTGTGTTCCAAATTATTATGCACATTGCATTTAAGTGTCATAAACATTTAATTATTAGTTTTTCAATTAAACTCATAGATGGTATTGTGTCTCAGGCTGGGTTCACACGACCTATTTTCAGGCGTAAATGAGGCGTATTATGCCTCGATTTACGCCTGAAAATACGGTTACAATACGTCGGCAAACATCTGCCCATTCATTTGAATGGGTTTGCCGACGTACTGTGCCGACGACCTGTAATTTACGCGTCGTCGTTTGACAGCTGTCAAACGATGACGCGTAAAATGACTGCCTCGTCAAAGAAGTGCAGGACACTTCTTTGGACGTAATTTGAGCCGTTTTTCATTGAATTCAATGAAGAACAGCTCAAATTTACGGCCGTCAAAGACGCCTCGCATAATGCGAGGAGGAACAATTACGTCTGAAACGACGGAGCTGTTTTCTCCTGAAAACAGTCTGTAATTTCAGACGTAAAAGGCAGCTATCGTGTGCATATACCCTTAGGGCTCTTTGGATCATTGTAATCAATCTCAGACACCTGTGATAATTAGTTTGCCAGGTGTGCCCAATCAAAGTAAAACTACTTAAGACGGACGTTCCACATTATTAAGCAGGTCACAGGTTTCAAGCAATATGGGAAAGAAAAAGGATCTCTCTGCTGCCGAAAAGCGTGAAATAATGCAATGCCTTGGACAAGGTATGAAAACATTGGATATTTCAAGAAAACTTAAGCTTGATCATCGTACTGTGAAAAGATTTGTGGCTGATTCAGAGCACAGACGGGTTCGTACAGATAAAGGCATAATGAGGAAGGTTTCTGCCAGACAAATTAATAGGATTAGGAGAGCAGCTGCTAAAATGCCATTCCAAAGCAGCAAACAGGTATTTGAAGCCGCTGGTGCCTCTGGAGTCCCACGAACCTCAAGGTGTAGGATCCTCCAGAGGTTTGCAAGTGTGCATAAAGCTATTATTCGGCCACCCCTAAACAATGCTCACAAGCAGAAACGGTTGCAGTGGGCTCAGAAATACATGAAGACTAATTTTCAAACCGTGTTGTTTACTGATGAGTGCCGTGCAACCCTGGATGGTCCAGATGGATGGAGTAGTGGATGGTTGGTGAATGGCCACCATGTCCCAACAAGGCTGCGACGTCAGCAAGGAGGTGGCAGAGTCATGTTTTGGTCTGGAATCATGGGGAGAGAGCTGGTAGGCCCCTTTCGGGTCCCTGACGGTGTGAAAATGACCTCTGCACAGTACGTAGAGTTTATGACTGACCACTTTCTTCTGTGGTACAAAAATAAGAACCGTGCCTTCCGTTTCAAAATTATCTTCATGCATGATAATGAACCATCTCATGCTGCAAAGAATACCTCTGTGTCATTGGCTGCTATGGGCATAAAAAGGAGAGAAACTCATGGTGTGGCCCCCATGTTCCCCTGACCTCAACACTATTGAGAACCTTTGGAGCATCCTCAAGCAAAATATCTATGAGGGTGGGAGGCAGTTCACATCAAAACAGAAGCTCCGGGAGGCTATTCTGACATCCTGCAAAGATATTCAAGCAGAAACTGTCCAAATACTCACAAATTCAATGGATGCAAGAATTGTGAAGGTGATATCAAAGAAGGGGTCCTATGTTAAGATGTAACTTGGCCTGTTAAGTTTTTTTTTATTGGAAGAGCTTTTGATTTCTGTAAATATGACCTCCTGATGCTGCAAATTCAACAAATTACCATTTTAGTTCTCTTTACAACCTTTAAAATGTTTTGATTTCTGCTGTGCATAATAATGTGAAACAGTGCATTTTGAGTTTTTTACTTCTAAAAAAAAAAATCTGTTATCATTAGGAGATTTGTTCAATAAAATTTGCATTATACTCCAACGGTTGATGGCTTGAAGATTATACTGACTGTCATTTGCATCGACTATTTAGGAAAATCAGCGAAAAATAACATTTGCATATCAATTTGGAACGCGGTGTAGATGTCCCTACAAGTCCCTGAGTGCTCCCTAAGGCTGGATTCCTACGTAGCGTAAACGCTGCGGAATTTCCGCTTTGAATTCGGTGCGAAAATTCCATAGCATTTACAGTAGCAACAAAGTAAATGGGATTTTAAAAATCTCATGCCGTCACTGCGAAAAAAAACACAAAAAAGTCACGCGGAAAGTGTTCTGTGGTGCGACTCAAATCTGCTGCGTATTCTGTGCAGAGATGCTGCATGTTTGACCCATACACTTCAATGTGGAGCAGAAATTCCGCAACAGATGTTTTTGTCGTTGCGGTTTTCACAGTGTTTACGCAGTGGAAACACAGTAAAAACCGCTGGAAATCTGCAGGTGCACATATACTTTACTATAATCGATATTTAATCCTAAATCAGCAGGTAAAACTGCTGTGGAAAAAGCACAGCGTTTCCGCAGCGATATGCGCAGCAAAAATGCATTATTTGGTGCGGATTTCTGTGACAGATTTAGGCTTCGTTCACATCTGCATCAGGGCTCCGTTCTGGCATTCCGTCAGAGCTTTCCGTCAGAACGAAACCCCGACTGAAACAAACGAAAACCATAGGTTTCCGTTTGTATTACCATTGATTTTAATGGTGACGGATCCGGTGAAAATGGTTTCCGTTTGTCCGCGTTGTGCAAGAGTTCCGTCGTTTTGACTAAATGACTAGCGCAGTCGACTACGGTATTGATTAAATATTGTGAGATTCTGCTGCATATTATCTGTTGCAAATCTGCAGCGTATACTGTGTGTGGGAACATAGCCTAAGGTCGGGTTCCCACTAAGCGTAAACGCTGTGGAATTTTCACAACGGAATTCTGTGCATTACAGTAGCAGCAAAGTGTGTGGGATTTAATATATCTCATGCCCATGCAGCAGAAAAAAATGCAGTGTAAACGTTAATAAATGACCTGCGGTGCGGAATTTAATTCAGAAGCATGTAGATTTATGCTGCATTTTCATAGATTTTCTGCTACAGGTTTTTCCTATTGAATTCAATGGGGATGCAAAACCCACAACAGATAGCCATGTGTTGCGACTCTTGCGGCGTAATCGTAGCGTTTATGCTGCAAAAATCGCAATTCCGCAGAAAAACGAACACACATACTTACCCAGAGCGCCCTCCTTCTTTGTGACGTTGTATCCCATGTGACCAATGCAGCCAATCACAGGCTGCAGCATCACATGGCCTGAAACGTCATCCAGGGAGACCGGAGCAGACGTCAGAGGAGGGAGGGAGAACACGGCCTAAGGGTTTGTTCCCACACACAGGATACACTGCATATTTTATGCAACAGAAAATCTGCAGCAGAATCTCTAGAAAAACACTGGTAAATCTGTCACAGAAATCCGCACCAAATAGTGAGTTTTTACTGCTCATATTGCTGCGTAAATGCAGTGATTTTACCTGCGGATTTAGTGTTAAACATTGGTTCTAACAAAGTATATGCGCACCTGTGGATTTCCAGCAGTTTTTACTGCGTTTCCGCTGTAAAAACCTCAACAACATAAGGCCTTATTCACACGGACGTGTCCGTTTTGCGCGCGGGTCCGTGTGTCATCAGCATATGGTGCGTGGCTGCGTGATTTTCACGCAGCCGGCATCATTATGACACTCTGGTTTTATGTTTACAAACAGAAAAGCACAAGGTGCTTTTCTGTTTTCATTAATTTATTTTACTACTGTTGCGCAAAGCACGCGCGGCACCCGGAAGTGCTTCCATGTGCCGAGCGCGATTTGCACGCATCCATTGACTTCAGTGGGTGCTTGCTGCGCGAAACATGGGCAAATATAGGACATGTCATGAGTTTCACGCAGCGCACATACGCTGCGTGAAATTCACTGACAGTCTGAACGGCCGCATTCACTAACATAGGTCCGTGCGACATGCGTGAAAATCACGCGCGTAGCACGGACGTATAACACGTTTGTGAGAATAAGGCCTAAATCTGTTGTGGAATTTCTGCTCCCCATTGAAGACTATGGGCCAAACACGCAGCATCTCCGCACAGAACACGCAGCATAAATTGACATGCTGCTGAATTGAAAAACGCACCGCAGAAGACTTTCCGCACGATTTTTGTGCGATTTTCTAACTCTCATTCACTTTGCTGCTACTGTAAATCCTGCGGAATTTCCACACAGAAATCCGTTGCGGAAATTCCGCATAGTTTACGTTACATGGGAACCCAGCCTAATAGCGGCTCATTCTGAAGGGCTTAAGCAGTGGGAATTCCCATGATCTACACATCATCTGGGGATATTTAACTTCAAGGGGTTATTTGGGTAGTGACATTTTTTTTCTTAGGGGCTGCAAATGAAATGAATAAAACAATAAAACATTACTTACCCACCCTTACCAATGGCGATCCAGCGCGGTTGCTCTGGCGGCTGTCCCGATGCTTGTTTACATGCACGTAGCATGTAACCGATGCAGCCAATCAGAGTACTCAGTGAGGCTCACTAGTGAAAAATCGTATTTATGGCACAATTCCAGAAATATAACATATGGTCGCTGAGCCTTCTGATTGAATGCATCCCTCACATGCTACGTGCACGTAAGTAAGCTTTGGGACTGTCCTTGAAGCGACAGAGCTGGATCGCCGGGGGGGGGGGGGGGGGGGGAAGGGGGCAAGGATAGGTAAGTATTGCTTTTTGGTTTTATTAATTTAATTTGCAGCCCTAAGAAAACATTTCCACTAACCAGATAACCCCATTAAGTAAGGATTGTTCAAACTGAACAACCCCTTTAAACAAATAGCTTCATGAAGAGACGTATGTTACCAGGTTTAAAACTCACAACCATCCTTAGGCAGCTGAAAATGTATATTAAAGTCTAACATGCATATGTTGGGTCTTTTCCATCTCTTTGCATGGCTCCTTTAAATATAATTTTTTTTTTTTTTGTATGCTATCGGTGTGATATCCGCTGCCCACACCTTTACATACTGCTGTGCACAGTACTCTGTGCCAATCAGAGATCTAACCACTTCTGCCCCCCTCCCTTCTCCCACAGATCATGCACTTTCACAGAAAAAGAAATACAAAGATAAATCAGCCCCTCCTCCCTGTCTATCATTTACTGTAATACTGTAGATGCTTTTGGTTTTTTTTGAGGATAGAGGAGGTTTCTGAATGTTTGTATAGAGGCTGCAGGCTGGGAAAGGGGAACTAGAGGGTGAAGGAAGATGAGAAGTATGGCACTTTCCTTGAATAAGATTATGTGTAGTAAATTTTGTAAGGCCAGGATCACACACACAGTTTTGATGCAGCTTTTGTGACAGTTTTTTGAGCCAATGTCAGAGGTGGATCCAAAAGAAAGGAAAGGTATAGTGAAAACACTGATGCATCTCCATCCTTTTGTGACCTGCATTAAAACTGTGTGTGAGATCCTGAAAGAGTGTAAAAAGAACCTATTTTTTTCTGTTGCAATGTGAGAACCATAACGGTTTCATTTTTTCGTCGACGGATCTGTCGGCTTGTTTCTTGCAAGATGAGCTATAGTTTTGATAGGTAGCATTTTTGGATGCATTCAACTTTTTGATCACTTTTTATTCCAATTTTTTGGGGTGTGTGTCTCCAGTGGCACAAGCTGGGCACAACATGTTTGCCACTAAAATGGCATATCTAGGGAAAAATTGCAATTTTTACTTTGCACCATCTGCAGTGCATTCATTTATGGAAAAGACCTGTGGGATCAAAATGTTCACTACATCCCTTAATAAATGCCGTGAGGGGTGTAGTTTCCAAAATGGGGTTACTTCCCATGGGTTTCTTTTATTATTTCACATCAGAGCTTCTGCAATTGTAAACCAATACTTTGTAAGTCGCCAAATTAGGCATCAACTTCGCAGGATACTCTTTCACTCCTGAGCCCTGTTGAATGTACAGGCAAAATATTAGAACCACATGTAGGGTGTTTCTAAAACCGGGAAAGACAGCATAATAATTAAAGAGCTGTCTTTTCATGGTGGCACAAGCTGGGACCCACTTTACTGGTATATCCATGGAAAAATTGCCAATCCAGCAAAATCTGCACTTCAAAAGCCAAATGGCGCTCCTTCGTTTGTGAGCCGTGCCGTGTGCCGAAACAGCAGTTTATGACCACGGGGTATTGCCGTACTCAGGAGAAATTGCTTTACAAATGTTAGGGGTCTTTTTCTCCTTTTATTTGTTGAGAAAATGGAAATGTTGTATTTTCACTGCCCAATGCTTATGAAATCTATCAAACACCTATGGGGTCAAATTGCTCGCTACACCCCTAGATAAATTCCTCAAGGGGTTTAGTTTTCCAAATGGAGTCACTTTTGGGAAGCTTCCACTGTACTGGTACCTCAGGGGCTTTGCAAAAGTGACGTGGTGCAGCAAAACCAATCCAGCAAAATCTGTGCTCCAAAAGCAAAATGGCGTTCCTTCCCTTCTGAGCACTTCCGTGAGCCCTTCCGTGAGCCGTTTATGACCACATATGGGGTATTTCCGTACTCTGGAGAAGCTGCTTTACAGATGTTGGGGGCTTTTTCTCCTTTGCTTCTTGTCGAAATATATATTTTTTTATAGCTAAAACAACCTCTAATTGGAAAAAAAAATAAAATTTTTCATTTTCACGATCAAATTCGAATAAAATCTATGCAACAACTGTGTGGTCAAAATGCTCACTACACCCCTAGAGGAATTCCTTGTGGGGTGTTTCCAAAACGGGGTCTTTTTTGGGGTGTTTCCTTTGCTTTGGCACCACAAGACCTCTTCAAACCTGACATGGTGTCTAAAATATAATCTAATAAAAAGAAGGCCCCAAAATCCACTGGGTGATCCTTTGATTCTGAGGCCTTTGTTTCAGTACATTAGCACACTAGGGCCACATGTGGGATATTTCTAAAAACTGCAGAATCTGGGCAATAAATATTGCTTTGTGTTTCTCTGGTAAAACCTTCTGTGTTACAGAAAAAATTAATCAAAATGGAATTTCTGCAAAAAACAAATTAGTAAATTTCCCCTTCATTTTGCTTTAATACCTGTGAAACGCCTAAAGGGTTAAACTTTCTAAATTCTGTTTTGTATACTTTGAGGGGTGCCGTTTTTAAAATGAGGTAATTTATGAGGGTTTCTAATATATAGGCCCCTCAATGCCACTTCAGAACTGAACAGGTCGCTAAAAAAATAGGCTTTTGACATTTTTTTGAAAATGTGAGAAATTTCTTCTAAAATTACAAGCCTCGTTGAGTCCTATAAACATAAAAGGATGTTCAAAAAATAATGGCAACATAAAGTAGACATATGGGAAATGTTAATTAGTAACTTTTTTTGTGTGGTTCAACAGTCTGTCTTATAAGCACATACATTTAAAATGTAGAAAAATGCTTTTTTGCAAATTTTCTCCACATTTTGGTGTTTATCACAAATAAGCGCTAAATATTTGAACCAAATTTTACCTCTGACATAAAGTACAATATACCACGAGAAAACAATCTCAGAATTGCTAGGATAGATAAAAGCATTCCAAAGTTATTACCACATAAAGTGACACATGTCATATTTGAAAAATGAGGCTCTGTCAGGAAGGTCAAAAGTGGCTGCAGCGGGAAGGGATTAAATATGAATCATATGCCCATCAGTTTTTTTCCTCAGACACAAACTTCTGCTGACAACACAAACAAGCTGATGCTCACAGCACACAAACTGTCTGCTAGCTACTGCAGATAACATGATAACATCTCTGCCTTTGGTTCCCTGGAAGTGCCGGATATTGTTCCGTTAAATATATCTCACTTTATTCTTCTTATTTCACAACTTCAACAGTTACCATCAGATATTGGTTTCACAACAGGCAAAATGTGTGAGCTAAATGAGGTTAATGTGGGCTATGCTTAATGTCACTAGTAAGTGCCTTCCCAAAGAAAAGGTGAAACTACAGTATATGTATAAACTTTTTCCTATTGCAATTTACTTACAGCTGCAGATAACATCTATGTGTATGCACATAAATGTATAAAAAGCAATGAAAAAAACTCTTTATACAAAAAAAGTAACTTAAGTTTATGAATTGATGAAAATTAAACAGAAGCTAAAATTCTAGATATTTTTGGCTTTGAAATGAATTAAATAAGCCTACTTTAAAGAGCAACCAGACTCTCTTCCATTAGCCTCTAAGCAAACAGTTCCACTGAGGCCTTTGGCTCCTATGAGACAGCTTTGCTCCACATAGTCAATACCGCCATTCAGGGACACTGTCCACCTTCCTCCTACTCCCGCAGTAGTGGCTCAACATTCTCCCACTAGCTCTGCTCCTGTAACATGCAGAATAAATCCATGCGCTCTGATGCTTTTGATCTCATGTGTTTTTAATATATACTTACATACCATACACATTCAAACATGTTATTTTTAGTTTTTTGCTGCATGGCAATGGGACATGAAGCATCAGTGATTTTGGTGTCGTATATTTTACCTTTGTTGTTATTTATGGCATCTACGTCTCTCCTACTCTACTATTTTATATCTAGATCTCTCTTAAAGAGGCTCTGTCACCAGATTTTGCAACCCCTATCTGCTATTGCAGCAGATCGGCGCTGCAATGTAGATTACAGTAACGTTTTTATTTTTAAAAAACGAGCATTTTTGGCCAAGTTATGACCATTTTTGTATTTATGCAAATGAGGCTTGCAAAAGTACAACTGGGCGTGTTGAAAAGTAAAAGTACAACTGGGCGTGTATTATGTGCGTACATCGGGGCGTGTTTACTACTTTTACTAGCTGGGCGTTCTGATGAGAAGTATCATCCACTTCTCTTCAGAACGCCCAGCTTCTGGCAGTGCAGATCTGTGACGTCACTCACAGGTCCTGCATCGTGTCGGCACCAGAGGCTACAGTTGATTCTGCAGCAGCATCAGCATTTGCAGGTAAGTAGCTACATCGACTTACCTGCAAACGCCGATGCTGCTGCAGAATCATCTGTAGCCTCTGGTGCCGATGTGTCCTCGCTCGTCTGACACGATGCAGGACCTGTGAGTGACAACACAGCGTGATCTCTGGAGAACACGGCTGTGCCTGCACTGCCAGAAGCTGGGCATTATGAAGAGAAGTGGATGATACTTCTATACACAACGCCCAGCTAGTAAAAGTAGTAAACACGCCCCGATGTACGCACATAATACACGCCCAGTTGTACTTTTACTTTTCAACACGCCCAGTTGTACTTTTGCAAGCCTCATTTGGATAAATACGAAAATGGTCATAACTTGGCCAAAAATGCTCGTTTTTTAAAAATAAAAACGTTACTGTAATCTACATTGCAGCGCCTATCTGCTGCAATAGCAGATAGGGGCTGCAAAATCTGGTGACAGAGCCTCTTTAAGCTACTTTCACACGGCAGTATTTTGGTCAGTATTTTGAGTATTTAAGCCAAAACTAGGAGTAAAACTTGCACAGAGAAAAAATATAATGGAAAAATTTGCACCTCTGGTTTTGGCTTTTAAGAGGGGTAATCGTGACGGTTACCTTTATTCTGCTGTACTATGTATATACTGTAACTGTAGTTTGTTATTACTTTTATTATTCTGGTTATATGTGTAGAAGGAATATTATTTCTAAATTAGTGATTTGATAGATTGTACTGAGCATGCCCAGAAAGCCCAGCATAGGACACTGAAGAAAACTCTAGGATGTGGGGGAAGGACGTGGGAATGGGACACTTCTTGTGACATGCTTGTACGTGAAAATGCAGGATGGAGTTTTTATGGTACCAGAACTGAACCAGTAACTTTTTTATTTTTACATATGGGATATTGGAGAAAACAGTAAAAAATATCCTTTATTTATTTTTCATTTAATTTCAGTTTGTTTACACCAATAATTCTCAATCTGTATAATGAAACCAAATTTGTTGTTTGTTCTATAGTTACTATAACATACAAGAATAAAGTTACCCATTTTAGTTTAATGTGTCTCATGCCCTTTACGGGTATGTGGGATCCGAACATGCTCACAAAGCAGATGTGTACAGAAATTTTTATAATAGACATAAGCGCAGAAAGGAGCAGAGCTGTGCCGACGAAAATCAGTAATAATCAATCATTTGATATGTGAAGGGACTTTTAAATTATATTCCTCGTAATTATTTTTGTACTTATTTTTTAACTATTTATATTGCACTGTTAATTTAATTTCTGTCTCACAGTGTCAGCCTAATCTCTTTAAGCCCTTCCGGCACAATGATGTACATGTACGTCATAGCAGGAGCGAGAGAGTATGAAGTAGGCTCACGAGCTGAGCCCGCTCTATAGAGAGCGGGTGTCAGCTGTATATACAGCTTACACCTCGCTCTAACAAACAAGATGTAGGATTCCAATGTGTTGTCATGGCAGCAGAGGGCCTACTCAAGGCTCCTAATTCTGCCATATTAGTCCTTCTATTAAGTCCTGGCAAAAGTAAAAAGTACAATGCACTGCAAGCATTGTACTCTGCTGTCTCCATCAGCCCCATAGACATTACATGGTGGAGCAGCGCGCTCAGTGACCGCCTCTCCAATCAAATTTTGCATCACTGCGATTGGGCAGTAAGGACCTCCAGTCTAGTGATCATACATTTATTACCTATCCTGTGAATAGGTGATAAATGGTCTTAGTGGGAAAACCCCTTTAAAGCTAAATCTGGCATTAAAGAATACCTATCAGTGGAAAAAAAATTCATTAGCACAATACAAACAGAATAGTTACAAGGTTGGTAAGGTTGAATAAAGATGTATGTTATAACCTACTGACTGATTTACGTGACTATAGGAATCTTAAGGCCCTTTTACACTGGGCAATTATCGGGCAGACAAGCGTTCATAGCAAACACTCGTTCGTCTGCTGATCGTATCGTTTTAAAAAACTGAAATATTATCATTGTCGGCAACACATCCCCCTGTGTACACAGGGAGACGCGCTGCTGACATGATAATAATGTATGTGGACGAGCGATTAGGGAATAAACGCTCGTCCTCATACATAGCTCCTTGTGACAGGAGCAAACAAGTGCCGATCAACGAGCTGTCTCATTGATCGGCCGATGTAATAGGGCCTTTGTTTTTTCTTATACCGCAGCCTTAGACTGACAAAATTCCTATTTTACATAACCAACAATTCATTTATCTACACAGCTATCAGATATTAATCAGATATTATCCCAGGTCTTTTGATTAGGGAGATCATAAAGTAGAACTTTTGTTTAAAAAAAAACCCTACATGTCATACATCACTGAGCATGATTTATTCATTACACCATGGATTGATTGGTCACAAGCACCTTTAGGACCTGCTAGATGGTCATTACAAATACCAATGTTAGATATTAAAACTATACTGCTGGGATCATCTATTACATATATTGCAAATGTTTATTAAATTGGCACCTGAATGAGTGATATTTAATGTACTTTCTGACTCTGATGCTGATAATCATAGTAAGGCTTCTTTATATGTATATGGGGCAGTGCTACTAAAAAAATTATTCTTCCTCACTGGGCAAACCCAGTACTGGTTTCATTATCTCTCATCTCTACTAAAATAGAATATCCTATGGAATATTGTATGGACTGGCTTAATACTTTGCTACAGGATGAAAAATTTACTAGACGTTTCTTTTCAATGTGGAAGTCATTATTCAAAAAAAATTCTATTACAGGTCTATTACTCCATACATAACAATTTTGAAAAAAAAGCTTGGTATTCTTTGGAACTATTGCGGGGAAGGGAAGGTGTATTTTTTTTAGGGGGGGTTCTTTATTGCTTTGTCTCTTTTGCTTGTTCACCGCATTGTATTTTTGCGGTCATTTACTGTATATCTAGTCAATGTCTTGCCATGTGTATTATTATTTTCTAAAAATTAATAAAAAGAGAATAAAAAAACAAATATGTCCATCAAGTTCAACCAGGGGATGAAAGAAAGGGAAGGGGAATTGGTAAACTATAAAACGTTGTTATATCCCTATTCGTCCAGAGGAATGTAAAAAAAAAAACAAAGCATGAACCACTCTGCCCTAAAATGGAACAATTTCTCTTCTGATCCCAAGTGGCGATCAGACTGGATCTACATTTAAACAAGAATTCTATACATCTACATAAGAGTTGATATTATTCTGTTCCAAGAAATCTAAGCCTTTTTTAAGCCAGTACCTGTTCCTGCTGTGACCAGCTCCTGTGGTAGGCGATACCAAAGATTCACAGCTCTTAAGATAATGAAGGCTTGTCGCCTCTTGAGATTATTTTTTTTTCTTCTCCAGACGGAGGGAGGGCCCCCTTGTCTTTTGAGGGGATTTTACATGAAACACCATATTTTTTGTATAGGCCATTTATATACTTCATAACAAGTTAATCATGTCCCCCCTTAGACGACGCTTTTTAAGACTAAATAAACGTAATTCTTTTAATCTTTCCTCATAGTTTAGATTCTCCATGCCGCTTATGAGTTTAGTTGCTCTTCCATGTATTTCTTCCAAATTCAGGGCTTCCTTTCTATGAACTAGTGCCTAGGTGAGGCTTCACTAATGCTTTGTAAAGTTGTATTATTATGTACCTGTCCCGCGAGTCCATGCCTCTTTTAATACGACAGTGTCCTGCTGGCCTTAGAAGATACTGATTGACGTTGAATGCTGTTATTTAGGGCTTATTCAGACGGATATATATGTTTTTCACATCCGAGTTTACACTCGTTCGTCTGCATAAGCCCTTTGTCTATGATCTACAAATACACCCAGATCCTTCTCAACAAGTGACTCTCCCAGTTTAATGCCCCTAAGACATATTGGGCATGTATGTGGGAAGTGGATTAAGTGCATACACGTGATTTTGCATTAATGTGTTAAATGTCTAGTCTCTTGATGATGAGCTGGCCTGTGAGCCATTCTAATGTATCCCCCTGGTGCTTCTCCTTCCCTCTACCAGAGTGAGAAGCTGCAGCTGTTTTACACTAGATGGAACTTTTTGAGATTTCTGAACATTTACTGAGAGTTTGCAGGAAGGGAAAGGGGAACTATAGGCTGCTGGATGGCAAGGGACCACTGTCACCTAATAAGATATGTAAGAAAGTTTTATGTATCTACATGTATTACTGATTTATGCAAAAAATATTATAAAGATCAGCATATTTTAAAGATGAGAAATAATTGTGTGATACCATTTTTAGTCATAAGAGACATCTGAAAGAGGGTAAATTAAATCTATTAAACACAGATTTTTCTAATTTAGCACTAAAATTAAAGTTTCCCATTTCTTTCTATATTTTATACAGCCATCACTGTAATGCTATAGCCGCACATGATAGCGCGGGCACAGCTTCTCTTCCCAGGCCATCACTATAATGTACTAATACATCAATTTGCGGGAACTGCTTAGTTCCCATGACGTAATAGTATGTCATGGGGTGGGAATGGGTTAATAAATATAATACAATATGCACCGGCTATAGCTATCCTAAATAACTGTAAGTTCTGAAAAGTGGAAACTCCTTTAAAAGCAACAATAGTTCATCTTAGAAATAGTAGTACATACATGCTTATAGAACAGGACCTGAAGAACATACAATAGCATAAAATTGTCTGTCTTACATTGCAACATTTACTACTGAAATCAACCGCCTCTGAAATTAAAACTTTTAATCCAGAGGTGGGTTTCCGTGGTACGCATATGTTATGCCAAGGGTTGGCTGAAGAGCGGTGTAAAGCACACCTTCATTCAACTCTGAAGCAGTGGAAACTTATCTTCTGAAGTGATTAATCACACTTAAAGAGGCTCTGTCACCAGATTCTCAAATCCCTATCTCCTATTGCATGTAATCGGCGCAGCAATGTAGATAACAGTAATGTTTTGTTTTTTTTAAAAACGTTCATTTTTGGCCAAGTTATGAGCTATTTTATATATATATATGCAAATGAGGTTTGAAATGGACAACTGGGCGTTTTTTTCCCGTTATGTCCAACTGGGCGTGAATTGTGTTTTTAACTGGCCGTGTTTACGTGTATGACGCTGACCAATCAGTGAACAGTCAGCATCATACACTCATCTCCATTGATTTACACAGCAGCGATGTGCAGCCACATAAACAGAGATTAACGTTAATCAAGTGTCCTGATAATGAATACACATGACCATCCAGCCTGGACGTCATGTGTATTCAGAATCCTGACACTTCTGAATCTTTTCTGTGAGATTTCCAGCAAGTGAAACTAAATCTCGTTTACCTCCGTAAGCTCGCGAGATTTCGTTTCCCTTGCTAGAAATCTCAAAGAAAAGAGTCAGAAGTGTCAGGATTCTGAATACACATGACGTCCAGGCTGGATTTCATGTGTATTCATTATCAGGACACTTGATTAACGTTAATCTCTGTTTATGTGGCTGCACATCGCTGCTGTGTAAATCAATGGAGATGAGTGTATGATGCTGACTGGTCACTGATTGGTCAGCGTCATACACGTAAACACGCCCAGTTAAAAACACAATACACGCCCAGTTGGACATAACGAAAAAAAAAACGCCCCGTTGTCCATTTCAAACCTCATTTGCATATATATAAAATAGCTCATAACTTGGCCAAAAATGAACGTTTTCTAAAAAAAAACAACTTTACTGTTATCTACATTGCAGCGCCGATCACATGCAATAGGAGATAGGGATTTGAGAATCTGGTGACAGAGCCTCTTTAAGCATCTGGCAGTTCAACAGACCAATTTGGGTGTGCCAGGAAAAATAAAGTTTGGTAGTCGGGTATTATGGTCTGAATCAATTTTTCCTTGCCCTGGCCCTTTGTTCCAGTATAGGAAAAATATAATGCTAAATTATACATTGACATTGTAGAGAATAGTTTACCCCCAACTTTGTAGAAATAGTTTAGCGAATGGGTTCAAATTAATGTAGTAGGCCAGGGCTCCATGGCAACATGGGATTGCCCACAATTCCCACAACTCATAGACGACTTCATTGTTTTCTCTTATGAGAAAGAAAGTTGCGGCCTTGTTACTTGCAAATTTTTTCCCCGCAATGGAGCCACATCCTTAACGTAGAACAGATGTCCAGGTGGTATTGAGCCAGGCCGTATGTTAAAAGATTAACAAATATATGACTCTTACCCTAGTGGTAACTGCTAGTGATATGGTTTTGACCCTAGTGTCAACATTCAGTAGAGATATGACATCCTGGTACCATTACTGCACAGTAGTATCTAGAGCTGCAAACAAATGGAGAGCCACTGGTAGGGATAATGAGAGCAACATGTGGCTCCCGAATCACTAGCTGGTGAAAACAGATCTAATGCATTAGTTGCAGAAACTAAAAATGTGTGACTTTATTTTTAAACCGTTATTAAACACCATAGTACTTTACAAATGTGCCCTATTAAACAAAACTTAAAAAAACTAGTTATAGCATATGAGTAACATGAATGAATGTTACTGACAAAAATCAGTGGTTGATACACTCAAATTTATAATCTGAATAATACCCTATAGATGGCCTTCAATAAAAATACACAGGGGAAACTTAATTTACTTTAGTGGTGATAAAATGTTGTAGATTATAAATGGACAATAATTTGCGAGTTTTTACCATTTTCTGCTGCTCTTCCAACTTACAAAAATTAGTGGGGCTTAGCAGAAGGGGCAGGGCCAGCTGCAGTCCAACAAATTCACTATAATTTACGCCAAAAAATATCGGAAATCATAGTGAAAATCTACGCCGATCTCTTTCTGACATATGGACAGCAGAAAATGCAAAAAATGTATTAAGATGCGTTGCATCATACTCCTGCGGGCTTGTGCTCAAATTAATTTAAAAGTGATTTTACATTACTATACACTGGCTAATTATTTAACTATTCCATTTTCAGTTTAGACTGCTTTTATCCAAACAATCTACTTTCATTTCTTCTTTTGTGATATATTTTACAGTTTTCACATGGGAAAATAAATGCTTGTTTTGCTTATTTATTTTTTTTAAAACCCCAAAAAACACATTCCTCCTTCCCTATGTGACTTTTTTATTCTATGGGAAAATGAACCATAATGATTTTTTTCAACCGAAAAAATAAGGAAGAGTAATTATTTGTATTATCTAAATCATACCACCAACAATATAAAGAATTTATTTGACTGTAAATTTAATACACCGTTTACAACCAAGTAATACTGCACAGAATTACAACTTAGGGCCTATTCACATCAGCATCGAGTTCCGTTTGGGGTTTCCGATCATCCATTCCGTCAGAGGAACAGATGAACTGAAATGCAAACTAAGGGCAAGGCCCCACGTGGCGGAATTGCTCTGGAATTCCGCTGCGGACACTCCGCAGCGTTAATCCGCAGCGGACTCGTTTCTCCATTGCCTTCCACTGCTTTTTAGTAGTGTTCGTTTAGACGAGGCTGAAAATTCCGCTGCGGAGCATAGGCTGCGGTGCAGAATTTGGTGTCCACAGCATTCAATGGTTGTTGCGGACGTGTGGCGGACTGGTTGCGGACTCATTGCGGAAGTTCTCCATTGACTTCAATGGAGATTCTAAATTCCGCAATGAAGTCCGCAGATGTCATGTACATGTTATGTGTGCTGCGGAGCGTATTGGTTTTTTAACATGACACTTCTTCATTCTGGCTGGACCTATGTATTTCTAGGTCTACAGCCAGACTGAGGAAGTCAATGGGGCTCCCGTAATTATGGGTGACTACGTGTGTGCACCCGTAATTATGGGAGCGTTGCTAGGCGACGTCAGTAAATAGTCACTGTCCAGGGTGCTGAAAGAGTTAAGCGATCAGCAGTAACTGTTTCAGCACCCTGGACAGTGACTACCGATCACAATATACATCAACCTGTAAAAAAAATAGAAGTTCATACTTACCGAGAACTCCCTGCTTCTTTCTCCAGTCCGGCTTCCCAGGATGACGTTTCAGTCACAGGCTGCAGCGGTCACATGGACTGCCGCGTCATCCAGGGAGGTCGGGCTGGATGCCGAAAGAGGGACGCGTCACCAAGACAACGGCCGGTAAGTATGAAATTCTTTTACTTTCACTAGGGAAAGTGCTGTCCCTTCTCTCTATCCTGCACTGATAGAGAGAAGGGAAGTACTTTCACCTCAATACGCAACGGCCAGTCCGCATCAATTTACTGAATATTTTGGGCAGATCCGCAACAGAATCTGCAACGAAGATTCTGTGCGGCATTGATGCGGACAGTTGCGGAAGAAATACGCCACATGGGGCCATGCCCTAAAGCTTCCATTTGCATTACCATTGATTTCAATGGTAATGCTTCCGTTGCAGTTGGTTTCCGTTTTGCAAAGTTTTAATTTTTTTAATAGAAACAATAGCATTGTCGACTACGATATTGTTTCCGGGAAAAAAAAATTACTTTACGGAACGGAAACAAACGGAAACCAACTGCAACGGAAGCATTACCATTGAAATCAATGGTAATGCAAACGGAAGCTATAATTTCCCTTCGGCTTTCCGTTCATCTGTTCCTCTGATGGAATGGATAAAACGGAAACCCCAAAGGGAACTACGCTGATGTGAACAGGCCCTTAACAGCAGATGTCATCAAAATAATAAATACTGTGGCACAGATATCAAAACTAAATATACATGAAAAAAATCCTTAATCCGTTAGTAACCACCAATACGCCTTTTCACGGTGGTCACGAACGGGCCTCAGCTGTGTGGGTTGGAGCAGGTCAAAATTTCCTTCATCGAGACAGTTTAACCCTTTAAGGCCGGGTTCCCATGTTGCGTAAACACTATGGAACTTCCGCAATGGAATTTTGTGTGGAAATTCTTTAGCAGTTACAGTAGTAGCAAAGTGGATAAGATTCACAAAATCGCATGCCCATGCTGCGGGAAAAAAATGCAGCGTAAACGTTAATAAATTGACCTGCGGTGCGGAATTTAATTTAAATAATTTACATGCTGCGTATTTGTTGATTTTCCGTTGCAGGCTTTCCCTATTGAATTCAATAGGAATGCAAAAGCCGCAACAGAAACCCAAGTGCTTTTTGCAGTGTATTCGCAGCGATTACGCCGGAAAAATCCCAACTCCAGAAAAAATAAATCATGTCTTCTATACACATTAAGAGCAAAATTGTGCTCTCCTATCTTTATCTATCACATATATAGAAGCTGCAGCTGCATGTACAGCAGTACAGAGTAGTGTAGATGAGAATCCAGCACTGAGGTGACATAGGGCTGCAGCAGTGTCTCTGTGTCTTTCTCACTCTGCTCCTGTTTCCTCCCCCTGCTCAACCCTCCCCTCTCCCCAGTTGTTACATGAACAGGCAGTAAAGAGACGCACTCCACCTTCTGCAGCCCGTCAATTCTGCTCTGTCCCAAGGGACAGACTTGGCTTGACAACAGGGAGTGCAAAGCAGATTACAGGAAGGGAGACACCAAGTGGCAATAACTTCATACAGAATTTGCATGAATGAAACAACAAAATGTTAACAGTAAGTTACAAAGTTGTTTATATCAGGTATATGATTAGATTAGCATAAGTTGTTTGAAGTTAGTGTCCATTTAAGAGAACTCTTTATAAATGAATGCCCTCAAACCTAAAGAAGCTGACAAAATGATGTAAAGAAGAATAGGCCAAAATTTTCCCAAAACTATTTGAGACTGATAATCTCGTACAGAAAACGTTTACTTCAAGGTATTGCTTATAAGGTGTACTTATTTTTTCCTCACTGTTTTTTGGGAAAAGTGACTCAGTTTTTAAATCGGCTGCATTTTTTTTTGTTCTCACCATAAGTCATTTGTTTGTTTATAGAAGTTGGTGAGGACCACACAATTGTTAGGCTCTGTTCACATCTGCGTTGGAGGCTCGTTTAGGAGTTTTCGTTGCAGATTACGTCATTTTTTACTAGACAAAATAGCGCAGCATGTAGCGTTATTTTTTCCAGGAAAATGAGGAAAACCCAACAGAACCTTGACTGTATATTTTGTTTCTCTCTTCATAAGACAAGTAATATTAGGCCCTGTTCACATCCCGTTTGTGAAGTACATTTAGCGTGTAAGGAATATACGCTAAATGTGTCCACAGGGTTACATTAGTCTAAAGGAGGCCAAAAGATTGTATGGACTAGTGTAGCAGACTTTGCTATTCCATTTACATCAATCTAGTAAAAAAATGTATACCATGCGGTAAACATTTTTTTTTTTTACATTGGAGCTTATGGATACTGTATGGCTCCGTAATAAGCATCTATTTAAAGTATATACCCCATGAGCTTTTCATGATGTATACGTTAAACGGATGCCATAAAAGTGGTGACAGAAGACTGTGACGGATGCCATACAGTGGCATACATCACCCATAAGCTATTATGGCATCCATTCAACGTGTACGTCATGAAAAGCTCATGACATATAGATTAACCAAAAACCATATTACCCTATGGGTTAGAGATGGCATTGTTAGGCATACTCCTTTTAACATATACACTACCGTTCAAAAGTTTAGGGTCACTTAGAAATTTCCTTATTTTTGAAAGAAAAGCACAGTTTTTTTCAATGAAGAGAACATTAAATTAATCAGAAATACACTCTATACATTGTTAATGTGCTAAATGACTATTCTAGCTGCAAACATCTGGTTTTTAATGCAATATCTACATAGGTGTATAGAGGCCCATTTCCAGCAACCATCACTCCAGTGTTCTAATGGTACATTGTGTTTGCTAACTGTGTTAGAAGGCTAATGGATGATTAGAAAACACTTGAAAACCTTTGTGCAATTAGGTTAGCACCGCTGTAAACAGTTTTGCTGTTTAGAGGAGCTATAAAACTGACCTTCCTTTGAGCTACTTGAGAATCTGGAGCATTACATTTGTGGGTTCGATTAAACTCTCAAAATGGCTAGAAAAAGAGAGCTTTCATGTGAAACTCGACAGTCTATTCTTGTTCTTAGTAATGAAGGCTATTCCATGCGAGAAATTGCCAAGAAACTGAAGATTTCCTACAACGGTGTGTACTACTCCCTTCAGAGGACAGAATACACAGGCTCTAACCAGAGTAGAAAGAGAAGTGGGAGGCCCCGCTGCACAACTGAGCAACAAGACAAGTACATTAGAGTTTCTAGTTTGAGAAATAGACGCCTCACAGGTCCTCAACTGGCAGCTTCATTAAATAGTACCCGCAAAACGCCAGTGTCAACGTCTACAGTGAAGAGGCGACTCCGGGATGCTGGCCTTCAGGGCAGAGTGGCAAAGAAAAAGCCATATCTGAGACTGGCTAATAAAAGGAAAAGATTAATATGGGCAAAAGCACACAGACATTGGACAGAGGAAGATGGACAGACGAATCAAAATTTGAGGTGTTTGGATCACACAGAAGAACATTTGTGAGACGCAGAACAACTGAAAAGATGCTGGAAGAGTGCCTGACGCCATCTGTCAAGCATGGTGGAGGTAATGTGATGGTCTGGGGTTGCTTTGGTGCTGGTAAAGTTGGAGATTTGTACAAGGTAAAAGGGAGTTTGAATAAGGAAGGCTATCACTCCATTTTGCAACGCCATGCCATACCCTGTGGACAGCGCTTGATTGGAGCCAATTTCATCCTACAACAGGACAATAACCCAAAGCACACGTCCAAATTATGCAAGAACTATTTAGGGCGAAGAAGCAGGCAGCTGGTATCCTATCTGTAATGGAGTGGCCAGCGCAGTCACCAGATCTCAACCCCATAGAGCTGTTGTGGGAGAAGCTTGACCGTATGGTACGCAAGAAGTGCCCATCAAGCCAATACAACTTGTGGGAGGGCCTTCTGGAAGCATGGCGTGAAATTTCTCCCGATTACCTCAGCAAATTAACAGCTAGAATGCCAAAGGTCTGCAATTCTGTAATTGCTGCAAATGGAGCATTCTTTGACGAAAGCAAAGTTTGAAGGAGAAAATTATTATTTCAAATAAAAATCATTATTTCTAACCTTGTCAATGTCTTGACTATATTTTCTAGTCATTTTTCAACTCATTTGATAAATATAAGTGTGAGTTTTCATGGAAAACACAAAATTGTCTGGGTGACCCCAAACTTTTGAACGGTAGTGTACATTGAGAGCTTTTTTTGGGCATTTACACTAAATGTATGGCAAAAACATGATGTGAATGGGACGTTACTTATAGTAATAGTCCAATAACCCATTGATATATTATGCTCCTATGTATATTTATATAGTCAACTACAAATAGTTTTCATAACTTGTCTAAGTTATCATTTATTTTTAACATACTGTTTGTGGTCAAATAAATATTTGCTAATAATTAAAACAGTATATATATATAAGGGTGATCTAATTAATTCAAAAAAACAATAACAAATTGACATTGCATTAATGTATTAAATAGAAAATGTGCAAATATGCTATTTTCTTCAGTGGAAAATGCTACGGTCTACCAGTCTCTCACATTGACTGGAAGAAATTTTTGCCACTCCTCAATGGAGAATTTTTTCAGCTGTGCAATGTTTGAAGAGTTTCTTGCATGCACAGCCCATCTCAAATACTACTAAACATCTTGATAGTCATTTAGATCCAGAAATTGAATTTCTGGATGTCAAAATGAAAATTAAAGGGTGTAACATGCACACTGAGGGTTTTAGGAAACACACCTCGACAAATTCCCTACTACATTATGACAGCTCCCACCCGCATCATATTAAAATGGCCGTACATTCAATTCGTAAGATTAGAACATATAAATGACACGGATGAAATGTTCTTAGAACAAGCCAATGATCAGAAAACCCGCCTACTAGAAAGAGGCTATCCAATCTCCCTCTTAGAGAAGGCTATGGAAAAAGGCTTCAAGAAAAATCAAAAAGATCTGTCAAATCCAAAAAATAAAAAGAGAAATAAAAACATCACAGAGAATCATAGGTTCACATTTACCTTCAACTACACTCCTCAAGCCCAATTAATAAAAAATGCTATTGTTAGACATTGGCACCTGATTGAGGGAGATTCAAAATTAAGAGGAATAGCAATAAGACAACTCATCTAATTTAGGATAAGCCATACAATAAAGGATAAGCTTGTCCGAAGTAGATTCACTGAAACCAACGGTACATGGCTGGAAAGATCAATCCCAAAGGGGAATCATCGTTGTGGTAACTGTGCCCAGTGTAGATATAACTTTTGTTAAATACTTCACTTCGGAGGATTAACTCACAAAGTCCAGCAACTTGTTACCTGTAAGACTCAATTCGTCGTTTACATTCTTTTCTGCCCTTGCTGACGCTTCTACATAGGCAAGACTATAATATTCTTGTATGTCAGATTCAGGGAACATTGTAAATCTATTTCAACAAGAGAGGGAGCCCCCCCGGTTAATTTCACCATTTGAAAAAAGAGCATGGAGAGGATTTCTTATCCCTAAAGTTTGCAGGAATTGGACAGGTCCCTTTTCCAGTTAATTGAGGAGACCGCTATAAAATATTACTTAGAAAGGAAGCAGGAGGGATTATACGTGCCAGTGAGATGGGAGCTGCCGGTTTTAATGTCAAAAACGACATGGCAGTCTACCTTTAGGGATTTTTTTGTTAGATATAGTTTTTTTTAAAGTTGCTATATATGTTATGTTCGTATATGCATTTTTTTTATTTCAGTTCATATAAGGAATTATCCCAGGATTCTATCTTATAGAGTATTTGAATGCCACAAAATATATTTTCCATATGCTCTCCTTATTACTACACTAAAAAATTCCTCCTATAGCCTAATCCAAAGACCTTATGTCCTTCTATTGCTTCTGTAGATACGAGATCGCCCCTGGTCTCCGCCATCCACCGCGTCATTTGACGCGGCAGGTGGCTGGGACCAGGGGACCTCCCCTCCTCTACTCAGAAGCTTCTATGCCCCGATCTCAGTCTCGGACGTCTGCGCAGCCACAGTAAGGACTTCTGCCCTTCGGCGGCACTGCAGACGCGAGATTAACACGTCTATACGCGATGATGTAACAGGATTCTCTTTCTGGATTGGTCCGCAGGTATGGATTGGTCTGGTGTAATTGTATTATTGTTTATGTGTTACCACGGTGATGACAGCTGGCGGGGGTTTAAAAGAATGCCGCCAGCGCCGTGTTTTAGATCAGAAGAAGTGCTAGCTAGCACGAAACAGGCTGTAACCTACCAATGCTGTCTGCTTTGTCCTCCCTATAAAGCACCTTTTAACCTTTGTATGTTACGATAAAGATATTTTTTCTACTGAATGGGTGAGTGCCGCTATTCATCTTTCTTACTACTACACATTTAGATCCAGGCTTCAATTTGGCCACTCAAAAAGCCTTTTTTTTTTTTTTAGAAATTCCTTGGAGGATTTACTGGTATGTTAGAGTCACTGTCATGTTGCGAGGTCTACTTTAGGCTGAGCTTAAATCTTCTGACAAATGGTCTCAAAATATCCTCTAGCACCCTCTGGAACAATGAAAATAATGGATTCTAAGATAGTGTGCTGCTGAGGCCCTGATGAAGCAAAGTAGCCCGAAATAATAGCATTTCATAATAGGCGAAATAATAGCCTGGTCATTTCTCCCTTCTCTCTCTTCGCATCATGTAATAGACATAATAGGAAGATGTTATTATACAGTTTACATTATGAGTATGAAACATATTATTTGTGCTATTTTCTGTTCCTTACTGACCTGTGTCAGTTTTATTATATAAGAAAAGAATTTAAATATTTTTGAAAGTTTATATTATTGCTTTATTGCGTTTTTCAATAGAAAGTTATTGATTAAAAAGAAAACAAAAACATTTCCAACTCCATGATTTAACAGTTTACATCAGGTTCTTCTAGTGAAATGCTGTCTTTGGTGTTCACCAAACATGTCTTCTACTACTGTGGCCAAATAACACTAGAATTGTCTGGCTAGAGAAAATTGTTCCATGGGCAATCTTTAGTCATGCCCTGATGTTCTTTATGAACAGCAAATGTTTCCTCCTAGCACGTCTTCCACGTAGATCTAATTTGTGCTGCCTCTTTCTAATGTTAGTCTTTGACATCAATAGTGGGGAGAGCTATTGTATCCATAGGTTCCCTGGTGAAATTCTGGAATTCCCAGAAACTTCTTTTGGCATTGGGATTTGGCTGAACTTTCTGGGATGACTTTGCTTCTGCAAGTTGACAGTTGTTTAATAGTAGATAGAATAACCCTTGCTGGAAGTGGTTTTTATTTGCAGTAAAAGAATTCATGGGTTGGCAGCAGGTCATGACAATCCAGTCTGGTCGGAACTTGTCTTGGTATATAGAGAAATACAAAAAAAAGGGGGTAAGACCCGCGTCTGATAGTGTAGTAGTCTATGCAATTAGCCAGATAAAGAGTCAGTACTTACACAACCCCATATGGGAAAAACAGCTTGTCTGGTTCTCCTGGACCTTGCTTGTTCACCTTTTCCTCGTGAGAGAGAGGGATGGTGGTGGCTATATCACCATGAGGACCAAAAGACCCTACGCATATTAAGCTGCATTTCCCATATGAGATTGTGTAAGTACTAAGTACTAGGTCTTTCCCCCTTTTTTGTATGATAGTTGCTTGGATTGTCTTTAATTGTAGATGATCTTCTGGACAGTGGAATAACTGATGTCCAATTGTTTGGCCTTTTTAAATCCCTTTCCAGACTCATAAGCATCAGAGTGCTGCAAACAGCTCTGATTCAAGATATTTCAACAACAGTGAGCAAACCAAGCTAAATGTCTGAGGTTTAAATAAGACAGGTTGCTCCAAGATCCTCTCTGTGGGTATAATCGCACAGTGCGGTCATATTGCCTCGATTTTCACAAAATTCCTCAAAAGTCATGGCAAAAAACACAATTTGAACACGCAGTTGCAATAGATTCTGACCAGGTTCTAATTATTTGTATCTGATCTGGTGCACCTGATTATAATTTTAGGTCTTGATGGAAGGATAACTAATAAATGACATATCTATATTTGTAATAAATTATTGCAGTCAATTGGTAAGTGTCTTTTGTTAAATTACTTCATCTTTACGTACTATTTGGATGGAAATCAATATTGATATAATTACATATGTAAAAATGTTTACATATGCAAAATAAAAATAAAACACACTTTACATAGGGTGTCCTTACTATTTCACATTACTTTATATCTCTGATTGCCCTGAAATGCCTAAAATATAAAAGGCTAAAAATATGTATAGCCAAGTTCTACACCACTGTGGGTTACATAATTGGAATTCTAGATGGGTCAAACCAGGGATATATAAGGCATACCAATGGGTTGTTTTGCTTTCCAAAATCTCCCCATCATGGGTACAACAACAAACATCTCATTCTATTCATGTTGTTCGGTTTGAATGTACCCTCATAATTTTAAATTGACCTCACCTGACATTTGGGTCATATCCTGTGCCTCATCTGTTTCCATGTTTCTCTGATTATCTGTAAATTAAATTTTGAAGACTGTTAATATGTATTTAAATGGACTATAAACTAAAATCTATAATTGTTAATATATTCTTCCTTTCTCTTGTTTCCTTCTGTACCTGAATGAGTATCAGACAGGAACAGACCTTGAGCCTTTCAGAAAAAAAATAAAAAAATAACAGAATTACAAAGATGTATAAAGAAATATCATTAGTAGCACAGGAGGACCAAATTTGTTATTTATTGTTAATTTCCTACTGCATAATAACCCAAAATGCAAACTGACTGCAACAAAATTAAGCAGAAAATTAAATGGCCTTGGGTCATTGTAGGCACAGAATTCATTCTCTCGGCTGATCCATACTTATGTTCCTTTTAATTTACTGAGCATGCATCGATGAACCTTGAGTCAGCTTGGTGACACGCGTACAATCAGCAATCAAAAACGAAAGCAATTTGCTGAAGAATGTCTCATTTGCCCAAGCAAGGCTGCATATCTGAGAAGTAACTGTCGCTGGCTCTATTAATAATAAATACACCTCAAACAGTAGCAGATGGGTAAAACAGAAGCTCTTGTCTTAAACATATAAGGAGTCCCATAATCAGACCATACTGTCCTTCTTCTACTTAGGGAGAAGTGAATCTCCCAAAATAGCAAAACAAGCCCGGGAGAGAAAGACAAACCAGACCTTCCTGTTTAACTTAACAGATGGCTCCACAGCTTTGGAACAAATAGTAGGAAACACTTGCCCCTCTGTTGCAACACGTAATGTTCTGAAGTCTAAGTTGCATACAGTAGGAAACACGAGGGAAATGTAGGCTTAAGTGTAACTGGGTAAAAAGCAAGTAAAAAGTTTGGTTTCGCTAAGGACCTTGGTGGGGTTATTCTCAAGTGTCTTGAGTGCACATCTGGTGGCTAAACAGATAAGTGTCTTGAGCTACATCCCAAAACATCTTGTTCTAATATTTAAGACAATCTTTTCTTTAATTTTTCTATGCCATTTCTTTTCTACTTTCTACCTTTACACCAGCTGTTATTTGATAGATAGACATTATGCAGGTTCCAATGAAAATAATGGTGACATTTGGAACGGTCCATTCAGTAAAATGTTTGTAGCCTAGTTTTGTGAATGCTAGCAGTATCCTTGAAGCAAAATGTATACTTAAAGTAAAGGCTTAGTAAAGTGCCAGTAAATCTTTAAAATTAGTTCAAACACTGGCCGTCATTCTGCAGGGGACATATAGTAAAACATGTGGCTGGCTAATAGAGGCTTGTCTCAAGAAGGGATCCCCCTCTCTATGATGTACATGTGCCTTTATAGGGCACATGGACAGAGGTTGTTGTAATAACAACCCCTTTTTATAATTTACAATTATATATTTTCATAACCATATATACAGTTGCAAGAAAAATGATGTGAACCCTTTGGAACTATTAGATTTTGCACAGATTACTAATAAAATGTAGTTTGATTCTTATCCAAGTCACAATTATAGATAAAAACAATCTAACTAATCAAATAACACACAAACAGTTGAATTGTTTGTGTCTTTTATTGAGTACATTGAGAAAACATATACAGTGCAGGGCAAAAAAGTACGGATGTAGCCATCTTTAACTTGATTCTGATAACTTGCTGCAGCATAAGTAAGTCTTTGTGTTAATCACTTCTACAAGAGCTAATTGGCAAAAGGTGCTTCAATTAAGAAAGTCAGATTAGAAGTGTGGGTTTCATAGGTGCTTTGCCCATTAAATAAAGGCACATAAAGTCTGGTTACTGCAAATCTGTCTTCTCAAGAAAAAATTGTTATTGTGAACCATAACTCGCAGCAAACAACTTTTAGAAGACCTGAGATGTGTTATAAAGAAGCATTTAGATGGAAAAGGTTACAAAAGCATTGTTGAAGACCTGGGTGTATATTAATCCACAGTTCGACAAATAGACCACAAATGGAGAAAATTCCAGACTGTTGCTACTCTCCTTAGTTGTGGTTGTCCTGTTAAGATCACTCCAGGAGCACAACGGACAACCCTGAAGGTGGTGAGAAAGAACTCAAGGGTAACACCAAGACTCTATAAAGTGCAAAAGCCTCTGTTTACGTGTCCACTATTAGAAAAACATAACACGAAGGACACCAGAAAGGAAGCCACTGTAGTCTAAAAAAACAAAAACATTGCAGCCAGTTTCTCGAGACCACCTCAATGTTCCACAATGGCTCTGGGAAAATGTTCTATGAACAGATGAGACAAAAAAGGGAACTTTTTAGCACAAACGCAACAATGTTATGTTTGGAGGAAAAAGAATACTGCCCACCAAAACCTCATCCGATGAATGGTGGATGGGGCATCCTAGTTTTGGGCTGCTCTGCTGCCTCAGGGCCTGGACGCCTTGCGATCATTAAGGAAACAATGAATTCAAAGGTGTATCAAAACATTTTACAGGAGAATGTAAGAGCAGCAGTCCATGACCTCAAGATAAAGAGATGTTGGGTAATGCAACAAGACAATGACTCAAAGAACACAAGTAAATCAACTAAAGAATTGTTGATAAAGAATAAGATTTGTGTTCGGGACTGGCCATCTCAGAGTCCTGACCTAAATTATATTGAGATGTTGTGGCATGACCTGAAGAGGACTGTGCACACAAGGCATCCCAGAAATATTCATGAACTGAAACACATTAGCAAGGAGTAATAACTTTGTTCAAATCTTATTTGCAGCTAGCTCAGCAGAGTCAGCTAAAAAAAAGAACCTTTAATCATTTCAAATAAAAGATATAGATGCACATGACAGACAACAAATACAAAAACTTTAGAGTGTGTGCCATTGCGACACCCCCCTCATAACTGAACTGAAATTCTACCCTCTATGTTGTTAGTGAAGAAAAGTGTTTGAATAAAGTTCTTTAACTGCTGAGTTGCATAGTGCATAAAAGTCGCCAATGCACTACTGACTCACTAACTACAGAGTTCCAAACCTCCTCAAGCATTAGCTATATGGCGTGGCCAAGCAACTGCATGCAAGCCATCACCAAGCAAAATGCCAGGCATCGGGTTGAGTGGTTAAAAGCATGCCACCACTCGACTTTGGAGCAGTGGAAACGTGTTCTGTGAAGTGACGAATCACCCTTCTCTATCTGGCAGTCTAATGGACGAGTCTGAGTTTGGCAAGTGCCAAGGGAACGTTACTTGCCTGACTGCATTGTGCCAACTATAAAGTTTGGTGTAGGATGGATGGCCACTTATAATGTGGTGACAGAGCCTCTGTAAAGTCTACGCTTCAATTGCATCTCAGTTATTTCATTTGAAATCCAATGTGGTGGCATGCAGAGTCCATATCATGAAGATTGTGTCACTGTCCAAATAATTCTGGAGCTCCAAATCCAAATAGACATAGATTGGCTGCAGTCGTCACTAGGGGGAGTTTACTACGTACTGTTATAGGGATTGTCCAGGCCTGGGGGTGTTTTTTTATACTGATGGCCTTCAGGAAGCTATGCATGGTGAGTGCCAGAAGTCCAAGGCTCTGTATACTGTATAGCTGCCGTGCTGGGTTACTGCAGCTTGAATAGGAGCAGAGCTGCAGTACTGCAGCATGGCCACTATGCAGGGACTGGAACCATCTGCTTCTGGCACGACCACGGCAGAGCTTCAGGCGCCTGGAACAAATGATCGGTATCATATACTGATGACCTATCCTGAAAATGAGTTATCAGTATGAAAAACAGACCCGGGCCTGGACAACCCCTTTAACCCATCATCACGTAACTGTACGACATGATGGGGGGGGATGTATGGAGCAGGCTCACAGGCTGAGCCTGCTCCCTACGGTGCTTGCAGGTGTCAGCTGTATATTACAACTGATACCCTACTCTAGCTAAGTTATCTACGAACCCGGCCGCTTAACAACTTACCGTATTTTTTGGACTATAAGACCCACCCAGGTTTAAGACAACAGAAAATAGGAAAAAATTTAATATTTTACTTCTTTTACAAAGAAAAAACTATTGGTTAAAAAAAATAATTTGTTCAGTTTCACATTCTGAAAGCCATAAATTATATTTTTACATCATTTGAGCGGTGTGAGAGCTTATTTTTTGCGGGACAAGCTGTAGTTTTTATTAGCACCATTTTTTTGGGCACAAGCTGGGGACAACATATTTGCCACTGAAAGCGCATATTTTGGAAAAATTTATATTTTTAATTTGCACCATTTGCAGCGCAATCATTTATGGAAAAGACCTGTGGGGTGAAAATGCTCACTACAACTCTTAATAAATGCCTTGAGGGGTATAGTTTCCAAAATGGGGTCACTTCTCAGTAATTTCTTTTATTATTTCACATCCGAGCCTCTGCAATCAGCGTCATACACTTCTCTTCATTCATGTCCATTTGTACTCAGCACAGTGTGATCTTGCGAGATCACGCTGTGCTGTCACATACACCCACAATAACTTTACTGAAGTGTCTTGAGGGTGAATAGACATTGCCTCCAGCCAGGATGCGATGTCTATTCACACTCCCGACACTTCGGTAAAGTTTGTGTGGGACTTAATCACACAGCGTGATCTCGCGAGATCATGCTGTGAATGACAGCACAGCATGATGATCTCGCTGGATCACGCTGTGTGAGTAAGTCCCACACAAACTTTACCGAAGTGTCGGGAGTGTGAATAGACATCGCGTCCTGGCTGGGGGCAATGTCTATTCACTCTCAAGACACTTCAGTAAAGTTAATGTGGTTGTTTGTGACAGCACATCGTGATCTCGCAAGATCACACTGTGCTGAGTACAAATGGACATGAATGGAGAGAAGTGTATGACGCTGATTGGTCAGCGTCATACACTTCTCCTTACAACGCCCACTTGGTCAAAAGTTGAAAGAATGCCCAGTTGGGCATTAAGAAACTATTTAGAATAAATTTCAAATTGCTCATAACTTGCTCAAAAATTATCGTTTTTCAAAATAAAAACCACTGTTGTTATCTACATTACAGCGCCAATCAGATTATGTAGGAGATAGGGCACTTATAATGTGGTGACAGAGCCTCTTTAAACACATTTTGCAAAATCTGCAGGATTTAAATACATTTTTCAAGATAATACCTTCTTTTAAAGTAAATTCTTACTCATCCATGGTAGTTCTTACAATTGTCAACACAAAAGGAGGGTTAATAAAGACGATAAGGAGAAAGACCTAAAATATTATATTCCCATACACAATACAAAAACGTACCCTCCACCCTCCATTTTATAGGTGGTAAAATACTAGTTGTATGCAGTACTTTCAACCTAATTACAGTTATCAATATTATTAAATGTCTTGTCTCACCATAGACAACCCATTTCATATCGGAGCCACGGGTAAGCAAAAAATAAAAAAATTCTAACAAAAAACAAAAAGTCCAAAAATATTCATGTCTGAATGAACATTTTCTAAATAGAAGTGCCTATATAATAACAACAACAAATGATACCTAGCAAGTGACATTAACCCCTTCAGGACCCAGCCGATTTTTTCAAATCTGACATGTGTTACTTTATGTGGTAATAACGTTGGAATGCTTTTACCTATCCAAGCGATTCTGAGATTGTTTTCTCGTGACATGTTGTACTTTATGTTAGTGAAAAAATGTTGTCGATAATTTTGTTATTTATTTCTGAAAAACACCACAATTTAGAAAAAATTAGCAAAAATTTGCATTTTTCTAAATTTAAACGTATCTGCTTGTAAAACAGATAGTAATACCACACAAAATAGTTACTAGTTAACATTTCCCATATGTCTACTTTATGTTTGCATCATTTTTTGAACGTCCTTTTATTTTTCTAGGACGTTACAAGGCTTAGAACTTTAGCAGCAATTTCTCTTATTTTTAAGAAAATTTCAAAAAGCTATTTTTTCAGGGACCAGTTCAGTCTGAGGTGGCTTTGAGGGCCTTATATATTAGAAAATCCCCAGAAGTCGACCCATTTTGAAAACTGCACACCTCAAAGTATTCGAATCAGCATTCACAAAGTGTTTTAACCCTTTAGGCGTTTCACAGGAATTAAAGCAAAGTAGAGGTGAAATTTACAAATTTTATTTTTTTTGCAGAAATTAATTTCTAATCCATTTTTTTTTTTGTAACACAGAAGGTTTTACCAGAGAAATGCAACTCAATATTTATTGCCCAGATTCTGCAGTTTTTAGTAATATCCCACATGTGGCCCTAGTGTGATAATGGACTGAAGCACTGGCCTCAGAAGCAAAGGAGAACCTAGTGGATTTTGGGCCTCCTTTTTTTTAGAATATATTTTAGGCACCTTGTCAGGTTTGAAGAGGTGTTGTGGTGCCAAAACAGTGGAAACAACGCAAAGGTACCCCATTTTGGAAACTACACCCCTCAAGGAATTTATCTAGGTGTATAGTTAGCATTTTAACCCCACAGGTTTTTCGCTAAATTTATTAGAATTAGTCTGTAAAAATTAAAATCTACTTTTTTTCTGAAAAAACAGAAATTTTTAATATTTACGAGGAATAATGAAGAAAATCACCCCAACATTTGTAAAGCAATGTCTCCTGATTACAGCAATATCCCATATGTGGTAATAAACTGCTGATTGGACCCACAGCAGGGATCAGAAGGGAAGGAGTGGCATTTGGATTTTGGAGCACGGATTTTGCTGGATTGGTTTTCGGTGCCATGTCGCGTTTGCAACGCCATGGAGAGACCAAAACAGGGGAAACCCCCCAAAAGTGACCCCATTTTGGAAACGACCCCTCTCAAGGAATTTATCTAGGGGTATAGTTAGCATTTTGAGAACACAGGTTTTTTGCAGAATTTAGTGGAATTAGGCAGTGAAAATGAAAATCAACTTTTTTTCTGAAAAAGCATAGAAATGTTACATTTTTACAAGGAATAAAGGAAAAAAAGAACCACAACATTTGTAAAGCATTTTCTCCTGATTACGGCAATACCTCATATGTGGTAATAAACTGCTGATTGGACCCATGGCATCGCTCAGAAGGGAAGTAGCGCCATTTGGATTTTGGAGCACGGATTTTGCTGGATTGTTTTTCGGTGCCGCCTTTGCAACGCCCTGGAGGGACCAAAACAGTGG
Source organism: Rhinoderma darwinii (assembly GCF_050947455.1). NCBI lineage: Eukaryota > Metazoa > Chordata > Amphibia > Anura > Rhinodermatidae > Rhinoderma > Rhinoderma darwinii. Next base: position 236,100,127 of record NC_134691.1, read on the forward strand.
AAACCCCCCAAGTTACCCCATTTTGGAAACCCCCCTCAAGGAATTTTTCTAGGGGTACAGTGAGCATTTAGACTCCACGGGTCTTTTGCAGAATTTATTAGAATTAGGCGGAGAAAATTAATATCACAATTTTTTTCCACTAAAATGTTCAATTTTCTCATTTTCACAAGGGATAAAGGAGAAATAAACAACCAATTTTTGTAAAGCAATTTCTCCCGGGGACGGAAATACCCCACATGGGGTCATACATTTTTTTTTTCATTAGAAATTAATTAACCCTTTCAGGACTGATCCATTTTTTGCTTTCTTATTTTCGTTTTTCACTACCCGCCTTCCAAGAGCCATAACTTTTTTCTTTTTCCGTCAGTAGAGCGATGTGAGAGCTTATTTCTTGCAGGAGGAATTGTAGTTTCTATTGATACCATTTAAAGTGCCATAAAAAGTACTGGGAAACAGAAAAAAAATAGGAAAATATAGGAATATAGGAAAAAAAATCTGATTCCATTTTTTGGGGTTTTCGTTTTTACAGCTTTCGCCGTGCGGTAAAAACGAAAACTACAGCGATTTTGGCGGTTTAAATTATTTAAGTTTTTTTTACAGTGTTCACCGTGCTAGTTAAATAATGGTATATTGTAATAGTTTGGCATTTTACGGACGTAGCGATATCAATTCTGTTTATTTTCTTACATTACTTTTGAATAAAAATCGGAAAAGGTTTTTTTTTTAACTTTTTTTTCTTTCTCACTACTAATAACTTTAATTCTTCTACACATTTTATTAGTCCCCTTAGGGGACTTGTACCAGCGATCATTGGATCGCGGGTACAATATGCTGCAATACTAATGTATTGCAGTATATTGTTATTCTTACAGGCTTCTGTAACCGCACGATCGCTGTTGCTGTCCGTTAGTCCTGGGTGTCAGCTGTAATACACAGCCGACGTCCGCAGCGTATGGAGCGGGCTCAGCACGTGAGCCCGCTCCATACATCACCCCCGCACCATGACGTGCTATTAAGTCATAGTGCTCAAAGGGGTTAATGCACAGCGGATGGTGTGAATATTGCAATTTTCCACTGATGTGCCATTTTAGTGCATAATATGTTGTGCCCAGTTTGTGCCACTGAAGACAAATACCTCATAAAACGTTAAGCGCGTTCTCCCGGGTATGGCGATGCCATATATGTGGGCGCAAACTGCTGCTTGGGCACGCTGCAAGGCTCAGAAGGGAGGGAGCGCCATTTTGTTTTTGGAGCGCAGATTTTGCTTGGTAGTTTTTCTGTTTTGGGTTTCGCTGGTATTTCAGTTTATAATGTGGGGGCATATGTAATCTGTGCGGAGTACATCAGGGCATAATAAGAGGGTATAATAATGCTGTAAATAAATAATAATTCATAGATATGGGGCCAGTGTCGCACTGATAAATGGTGTCTGATGTTACCCGCTTTTAGAAAACACTGCACATTTTGCATCGCCATATTCTGAGAGCCAGAACTTCTTTATTTTTTCACCACCGGAGCTGCGTGAGGGCTTATTTGTTGTGGGACAATCTGTACTTTTCATTGGTACCATTTTGGGGTACATGCGATTTTTTTGATCACTTTTTATTAAAGTTTTTTGCAAGCCGGGTGACCAAAAACAAGCAATTCTGACAATGTTTTTTAGTTTATTTTTTGCGGCGTTCACCGTGCACTATAAATGACCATTATACTTTATTCTGCGGGTTGGTACGATTACGGCGATACCATATGTATATAGGTTTTTTTTATGCTTTGCAGCGTTTGCGCAATAAAATCTCTTTTTTATAAAATAATTTATTTTCTGTGTCACCATATTCTGAGAGCCGTAACTTTTTTCTTTTTCAGTCAAAAAAGCGGTGTAAGGGCTTGTTTTTTGCGGGACGGGTTGTAGTTTTTATCGGTATTATTTTCCGGTACATGCGACTTTTTGATCACTTTTTATTCTCTATTTTGGGAGGGATGGTGACCAAAAAATAGCGATTCTGGTTCCGTTTTCTTATTGATTTTTTTTTGGGGTGTTCATCGTGCGGGAAAAATAACATTATAGTTTTATAGTTGGGGTCGTTACGAACGCGGTGATACCAGATATGTGTACTTTTTTTAACGTGTTCATTTTTTTCCTATAATGAAAGTCTTATTATAGGAAAAAAATGAAGTGTTTGTTTATGTCACTTATAACTTTTATTTTTACACTTTTTTAAAACATTATTATCTTTTTTTTACTTTTTTCACTTGTCCCACTAGGGGACACTTAGTCTTGCAGCTTTGATCGCTGCTGGAGTACATTACACTACACACGTAGTGTAATGCACTCCAACTGTCATTGTGACGTGACTGTCACACTGACAGGAAGCCTCGGAGGACCGGCCAGAGGCTGCTCCTCCGAGGCTTCCGTACATGGCAACCCGGAGGTCATTGTCTGACCTCTGATTGCCACGACAAGCATTGGTAGCCCCCACGATCATTTCGTGGGGGCTGCTGATGTGCTTCAAACCCCTTAAATGCGGCGACGGCAATCCGTCGCCGCATTTATGGGGTTAATTGCCGAAATCAGCGGCGATGGTCCGCTGACAGGCAAGCCTGGAGTGTCAGCTGTCAGGGACAGCTGACCTCCCGGTTCCCGGACACTGTCCGTCAGGACAGTGTGCGCCGGGAACTACTCCGCAATAGTACGTCTGGATGCGGGAACTAACCCCTCTGCAGGACGTACTATTGCGGAGCAGCGCGGCAAGAGGTTAACCCCTTAATAACGCAGCCTAGTTTTGGCCTTAAGGCTCCGAGACCATTTTTCACATTTTGACGTGTCACTTTATATGCCAATAACTCTGGGTGCTTATAACTATCCAAGCGATTCTGAGACTGTTTTCCCGTGACACATTGGACTTAGTTACTAGTTCACATTTCACATAGGTCTACTATATGTTGGCATAATTTTTTGAACATTCCTTTATTTTTCTAGGACACTACAAGGCTTAGAACATAAGCAGCAATTTCTCAAATTTTGATGTAAATTTCAAAAGCCTTTTTTTTTAGGTACTAATTTAGTTCTGAAGTGTCTTTGAGTGACCTACATATTAGAAATCCCCATAATACACCCCATTTTAAAAACTAGACCGCTCAAAGTATTCAAAACAGCATTTAGAAAGTTTCTTAACCCTTTAGGCATTTCACAGGAATTTAAAGCAAAGTAGAGGTGAAATGTACAAATTTCATCTTTTTTTTCCTGTAAAACAGAAGGTTTTAAACAGAGAAACGTAACTCAATATTTATTTCCCAGATTCTTCAATTTTTAGAAATATCCCACATGTGGCCCAAGTGTGGTTATAGACTGAAGCACCGGCCTCAGAAGCAAAGGAGCACCTAGAGGATTTTGAGGCCTCGTTTTTATTAGAATATATTTTAGGCACCATGTCAGGTTTTAAAAGATTTTGTGGTGCCAAAACTGTGGAAATCCCCCAAAAGTGACCCATTTGGAAAACTACACCCCTCAAGGAATTTATCGAGGGGTATAGTGAACATTTAGACCCCACAGGGGTTTTGCTGCATTTTGTGGAATTAGGCTGTGAAATTGAAAATCACATATTTTTCCGATAAAAGGTACACATTGTTAATTTTTACAACGAATACAGGAGAAAAAAGACCCCAATATTTTAAAAGCAATTTCTCCCAATTATGGCAATACCCCATATATGGTCATAAACTGCTGGTTGGACAAATGGCAGGGCTCAGAAAAGCAGGAGCGCTATTTGGCATGTAGATTTTGCTGGATTGGTTTTTTATTTGTCCATCAAGAAAGCCGTGTGAGGACTTGTTTTTTTTCGTAACGAACGATAGTTTTGATCAGTACCATTTTTGGGTACATGCGACTTTTTGGTCTCTTTTTATTCTATTTTTTGGTAGGTGAAGTGACCAAAAAATTGTGATTCTAGTATGGTTTATTATTATTTTCTTTTACAGCGTTCACCGCGCGGGATAAATAACTAAATACTTTTGTAGTTCAGGCCATTACGGATGCGGCAATACCAATAATATATGGTTTATTTATTTTCATTTTTAATAATAAAGACTGATAAGGGAAAAAGGGGGATTTTGACTTTTATTTTTGTACAACTTTTTTTATCCAACTAGGGAACTTGAACCTGATCGCTATTGTAATACACTGCACTACATGTGTAGTGCAGTGTATTAGAGCTGTCAGCTACTCACTGACAGCAAGCATAGCGGGTACAGACTTTTCAGGACCCACTAGGCTTCCGTAGGTGGCATAGCAGGATGCCATTATTAGGCTTCCAGTTGCCATAGCAAACATCGGCGCCCGCGATCATGTCGCGGGACGTTGATGGTGTTTTAACCCCTAAGAAGCCGTGATCACTATTGAACACGGCTTCTAAGGGGTTAATCAGCGGGGAGATCGGTCCCTGCTGAAGGAGCTAAGGCAACTGCTGTTTGAGACTACAGTTGTCGCAGCTCCTGTATGCGCTGGGAGCGGGGCCGGAATGGCCGTTCCTCCCGTCAAGGTACTATTAGGTCATGGAGCGTGAACGATGTGCTCATCATGACCTAATAGTACGTCCAGGAGCGACATTGCTCTGATTGGTTCATGAATTTTCACTGAACAATCAGAGCAATCGCCGACCCGGGACTGCTCTCATTGGTCCCGGGCCGGTTAGCTGTGCTCCTCAGCCCCCGTTCTCCCACCGCCTCATTTAAATACGACATTGTAAAGGATCTGCCAGGCACAACTTCTGTGTATATGCCCATAGGTAATCAGTCTGCACCTGAGTCCATGTCTCTGAGACTGACTCTATCTTCCACCACTCAGGATGGCAGGCTTAGGAGTGGGAGAGCCTATCGCAGCCTGGCCAGACGGAGCTAGCTCCCGCCCTCTCTATTTATACCTGCCTTTCCTGTTCCTCCTTTGCTTGTGATTCTTCTCGTGAGGTTTCCTGGCCCTGCTACAACTCCTAACTATTTGATCCTGCTCCATACTGACCCTGGCTTACTGACTACTCTCCTGCTCTGCGTTTGGTACCTCGTTCACCCCTGGTTTGACTCGGCTCGTTCACCACTCTTGTTGCTCACGGTGTTGCCGTGGGCAACTGCCCCATTTCCCTTAGCTTTGTTTACCCTTGTCTGTTTGTCTCGTGCACTTACTGAGCGTAGGGACCGTCGCCCAGTTGTACCCCGTCGCCTAGGGCGGGTCGTTGCAAGTAGGCAGGGACAGAGTGGCGGGTTGATTAGGGCTCACTTGTCCGTTTCCCTATCCCCATCATTACATAATCACAAGCCCATATACCTAGTCTACCCTGGTCCCTGACACTACTATGGACCCCCTTGAGACCCTGGCTCAGCAAATGCAGGGTCTATCCCTACAGGTCCAGGCCCTGGCTCAGAGGGTCAACCAGCCTGACGCTACCATGGTAGTGCCCCTCACCTCACCTCTTGAACCCCACCTCAAGTTGCCTGACCGGTTCTCAGGGGACCGGAGGACTTTTCTCTCCTTTCGGAAGAGTTGTAGGCTCTACTTTCGCTTAAAGCCTCACTCCTCAGGTTCTGAGAGCCAGCGGGTGGGTATAATTATGTCCCGGCTCCAGAAAGGGCCCCAAGAGTGGGCCTTCTCCTTGGCTCCTGACGCCCCTGAACTTTCCTCCGTTGATCTTTTCTTTTCTGCTCTCGGACTCATTTATGACGAGACTGACAGGACTGCCTTTGCCGAGAGTCAGCTGGTGACCTTACGTCAGGGTAAGAGACCTTTGGAGGAGTATTGTTCTGACTTTAGGAAGTGGTGCGTAGCTTCTCGGTGGAATGACCCTGCCTTAAGGTGCCAGTTTAGGTTGGGTCTGTCGAACGCCCTGAAAGACCTGCTAGTTAGCTATCCCTCTTCTGATTCCCTAGACCAGGTTATGGCTTTAGCGGTACGACTTGACCGACGTCTCAGGGAACGACAACTTGAACGTTTTTGTGTTTTCCCCTCTGACTCCCCCATGATGCCTCCCGAGGTCCCGTTGCTTCGCTCTTCCACGGAAGACTCGGAGGTACCTATGCAACTCGGGGCCTCCGTGTCCCCCCGACAACGTAGAGAGTTCCGCAGGAAGAATGGTCTCTGCTTCTATTGTGGGGAGGACAAGCATCAAGTGAACACCTGTCCTAGGCGTAAGAATAAGCAGCCGGAAAACTTCCGCGCCTAAGTGACCATAGGGGAGGTCACTTGGGCACACAGGTATTTCCCGTAAATATGAAACCTAATAAAATCTTGCTTCCCTTTCAGGTCTCTTTTGGTGGTAGGTCTGCTACCGGCAGTGCCTTCGTGGATTCAGGGTCTTCTGTTAATATCATGTCTGTGGAATTTGCTATGTCTCTAGCTATGCCTTTGATTGATTTGCCTAAACCTGTCCCGGTAGTGGGTATCGACTCCACTCCTCTTGCTAATGGTTATTTTACACAGCATACCCCTGTTTTTGAACTCCTTGTTGGCTCCATGCATTGGAGCAGTGCTCTGTACTGTTGATGCAGGGATTATCGTCTGATTTGGTTTTAGGCCTTCCCTGGTTGCAGTTGCATAATCCCACGTTTGACTGGAATACTGGGGAGCTTACCAAATGGGATAATGAATGCTTAACGTCATGTTTTTCTGTTAATTCTATTTCTCCCCCTGAGGAGGTGAACACGCTACCTGAGTTTGTTCAGGACTTCGCTGATGTTTTCTCTGAGGAGGCCTCCGAAGTGTTACCTCCTCATAGAGAATACGATTGCGCTATCGAATTGGTACCAGGAGCTAAGCTCCCTAAGGGTAGGATATTTAATCTTTCTTGTCCCGAACGTGAAGCCATGAGAGAGTATATCCAGGAATGCCTGGCCAAGGGTTACATTCGCCCCTCTACTTCTCCGGTAGGTGCTGGCTTCTTCTTCGTAGGGAAGAAGGATGGTGGTCTTAGGCCATGCATTGACTACCGTAACTTGAATAAGGTCACTGTAAGGAACCAGTATCCCCTTCCTTTGATTCCTGATCTCTTTAATCAGGTTCAGGGGGCCCAATGGTTCTCTAAGTTTGATCTACGGGGGGCGTATAACCTTATCCGCATCAAAGAGGGGGATGAGTGGAAGACTGCGTTCAACACGCCCGAAGGTCATTTCGAATACCTCGTCATGCCCTTTGGGTTGTGTAATGCTCCCGCGGTCTTCCATAATTTCATAAATGAGATTTTAAGAGATTACCTGGGGGTATTTCTTGTAGTGTACCTTGATGACATACTGGTGTTTTCCAAGGACCTGTCCTCCCACATTGAGCATGTCAGGAAGGTGCTCCAGGTCCTTCGGGAAAACAAACTGTTTGCGAAAACCGAAAAATGTGTGTTTGGGGTCCAGGAGATACCATTTTTGGGTCAAATCCTCACTCCTCATGAATTCCGCATGGACCCCGCCAAGATCCAGGCTGTGGCAGAATGGGTCCAACCTGCCTCCCTGAAGGCGTTACAGTGTTTCTTGGGGTTCGCTAATTATTACAGGAAATTTATTGCTAACTTCTCGGTCATCGCTAAGCCTCTTACGGACCTCACTCGCAAAGGTGCTGATCTCCTCCACTGGCCTCCTGAGGCTGTCCATGCTTTTGAGGTCCTTAAGAAGTGCTTTATCTCGGCCCCGGTGCTGGTTCAGCCCAACCAAATGGAGCCATTTATTGTGGAGGTTGACGCATCCGAGGTGGGAGTGGGGGCAGTCTTGTCCCAGGGTACCAGGTCCCTCACCCATCTCCGTCCCTGTGCCTACTTCTCCAGGAAGTTTTCGACCACTGAGAGTAACTATGATATTGGCAACCGCGAACTCTTAGCCATTAAATGGGCATTTGAAGAGTGGCGCCACTTCCTGGAGGGGGCTAGGCACCAGGTAACGGTCCTTACCGACCACAAGAATCTGGTTTTCCTAGAATCTGCCCAGAGGCTAAACCCGAGACAAGCTCGATGGGCGCTATTTTTTACCAGATTCAACTTTTTAGTTACCTATAGGGCTGGGTCTAAAAATATTAAGGCCGATGCACTGTCGCGTAGCTTCATGGCCAGCCCTCCTTCGGAGGAAGATCCTGCTTGTATTTTGCCTCCTGGTATAATCATTTCTTCTATTGATTCGGATTTAGTCTCTGAAATTGCGGCTGATCAAGGTTCAGCTCCCGGGAACCTTCCTGAGGACAAGCTGTTTGTTCCCCTGCAATTCCGGCTAAGGGTACTTAGGGGAAATCATGACTCGGCACTATCTGGTCATCCAGGCGTCCTGGGTACCAAACACCTCATTGCCAGAAACTATTGGTGGCCTGGGTTACCTAAAGATGTTAAGGCCTACGTCGCCGCTTGTGAGGTTTGTGCTAGGTCCAAGACTCCCAGGTCCCGACCAGCGGGCTTACTACGTTCTTTGCCCATTCCCCAGAGACCTTGGACCCATATCTCCATGGATTTTATCACCGATTTGCCTCCATCTCAAGGCAAGTCGGTGGTGTGGGTTGTGTAGACCGCTTCAGTAAGATGTGCCACTTTGTGCCCCTCAAGAAACTACCCAATGCTAAGACGTTAGCTACCTTGTTTGTCAAACACATCCTGCGTCTCCATGGGGTCCCTGTCAATATTGTTTCGGACAGAGGGGTACAATTTGTTTCATTGTTTTGGAGAGCCTTCTGTAAAATGTTGGAGATATATCTGTCCTTCTCCTCTGCCTTCCATCCTGAAACTAATGGCCAAACCGAGAGGACTAATCAACTTCTAGAACAATATTTAAGGTGTTTTATCTCTGACTGTCAATATGATTGGGTCTCATTCATTCCCCTTGCCGAATTTTCCCTTAATGACCGGGTCAGTAACTCGTCAGGGGTCTCCCCCTTTTTCTGTAATTTTGGGTTTAATCCACGGTTCTCCTCCGTTTCACCTGGTAGTTCCAACAATCCCGAGGTAGAGGTCGTTCATCGGGAACTGTGCACAGTCTGGGCCCAGGTTCAGAAGAACCTAGAGGCGTCCCAGAGCGTACAAAAAACTCAGGCTGATAGAAGACGTTCTGCTAACCCCTTGTTTATGGTCGGGGATCTGGTGTGGTTATCGTCTAGGAAATTGCGCCTTAAGGTCCCGTCCAAGAAGTTTGCTCCCCGGTTTATTGGGCCGTATAAGGTCATTGAAGTCCTCAATCCTGTCTCCTTCCGACTGGAGTTGCCCCCATCTTTTCGAGTACACGACGTGTTTCATGCCTCCCTCCTTAAACGCTGCTCCCCGTCCTTGGCTCCCTCGAGGAAACCTCCTGTTCTCGTTCTCACCCCTGAGGGGGTGGAATTCGAGGTTGCCAAGATTGTGGACAGCAAGATGGTCCAAGGCTCAATCCAGTACCTGGTCCATTGGAGAGGATACGGGCCTGAGGAGAGGACTTGGGTACCCGCCCGGGATGTTCACGCTGGGGTATTGGTCAGGAAGTTCCACCTTCGTTTCCCCAATAAACCAGGTCCACTTAGAAAGGGTCCGGTGGCCCCTCATAAAAGGGGGGGTACTGTAAAGGATCTGCCAGGCACAACTTCTGTGTATGCGCCCATAGGTAATCAGTCTGCACCTGAGTCTATGTCTCTGAGACTGACTCCATCTTCCACCACTCAGGATGGCAGGCTTAGGAGTGGGAGAGCCTATCGCAGCCTGGCCAGACGGAGCTAGCTCCCGCCCTCTCTATTTATACCTGCCTTTCCTGCTCCTCCTTTGCTTGTGATTCTTCTCGTGTGGTTTCCTGGCCCTGCTACAACTCCTAACTATTTGATCCTGCTCCATACTGACCCTGGCTTACTGACTACTCTCCTGCTCTGCGTTTGGTACCTCGTTCACCCCTGGTTTGACTCGGCTCGTTCACCACTCTTGTTGCTCACGGTGTTGCCGTGGGCAACTGCCCCATTTCCCTTAGCTTTGTTTACCCTTGTCTGTTTGTCTCGTGCACTTACTGAGCGTTGGGACCGTCGCCCAGTTGTACCCCGTCGCCTAGAGCGGGTCGTTGCAAGTAGGCAGGGACAGAGAGGCGGGTAGATTAGGGCTCACTTGTCCGTTTCCCCACCCCCATCATTACAGACATTGCTCTGATTGGCCTGTGAAAATTCACAGACCAATCAGAGCGAACGCCGACCCGAGACTGCTCTCATTGGTCCCGGGCCGGCTATCGATGCTGGTCAGCTGTCTGTGACAGCTTTCATCACAGCTCTGTCATCGTGCAGTAAGACACAGTGATGGTTTAATGCCATGACGAATATATTCGTCATGGAGCGTTAAGGAATTAATGATAGATGCTAAACATCTTAGAGCACTATACTGCAATCCTCCACATTCTGGTCAGTTTTTTTTCCAAAATTAGAAGTGGATCCAAAACACAGAAGAGGTACAAATCTTTCCATTATGCTTTCTCTCTTTGTATGTTCTTGTAATGAACGGGGTAGGGAGACAAACAGGTGAGCCCTAATCTACCCACCACTCAGTCCCTGCCTACTTGCAACGGCCCGTCCATGCGACGGCGTACAACTGGGTGACGGTCCCTACTCTCACTATGTGCACGACAGACAGACAGACAATGTACAAAGAAGCTAAGGGAAAAGGGGCAGATGCCCACGGCAACACCGTGAGCAACAAGAGTAGTGAACGAGCCGAGTCAAACCAGGAGTGTACGAGGTACCAAACGCAGAGCAAGAGAGTAGTCAGTAAAGCCAGGGTCAATATGAAGCAAATAGTACAAGCAGCAGCAGCAGAGCAAGGAAACAAGCAGAATAACAGGCAAAGGAGAAGCAGGAAATGAAGGTATAAATAGACAGAGGGCGGGAGCTAGCTCCGTCTGGCTAGGCTGTGATAGGCTCTCCCACTCCTCAGCCTCCCAGCCTGAGTGGTAGACGAAGAAGTCACACTATGGCTGGGTTCACACGACCTATTTTCAGACGTAAACGAGGCGTATTATGCCTCGTTTTACGTCTGAAAATAGGGCTACAATACGTCAGGAAACATCTGCCCATTCATTTGAATGGGTTTGCCAACGTACTGTGCAGACGACCTGTCATTTACGCGTCGTCGTTTGACAGCTGTCAAACGACGACGCGTAAAATGACTCCCTCGGCAAAGAAGTGCAGGACACTTCTTTGCAACGTAATTTGAGCCGTTCTTCATTGAAGTCAATGAAGAGCAGCTCAAGATTTACGAGCGTAAAAGACGCCTCGCATAATGCGAGGAGGAGCTTTTACGTCTGAAACGACGCAGCTGTTTTCTCCTGAAAACAGTCTGTCTTTTCAGACGTAAAAGACACTTCTTGTGTGCACATACCCTATCAGACTTAGGAGCAGGTGCAGACTGACTAACCACGGGAGTCGACACAGAAGCTGTGTCTGGCAGATCCTTTACAGTTCCATTCCCGGCTTTGGCTCACAAATAATGAAGCAAAATACTGACCATAATACTGCCATCTGAAAGAGACCCTTAATGAAAGCATAAGTGCTTGCCGATACGTTACGGAATTTCGGAGTATTTTCCGTCCGGAATTGCGGATGGAAAATACGCAGCGGAATACAGTAGCAGCGAAGTGGGTGTGATTCAACAAATGTCAAACATACGCTACACAAAAAATGAAGTCCAGAAATTCACCTGCGGTGCGTAATTTTAGTTCCGCAGCATGTCAACTACTGTTGCGGAAAGTGTACTGATTTCCTGTGTTTTTCTGATGTGCTGCGTAATTTGATGCAGAAACGCTGCAGAATTTCTTACAGGGGTGGAGATGACATGACAGAAAGAAGAAATATCACCATCACACAACACTTGAAAAAAAATGCACAAAAAAAACGCAGCAGAAATCTGCACTATTTTCCACAGTAAAAAACGCAAGAAATGGTGAGGATTTTCCACAGCAGATGGTCTGCTAGATGATGCGTAAATGCTACAGAAATTTTCTGTAGGAAATCCGTTATGTGTGGACAAGCCCAAAAACAGCTCATGCTACATTTGCACATCACAACGTGCAAAACACAAGAAGGGAGATAAAAAGGATTATAACTAGACAACCTGGTCTGATATACTAAATGTAATTTTATTTCAGGACATAAAGAATTAAATATAGCTACAAATAAAACACTGAGGAAAAAAAAATGAAAGAAGAGTAGAAATAGACATATATAAAAGAATAGATCTGGGATGCAGGGACATCATATAAACAGAACAAGCTAAACACTTATGTTGCATGACATTTGTAACATTTTAAATTGTGGTAATTTTGGTTTAAATTTGTCTCTTACATTTCAAGACAGCCTGCTGGTGACGAGCAGATACATCTTTCTTAGGACATTGAACTGTCTAAAACTGAGGCCGGTTCATAACTGTGCCCACTTGGCAATATAAAGACCAAAAATGGCACAAGTATTAAAAGCATAAGGTGCAACCAAAATAAACTACTGTACCCGTAAAGTAAATGCCCGTAAAAATGGTGCATGACATTGATGCATGATACAGAAAAGTGGTATAATGTTTTTTAAAAATTTAAAAAATATATATTTTCTCAATTTTACTGGGGTTGCTTTTTATGTACAGCAAGCCTAAATCAAACAAAAGTACAGAAAATGCTCAATTCATTAATATAAAATAGATTTAATTATGTTATTTCCCTCCTGATGGTTCCAACACATTTTCCCCATACAGTTGGCAGTATACGTCTGGAAGCAAAAAATAAAAAAGTATTTGGATGTATACTGTACAGTGTTCATAGATGGCAGACACGTGGCAACAATTTGTTTCTATCTGTGTAGTTTTTTGACTGTATAGAAAAACGTTTTTAAATAATCTAAATGGTAAGGCTACGTTCACATCTGCATCAGAGGCTCCATCACAGATTCCCTAACATTTTGAAGGGGAAAATAGCACTGTATAACTTTCTACGGAGAGGGGCTGTATGGCACTATCTACAGGGGGGGGGGGCTGTTTGGCGCCATCTACAGAGGGGGTTGTATGGCGTTATCTACAGGGGGCATATGGCGCTATCTACAGGGGGGCCGTATGGCGCTATTTACAGGGGGCTGTATGGCGCTATCTACAGGGGGGCCGTATGGCACTATCTACAGGATAGGGCTGTATGGCGCTATCTACAGGGGGGCTGTATGGCACTACCTGGGAACGGGGCTGTGTGGCACTACCTGGGAGGGGGCTGTTTGGCACTACCTGGGAGGGGGGCTGTGTGGCACTACCTGGGAGGGGGGCTCTGTGGCACTATCTACAGGGGGCACTACATTTATGGGTGTACGAACTGGGGCCTAACTTCTATATGGGGGCATAAACAGGACCTAACTTCTCTATGGGGCAGAAAGTCACGCTTTTTGCCATTTTACTTTCGCCATGAGTTCCCCCGCAAAAGGACCCACGAAGTCTGTGTCGCCCAAGGGCCCACATAAACCTGGAGCCTGCCCTGACTGTAGTTAATGCATTTTTTTGGTAGGCAGCCTAATTTTTTTTAAATAGTTTTGTTTTTTCCTCCCCATTTTCCAAAAGCCATGACCTTTTTATATTTCTGTCGATATAGCCATATGAAGGCTTGTTTTTTGTGGGACGCGTTGTAGTTTTTCACTGCAGCATTGAGGGTATGTTCACACGCAGTGGTTTCAGACGTAATTCGGGCGTTTTACGCCTCGAATTACGCCTGAAAAACCGCCCCTAATACGCCTACAAACATCTGTCCATTACTTTCAATGGGAATTACGATGTTCTGATCCCACGAGCCTTTATTTTACGCGTCACTGTCAAAATACGGCGCGTAAAATGACGGCTCATGAAAAGAAGTGCAGGACACTTCTTGGGACATTTTTGGAGGCGTTTTTCATTGACTCCATTGAAAAACAGCTCCAAAATCGACCATACAAAAAGCAGCGAAAAACGTCTGAAAATCAGGAGCCGTTTTCGCCTGAAAACAGCTCCGCATTTTCAGACGTTTTTGCTCACTGCGTGTGAACATACCCTTAGGGTATGTTCACATGTTTAACCAAAAACGTCTGAAAATACGGAGCTGTTTTGAAGGGAAAACAGCTCCTGATTTTCAGAAGTTTTTTAAGCCACTCGCGATTTTCGCAGCGTTTTTCACATCGTGTTTTTACGGCTGTTTTTGGAGCTGTTTTCTATACAGTCAATGTAAAACGGCTTAAAAAATGTCCCAAGAAGTGACCTGCACTTCTTTTTCACAACCGTTTTTTTACGGGGACGTTTTTCAAAACGGCTGCGTAAAAAAACGGCCCATCGGAACAGAACGTCGTTTTTCCCATTGAAATCAATGGGCCTTTTTTTTGTAGGCATTCGGTTTCCGATTTTTCGGCTGTTTTTCGGCCGTTTACGGCCCCAAAACCGGCCGAAAATAGGCCATGTGAACATACCCTAATTGTACCATTTTATGTACTGGGAAACTGGAAAAAAATTCTGTGTGGGTTGGAGAAGGAAAAAACTGTGATTTCCCCATAGTTTTTGGGGATTTCATTTTTATGGCGTTCACCGTGCAGTAAAAATTACATGTTAACTTTATTCTATGGGTCAATACAATTGCAGTATACAAAATTTATACAGGTTTTTTTGTTTTACTACTTTTACAAGGATAAAAATTGTTAAAAATAATTTATTTTGTGAGCCATAACTTTTTTATTTTTCTGTCTATTGAGTGGTATGATGGGTTATTTTTTTCGGTGCGAGCTGTAGTTTATATTGGTACCAGTTTGGGGTACGTGAGACTTTTTGCACACTTTTTACTCAGTTTTTTGTGGAAGATTTTTTTTACAGGGTTTACTGTAAATGGTTAAATAATGTTATATTGTAATAGTTCGGAATTTGACACATGCGGCTATGCCAATTATGTTAATATTTTTTTTTCACATTGCTGTTGGGAGAAAATGGGAAAAAGGTATTTTTTTTTTAACTTTCAATATTTTTTTTTTTTTATATATATATTAACTGTGTCTTTTTTTAGTAGTCCCCTTAGGGAACTTGAACCAGCGATCATTGGATCGCTTGCACGATATACTGCAATACTAATGTATTGCAATATATCGTGATTCTGACATGCTCCTCCGGCAGGGCTTGATAGGAGTACAAAGATGGCAGACCTGGGGGCCTTCATTAGGCCCCCAGGCTACTATGACATGCCTCAGTACCCTGCGATCGCATCGCGGTGGGGCCAAAGGAACTTCAGAGGAACATCGCCCCCGTTTCTAACAGCTTAAATGCTGCAGTCACTGACTGCGGCATCTAAGGAGTTAAACGAGCGGGATCCCGGTCAAAAGGGATCTTGCTCCTTACACTAAAGTGTCGGCTGTAAAATACAGCCAAAATGCTCATTCTATGGTGCAGGCTCATCCCATTATCCTACTCCATAATCCACCATCCGACCTCTGCCATATATATATATGGCGGATGTCGGGAAGGGGTGAATGGCAAGGGGCTAAAGGAATAAGAAACATCAAAATTGTGTTCCCTTACGAAAGTTCTTCTTTAATTATTTTTTATGTTGAATTTCACACCTAGTTTTTTTTTTTTTTTTTAAATAAACAGGAAAACACAATTTCCTGTGTTAATTTGCCTCCTCTGCTTTTTATCCTGTGTGGTATTTCTGAAAAGGATCTTTACTGATACGCCCTAAAGATCATAATTTTTTAACTTGTTTATTTATATATTTTTTTTTAAATTGTTTCTGGGAATCATCAGAAAATAGACTAAATACAAGTAAGGGCCTGTTCACATCAGCATTGGCGTTCCGTTCAGGGGTTCCGTCTGAGGTTTCTGTCGGATGAACCCCTCAACGGAAAGTCCGTTTGACTTTCCGTTGCGGGGTTCACCCAATGGAAACCTCCGACGGAACCCCTGAACGGAAAGCCAATGCTGATGTGAACAGGCCCTAAGAGCATACAGGCCAAAACAGAAGCCTAAAAGTCACTAACAGAGAAAACATCATAACACTGTAGAGAGATGGCTTTAAAAATAACAGAGGAGAAGTCAGAACAAAAGACTGATGCTGGTTAGTCATACATTATAGAGCAATATAAGCCAATTTAGCCATTGTTTAACTACATGCCAATTACGATGCGGGGGAGAGGGTAAAACTTAGGCCTCATTCACACGGCAGGTTTTCCCGGCCGGGTGCCGGCCGTTCATAAATCGTCCGGCACCCGGCTGCATTAGGCGGGATTCACACAACCGGGTCGTTCCCGAGCCCGAGTGTCGGCCGGTAAAATCGGCCATTTTGCCCGGCCGGTTTGCATTAAGTTTTGCATCCGTGCCGGGCCGGGCAGATCCGGACAGTGACATCAGCGGCAACTCCTGAAGGGGAATCCCCATGTGTTCGGGGATTCCGCTTCAGGAGTTTCCCCTGATGTCACTGCCCAGATATGGACAGAGACATCAAGCACTCTGTCCAGGAGCGGAATCCCCGAAAACACGGGGATTCCGCTCCTTCAAGGAGCTAAAGTGCGGCTAGCACTATAGCAGAGTGGGGAGATACCTCCCTGCTCTGCTATAGTGGCGTCGCTACAGCAGTAGCAGCCGCAGCAGCTGCTAGCGGCGCCATCGAAGGTGTCGCCGGGCCAGGGTGCTTTTCAAGCAGGGGAAGGGAGCCAGCGCAGCGCACCCTTCCACCTGCTGTACACCCCGGCCCTGCCACACAGTGTACAGCGATGCCATTCGTCAGAATGGCATCAACTCCTCCTCCTCACATGCACTCTGCGCTGTGAGGAGGAGGAGATAGAGCGCAAGCGCCGGAAAACCCGGCCATCACTCGGGACACATCCCGGTGATGGCCGTGTAATACCCGGCCCCATAGACTTCTATGGGAGCCGGGCGGCCGGGTACCCGGGCGAAGATAGAGCATGCCCTATTTTTTGACTGCCGGTTTTCCCGGCCGTCAAAAAATCGGTCGTGTGAATAGCCCCATTAGGGGTCTATTATTCCTAAGGCCTCATGCACACGGCCGTTCATAAATCGGCCGGCACCCGGCTGCATTAGGAATAATAGACCCCTAATGGGGCTATTCACACGACCGATTTTTTGATGGCCGGGAAATCCGGCCGTCAAAAAATAGGACATGCTCTATCTTCGCCCGGGTACCCGGCCGCCCGGCTCCCATAGAAGTCTATGGGGCCGGGTATTACACGGCCATCACCGGAATGTGTTCCGAGTGATGGCCGGGTTTCCCGGCGCTTGCGCTCTATCTCCTCCTCCTCACAGCGCAGAGTGCATGTGAGGAGGAGGAGTTGATGCCATTCTGACGAATGGCATCGCTGCACACGGTGTGGCAGGGCCGGGGTGTACAGCAGGTGGAAGGGAGCGCTGCGCTGGCTCCCGTCCCCTGCTTGTTTTCCTGGCTCGGCAACACCTTCGATGGCGCCGCTAGTAGCAGCAGCTGCTGCTGCCGCGGCTGCTACTACTGCAGCGACGCCACTATAGCAGAGCGGGGAGGAATCTCCCCGCTCTGCTATGTGCTAGCCGCACTTTAGCTCCTTGAAGGAGCAGAATCCCTGTGTTTTCGGGGATTCCGCTCCTGGACAGAGCGCTTTATGTCTCTGTCCATATCTGGGCAGTGACATCAGGGGAAACTCCTGAAGCGGAATCCCCGAACACATGGGGATTCCCCTTCAGGAGTTGCCGCTGATGTCACTGTCCGGATGTGCCCGGCCCGGCACGGATGCAAAACTTTATGCAAACCGGCCGGGCAGAATGGCCGATTTTACCGGCCGGCACTCGGGCTCGGGCGCGACCCGTTCGTGTGAATCCTGCCTAATGCAGCCGGGTGCCGGCCGATTTATGAACGGCCGGCACCCGGCCGGGAAACCCTGCCATGTGAATGAGGCCTTAGGAATAATAGACCCCTAATGGGGCTATTCACACGACCGATTTTTTGACGGCTGGGAAAACCGGCCGTCAAAAAATAGGACATGCTCTATCTTCGCCCGGGTACCCGGCCGCCCGGCTCCCATAGAAGTCTATGGGGCCGGGTAATACACGGCCATCACCGGGATGTGTCCCGAGTGAAGGCCGGGTTTTCCGGCGCTTGCGCTCTATCTCCTCCTCCTCACAGCACAGAGTGCATGTGAGGAGGAGGAGTTGATGCCATTCGGACGAATGGCATCGCTGTACACTGTGTGGCAGGGCCGGCGTGTACAGCAGGTGGAAGGGAGCGCTGCGCTGGCTCCCTTCCCCTGCTTGTTAAAAGCGCCCTGGCCCGACGACACCTTCCATGGCGCCGCTAGCAGCTGCTGCTGCTGCGGCTGCTACTACTGTAGCGACGCCACTATAGCAGAGCAGGGAGGTATCTCCCCGCTCTGCTATGTGCTAGCCGCACTTTAGCTCCTTGAAGGAACGGAATCCCCGTGTTTTCGGGGATTCCGCTCCTGGACAGAGCGCTTGATGTCTCTGTCCATATCTGGGCAGTGACATCAGGGGAAACTCCTGAAGCGGAATCCCCGAACACATGGTGATTCCCCTTCAGGAGTTGCCGCTGATGTCACTGTCCAGATCTGCCCGGCCCGGATGCAAAACTTAATGCAAACCGGCCGGGCAAAATAGCCGATTTTACCGGCCGAAACTCGGGCTCGGGAACGACCCGGTCGTGTGAATCCCGCCTAAGAATGGTGGGGTATAGTAGGATTTTTTTTGTTAAGAAGGGCCTCCCAAGGGTTTTTGACTAAGTTATGTCCAGTAGTGCAGGAAAAGAAAATATGCCCGCACCCAAAGCCTTTACACTCTAGGGCAGCGCCACCATATATGAAGCATTTTCCCTTGTTCCAAGAAACCTCTAAAACAACATGAAGAGTATCCTGGTACTGCCTTACGGTCTCGAGTCAGGTATCATCTTGTGGGAACCTTCACCTTAGTTTTAAGCATCAGCGCGTTCATATATATCTTATGACGTGCAATGAAGTGCAAGCATTAAGGCATTAGCCATTAATTCTTAAATTTTAGCATCATGTAAGTTTTCAAATACCAAGCTATGTCTAGCAATAAGAAAGACACAACACACGTGCCCTGGCATTGGTATAACACCTGGCACCTCCACTGATGAGTGAAGGGGTAGCGGCGCTCCAGTGAGCGCTGCGGCTTCTTCATTGCATACGAGGCATCGATCTGTACATTTGGAGGCCTAGTACAGCAATTCAGCCCCATATACTTGAATGTGACTGAGCTGCAGTTCCAAACACAACCACTATCAAATGCACGGATGGTGTCTGGCCACAGTGCTTCCCTTCAATCAGCTGATTGGTCAGGGTGGTTGGAGTTGGACCTGCACAGATCAGATTTTTTTCATTATTATCAAAGTCCCAGAATACCCCTTTAAGCAAACATATAATAATGATGATAATTCAGGAACATATACAGTAGTACACTCCTACTTGATCTATAATAAGTAGTATTACAACGCGATGAGCTCCTCAATTGTTGGCTGCAAAAGTATAAATACTCAGCAATCTGTATATAGATAGCCGGGCACATTAAACAGAGCACCATGTTTACTGTATACATTGTACAGATGCTCAGCATCAATTGACATTGTACATATTAAAAAAAACAATTGTATCACTAATTACGTAGTATTCATTTTGTTCAGTCAAAAACATCTTTAACCCCTTACCGCTCAGCTCTGTACTATAAGTTCGAGCAATGCGCATCATTCATGCTCAGCTCCGTAAGTATGTTGAGCTTTAAACGAGCGCTATTGCCCCCATCCAAAACATTTAAGAGCTGTGATAACTGCAGTCTCGTGCAGCAGTTATCACAGCTCATTCCCCAGGGACAGATTACGGTGGTTCCTACCGATTAACCCCTTAGATGCCGCAGTCAATAGTGACCGTGGCATCTAAAGAATTAGAACACCATCGTGGGGTGTCGATTGATGCTATGGCAACCGGTGGCCTAACAATGGCAGGACCTAATAGGCTGCCTGTCAGAGTGAAGCGGACAGGTATAAAACACTGCAATACATAAGTATTGCACTGTCCTATTACAGCAATCAGACAGAAGCACCTTCAAATTCCCAAGTGGGACTAAAACAAAAAAGTTATAAAATTTTTAAAAAATCACCCTTTTTCCCTTATGTAGTCCTTAATTATTGGAAAAAATAAAAATAAAGTATACATAATTAGCATCACCGTTTCCGTAACGGCCTGAACGATAAATATATTATGGTATTTATCCCGCGCAGTGAACGCCATAAAAAATAATTTGAAAAAAACGATTCCAGAATTGCTATTTTTTGATCACTTCACCTCCCAAAAAATGGAATAAAAAGGAATCAAAAAGTCGCATGTACCCCAAAATGCTAACAATAAAAACTACAGTTTGTTCTGCAAAACTAAGCCCTCACACAGTTTTGTTGATGGAAAAAAGTTATGGCTACACAAAAAATAAATGATTTTTTTGGAAAAAGTGACTTTATTGTGCAAACATAAAAACTATATACATATTGTATCGCCATAATCATATCGACCCGCAGAATAAAGTTAATTTGTCATTTATAGCCGAAGATGAATGCTGCAAAAAAACAGAAAAGATTAGCAGAATTGCTGGTTTTTGTTCACCATGCCTCTCAAAAAAAAAGGGATAAAAACTGATCAAAAAGTTGCATGTAGTGCAGAATGGTACCAATTAAAACTACAGATTGTCCCGCAAAAAATTAACCCTAACACAGCTCAGTCGAAAAAAAAATGTGGCACGCAGAATACGGCGACACAAAAGGTGCAGAGTGAGTACTAAAAAGGGGATAAGATTGGGCACCATTTATCAGCACGATACTTGCCACACATCTATATATATATATATATATATATATATTATAATACCACCTTATTCTGCCCTGATGCACTCCGCACAGCTTACATGTGCCCCCCACATTATAAATCGAAATACCAGTAAAACCCCAAACAGAACTACTACCAAGCAAATTCTGCGCTCCAAAAGCCAAATAGCGCTCGCTCCCTTCTGAGCCCTACCGTTTGCCCAAACAGCAGCAAATGCCCACAAAAATGTCATTACCATAACCCGGGAGTACCCGCTTAACAGTTTATGAGGTATTTCTCTTCAGTAGCACAAGCTGGGACAACATATTGTGCACTAAAATGGCATATCAGTGGAAAATCCACTGCACATTAATTTCTACTAAAAAAAAACACCTTTTGGGGCAAAATAGTTTCTGCCCCTAATAAATTCCTTGAGGGGTGTAGTTTCCAAAATGGAGTCACTTCTCAGGGGTTTCAACTGCACTGGTACCTCAGAAGCTCTGCAAATGTGACATAGCGCCCAAAAAACAATCTAGCAATATCTGCATGTCAACTAGCGTTCCTGCCATTCTGAGCCCTGCCGTGTGTCCAAACAGAAATTATGATGAAATATGGGGTATTGCTGTACTCAAGAGAAATTGCTTTACAAATGTTGGGGAGCTTTTTCTCTTTTATCATTTGTGAAAATTTAATTTAATGCAAAAAAACTGTATATTGTCATTTTCAAAGCCTAAGGGCATTTTCAGACGTGGCAAAACTGCTGTTAAATTCCGTTGCGGACAATCCGCAGTGAAAATCTGCAGCAGTCATTTTTTAAATTGTTTTCCATATCATTTTAGGTAACTTAGTCCAGACCCTGCAGAAAATAACAGTGCGGAATTTAGGCTGCAGTGCAGAATTTTCATTCCGCAGCATGGAAGCAGCGGCTTTTCACTGTAGATTTCAGCCTTTGCAATGCAAAAACTGAAATCGGCGGCAAGTCCGCAGTGATATCCGCAACATCTGAATTACCTGTCAAATATGCAAATGTTGCTGCAGATTTGTTGCGTTAGGCCATGTTCAGACGTGGTGGAATTTTCCGCTGCAAATGTTGGTGCAGATTAGGGGCAATTACGCATCGAATCTGCACCAACATTTGCATATTTGACAGGTAATTCAGACGTTGCGGATATCACTTTGGACTTGCCACAGATTTCAGTTTTTGCATTGCAAAGGCTGAAATCCGCAGTGAAATTCTGCTTCTTCTCCGCAATGTAATGAGCATGCTCTGGAGGGAAAAATCTGCACCGCAGGCTAATTTCCACACAGTTATTTTCTGCAACGTCTGAACTAAGTTTCCTAAAAATGTATAGAAACAAATGTAAAAAACGGCTGCTGCAGAATTCCACTGCGGACTGTTCGCAGCGGAATTCAACAGCAATTCCGCCGAATCTGAATGTGCCCAAATTGACACGAATTTGTAGCAACATTTGGAGCGGAAAAATTCTGCCACCTCTGAACATGCCCTAATTCCAATACATTTTGCAAAAAACCTGTGAAGTCTAAATGCTCACTATACTCCTAGTTAGATTCCTTGAGGGGTGTAGTTTCCCTAAAGGAGTAATTTTTGGGGGGTCTCCACTGCTTTGGTCCCTTAGGGCTTTGTAAATTTGACATGTCACCTGAAAACCATTCCAGCAAAATTTGATCTCCAAAAGAAAAATGAAACTACTTCCATTCTGAGTCCTGTGGTCTGTCCAAACAGCAGTTTATCACCACATATGGGGTACTGAACTCAGGAGAAATTGCTTCACAAATGTTGGGGTGCTTTTGCTCCTTTATTCTTGTGAAAATGAAAAAAATCTGAGCTAAAACTACTATTTGTGTGAAAAACTGTATATTTTAATTTCTCAAAAACTGCAAAATCTGAGCAATAAATATTGAGTTGGGTTTCTCTGGTAAAACCTGTGTTATATTAAAAAAAATTGATCAAAATAGAATTTCTGCCAAAAAAATCAAAAATTTGTACATTTTACCTCCACTTTGCATTAATTCCTGTGAAACACCTAAGGGCACGGCCAGACGTGGCGGAATTGCTGTGGAATTCCGCTGCGGACTGTCTGCAGTGGAATTATCCTGCGGCCGTTTTTTACAGTTCTTTCAATACATTTTTAGGGAAGGTAGTTCAGACGTTGCGAAAAACTCCGATGCGGACCATAGGCTGCGGTGCGGAATTTTCCCTCGCAGCATGCACTTTCTGTTACGGAGAAGAATGGGAATTTCAGTGGAAATGCAAAAATTTTGCAATGCAAAAACTGAAACTGTGGCACGTCCGCTGTCTTTTCGGCAACGTCTGAATTACCTGTCAAATATCCAAATGTTGCGTAATTGCCCCAAATCTGCACCAACATTTGCAGCGGAAAAACGCCGCCACGTATGGCCGTGCCCTAAAGGGTTAAGAAACTTTCTACATGCTGTTTTGAATACTTTGAGGGGTGCAGTTTTTAAAATAGGGTGATTTATGGGGGTTTCTAATATATAGATCCCTCAAAGCCACTTCAGAATTGAACTGGTCTCTAAATAAATAGGTTTTGGAAATTGTCCGAGCACTGAGACCCCCACCAATCGGTAAAACGAAGCAGCTGAATTGCTCGTGTGAGCGCTCAGTCGCTTCGTGTCCGTTCGGCTTTTTCTGGAAATGAATGTATCAGAGTACGGACTCAATAGAAAGTCTATCAGCCCGTATTCCGATACATTTATTTCTGGAAAAAGCCGAACAGACACGCTTCAGCTGCTTCGGTTTAGCGATTGGTGGGGGTCTCAGTGCTCGGACCCCCACCAATAAAAACTTCTGACATGTCACTATGACATGTCAGAAATTAGTTTTATCTACACTTTAGGGCATGACCACACATGGCGGAATTCCTCCGCAACTGTCCGCATCAATGCCGCACAGAATCTGCGTTGCAGATTCTGCAGCGGATCTGCACAAAATGTGCAGAAAATTGATGCGGACTGGCCGCTGCGGACTGCAGGAAAAGTGCTTCTCTTCTCCCTATTCAGTGCAGGATAGAGAGAAGGGACAGCACTTTCCCTAGTGAAAGTCAAAGAAATTCATACTTACCGGCCGTTGTCTTGGTGACGCGTCCCTCTTTCGGCATCCGGCCCGACCTCCCTGGATGACGCTCCAGTCCATGTGACCGCTGCAGCCTGTGCTTGGCCTGTGATTGGCTGCAGCCGTCACTTACACTGAAACGTCATCCTGGGAGGCCGGACTGGAGACAGACGCAGGGAGTTCTCGGTAAGTATGAACTTATATTTTTTTTTACAGATACATGTATATTGAGATCGGTAGTCACTGTCCCGGGTGCAGAAACAGTTACTGCCGATCGCGTAACTCTTTCAGCACCCTGGACAGTGACTATTTACAGACGTCTCCTAGCAACGCTCCCGTCATTACGGGAGCCCCATTGACTTCCTCAGTCTGGCTGTAGACCTAGAAATACATAGGTCCAGCCAGAATGAAGAAATGTCATGGTAGTAAAAACAATACGCTCCGCAGCACACATAAGATCTGCGGACTTCATTGCGGAATTTTGACTCTCCATTGAAGTCAATGGAGAAATTCCGCCATGAGTCCGCAACCAGTCCGCCACTGCTCCGCAACAGACAGAGCATGCTGCGGACACCAAATTCCGCTCCGCAGCCTATGCTCCGCAGCGGAATTGTACGCATCGTGTAAACGAACACTGCTAAATTAAAGTGAAAGTCAATGGAGAAACGGCTCCGCTGCGGATTAACGCTGCGGAGTGTCCGCAGCGGAATTTAAGTGAAATTCCGCTATGTGTGAACCCGCCCTTAAGCTGCGCATACATTCCAAATAGCTGTCAGCCAAACGCTCGTACGGATGACAGCTATTCCTTATGGTAGTCAAGTA
This sequence comes from Rhinoderma darwinii, assembly GCF_050947455.1. NCBI lineage: Eukaryota > Metazoa > Chordata > Amphibia > Anura > Rhinodermatidae > Rhinoderma > Rhinoderma darwinii. The sequence goes on from NC_134691.1 coordinate 236,124,819, forward strand.
TGTAAAACCATTACTAATGTTATTACAAATGCTTTACACATGTTGAGCTTAAAGTGTTCCTTCAGTTTTATAAAACTTCTGACATGTCAGAAAATGTCATCAGTGGCACATGAGCTAGAGCCACTCTGAATGCCAAAATGAAGAGGCTTAATGATGCAAACTTCTGCTTTTAGCTCTGCAAAGATCTTCCAGATAAATGTTTGCCTGCTGCTAAGTGGCTTACAAAATTTGTGGGCAAGGCCAAGCAAGGCCTTCACTATTTTACAATGTCCTAAAGCTAGTTATTTTGTCACAATAGAGGACATTTTTACACTGGTGTTATAGGATGCATGCATTTAGTTGTCTGCGAAAATGTCACAAATTGCACCAAATTTATCAGAATGCTATCACAAGCTATCATATATTTGGTGACGCAGCTTTAGACATTATTCTCTTCTGGAGCACATGTAAACAAACATTTTGCATTAAAACATGCTAGTCGCTTTTCAAAACTGTCCAGGCAGACGTAAACAGTGACTAAAATAGTTTTAAATTCTTTGCATGCTAATTTTTTATTTCCTGTAACCCCTTTCTGAAATTTGACGTACATCATAGTAGGGAAGCGGGCTCACGATCTCAGCCCACTCCATACAGAGCAGGCGGTCAGCTGTATATTACAACTGATGCCTCGATTAAAGGTCTGGAAAATTCTTTTTACTTTTTGATGTACAGCTGCTTTGAATTCTGTATACAGAGCAGCTGTATAGTGCGTGAATTAGTCCGGTTCGCGGGACTGACGGGTTTGGTTTCAGCGGGTCCTGCATGTCTCTGACTGTCATTTTGCATCAGTGTCTCTCCAAATTTTCATCCATTTACCAGCCATCTGACCGTTTATAAAAGAATAGATGAATTTCATTTGGAAGTATTTCTTTTGGCCGAACCTCCTGAAAACATTAAAGTGCCCATGTAGATAGTTCCACAATGCCCCTGTAGATAGTGCCGCAGTGTTCACTGTAGATAGCGCTCATGCAGATAGTGCCACATATTGTCAGTGTCCCCCATAGGTAGTGCCCACATAGTGCTACAATCAACTACCCCTGTAGGTAGCACCACCAGCATCAGAAATCCCCAGGCAGAGCATTGTCAACGTTCTGGTGGGAGATTCTTGCATTAGTAATGTCACTGTCCATATATGGACAGTAGCGTCAGCGACTCCCTCTAGAAGCGGCATCCCCGGCCAGAGTGTTGCCACTGCTCTGGCCGGGGACGCAATTACAGACAACGAATCCATGGTTTTGTGGACCGCAAAATCACCACGGTCGTGTGAATTAGGCCTAACTCAAATAATGTCAATTAGCCTTCTAAAGCCATGACATCATTTTCTGGAATATTCCAAGATATTTATAGGGTGCAGTCAACTTGGTGTATGTAAACTTCTCAGCCACTGGAAATGTGATGAGAGAAATAACAGCTTAAATAAATAATTGTCTAGTATTATTCTGAAATTTTTCATTTTTGAACTATAGTAGTGAGCCTAACTGATCTAAGAGAGGGAGTGTGCGCTGGGATTAAATGTCAGGAATTGGGAAAACTGAGTTTTAATGAATGTGGCTAAGGTGTATGTAAACTTACGACTTCAACTGTATCCTGTGGATAGGTGATAAATAATCATTATGAGAAAATTTCCCTTTAACACTGATGACGCATACAGAGCATGTATATTCACATACTTGATCTTCCATAAATGTCTATATAGTTGTATAGTTATTGGGACAATATTGAATGCCATTTGACTGTGTGCTGTACATACGCCGCGTATAATACATTTGCAGTGTATTATACACAAACATCTATCCGATCAGATGCATTGTAACTCATGTGGCCAAATCCCAGCCTGATTTCCATGTTTTTTTCATGTTGCTTTATTAAATTATCTAATTAAAATGTTATTCTATACGTGATATAGAAAATCATATTTAAAGGTGTCATCCCAAGAAGGACATCCAAAGGATAGGTGATAGTTGTCTAATCACTGGGGGCTCCACGACTGGGATCTTCACCAATCACTAGAACGGGAGTCCACAACCACAGTGAGGAGTTTGAATGCCTCTAATTCTGGTCGAAAAACCGCACCAAATCGTGGTGAAGTATTTCGCCGGAATGTCCGCTGCGGAAAACTGCACATAAAAAAAACAAAACGTTTCCTACTTACCTGTAGCCATGGTGTTGCTCTGCAGCCTGGCCTCCTGGAATGGCATTTCATCCCATGTAACTTCTGCTGCCTGTGATTAAAGAGGCTCTGTCACCACATTAGAAGTGCCCTATCTTCTCCATAATGAGATTGGCGCTATAATGTAGATCACAGCAGTGTTTTTTTATTTACAAAAACATTCAATTTTGACAGAGTTATGACCTATTTTAGATTTATGCTAATGACTTTAACCCCTTAATGACTGCTGATTAGCCTTTTCACGGTGGTCATTAGTGGGCTTTATTCTACAGCGCCGCTATTCCACGGCGCTGCATTAGAATAAAGTAAACAGAGCAGGGAGCCGTGAAATCTCCCTGCTCTCAGCTGCCAGAGGCAGCTGAGGGCTGGGGGCGTCCCTGCTCTGCCGGGTGAGATCGATATTCGTATCGATCTCACCCGTTTAACCCCTCAGATGCGGTGCACAATAGCGTGCGCCTCATCTGAGTGGTTTTGGAGAGAGGGAGGGAGCTCCCTCTCATCCCACCTTCACCCGGCGATAAGATCGCCGAGTGTCTGTGTCTGCGATGGCAGCCGGGGGCCTAATAAAGGCCCCCAGGTCTGCCAGTAATGAATGCCTGCTAGGTCATGCCAGAGGCATGACCTAGCAGATGCCTGTCCGTTTTAAACGGACAGGCAGTAATACACTGCAATACAAAAGTATTGCAGTGTATTATAAATGCGATCGGATGATCGCATATGAAAGTCCCCTAGTAGGAGAAGTAAAAAAAAAAAAAGATGAATAAAGTTAATTAAAAAAAATGTGAATAAAAAAAATGAAAAACCCACTTTTTGCTCTTACAAACTGCTTTATTATTAAAAAAACACAATAAAGCAAAAAGGTTACGCATATTTGGTATCGCCGCGTCCGTAACGACCCCGACTATAAAGCTGTTACATTATTTAACCCGCACGGTGAACGCTGTAAAAAATAAAATAAAAAACAATGGAAAAAATGCTGTTTTCTGTTAATCCTGACTTTAAAAAAATGTGGTAAAAAGTGATCAAAAAGTCGCATCTACTCTCAAATGCTACCAATAAAAACTACAAGTCGTCCTGCAAAAAACAAGACCTCATACAATTGCATCGGCGGAAAAATAAAATAGTTATAGCTCTTCGAATGTGACGATGGAAAAACTAAAAAAATGGCTTGGTCATTAGGGCCCAGAATGCAAGCAGGGGGAAGGGGTTAATAGACAACTGGGCGTGTTTTTACTTTTTGACCAAGTGGGTGTTGTGGAGAGAAGTGTATGACGCTGACCAATCAGCGTCATACACTTCTCTCCATTCATATAATCAGCACATAGTGATCGTGCGTTGTTCACTATGTGCTGTCAAATACTCACACATTAACGTTACTGAAGTGTCTTGACAGTAAATAGACATTGCGTCCAACCAGGACGGGATGTCTATTAACAATCCAGACACTTCGGTAACGTTTGTGTGGGACTTAAAGCACAGCAAGCGTAATCTCGCTGTAAGCTGTCATTTACAGCGAGATCTCGCAAGATCACGCTTGCTGTGCTGTAAGTCCCACACAAACGTTACCGAAGTGTCTGGATTGTTAATAGACATCCCGTCCTGGTTGGACGCAATGTCTATTTACTGTGAAGACACTTCAGTAACGTTAATGTGTGAGTATGTGACAGCACATAGTGAACAACACAGGATCACTATGTGCAGAGTAAATGAATGGAGAGAAGTGTATGACACTGATTGGTCACTGATTGGTCAGCGTCATGCACTTCTCTCCACAACACCCACTTGGTCAAAAAGTAAAAACACACCCAGTTGTCTATTAAGAAAGTCATTAGCATAAATCTAAAATAGGCCAGAACTCTGTCAAAATAGAGTTTTTCTAAATAAAAAAAACACTGCTGTTATCTACATTACAGCGCCGATCACATTATGTAGAAGATAGGCCATGTGGTGACAGAGTCTCTTTAACTGCAGCAGTCACATTGAATGAAACGTCATCCACGGATGCTGGCCTGGACAAAGAAACACAGAATTTTGGGTAAGATTAAGATTTTTTTTTTCTGAGTTCCGTTTTGTGCAGTGGAATTGCAGCTTTTCAGCCGCAAAAATTGCAACATCTGCTATTTGTTGCGGTTTTTACCTCCCAATTGAATAAATGGGGAAAAACCCAGAACAAAAAAATAGCGATTACGCAAATACAATTGAAATGTTGCAAATTTAAAAACCGCACTGCGCGTAAATTTCTCCGCGTCTTTTCCGCTTATGATTTACGCAGTGTGTGTGTAAAGGATCTGCCAGGCACAGCTTCTCTGTCAACGCCCATAGGTAATCAGTCTGCACCTGCTTCTATGTCTGTGAGACTGACTCCATCTTCCACCACTCAGGATGGCAGGCTTAGGAGTGGGAGAGCCTATCACAGCCTGGCCAGACGGAGCTAGCTCCCGCCCTCTGTCTATTTATACCTGCCTTTCCTGTTCCTCCTTGCTTGTGATTCTTCTCGTTTGGTTTCCTGGCCCTGCTGCAGCTTCTGAACTATTTGACCCTGCTTCATATTGACCCTGGCTTACTGACTACTCTCCTGCTCTGCGTTTGGTACCTCGTACACTCCTGGTTTGACTCGGCTCGTTCACCACTCTTGTTGCTCACGGTGTTGCCGTGGGCAACTGCCCCATTTCCCTTGCTTCTGTGTACCGTTGTCTGTTTGTCTGTCGTGCACTTATTGAGCGTAGGGACCGTCGCCCAGTTGTACCCCGTCACCTAGGGCGGGTCGTTGCTAGTAGGCAGGGACTGAGTGGCGGGTAGATTAGGGCTCACTTGTCTGTTTCCCTACCCCCATCATTACAGTGTGAATGAGATCTCATCCACTCTGCTGCTACTGTAATATATCCACTCCGTTGCTGTTGTATTAGGGCTGATTCAGACAAACGTGCCATTTTTGCGCATGCAAAAACCGCCGCATTTTGCGTGCGCAAAAGGCACTTGACAGCTCCGTGTGCCCTGTACATATGGATGCGCGGCTGCGTGCTTTTGGCGCAGCCGCCATCTTTATGACACTCCGTTTGGATGTTTGTAAATAGAAAAGCACGTGGTGCTTTTCTGTTTACATTCATTCTTTTACTGTTATTGCGCGAATAACGCTTGTCCCACGGAAGTGCTTCCGTGGGGCATGCGTGATTTTCACGCACCCATTGACTAAAATGGGTGCGTGATGCGCGAAAAACGCAGACACATAGAACATGTGGCGAGTTTTACGCAGCGGACTAACGCTGCGCAAAACTCACGGACTGTCTGCACTGCCCCATAGACTTCTCTAGGTCCGCGCGAGCCGTGTGAAAACCACGCGGCCGGCACGGATGCAAAACACGTTAGTCTGAATCCGCCCTTATGCTGTGGATTTTCCGCAATGAAATTCATTGCGGAAAGTCCACACTAATTACGCTACGTGTTAACCTGGCCTTAAAGTGGGTCTGCTATGGCATTTTAGGCTAACAAATGGCTGACACCGCTAGTTAGCGACAGGGTAAAGGAATAGGAACATACTAGTTTTGAAGATCTTAGGGCTTGCATACATGCAAAAAAAATACTTTTAATCTCCCATGCACCATATTCAAATGTGAATAGAGTCCAGCATCTATATCTCCGACCACTCCTCACCACTCTGCAGTTGATTGATGGTTCTGCTTGTGTGACACTAAAGGCATACCATCTTGAACACTGGTATGTTCCTATTCCTTTACTCTATCACTAGCTAACAGTTTCAGCCGTTTGTTAGCCTAAAATCTCATAACAGACTCCCTTTAACTGTTTAAATTGAAGTGTCGGTGTGCTCCTCTAATGTAAAGTCTATTTTAGTAGAGATATAGTTTATATACTGTTAGTTACATTAATGACAAGACTCGTATCTTCTCCATGAATGTCCTTGTTACAAAGCTACAGAAAAGTTATGTGTATTTCTCATTTAAGTAGATTTATTAATAGCATCATAGGATTCAGCAAAAAATGTTACTAAATTCACCAAATTGAGCAAAATGTTGCTCGAGGCATAATATATTTGGTGTAAGTCACTAGGCATGTTATACATTTCTTTGCCTTATGCCACTTTATGACTGGCGTACATGTGCACCAATAATTCAGAACCTAAAAATTTAGCACATCTTTAAGCTCCTTTTATCCACACCCCTTTCCTTGACTCTTTTTAAAACTGTTGAGGTAGGAGTAGAGTCAAAAACTAGATAAAAACGTTATGCACATTTACGTTACAATTTTGTCAAATTTTGCTTAGTGAATCTCCCTTAATGTTTCTAAAGATCATTGCGAGTTCAAATTATGCCATATCTTATTCCTCTGTCCAGGGATTGATGCCCTCAAAGAAGATGTCCTAAAGTTCTCAAGTCCCCGTAGGATTGTCTAGAAGCTAAAAATCTAAAGGTTTTCTTTTTTTTTTTCCTTTTTTTCCTTTTTAGCACTGCTCCATTCCACTACTTTCCAATTAGTGTAACTATACCCTCTAACTTAACGGTACTAGTAATATGGCTTGACACGTGATGAAGCCCAACCACATAAAACTGTATTGTTATTTATAAAGCTGAAATTCCGATATATTTTATAAATGCATAATAGAAAGGAACTAATAAATTATCAGTGGTATATTCCATATTAGGTTCATATTAGTATTTAATGGAATGAAGACTCTAGCTAAAATTTACTATCTTTTAAATCAAGTCAAGGTGCTCTGGCGGTAAAGATATGGAATTCAATATTCCGAGGGGCACCACACCCTCTGACAGATATTGCTTGTGATTTATTTTTTTTAGCAACACACCAATGTTAGTTAATTGAAATGAAGGGTTAAAAATAAAATAAATTAGCATATGCTTCATGATATGGTTTTTCAATTGTAAAAACGTGAATATCCCTTCAGCGACCTCCTCCCTGACTGCTAGCTGCAAATACTGAGGACATGACTTTATTTATCTTTACAGAATTATCTGATAGCTACAGGTTTTTACGGCAAAGTCACAAAAATGCCGAATGATTCCACAACATTCACTATTCCTGAGTTTAGCCGTAAATATGGCAATGATCTTATGTATTACCATTAGTGTACTTAGTTTCTGTAGTTCATTCCTTTCCACTTTCTTATCTGTCCAGTGCCATTTCACAACTTCCTTAAACCTCCCTAAGCATTTTGTTCCCTATTTCTCCATTTATACTCACATTATTTTGTTGTGTTTTGCATACAGTATATTTCTTTCCTTTGGTAATATGGAGTACACAGGTATTATAATTTGGAAACATGGTGGATAATGTTTAATTACATCAATTTAATTCACAAACAAGGTTAACTAAAAACACTTTTGAAAGGTTAGTATCACACATTTTATTATGTTTTTGCAGTATAGTTGTAACAAGGTAGGTAAAAAAAAAAAAATATATATATATATATATATATATATATATATATATGTAAATATGTTCATTGATTTAACATATTCATGGTACGATATAATTATAATTGTCAATAGTAATCGTGAGTAACACAGATAGTAATACTGGGTATTGCAAATTATCTAGGAAAGAGCTTCATTCGGGAAAAAAGTAAACTTTTCTAATATTCTCCTAGTCGAACATGAACAATAATATGAATTATACATATATTAGAAAATAATGATTCTCGTGTAACAAACAAGTGATACTTTTACTGACATCACTGGCTACATCAGTGGATAAATCATCACAAAATTACTGCTACGTTTATCTAAAAAAAAAACTAACAGCGTGTACTTTATATTATAATGCTACAATTTATGGTTAGAAAAAAACTGCAAAACAAAATGACAATACAAATTTCGGAATCATCTCATTGTTTCAATCTACACGGAAAGTTCATTCACGTGAATACTCATCAAATTAAATTCAGAATTCCATGTCTTAATACAAAACTTGTAAGGAGTAATATACTTCCCCATCCATCTGTAATGGGTTTTCTAAATATGATTTGCTGCTTGTTTTGTCAGCAGGTAAAATAACATAAGCATAGAAAGTGTATCAAATAATCAGTTTAAGATTAATTGACCTAATTATGCGCATAAGCAAATGCCAAGCCGAGTGGTCTATTTACAGAAGAGTCACTAGAAATTATCTGTGCGTAAATGAATATTTTATTCAGGATTGAGTTTTGCTCATTTTGATATTTTTGAGTTGTGCGTTGTTAGTATTTGCGCACGCCGTACACAATATCCAAATGAATGTGTGGATAAAGTTACTAACAAATAAGGCAAATAATTAGGAAAAAGTTGAAAAACGTAATAGAGATTAGAAACTCTCACTATGTGCATAGTAAACACACTTAGTATATAGATCTCGTAAAGTGTCAGTGACAGTAACACATATGCACCATAGTGTATTCAAATATTCTGTGTATATACTGTGTACAGAGTATTTAAAGGTATATAGATACTAAAAATACACAGCCGTTTCTATACAGTAAAGGTGCCTGTAGATATATGTGTACAGTAACTTTCATAAATACCAAGTAAAGTTCAGTGGCACACGTTCCTACAACTTGTTGAATAGAAGTACGGTTGTGCAAAACCATCTTCTGTAAGAGCGAAGCCATGTGAAGATAATTCTTTGCATGTACGTTATTTGCAATATACAAATAATTTTATATATATATATATATATATATATATATATATATATATATATATATATATATATATATATATATACACTGTATGTTGTATATATCTATTTACAACTAAACAAAGCCTTAACATACAGTGAATGGATGAGTTCTCTTAGGCTGGGATCACACTACAGTTTTTGGGGCAGTTTTTTTTTTAGCCAAACACAGGTATGGAAAGTAAGAAAAATATAAAGAAAAGATTATTACTTCTCTCTTTTATATTCACTCCTGTGTTTGGCTAAAAAACAAAAACTGCACCAAAAACTGTATGTGTGAATTCCTAAGGGAATAAAATAGTAAAAACACAAGTGTGTGTGTGTGTATATATATATATATATATATATATATATATATATATATACACACACAGCTATATATAGATATATATATTTATATCTATATATACATACTATCTCTAGAGTAACCTGTATTAATACATGTATATGTGTGAACATGTCGTGTGTAAATAGAGATAGATGATAGATAGATAGATAGATAGATAGATAGATAGATAGATAGATAGATAGATAGATAGATAGATAGATAGATAGATAGATAGATAGATAGATAGATAGAATACAGCAGGACATGTTTTTCGCTACCACTTATATAACTCCCACAACATGCGGTAAAAGTTCGGGCTTGAGGTATAGAGTATACGGGAGGTCTATCCAGCGCACTATGCTGTCTGGTGAATGTATACATCCATATAGATAATATACTATATGATTCTCCTCTATGTGGAGTATACAAGAAGTTGTAGATAAGTAAAGAGCGCCCAGTGAAGCGCAGGGCATCTTGCCTGGCAGCCTGTGGCACTTGCCTGTGGACGCTGTGCGTTACCTGCTCTGCCGTGGGTTGGCCGTAGACAGCTCTCCCAGTCCCCTGCAGCTGCTCCATGTGCTGCTCTGAGAGACGCCGCAGGATGAAGCTCAGGTCTCAGTCCCACCCCTCCCCACTCCACTTCCTCATTCCAGTGCAACATGACAGCAGCCTGATGTGTAGCCTGGCATGTCCTGCACTGATCTGCCTGTGCCCGCCACTTCCATTTAATAGGCGACCTGCCTGGCTCAGCGGAGACTGATGATGAGCACGTCAGATGAAAACACACCTCCTCGCTGAGAGAACTGGACTCTGAGGACGGCCCGCGTTCCGTTACCTCGGGAGCATTGTGTCGGGGCAGGTGCATTATTACCTCAGACTGCTGCAGTCACCCCAATGGCATTTCAATGAAACCGGGGCTTGGGGTTACACGTCTTACACCCACCGCCCGCTTCACACGATCACAACTCACAACTACATAGATAGTAGATAGTCTGGAATGTTGCAAAAGAACACATTTTACCTCAGGTTTACGGATGAAATTCTGTACCATGTACTATAGCTATGAACAGAACTTAGGGGCTGGACAGTTAGGTCAAGAGTTTAAAAAATGATTCCTGTATTTTTCGTGAATGGAGCGAAATTGAGAAAATGAGCTTAATCTGCGGATAAATGTGTGGTGATAACGGAATCTGTCCCTTGTAAGATAACGTAAACGGAACTATCCATACATGCGTTATCTCTATTGCCTACCCTTTACTAATACCCATGTTTTCAGCCACCCGGATCTGTTCATAGTTATATGGATTAGAAAATGTTTTCCGGACATTAATCACATTTATCCATAGTGTAAAAAAGAAAAGGTACAAACAAGACGTCTCAGTTGGTGCAAGGTGCGTCAAATTGATCACGGCTGTAGTACATGTATTAATAATAGCTATTGTCATGTGGGGGTTAAATAATATCAATTATTGTGAATGCAAATTTTATTTAGTAAATTGTCCTAATATGTAATAGGATAATTGATACAATTTGTTACTCTTTCTTAAAAATCAATTATGGTACTGTCAGCTGATACAGTTAGGCTTCGCTCACATCTGCGTCGGGACTGTTCATTGGTTCCATCGGAGATTTGCGTCAGGGAAACCCATGAACGGAATCCAAACGGAAACCACAGGTTTCCATTTGCATAACTGGTGACGTATCCGATGCAAATGATTTCCGTTTGTCACCGTTGTTTAAGGGTTCAGTTGTTTTGACGGCATGAGTAGCGCAGTCGACTACGGTATTGATTCCGTCAAAACTACGTAACCCATGAACAGTTTCCCAACGCAGATGTGAACGAAGCCTAAGACCCCATGCACACGAACCTGCTTTTGCGGCCGCAATTCCCCCGAAAATCTACGGGAGAATTGCGGCCCCATTCATTCCTATGGGGCCATGCATAGCCCAGGAGCCCGGACAGCAGAAAGAACGGGCATGTCTTATTACAGCCGTGTTCTGCGGTCCAGGCTCATTGAAAATAATGGCTGACAGTCCGCTGCCGGCCGACCCGAAAATCACGGCCGTGCACATGGCTACGGTCGTGTGCATGAGGCCTTATATGTTGTAGTTCTTTTAAAAAAAAATATTATGCTTTCTGTATAACCGATGGGACATCAATTTTTGTTTTGTAAATTCTCCTGAATTTTGTTATTCTTTTGATATTTTGAAAGGTCGTAATTAGACCGAAACGTCACGTATCTCTGTGGAGTTGAATAAAAATATTATAAGTTCAATATACTATATGAGTGTTTTACTTGAATATTTAATACAGAGTTGAATCCTACCTGAGCACCTTAATAATCGAGTGCCGTGTCGCAGATCAGCATGGCACACGTTACTTGCCACATGGTATATTTCTGTTGAGAAGGTTCCAACTCTGCCATCACTCTATGGTGTTAAGCTGGCATATAACATGCAATCTGTACACTGAGCCTGTATGAAGAATGACGGAGTGCTTATGGCTTCTTTTCTAGAAACAATACTAGTATCTTGTAGTACATCATCTGATGGAACATGGAGCAATTTTATTTCAGTTGGATTCCAGAGGCATACGGAGGTACATTAGCGCCACATAGACTTCTACGGCTGCCATATTACAGCTGTGTACACCATGAGTCCTTACATCTGCTTGCCATCATTTTGGAACCTTATTTATTAATGATATAGAGGATGGGATTAATAGCACTATTTCTACTTTTGCAGATGACACCAAGCTATGTAATATAGTTCAGTCTATGCAAGATGTTCATAAATTACAAGCTGAGTTGGACACACTGAGTTTTTGGGCGACCACTTGTCAAATTAGGTTTAATGTGGATAAATGTAAAGTTATGCATCTGGGTACCAACAACCTGCATGCATCAGTGGCGTAGCTATAGGGGGCAATTGCGACCTGGCACCACATCTATTAAACGTTACCATAATAACTATAGTAACTGGGGCCTATGTAATAAACTAGACAGGCACCTGTTACTAGATGGCGTCAGGACCTCCGCTGCGCCCGTAGCCAAAAAGAAGGGTAAGTATAAGATTACTGTCTGCTGGTACCATGTATCTAAGCCTACCATGTGGTAGGCTTAGATACAGGGCATGGGAGTGATCCTGTGTGATGGGCCCTGTATCTAAGCCTACCACATAGTAGGCTTATAAACAGGGCCCCAGCAGCCAGTAATCTTATACTGTATACAATTACTGTCTGCTGGGGCCATGTATCTAAGCCTACCATGTGGAAGGCTTAGATACAGGGCCCATCAGACAGGATCAAACATGGTGTGAACCACTGGCTGTATTTTTACAACCAGCGGTCAGGGTCTCTGAAGTCCGCCGTGTAGACTAATTACGGCGGCACTTCAGAGAGTCTGCACTTGCGATCGCGTGCACACAGCCCTGTGCCCACGCTGTTACCAATAGCTCTGGGCACTGGGCAGAGTATCACGGACCAATGTGATGGTCCCTGAACATGTGACATCGCCCTATCACAGCGACCACACTTGTTTTTAATTTGAAAATCTCCTGCCTCTTTTCTTCTCCTCACACATTGTTTCAGTGTGAGGAGAAGAAGAGACTTAGAGAGAATTGCTGCCAGAGAAATATGGTGGAAAAAAAAAATACAGTGTTACACATCAATACACTCTTTGTATAGATAGATTTCTATCTATCTATACAATCTATCCATCTATCTTTGTTCTATCTATCTCCCTTTCTATCTTTACCAGAATATTAGAATAGGCAGGTAGGGAATATATAATTATATATATATATATATCCACATATATGTATAATATATATATCAATAGCGGTTTATTTTTTTGTTAGCAGTAGTGTAGCTGTATATATATATATATATATATATATATATACACACACCAGTTAGTTTTTGTCTATATATATATATATATATATATATATATATATTTTGATACATCTATATAAATAATCTGTTATAAAAAAAAATATATATATATATATATATATATATATATATATATATATAATAAAAAAAATTGTTTGTTTAGTTAGTGTTAGTGACATTATGGCGAGGAAGTTATTTAGCGCTGAGGAGGCATACGCCATGCTGTGGTCTGAGTCCGCACCAGAGATGGCCTCAGAGATGGAACCTTTTTTAGGCAGTGACGATCATAGCGTCACTTCAGGTTCATCTTCAGGGGACGTTATCCCTGACGCAGTAGAAACAGCGGAACATGAAAGCGCAGGGCCAAGTAGCGCTGTAGCACGGAACAGCCTGGTCCCTCCAGTTCAGGCTCTTGTATGGGCACCTGCTCATCTTTTGGGCCTAGAATCCATGGATTTACTGCCACTCCTGGCATAACTGGACAATACATATTTTGTCCAAATAGTTTACTTCCATTTATTTATTACAGACGACCACCTAAATATCATTGTCCACAAAACGAATTTATATGCTGCTCACTATATAAGTCAGAAACCTTCATCCACCCATGCCAGAGATTGGACGCCCACCAATTTGCAGGAATTAAACAAAATTTTGGGGCTCACCCTAAATATGGGTATTGTAAAAAAGCCCTCCAATAGGTCTTACTGGTCAACAAGACCCGCCCAAGCAACCCCAGTGTATTCTGCAGTACTGCCCAGGTCTTGTTATGAAACAATAATGAGGTTCCTCAAACTTCACTGACAACGCACAGGCCCCCCCAAGTACCGATGCAAACCGGGATCGGTTGTTCAAAATAAGACCGCTAATAAATTCCCTCAATAATTTATTTCTGCAACTCTACACCCCTGAGCAGAATGTAAGTGTGGACGAATCCCTCCTCAACTTCCATGGCAGACTTAGCTTTCGCCAATATCTACCTTCCAAAAGGGCAAGATATGGCGTTAAGCTCTACAAATTGTGTGAAAGCGGGTCAGGATATACCACCGCCTTCAGGATTTATGGAGGGCGGGACTGCTCAATAAATGTTCCTGGATGCCCCCCTGATCTTTCCACCAGCAGCAAAATTGTGTGGGAGATAATGCAGCCTCTGCTTCACAAGGGGTACCACCTGTACTGCGACAATTTTTTATTAGAGTGTGCCCCTGTTTAGGCATTTGCATGCTGCAAGGACCGGGGCATGTGGTACCATGCGCAAAAATCGAATTGGTTTTCCGCAGCAATTAGTGGGGGAAGAGCATGGTAAAGGGGGACTCCTGTGCTTATGCATCAGAAGAATTGCTGGCGGTCAAGTACAGGGATAGCAAAGATGTGTATGTACGAAGCACAATACATACTGCAGGAACAGTGGCAGTGAGGGAAAGGGGGACAACATCGGCCAAGCACAAACCAGTGAGCGTGTCCGAATAGGAAGTACATGGGGGGGATTTAAGCGACCAGGTTTTATAGCCCTATTTAGTGAAACGCAAAACAAATACCTGGTACAAAAAAGTGGCCATTTATCTTCTACAGGTGGCAATCCACAATTCATTTGTGCTCTATCAAAAAAAACAAAAACATGTAGAGACACATACCTGGATTTCCAGGAGAAAATAATTGAAGGCCTCATATTTGACGTTCAGGACACCAGAGAATGCCCCCGTGTCATGTTTGCATATTTTCTAAAGTTCATCTGCTGGAGAGCTCCATTTGCATAAACCTGCAATTTCTTATTTTAGGAAACCCCAAAAAATTTAATTCCCATTATACCCCTAGATGAATATTTTGGGATTTCTGCTTCAAGAGCAGATATTTTGGAATTGTTATAGAAACTGTTGAGTTTTGTAAAACCAGCTTTGAAACAAGGCGATATGTGAAATAAGCTTCTTCTATCGTCCGCCCTCCTACATCTCTATGTGATAAATAAGGCACACATATTTGGTATCCCCATGCACGGGAGAAGTGGAAGAATGTGAAAGGAGATTAATTTTGTCCGTGGTCTATACCGTGTGTGAAAAATGCTGGTATAAACTGGCGCAATTGCCAAAAGAATTCAAATTTTATTTTGTATTCAAGAAACTTTCAGAAGAAAACTGGACTTTCTAAAAATATGATAAAACCCTTGAAGAAAACCTTGTGGGGTCTACTTGCGTGAATGAAGTCATTTATGGGGTGATTCTAATGTTTCCGCAGCATTACGCCCCCCAGAAAACAGTATGCGGCTATAAAATCAAGTGCAGAATTCCTGGACCGAAAAGGCCAAAAAGCCTCCTTTTATGCCAAGCCCTGGCACATGCCAGCACAGTGAATAAAGCACACATATTTGGTATCCCCATGCACGGGAGAAGTGGAAGAATGTGAAATGGGATGAATTTTGGCCATGGTCTATACAGTGTGTGAAAAATGCTAGCATAAACTGACGCATTTGCTAAATTCTTGCATTTTTTTCCTATTTTGCCCACTTTAGAGAAAAAAATAAAAATGATATATACTGACAATTGCCACTAAAACAAAGCCCTATCTGTCCTTTAAAAAGAGTGTCAAATTCAAACATGAACTTTATTCACCTGCAGAGTTATAATCATCGAAAGAAGCGCATAGCAAAATTGTGACATTTTCTCTGGTCATTTAGCTGTAAAACAGCCTAGTCCTTAACCGGTTAAAAAGAAGGACAAGGGGGCACTCCCTCCGTCTGGAAAAAGAAAGGTTCAACCTGCAGAGGCGACAAGCCTTCTTTACTGTGAGAACTGTGAATCTATGGAATAGTCTACCGCAAGAGCTGGTCACAGCAGGGACAGTAGATGGCTTTAAAAAAGGCTCAATTTCCTAGAACGAAAAAATATCAGACTGTTGGTCCAGTCAGATCGCCACTTGGGATCGGGAAAATTTGTCCTTTTTGGAAAGATTGGTTAATGCCTTATGGGTAATTTTTAGATTTATTTCCTTAACTTATTTCAATTTTTTTCAATCTTCCTCTGGAGCAATAGGGGTAAAACAAAGTTCTATAATTTCTCCCATCCCTTCCCTTTCTCCCATCCCTTGGTTGAACTTGATGGACATATGTCTTTTTTTTTAACCGTACTAACTATAAATTAATGTAACTATTTAACCTACATTTTACACCTAGCATGCTGCTAACCAACAGGAAAATGTGGGAGAGATTTAGCGATGCAATTACATAGCCTTCTTGTATGAGTGAATTACAAAAAGTTATTTGGCACAAGCACCATATTTATGAAGCCTATGAGAGTCAACCTATCCAAGATAGTTGTGCTTTATTATCTTTTAAGCAATTTTGAAACACATATCCTGAATTGATAGAGGTGCTAATGATTCTAGTTGTGAAATACTTAGTTTCTCCACTTTGTAGGAAAGCAAAGAGAAACAAGTATGGTGAAATCTTTTGGAAACAAGAACATATATGGAAATGTTGCAATGAATGTCCTGTTTTAAGAAATCCTATCACTAGGTAACATGTTGCTGAATGGCCACAGATCACACATTACAAGTGCATGTATAATCCATTTATATGGCAGTGGATGTGAAGGGAAAAACGTCATAGTCGTAGTCACTGTTTCCCCTAAAATGGTGCACACTTGGAGAATACCCCACATCATTTGCACCCTAGACACTTGGCAGACAACCACGATAGTTAGACTTTATTCACAACACATTTGGGGAATACAGTTGAGGTTAGGGCTGGGCAATTATGACCTAAATCAAAATCACGATTAATTGAATATGTAACCTCGATTACGATTAATGTAAGATTATTTAGGCCACACCCCTTTTTGTATACCACACACCCTATTTGCATGCTACACCATTGAATTAATATTTATTCCATGAGCCTGCTGTATACTACTGTATATAATATACCCCCTGACACTGCCCCCCCCACAATTTATTGCCCCCAGAGTGCTCCCCATACAGTATAATGCCCCATAGCTGCCCGCAGACATTATAATGGTCCTATAACTGCCTCCACACAGTATAATACCCCTAGTTGTCCTCCACGCAGTATAATGCCCCCATAGCTGCCCCCACACACTATAATGCCCACCATAGCTGCCCCCACAGATTATAATGCCCCCATAACTGTCCTCCACACCGTATAATGCCCTCATAACTGCCCTTTACACAGTATAATGGCCCCATAACTACCCTCCCCACAGTATAATGCCCCCATAGCTGCCTCTGCATAGTATAATGCTGCCATAACTGACTTCCACGCAGTATAATGCCCCCGTAGCTGCCCTCCACACAGTATAATGCCCCCATAACAGCCCCCCTATCTGCACCCCACACAGTATAAAGTCCTCCATAGCTGCCCCCACACTGTATAATGCACCCACAGCTGCCCCCAATAGTGCCTGAGAAAAATAATAATATACATACTCACCTAACCCCGTTCCAATGAGGAGTGGAGGAGATCCCTCTGCTCCTCTGGTCTGTACTGCTCAGTGCAGACAGCAGCAATGACGTCACTGCCTCGTGTCCAGTGATACATAGTGAATAGTAGAGCATGGACCTTACGGTCCCCTGTTCTCCCATTGGGATAAACTGTACTTGCGTCCTGAAGATGCAGATAATGTTTAAACCAGGAGAAAATAATTGATAAAACCAAAATTTGCAAGATGACGTTGATTAGTTGCACTGAATTTCGATTTAGATTATTATTCGATTAATTGCCCAGCCCAAGTTGAGGTATGCTTTTTTCTGTCAAATGTATCCCAAAAGCGTATGTTTGGTGCATAGAAACCTATGAGTATGTCACATACATTTGGATACCTTTTTTGCTAACTTATGTAGCCTAATGCGCCAAATAGCTAAAATTATTATTTTTAATATAGTATAAAAGGCTGAAATTACAGTGTCCATTTTATTGCCATTAACTCTTAACCCCTTAAGGACACAGCAATTTTTTTCATATCTGACGTGTCACATTATGGGGTAATAACTTTGGAATGCTTTCATATATCCAAGCGATTCTGAGATTATTTTCTGTGTGACGTCCGGCGCCATTTTCCTGTGGACCGAAAGTTGCGGCCGGACAGTAAGATTACTACTTCCGGTCGCGGCTTCCGGACTTGTGCACTTGGAGCGGAGGTAGCAGACGGAGTGGACGGACCGGAGGGTGCGGCGGCGGCACTAAATTGAGCTGTATTTGAGCTGGTGCTGTATTTATGTACTGAGCTTAGTTCTGGGGCTGCATTTATGTGCTGAGCTTGGTTCTGGTGTTGTATATATATGTAGTGAGCTTGGTTCTGGTGTTGTATTTATGTGCTGAGCTTGGTTCTGGTACACTGTTTCCATAAGTCCCATAGAACTGAATGGTAATTACGGAAACAGCGTAGTTTGCATGCTACTCTGCTTCCGTAACTGCCTTTCACAACTATGAGTTATGGAAAGTCCATGGTCAGGAAGTGGCCGAGAGGCAGCGATAGCAGAAAGAGGTAGAACAGTGTTTAGGGGACCCGGTTCTATAGATAGGTGCAGTTGCCAGAGGTGGGACTCGCATCTATCTGACAGGATCCACAGGATATGTCATAAATTTCCGTCACGGGAAAACCTCTTTAAAGTGTAACTAAACTTCTAAAAAACTTCTGACATGTCATAGTGAAATGTCAGAAGTTTTGATCGGTGGGGGGTCCGAGCACTGAGACCCCCATGGATCGCTAAAACAAAGTGGCAGAAGCGCTCAGGTGACCTCTGTGCCGCTTCGTTTCTGATCTGCTTTTCTCGGAAAGCCGAGCAAGCGGTGTACGGACGTATACCACTCCGAAGAATGTCGAACAGAAGCGAAGCGGCGCAGCATTCAATCGTGTGCTTCTGCTGCTTCACTTTAGCGATCGGTCTGGGTCTCAGTGCTCGAATCCCCCGCCGATTAAAAGTTCTGACATATCACTATGACATGTTAAAAGTTTAGTTACACTTTAAAGAGAGGTGTTATAATTTTTTATTATTATTATTATTATAATTATTTTTTTTAATAAAACAATGTATCCATGTGTGTTTGGTGCAACTTTCTAAATACTTTTTATTAAAAATTATTTTAACTTTTTGAGATACAGCTGCTTTATATCCTGTATACAGAGCAGCTGTATCTAGTGCTAAAACATGTATCCGTCATGTCAGTGGCACTGACGGGTACAGTGTCAGCGGGTTGGGGGGATTGAATTGCGTTGTGTCAACAGCCCAGGGCCCATGGTATACTTAATATGCCACTGGTTCACACGCTTACTAAAAAACGTCTGAAAATATGGAGATGTTTTCAGAGAAAACAGCTTCTGATTTTCAGGCGTTTTTGAAGCTGAAATTGAAGCTTCTTTTAATTTGGAGCTTCTTTTGAGCCTTCTTTTCAGGCTTCTTTTGAGGCGTTTTTTGAGGTGTTTTTCATAGTGTTCAATGGAAAATCAGCTCCAAAAAACGCCTCAAGAAGTGACATGCTACTTCTCTTAGGCTATGTTCACACGGAGTATTTTGGGGGAGGAATATCTGCCACAAAGCTCCAAACGGAATTTTGAGGCAGATATTCCTCCCCCAAAATACTCCGTGTGAATAGCAATGATCGCGCCGTTTTTCGCCCGCGGCCATTGAGCGCCGCGGGCAGAAAACACGCTTTCTCCTGCCTCCCATTGAAGTCAATGGGAGGTCGGAGGCGGAAGCGCCCGAAGATAGGGCATGTCGCTTCTTTTTCCCGCGAGGCAGTTTTACTGCTCGCGGGAAAAAGACGCCGACGCCTCCCATTGAAATCAATGGGAGGCGTTCTCGGGGAGTTTCTGCCGAGTTTTGCGACGCGGTTTCCGCGTCAATAAACTCGGCAAAAGACCCCGTGTGAACATAGCCTTAAGGCTATGTTCACACGGAGTATTTTGCAGGAGGAATATCTGCCTCAAAATTCTGTTTGGAAGTTTGAGGCAGATTTTCGCTGCGTTTTTCGCCCCCGCGGCCATTGAGCGCTGCGGGCATAAAACACCGCGAAATACGCGAAATACGCTTTCTCTGCCTCCCATTGAAGTCAATGGGAGGTCAGAGGCGGAAACGCCCGAAGATAGGGCATGTCGCAGTTTTACTGCTCGCGGGAAAAAGACGCCGACGCCTCCCATTGAAATCAATGGGAGGCATTTTCGTGCCATTTTTGCCGAGTTTTGCGACGCAGTTTCCGCGTCAAAAAACTCGTCAAAATACTCTGTGTGAACATAGCCTAACGGAGCGTCTTTTTACGCTCCGTTTTTTTAAAACAGCGGCGTAAAAAGACACCCCGTGTGTACTAAATGCTGTTTTTCTCATTGATTTCAATGGGTAGATGTTTGTAGGAGTTCAGCTTTTGTTTTTTCAGTCATTTTTCGAGGCGTAAACGCCACGAAATACGCCTGAAAACACTGCGTGTGAACATACCCTTACTATTTTTTAAATTTAATCAGTCAATTGTCTATTTATACAATATTGTGGGAGCACAAGTGATATCATAAAAAACAGTGAACTATATATATGCCAGCCCACCATCATCCCTCTATATAACCCTATCATCCCTGTATATTAGCTCCATAATCTCTGTATTTAACCCCCATCATCCCTGTATATAACCCCATCATCCCTGTATATAACCCACATCATCCCTGTATATATGTAATATATGGAGTGAGCTGGGTGACTGTAATTAGAGCAGGTAATGACCCTGTGAACATAGAGGTGATTGGCAGAATGCAAATAGCTGAGATGCTGTGGAGGAAGAGGGGGATGTAAACTGTCTACTCAGATGCATCAAGGAATCATGGGTATGGTGGGTTGCAAGACAGGAAACAGCCAGGAACAGAAGCAAGGGATGTCAACAAACAGAAAGAGCAGCAGTGACGATAGAGATCAAACAGAAACTGGTTAGAGGGTAAGTAGGGGGTTTTAGGGAAGGCAAACCAAGACTGGGGAACACTTTTGAGAAAATAATTTTTTCCTGGCCAACCCCTTTAAGCCAGGCATCTAGAGGTTGTATCAGCTGTTCTAGGTCCCAATGCTTTTCATAGCAATGTCTCTCAAGAGTATTTACTTGAGAGCCAGTATCGAGCAAGGCTGAAAGTGTGACTCCATTGAGATGAATAGTGAAGACTGGACACTGTTCAATGTACTAGAATCCATTCTGGTGATGTGGGAGTAGGACCTAGTTTTCTTTCTCCTGAGGGGCAGTCCTTGGCCTTGTGGGATTTTCGTTTAACGGACAGCACTCTCTTTTGAAATAACCACTTCCACACCTGCAGCAAATGGGCTTTCCTGTTATGTCAAATCGGTCAAAAGGGAACCTACCCTGATTCCGGTAACTTCCACCTCCAGACCTATCACTGAATCTGTTGCTTGGGTACTGTTGGTCTCCCTTGGGATAGCGTTGCTTCATATCTTCCAACTTCTGGCACATCTTGCTGAGGCTCTTAGTTAGGAGGGCTACTTGGTAGTGTAATTCAGCGACGGGATCTTGTATTTGTTTGTGGGCACACTGCGCTAGTGCGACTTGGTTTCCAATGACCGCAGGATAATCTAGGGGGGACTCCCCGTAGGGTTTTGTAGAATGTGGGAGAACTTTGCTTTGCGCATCTGCCAATGCAGTCCCCAGGATTCGAATTGCTGTTTCTTTAAAGTCCAGGAAGGGACAACTAGGATTCTGGGAGGACAACATCCTGAGTTGGCTTCTAAGTGCTTCGGTTCCAGCTCCTTCAACAAACTGCTCCCTTAAAGCTTTGTCAGCTATTGCAGGATACAGGGGTTCCACTTGCATAACTGCCCGTTGGGCCTCCTGTATGGATAAGACAAAGTCTCTTAATGACTGACCGGGCTGCTGCTTCTTTCCAAAGAACCTCATCTTGAGTTTTGTTAGGGTATGTTCACACGGCCGAAAAATCGGAAGCAGAACGCCTCCAAATATCTGCCCATTAATTTCAATGGGAAATACGGCGTTCTGTTCCGACATTTACATGGCCGTTTTTCATTGACTCTATAGAAAAACAGCTCCAAAAACGACAGTAAAAAGCGCCATGAAAAACACGAGTTTGCTTAAAAACCGGCTGAAAATCAGGAGCTGTTTTCCCTTGAAAACAGCTCCGTATTTTCAGAAGTTTTTTGCTAAGCAGGTGAACATACTCTTACAGTCCTTACTGCAAATGTGGCATGCAGCCGGTCTAGGATTTGCTCTGCTGGTTTCTTTCTGTTCGGGGCCAGGATTTCACTCTTCTTATTAGTATCTCAACCTGGTCTGGTAAGACAGGATGCAAACAAAACTTGGAGAGCATCTTTTCTCTGAATTTCCATAAAGTGTGGACTTCACCTTTATAGCGGGATAGCCAGGGTGCTCCAAAATAATAAGACATAGTAAGCGGCATCACCGGTGTGGCTGAGGGTGATCTGCTGCGGCAAGAGGAGCCGTTATCTCCTTCGTCAGACATGACTATTCTCTGTTCTGTAGTAGCCCCTAGCAACAGGGTACTTAATTGCCGGCTATGCACTAAGTCTCTCTGGGATTCACTATATTCTGCACATTCTTGGCTGCTATCTTCTTAAGGCACATACGTGATCATTCTGTTCGCGATTCCAAAATGTAGCGTGAGAGCGGCATACCCGAGAAGGGATGGGAAAGGCGTAGGTCCACAAAATGGCTGTCGGCTGAGCTCTTAGTGATGATCACGGTGGCTATGAGGCCTTCCCACTCTCTCAGGGCCCAGCTAGTGATGAGGGGGTTTGGTTGGGTTAATGAGGATGTCAGTCTCTAAATCCCCCGAGACATTCCCTGTGTCTGCTCCTATCCTGATGGTGTTTTGGGTTGTCCTTAATGTTAGGTGTACAAAGGAAGACAGGAGGCTGCGGTGGCAGTTAAACAGAGTCAGCTTGCAGCAGACTTTACTTAGTTGCAAAATGTCAGTTATAAGTCCTCACAAAATGGAGATGCAAGATGCAACACAGCGAAGTGCAAGTATGGTGTTTTCTACGCTATTGTAATCTACTCTGTTGCTACCTGTGGTTGATCCCAGGAATATATGTTGTTTAGGGCTTTTCTAACCCATATCACTACCTCTTTATACTGTCAGGCTCTCTGGCTCTGTTCCCAATTCCTGGATTTACTAAGCTTCACAGATTTTGTAGTCAAAGGCCCTTAGGGTAAGGCCACACGGACACGGTCGCAACGCAGCTAACAACCGCGCCGGCACCATGTTCGGTGCGGCTGTCAAACAGCCTGTTAGTGGCCGCATGTAAACCGTCCCTTTATCTGAAAAATCGTGCGGCGATGAATTAATACACCCTTAATGGGCATACAATTTTCAAATTACAACAACTTACCCCCTATTCATTCTCTATGGCAGCGTCGGAAAAAGCAGAACACTATCTCAGGCGCTCCCATAGAGAATGAATGGAGCGGCAGTGCGCATGCGCATGTAACCGGAATACCCCTTAACGAGCTTTTTGACAGCCGTTCCTACATAGTGCCAGCACGGTTGTTGGCCTCGTTGCGACCGTGTCAGTGCCGCTCTGTGTGGCCGTACCCTTAGGCTCGTTGATCGATGCTCGTTTGTTCCTTCCACAAGGAGCTATTATCAGAAATGTATAGGGACGAGCGCTTGTTACTCTGATCGCTCATCCCCATACATTTCTATCATGTCGGCAGGGAGATGTGCGGCCGACAGCGATAATATTTTAGGCTGCGTAAACTATACAATCAGCCGATGAATGAACGTTTGCTCTATCATCGGCAGTTCGTTGCCCTGTTTACACAGGGCAATTATCGGGAACCAGATAATTGGCCAATGTAAAAGGGCCCTTACAATATGATCTATTTCTCTTTCCTGCTTTATATCCTGTGCGAGCTGCTCTAGCTTGTCCTCAGAGGATCAACTGCCTGATCTTGCAGCATAACTGATCACTACTGGCTCACACTGTCAACTAGCTCCAACTGCCACTCTGAGGGGGGGGGGGGATCCCTTATATATAAACGAAACTCCTCCCACCTTCTGTAAACTTCCAGGAAAATACCATCTTGCATAACATCATAAAATACATTTACAACATATGGTCTCACAAGTAGTGTTTTGGGGGACACTACATATGTATGTGTGTAACTATATGTGTATGTAATGTTTGTAACTATATGTGTATGTAATGTATGTGTGATAACTATATGTGTATGTAATGTATATGCATGTGTGTTTATGTGTGTGTAATATGTATGTATGTGTGTGGTATAGCGGTATAATGTATAGTATCACTATTTGTTAGTGCTATAGCAGCACTATGTATGTATTTTTGTAGCTTTATTGTATGTATAATTGTAGCATTTATGTAGCAATTATGTAAAGCGAGTTCAGTAACTGTAAGGAGGATTTATTCAAAGCAGGTCTTGATTCACACATTGCGTATTTGGTGCCGATTTTGTTGCAAATTATGAAGCAGATTTTTGAGCCAAAGCCAGACATGGTTTCAAAGGGAATGAGAAATATAAAGGAAGAACATATTCTTCTCCTTTTTCCTGGATTCACATTTGACTTTGGCTAAAACCTGCATCAAAATCTGCACTAAATTCTGCAACAAATATGCGACGTGTGAATCCAGCCCTACAGGCTGTCGTCCAAGAAAAAAGTATCTTCTGATTAAGAAAATGGAAAGCAGCTGTCACGATCTAGGGGTATGAGGACCCACTAGGCCACTCCACTGTAGCGTAGTGGCAGCTGGCCAAAAAACAGTCCATAAAGTCTATGCAATAGTTCTTAGCACAAGAGTACCCGTAAGAGTCCAGAAAGTAGCAGAGGCTTTGGCACAGAT
The DNA here is from genome assembly GCF_050947455.1 of Rhinoderma darwinii. Classification (NCBI taxonomy): domain Eukaryota; kingdom Metazoa; phylum Chordata; class Amphibia; order Anura; family Rhinodermatidae; genus Rhinoderma; species Rhinoderma darwinii. The sequence goes on from NC_134691.1 coordinate 236,149,770, forward strand.
GGAACTTGACGTGGCAGATGACGCCACACGTGGTGGATGATACCAGACAGGGTATATGACAGCAGCCGTGGCGGATGATAGCAGACGTGGCAGGTGACACCAGGCGTGGCAGATGACAACAGGCTTGGCAGATGACACCAGGCGTTGCAGATGATACACACGATTCCAACTAAAGACTTATGTACAGGAGACAACACAGCAACGGGATACAGGAAGCAGGACATGGGAACACTGGATACAACAAAGGGACCCTTTGCAATACGAACACGGGTAGACAACAACAATGCTCAGGCAAGGAGTGGAAGTACAGAGCCCTTTTTATAGTCTAGGGTGATCTGGGGATAGATTAGGGAACTTTTAGTAAGCGCGCAGCCTAATACACAGTCCAGGACAGGATGGCCGCCTGAGCTGGCGTCTACTAGTACTACTAGTTGTGTGGTCACTACTATATTCTTTAATTATAGAGACTCAGAGAGGTTTTATCTGACTGTTGTTTGGTATTCAAGTTGACCGTCGCTGTCTCAGATATGTCTTGCATATGGATGGACACAGCGCTGACGTCATTAGGACACTCTTTTGGCTTCCATTGGGCTACTAAAATTCTACAGTTACATTTAGCGTGTTCGCCGTGAGCTTTCCCGACATACATGCTAAAAATAGAGCCACAACGTGAACTGAAGTAGGTCTTATTGGGCAACTTGCCACTTTTGAAATTAATTCTACATTGTGCTAGAAAATTCTGACCCTCCAGTTTTTAACAAACTTCTGACATATCATAAAAACATATCAGAAGTGGCTAGTCTGTGCACTAGAATTAAGCTGGGGCTAAATGCACACTTTGTGTCGTACGACACTCAAACTTGACTTCTCCCCTTAGGCTGGGTTCACCCGACCTATTTTCAGACGTAAACGAGGCGTATTATGCCTCGTTTTACGTCTGAAAATAAGGCTACAATACGTCGGCAAACATCTGCCCATTCATTTGAATGGGTTTGCCGACGTACTGTGCCGACGACCTGTCATTTACGCGTCGTCGTTTGACAGCTGTCAAACGACGACGCGTAAAAATACAGCCTCGTCAAAAGAAGTGCAGGGCACTTCTTTCAGACGTAATTTGAGCCGTTCTTCATTGAACTCAATGAAGCACAGCTCAAAATTTACGGCTGTCAGAGAAGCCTCGCAAAATGCGAGGAGGAGGAATTACGTCTGAAACGAGGCAGCTGTTTTCTCCTGAAAACAGTCTGTCATTTCAGACGTAAAAGCCTGCTACCGTGTGCACATACCCTTACAGTTGCAGTCCTGGAGAATGCAAACTGTGTCATTTAAATTAGTTTAGCAAAAAGCTCTGCTAAAATTCTGAATCAACTTTATTGCAGACTTGTGTCAAATCATAAGAAGTGCAATTAGTGCTGCTAAACGTAAAGGCTATGTACACCTATCAGTGTGTTTTGTGCAAAATTGTAAATACTTTTTTTTAAAAATAACTTTTACTTTTTGAGATATAGCAGTTTTGTATCCTGTATGCACAGCAGCTGTGTCTAGCGCTGAAACCTGTATCAGTAAGATCATCGGCACTGACAGGTGTTACCGATCACATCTAAGTTCATAACGCAGGACCCACTGGCAGTGAACCCATCAGTGCCGTTGACCTGACGGATTCAGGCCTGAGCGCATTATACAGCTGCTCTGCATACAGGATACAAAGCAGCTGTATCTAAAAAAAAATAATCCTTTTTAATAAAAAGTATTCAGAAAGTTGCACCAAACGGATTCAGGTCTGGGCGCACTATACAGCTGCTCTGTATATAGGATACAAAAATGTTTGATAGATGCGGGTCCCACCGTCACAGCCTGCATTTAACATATAAATTAGGACTTTTTCTTGGCATATACAAGGTTAGGTTAGGTCCAGAATTATTTGGACAGTGACACAATATTCATGATTTGGGCTCTGCATTGGATTTGAAATGAAACAACTGAGATGCAATTGAAGTGTAGACTTTCAGGTTTAATTCAAGGGGTTGAACAAAAATATCCTGTGAAACGTTAAGGAATTGCAACCATTTTTCTACACAGCCTCTTCATTTCAGGGGCTTAAAAATATTAGACAAATGAACATTACCATAAATAAAATGTTTTTTTTTTTTTTAATACTTTGTAGAGAATCATTTGCAGGCAATGACTGCCTGAAGTCTGGAAACCAAGGACATCACCAAACTCTGGGCTTTCTCCTTTGTGATGCTTTGTCAGGACTTTACTGCAGCTGTCTTCAGTTGTTGCTTGTTTGTGGGTCTTTCTGCCTAAAGTTTTAAAGTGAAATGCATTCTCGATCGGTTTGAGATCTGGTGATTGACTTGGCCATTGCAGAATATTCCACTTCTTTGCCCTAAAAAACTCCTGGGTTGCTTTAGCAGTATGTTTTGGGTCATCGTCCATCTGTACTGTGAAGTGACATCCAATCAACCTTGCTGCATTTGGCTGAATCTGAGCAGAAAGTATATCCCTGAACACTTCAGAATTCATCCGGCTGCTTCTGTCTTCAGTCACATCATCAATAAATACTAGTGACCCACTGCAGCCATGCATGCCCATGCCAACACACTGCCTCCACCATGTTTTACAGAGGATGTGGTGTGCTTTGGATCATGAGCTGTTCCAAGCCTTCTCCATACTTTCTTCCTCCTATCATTCTGGTACAGGTTGATCTTAGTTTCATCTGTCCGAAGAATGCTGTTCCAGAACTGGGCTAACTTCTTTAGATGTTGTTTGGCAAAGTCTAATCTGGCCTTTCTATTTTTGAGGATTGTAGTAAACCCTCTGTATTTGCTCTCATGAGGTCTTCTCTTTATGGTAGACTTAGATACTGATACACCTACATCCAGGAGAGTGTTCTTCACTTGGGTAGATGTTGTGAAGGGCTTTTTCTTCACCATGGAAAGGATTCTGCGATCATCCACCACTGTTGTCTTCGGTGGACGTCCAGGCCTTTTGGAGTTCACGAGATCACCAGTGCGCTCTTTTTTTTTCTTTCAAGAATGTACCAAGCTGTTGATTTGGCCACTCCTAACATTTGTGCTATCTCTCTGATGGATTTCTTCATTTTTTTCTGCCTAACGATGTTCTGTTTCACTTGCATTGAGAGCTCCTTTGACCTCCTGTTGTGGGTACACAGCAACAGCTTCCAAATGCAAATGCCACACCTGGAACAACTCCAGACCTTTTACTTGCTTAATTGATGATGGATTAACGAGGGGAAAGCCCATGCAGCCCATTAAATAGCTTTTGAGATAATTGTCCAATTACCTTTGGTCCCTTGCAAAAGAAGCAGCTACATGTTAAAAAGCTGTAATTCCTAAACCCTTCCTCAAATTAGGATGTGAATACCCTCAAATTAAAGCTGGGAGTCTGCACTTTAAGTCAATATTGATTATATAACTGTATATTCAATATGTTTTGGTAAACAGCTAAAATGCCAAAACTTGTGTCACTTTCTAAATAATTCTGGACCTACCTGTACCTGTAAAGAGCAGGCCTAAGGTGGTATACACTAAGGCAGGGTAGTCGGAGAAAAGATGGTATAGAGACCAGGAGTAGTGGCAACACAAAGTCTTTACTCAGGCCAGTGTTGACTCACATGCGACCACAGCAGACAACAGAACATTTCTCAACACTTGAGAGGCACAATCTCTTGAATAAATTCCAATTAATTCAGGCAATGGTGGCTGGCTGACTCACACTCGCAGGACAGAGAAAAGGGCACTCATTCCCAGGAGCGGACTGGGAGCTTAAAGTGGCCCTGGAAAAAATCTAAATGTGGCCTCATGTTGTGGGTGGGGCCAGCACAAGTAGGCAGAGTCAACAAACCATTAGCTGTAGCCACATTGGTGATAGATCTAATAATGCAGCCTTATTATTATCAGCATACAGCCGACAGCCGCATTGTATGGAGCGGGCTCAGCCTGTGAGCCCACTCCATACTTCCCCTACCCGGCTATGACGTATGGATACGTTATATGTCGGGAAGCGGTTAATATAATGTATGTGCTGATAAAGCTCCCAGGAGATGCATTAAACGGTTTAAAAAATGGATGTCTCTGCTATCCGTCCCGCATAGGCGCCCATGTTAAAAAAAAAAAAAAAAAAAAAGCACATACATGTGCATTGGAATAGCACAGCCTTCAAAGCTATTCTACAACAAGTGGTAACAGGAAGAGCCGGGTACGATCCAGTACCCGACCATCTGTAGCAACGGTGGGCACTGGGGCGGCAGAAGGCTGGTATTATTAGGCTGGAAAGCCCAAAACAGTGGCCCTTCCCACCCTGGTAATGCTTGCCTGCTGCTGCTATGTTGTATCTGACTAGTTATGAAAAATGGGGGGGACCACACGTTGTTTTTTTCTGATTATTAATTTATTTTAAATTTTTCATAACCAGCCAGATACAACATACTACCAGCAGGCTAGCATTACCAGGGTGGGAAAGCCATGTTTTTTGGGCTTTCCCTGCAAATAATACCAGCCTGCGGCTGCCCCATTACCCGACCGACACTACAGAAGGTCAGGTACTGGATCGTACCTGTCTCTTACTGGTACCCCTGTTGGCGGTGGGAACCGGGGTAATAATGGGGGGTTAGTGTTAGCCTTTTCGCCAGCTAACACTAAGTCCCCCCTTATTAATCAGACAGCTGCCTTTACTAAGGCAGTAGTAACATAAAACACAGAGACATAAAAAAAAAATTGTATTGAAATAAAAAAAAAAAACACACAACCCTCATTAACCATTTTATTAAGAATAAAAAAAAACGTCATCGACGTAGTCCTCGAATCCGAAGTAGTCCAGCAACCGAACCTGTCAAAAAAACACAAAAATAAATAAATCAGTCACACATAAAAGAGCAAAACAATTATTATACTTCTCTTTCCTGGGTCTAGCACTGGGAAACTCCTGACGTCACTGCCTATATATGACAGTGACATAAGAAGCAGTGCTTGATTCCCTGTGTAGAGGCTCTCACCCGGAACTACGGTACAGGGAAAGCTCCTGACGACACTGTCCTTATATGGAAAGTGATGTCATGGGCTTCCCCACAGTTGGAGTCCCCGAGCAGAACACTAATAAAGGCTCTGCCCTGGGATTCTGGCACTGGGAAAAGTCCTGACGTCACTGTTCATATGTCAGGAGCAGTGCTGGAGTCCTCAGGCAGAGTGCTAGCTGATGCTCTGCTCGGGGACTTCAGGCCGCGTGGTTAGCCCCATTGGATTTTAATGTAGCCATGTGACGACCGTAAAAAAACAAATAGGGCCTTAAGGGTGCATTGAAAAACATTGGATGTTTTAGAATAACTAACTGCCTGTCCCCTCTGTTTGCAGGCAGCCTAGTCTCTGAAAGCCCCTGAAGTCCCCTCCCAGCTATGCCCCTGCATAACACACACAGCACACAGTCTCACAACACACACACACACACACACACACATATATATATACATACACACACATATATATTATATATATACACACAAACGCACACACATATATATACACACACACTCATATATATATATATATACACGCACTCATATATACATCCACTCATATACATACATATATATATATATATATATATATATATATATACACACACACTTATATATACACATAGATATAAATATACACACGCACACTTACACACACACACACACACACACACACACACACACACACACACACACACACACACACACACACACACATATATATATATAAATAAATACATACATATACACACACTCATATATATATATATATATATATACACATACTCATATACACACATATACACACACACACTCATATATATACATAGCAGACAGTGGACGGAGGCTCCTGCATACATCTGTGTATGTGGGGATTTCTTTATATCACAGTTCAGTCACCACATACACAGATGTATGCAGGACTGTACAGGAGAGCGGCCCCTGATTAGTGGAGCGGCCGGCTCACAGGGAAAATTCCCAGCAAAGTACATGGCCAACCCGCCCTTGCTCCTTCCTGATGCAAGGGTATGTCCTGAATAAAATTCGGCCTATCCCAGTTCGCAACATGCTGCTCCTCACCACTAGCTGCTCACCGGGGAGGCTCCCATCTGCACGCTATGACACCACATACAGCCAACACCCGCTGAGTATAGAACAGGCTTAGTCCATGAGCCCTCTCCATGCTCCCCCTTGGTAACATACAGTAACATCACATGTCGCAAAGGGGTTAAGTACACATTGCACCAAATTATATAAACTGCACTATATATATATATATATATATATATATATATGTATATATATATATATATATATATATATATGCACATTCTGCCCACACTCTTACATATGCTAAATGTAGGCCAAGGCACGTGCGTTGCCTAGACTGGATACAATTGTATAAATTTCTTAGCTCAGATCAAGACAAGCTATGTAGGGTTTTACAGTCTGTAAATAAAAACTAAATATAAACTAAAATATAGATTGTTGTCATTCACTTACAGCAAACTAATATCCAAAAAATGGTAAAGAATTGAAACATAAAGTATATTAATGTTATAGAGTGATTAAGCTTTATTTCTATAAAACTTGTAAACCTCTTTAAGAAAATACTAGGGAAGATGTGCATGCATCTCATTGCAAGTGCATATCCATTAATTTATTACGACTACATGCTTTTCTTGTCCTGCAACAACTGGAATTCCAGATGACTGGTACATGTTCTTTGGGAATCAAATTGTTTTATACACATTAATTCTGTATGAGACTGTGTAGAAACACACAAAGATAAACCTGCAATGACAGAGACTGTGTTCCCTTGACCCTCAGCCAGCAACCTGGTCATTGTCAACCAAATCATTAGACTTAGTAAATGTGCTATGGACAATTCTAGATCAACATTCAACTAAGGCTATGGATGTGTCCACCCTACCCTTTGCTTGAATTTGGTTAACGACCCCAATTCCTTATAAAAACAAATTCAATACAATATCGTGACATGCTGGCAAACCCTTGACAGAATATTGAAAAATCATATTTTTTTCCCCAAAGCTGGTCGTATCGCGTCACATATATCAGATAAGAGAAAAGATAGGGCAGGACACATGTATATTCACATCTGCATTGGAGGCTCTGTGGCAGATTCATACTTGACAGGAAAAATAGCGCTAATTGAAAAATTATTTTTCACGTCAAATGAACAAACACCTCGGCGAAATCTGACGGACCACATTGTAAGTCAATGCGCTCTGTGAAGTGCTGCTGGTATTGGTCATGCGTCATATTCGACTATGCGTTGTTCGTTTCCACTATAAGCGGAAACCCCAATGCAAGTGTGAAAAGGGTCTTAGTATATTTATACATTTCCTGTACATAACTAGTGACTATTTTGGTTCAGCATCTAATAGCTCTCTTGAAGCAATCTGCTGTTTCTTCCTAAGATAGACTAGTCCACAGATCTTATATTGAACCCTTTAAATGGACACTAACTTTTCAAACAACGTATGCTAATCTAATAGTATACCTAATATAGAACAACTTTGTAATTTAAGGTCCTATTACATGGCCCGACGAGGGCCGTGTATACGAGCGCCGGCCGATCAATGAGACAGCTCATTGATGGGTGCTCCTTTGCTTCCTTCACATTGAGCTATTATCATTAATGTATGGGGACGAGCTCTCATTAATACGATCGCTCATCCCCATACATTCCTTTTTTTTTTAAGGGTAATTTTATTAAGACCACATATTAAAACAATAGTACAGGTACAAAAATATAATAAACTGAGTGGTACGCAGATTAAGCAATACAACAGTACCAAATACATAAGATCAATTATGAACAAAGAACACGCAAATACAGTTTCCCACATATTGATATGCAGATTAGTTTAAAAAAAAGCAAAGAAAGAAAACCAAAACTAAAACACGAATTAACAGCCTTTCATTATGAGCAGTAGATAGAAAATACATTGGATCAGTCAAAAGGAGACTTCCAGTGGAGGAATGGGTGAGCAAACCAAGACGTCAGCAATCTCAGGCCCAACCAGCCAAGGCCATGTCAGATCTATAAACTGGTATGAGGGTTGGCTATGCACGAGCTCCATATTTTGACAAGTTTATCAGGACATCCATGCGCTTCATAGGTGAGCTTAAAAAGTGGCAGGGTAGAGTTTACCAACGCAATTCATGCTGACAATGTAGGAACCTTAGGATGCCTCCAAATCAGGAGTATAGTTTATTTGGGCATAAAATAAGAGGAGCATCATAAGAGATGTAACGGCCACAATATGTATAAGTTCTTCTACCAACAATAAAAGACAAACCCTTGGTTCAAGAACAGATGTAGCTATCTTTAACTTGATTCTGATAACTTCCTGCAGCATGATATCACACTACAAAAGCCATTGAAAAACTCAAGATAAGGGTTCCAGCCATTGTTTATTTAATGCGTTAACCCCTTCCCTCTTTAGCCACTTTTGACCTTCCTGACAGAGCCTCATTTTTCAAATCTGACATGTTTCACTTTATGTGGTAATAACGTCGGAATGAGTTTACCTATCCAAGCGATTCTGAGATTGTTTTCTCGTGACACATTTGACTTTATGGTACTGGCAAAATTTGCTCGATATGTTCAGTATTTAATTGTGAAAAACACCAAAATATAGCGAAAAATTGCAAAAATTAGCATTTTTCTTAACTTAAATGTATCTGCTTGTAAGACAGGCAGTTATAACACACAAAATTGTTGCTAATTAACATCCCCTATATGTCTACTTTAGATTGGCATCATTTTTTGAACATCCTTTTATTTTTCTAGGATGTTACAAGGCTTTGAACTTTAGCAGCAATTTCTCACATTTTCAAGAAAATTTCAAAAGGCTATTTTTACAGGGGCCAGTTCAGTTGTGAAGTGGCTTTGAGGGCCTTATATATTAGAAACCCCAAAAAAGTCACCCCATTTTAAAAACTTCACCCCTCAAAGTATTCAAAACAGCATTTAGAAAATTTCTTAACCCTTTAAACTTTTCACAGGAATTAAAGCAATGTAGGGGTGAAATTTACAAATTTCATATTGTTTTGCAGAAATTATTTTTTAATCCAATTTTCTATATAACACAGAAAGTTTTACCAGAGAAATGCAACTCAATATTTATTGCCCTGATTCTGCAGTTTTAGGAAATATCCCACATGTGGCCGTAGCGTGCTACTGGACTGAAGCACCGGCCTCAGAAGCAAAGGAGCACCTAGTGGATTTTGGGGCCTTATTTTTATTCGAATATATTTTAGGCACCATGTCAGGTTTGAAGGGCTCTTTCGTTGCCAAAACAGTGGAAATCCCCCAAAAGTGATCCCATTTGGGAAACTACACACCTCAAGGAAATTATCTAGGGGTAAAGTGAGCATTTTGACCGCACAGGTTTTTTACAGAAATTATTAGAAGTAGGCCGTGAAAATTAAAATCTACATTTTTTCAAAGAAAATGTAGGTTTAGCTAATTTTTTCTCATTTCCACACGGACTGAAGGAGAAAAAGCACTGCAAAATTTGTAAAGCAATTTCTCCCGAGTAAAACAGTACCCCACATGTGGTAATAAAAGGTTGTTGGGACACACGGCAGGGCTTAGAATGGAAAGAGCGCTATTTGGCTTTTGGAGATCACATTTAGCAGGAATGGTTTGCGGAGGTCATATCGCATTTGCCCCTGAGGGGACAAAAGAATGAAAACGACCAAAAAGTGACTCCATTTAGGAAACTACACCCCTTGAGGAATTCATCTAGGGGTGTAGTAAGCATTTTGACCCCATAGATGTTTCATAGAATTTATTAGAATTGGGCAGTGAAAATAAAAACAATCCTTTTTCTTCAATAAGACATAGCTTTAGCGCAAAATTTTTCATTTTCTCAACAAATAAAGGAAAAAAAGAACCCAACATTCGTAAAGCAATTTCTCCCAAGTACGGCAATACCCCATATGTGGTCATAAACTGCTGTTTGGGCACACGGCAGGGCTCAGAAGGGAAGGAGCGACATTTGGAGTGCAGATTTTGCTGGATTGGTTTCTGGGCGCCTGTGGGACCAAAACAGTGGAAACCCCCTAGAAGTGACCCCATTTTGGAAACTACACCCCTCAATGCATTTACCTAGTGGTGTAGTGAGCTTGTTAACCCTGCAGGTGTTTTGTAGAATTTAGTGTGCACTCAATGTTGCAGAGTGAAAATGGAATTTTTTCCATAGATATGCCAATATGTGGTGCCCAGCTTGTGCCACCATAACAAGACAGCTCTCTAATTATTATGCGGTGTTTCCCGGTTTTAGAAACACCCTACATGTGGCCCTAATCTTTTGCCTGGACATTCGACCAAGCTCAGGAGTGAAAGCGTACCATGCGAAATTGAAGCCTAATTTGGCGATTTACAAAGTATTTGTTCACAATTGCAGAGGCTCAGATGTGAAATAATAAAAAGAAACCCCTGAGAAGTGACCCCATTTGGAAACTGCACCCCTCAAGGCATTTATTAAGGGGTGTAGTGAGCATTTTTACCCCATAGGTCTTTTCCATAAATGAATGCGCTGCGGATGGTGCAAATTAAAAATTTATATTTTTCCCTAGATATGCCATTTCAGTGGCAAATATGTCATGCCCAGCTTATGCCACTGGAGACACACACCCCAAAAATTGTTAAAAGGGTTCTCCCGGGTATGACGATGCCATATACGTAGAAGGAAACTGCTGTTTGGGCACACTGTAGGGCTCAGATGGGAGAGAGCGCCATTTGCCTTTTGGAGAGCGGATTTTGCTTGGTAATAGATTTGTTTGAGTATTACTGGTGTTTCCATTTATAATGTGGGGGTACATGTAAGCTGGGCAGAGTACATCAGGGGCATAGTTAGGTGGTATAATAATAGGGTAAAAAAACAATAAAATAATTCATAGATGTGTGTTACGCTGTGAAGCAATCCTTTCTGCACAGGCCGGTGTCGCACTGATATATGGCGTCATTTCTTATGCCCCTTTTGGTCCACTCTCCGCACCTTTGCAGTTTGGGGAATTTTGCTGGGAAAGTGTTGTCCTGATATAATACAGGCACCGTCGCTTCCAGCGGATATGTTTGGGCCCTCCCCTTCCTGGTTCCCTAATTTTAGGTCCTTGATAAATCGCCTCTTGAAACAGAAGAAATATTCCCCTCGGGCACAACTGCATATTTTTTATTTCCTGACTCATTGGAGCCATAACTAATTTTATTTTTTTCATAGACGTAGTGGTATGAGGGCTGTTTTTTTTGCGGGACGAGATGTAGCGATTATTGGTACAATTTTGGGGTACATTCGACTTTTTGATCACCTTTTATCCTATTTTTTGGGAGGCCTGGTAAACAAAAAAATGCAATTCTGGCATAGCTTTTTTAGTTTTTTTTTATACAGCGTTCACCATGCGTTATAAATTACATGTTAACTTTATTCTGCGGGTCAGTCTGATTCCGGCGATACCTAATTTATAGCACTTTTTTATGTTTTACAACTTTTTGCACAATAAAATTACTTTTGTAAAAAGAATTAATTTTTTCTGTCGCCAAGTTGTGAGAACCATAACTTTTTAATTTTTTTGTCGACGGAGCTGTATGAGGGCTTGTTTTTTGCGAGACAAGCTATAGTTTTTATAGGTACCATTTTTGGATACGTGCGAATTTTTGATCACTTTTTATTCAAATATTTGTAGGGCAAAGTGACCAAAAAACAGAAACTCTGGTATAGTTTTTTTACGGTTCTTTTTTACACTGTTCACCACGTACAATAAATAATATAATATTTTGATACCTCAGGTCGTTACGGTCGCGACGATACCAAATACGTATGGTTTATTATTTCTTTCAATAATAAAGGACTTGATAGGAGTAAAAGGGCGATTCTGTTTTATTTTATTACTTGAAACTTTTATTGTTTTCAAACTTTTATTTTTTTCACTTTTTTTTACACTTTTTTATACTTTTATTTTACACTTTTTTTCAAGTCCCACTAGGGGACTTGAAGTTCCAACTGTCTGATGTTTTTTTTCTAATACATTGCACTACCTACGTAGTGCAATGTATTAGATCTGTCAGTTATTCACTGACAGCAAGCCGATTAGGCTTCCCCTCCCGGCCGGGCCTAATCGGCTTCCGTAATGGCAGAGCAGGAGGCCATTGTGTCTCCTGTTGCCATAGCAGCAGTCGCCAGTCCTGATTGCCTGTCAGGGCTGGCGATCTGCTAGCAACCGCTAAGATGCAGCTATCACTTTCGATTGCTGCATCGAAGGGGTTAATAGCAGGGATCAGAGCTAGCTCCGGTTCCTGCCATTACAGGTGGATGTCAGCTGATCAGGCTCTGCCGCCGGGCGGATCTTGACCAGCTTCCGTGCTAGGCAAACCGGGAGGCCAGTATTAGGCCTCCGGTTGCCATTGCAGCCACCGGAACCCCGGCAATTTCATTGCGGGGTTCCGATGAGCTGCAAACACCTTAAGTGCAGCATTCGCGTTTGAGTGCTGCACTTAAGGGGTTAATGGCGGGGATCGAAGCTAATTTCGGTCCCCGCCATTACAGCTGGATTTCAGCTGTAAGATACAGCTGAGATGCGGCGATGATGGCACCGGCTCAGCTTCTGAGCCGGTGCCAAACATTTGGCGTATGGATATGGCAATTTGCGGCAAGTCATAGCTTTCCATGGCGTACCCATACGGCAAATGTCGGGAAGGGGTTAAAAGTCAAGGTAAAGACGGCTACATCTGTATGTAAGGGAGTTCCAGAAATCTTTTACATAGTTACATAGGTTGAAAAAAGACATAGGTCCATCAGGTTCCACCTTTCTCAATAAATTACCTGTCTTTCATTGCTCGATTAATTATAACCCTCAATGCCATTCGTAAATAAATAGGCATCTAGACTTTTTTTAAATGCTGACATAGTATCTGCCATCACCAGGGCCGCCATCAGGGAGATATTAGGGGTACTGCTGTAAAGGGCCCGGCCAAACCTAATTGAAAGGGGGCCCGACAACTGCCGCGACTTGCCTTTGGTAGAAAAAAAACAGGCACCTGCAATGGGGCCCGTTCTTTTCACCGAAAGAAAGTCGTGAGCTGCGGGCCCCCCCTCTCGTCATGGGGGCCCGGCCGTCAAATACCGCTTGCGCGCACCCGCGAGCTACCTCGCGCACCTGCGAACGCCCGCACGCACCCATGTACGGTCGCGCGCTCCCGCGAGTGGACACGCGCACCCGCGAGCGCCCACGCACACCGGCGCACACACGACTCACCCGGGCCTCCTCCTCCTCCAGAGCGTAGCTGCGTAAGAATAGGGGGAGGAGTCAAGTTGCAGCGCAGCGGCAGGCGTTCTCCGATCCCCGACATTTTCTGGAGCCTGGAGGTGAAGGACTGGACCTGGAAGACATCGCCTGACAACGAGGACTGGAGTGGGAGCCAGCAGCTCTTCTGATACAGTGAGTAAAGTGTCTGAAAGTGCAGATTATGTATAGCCCTGTTCACACAGAGTATTTTGCGGGCAGAAAAAATCGGCCTCAAAATTCCTTAAAGAATTTTGAGGCAGATTTTGACCTGCCCACACTATCTTGCCGCGTTTTTTGCTGCGGTTTTTGCCCGCGGCGATTGAGGACAGCAGACAGAAAGCGCAGCGAAAAATGCATTTTCTGCCTCCCAGTGATTTCGATGGGAGGTCAGAGGCGGAACCGCGGCAAGAAAGGACGTGCTGCTTTTTATTTTTTCCGCGACTGGCTCCCATTGATTTCAGATGAAATCAATGGAATGCGGTTTTGGAAGTTTTTTGGCGCTGATTCTGATGCGTTGTCCGAGTCAATATCAAGGCCCAAAAACTCTGTGAACTGGGCCTTATTGTTAGGGTAGGAACACACTAGGCATGAACGCTGCAGATTTTATGCAACACATTTCATTGTAGAAAATCCGCAGCGTATAACAGTAGCAGCAGAGTGGATGAGATGTGAACAAATCTCATCCACACACAGCGAATGAAATTGACCTGCAGTGTTTTTTTTTTAAGCCACAGCATGTCAATTTATTCTGCGGAATCGCTGCTCCTTTGTTGCGGTAATGCTGTGGTTCTGCCGCAAAAATCACAAATGAGAAAAAAAAAGGTAGGTTTTAATTTAAAATTTATAAAAAAGTTTAGACTTACCACGGCCGTAGTATAGGCAACGCGATCCTCTATTCTTAGCGCAGCCCGGTCTCCTGTCATGACGTTTCATCCCATGTGACTGCTGCAGTGGTCACATGGTCTACAGCGTCATCCCAGGAGGCGGGGCTACGTTCAGAAGAGAGACACGCGTCGCCTAGACTACGGCCGGGGTAAGTAACCTTTTTGTTTCCCTGCAGGATTTCCGCAGTGGGCATGCCTCACGAAACCTGCACCACTATTTGGTGCAGTTTTGCTGGCGGAATTCCCTGCGGCTACCGGGGCGGATAAGCTGTGTCGTTTTACTCAGCATATCAACCTAATGTGTCCCTTATGATGAGCTCCTGCAGCTGCTGCCTGTCTCTAAATAGGCAGTTAGTCCAGTAGAATTTTTAATTTTTTTTATATTTTTTGTGAACCATCTTCAAAAAATACAAAACTTTTGTGTTAGGTCTTGTTCACATCTGCGTTGGATATCTGACAAAGAATACCGGATACAATAGTGCAGCATGCTGCCCTATTGTTTTCGTTAAAACCACAGACACCCCACTGGAAATCCGACAAAACCCATGAAAGTCAATGGGTTTAGTTGGCGGCAGGTGTTGTCCGTTGTGCAACGGAACAGACGCTTCTTATTTTTCCGTTCTTCTGCTCTGACGGAGGAGAATAACGGAAAGCTGAACGCAGGTGTGAACCCAGCCTTACATTTTGGCCATTTTGCGTAAAATAGAGCTTGCACTCCCATGCAGACGGAGCTTGGACGGAGCGGCGGTCAAGCATGTACTCTGCTGTTTCGGTCATTCCCATACACTTTGAATTTAATGGAAGTGTGCACGCTTGACCGCCGCTCAATTCAATGTCCCCCTCACTGTGGGGGGTGCAGTGAGGAGGATCTGGGGGTTTGGGACCCTCGTTCTTATGAACACAAAAAAAAAAAATTAAACTGTCAAATTATTGTTAACCTACCTGCTGGCCTGACTTTCTTCCTTCCCGCTCCGTTCCCTCATTCTGGTCCCAGTTGTCCGGGATCCAAGATGGCTGCTACTGTCTCAGACTTGCATGTGGAGAGCGTTGCCTGTTAGTCTGAGGCATGCCCCCACCTCCTTCACTGCTCTTGGAAGGACAAGCACCGATGATGTCAGCGCTGTGTCCATCTCTTCTGACACTTCTCCTGCTGGGTCGTTGACAGGGTCTGCGGCTGAAGCAAAATCCTC
Source organism: Rhinoderma darwinii (assembly GCF_050947455.1). Lineage (NCBI taxonomy): Eukaryota > Metazoa > Chordata > Amphibia > Anura > Rhinodermatidae > Rhinoderma > Rhinoderma darwinii. The sequence goes on from NC_134691.1 coordinate 236,165,195, forward strand.
ACTGACAGCGCGTCAGTGGAGGACGGAGGAAGACAGCACCAGGGTTGTCAAGAATCATCTTCTGTATGTAAGTATATCACATTGTATGCTGGTAACGGTCTTATATGTTTTATTGTCTGTGTTTTTTTTTTCAGGTTTCAGTATCTTGGACTACGTTAAATCGTCGTGGTATCGAATTTTTACCAATAAAAGGTATTACACTATGCTGTAAATACTAAAATATATATTAAAAAAAAAAACATGGAGAAAATCAATAGCTGCAGTCTGATTATCCGGATGGGAAGGTCCATGGCTATTGGTCCCCTCCTATCTTAAAAACACCGGCCTGCGGCTGCCCATTACGTTGGTTGGGCCGCTCCTGATGGTTCTCACCTCTTCCCAGTACCCCTGGTGCGTTGGGTCCTGAGGTAATTGGAGGGATTTGTGTCAGCCAAAGGTGGACATAGCACATCACTGACTGACACCAAGCCCTAGCTATTGTAATGGAGAGGTGTCAGTCAGACACCTCGATTACTAGCGCTGTTACACAGTTGAAAAAATTATAAAAAACACTTTATTGAAATAAACTGCCCCCCCTACAGCCCGCTTTGACCATTTTATTGGTAAAAATTTGATACCACGACGATCTTACGTAGTCCAAGACACGGAAACTTTTTAAAAAAACACAGACAATAAAACATATAAGACCGTTACAAGCATACAATGATTTACTTACATACAGAAGATGATTCATGACAACCCTGGCGCTGCCTTCCTCCGTCCTCCACTGACTCGCTGTCAGTGAGGATGTTGCTGCTTCCGGAACCCCTGTCAAGAACCCATCAGGAAAAGTGTCAAAAGAGATCGACACAGCGCTGACATCATCGGTGCTACTCCTTCCGAGAGCAGTGAAGGAGGTTGGGGCATGTCTCAGACTGGCAGGCAATGCTTTCTTTATGCAAGTCTGAGACAGTAGCAGCCATCTTGGATTCCGGAAAATGGGGACCGGAATGAGGAAGCAGAGCCAGAAGCAAGTAAGGGAGGCCAGCAGGTAGGTTAAAAGTAATTTTGTAGTTTTTAATTCGTTTTTTTTTGGACTGAATGTGTAAAGGATCTGCCAGGCACAGCTTCGGGGTTAACTCCCATAGGTAATCAGTCGGCACCTGAGTCTATGTCTCTGAGACTGACTCCAGCTTCCACCACTCAGGCTGGCAGGCTTAGGAGTGGGAGAGCCTATCGCAACCTGGCCAGACTCAGCTAGCTCCCGCCCTCGGTCTATTTATACCTGCCTTTCCTGTTCCTCCTTTGCTTATGATTCTTCTCGTGTGGTTTCCTGGCCTTGCTACAGCTTCTGTCTATTTGATCCTGCTCTATACTGACCCTGGCTTTCTGACTACTCTCCTGCTCTGCGTTTGGTACCTCGTACACTCCTGGTTTGACTCGGCTCGTTCACCTCTCTTGTTGCTCACGGTGTTGCCGTGGGCAACTGCCCCATTTCCCTTAGCTTTGTGTACCCTTGTCTGTTTGTCTCGTGCACTTACTGAGCGTAGGGACCGCCGCCCAGTTGTACCCTGTCGCCTAGGGCGGGTCGTTGCAAGTAGGCAGTGACAGAGTGGCGGGTAGATTAGGGCTCACTTGTCCGTTTCCCTACCCCTATCATTACAGAATGGTTGCTTTTTAACCAGTAAGCAGCAGCTCCAGTGTGCGTCTGGCTGGGGTGTATTTAAGTTGCTCAGCGGTCTCATGCTGCAATCTTGCACAACTTGATGTCACGCTCAACATCATAAGCGTTAACCCTAACGTTTAAAACTCTGTAGAACTAATGACGAAGCTCTTTACAATGTTTATATATATTTATTTTTTCACTTAGTAATTTTTATTATTGCTAAAGGTCCAAAGCGATGAAGAGCGAATCCAGCGACACCAACTGCTGTGTCTGGATAGGGCAGAGGGAGCGGCTCAGCTTAACCCCTTAATGCCCTTTTATTTTTCTATGACGTCACAAGGCTTAGAACTTTAGCAGCAATTTCTCACATTTTCAAGAAAATTTCAAAAGGCTATTTTTACAGGGGCCAGTTCAGTTGTGAAGCGGCTTTTAGGGCCTTATATATTAGAAACCGCCAAAAAGTCACCCCATTTTAAAATCTTCACCCCTCAAAGTATTCAAAACAGCATTTAGAAAGTTTCTTAACCCTTTAAACGTTTCACAGGAATTAAATCAACGTAGAGGTGAAATGTTCAAATTTCATTTTTTTTTTGCAGAAATTCATTTTTAATCTATTTTTTCTGTAACACAGAAGGTTTTACCAGAGAAACGCAACTCAATATTTATTGCCCAGATTTTGCCGTTTTTAGAAATATCCCACATGTGGCTCTAGTGTGGTAATGGACTGAGGCACCGGCCTCCGAAGCAAAGGAGCACCTAGTGGATTTTGGGCCTCCTTTTTATTAGAAAATATTTTAGGCTCCATGTCAGGTTTGCAGGGCTCTTTCGGTGCCAAAACAGTGGAAACCCCCCAAAAGTGACCCCATTTGGGAAACTACACCACTTGAAGAAATTATCTAGGGGTATAGTCAGCATTTTGACCCCGCAAGTTTTTTGCAGAAATTATTGGAACTAGGCTGTGAAAATTAAAATCTACATTCTTTCAAAGAAAATGTAGGTTTAGCTAATTTTTTCTAATTTCCACAAGGACTAAAGGAGAAAAAGCACCACAACATTTGTAAAGCAATTTCTCCCGAGTAAAACAATACCCCACATGTGGTAATAAATGGCTGTTTGGACACACGGCAGGGCTTAAAAGGAAAAGAGCGCCATTTGGCTTTTGGAGCTCAAATTTAGCAGGAATGGTTTGCGGAGGCCATGTCACATTTACAAAGCCCCTGAGGGGACAAAACAGTGAAAACACCAAAAAAGTGACTCCATTGAGAAAACTACACCCCTTGAGGAATCAATCTAGGGGTGTAGTGAGCATTTTGACCCCACAGGTATTTCATAGATTTTATTAGAATTGGGCAGTGAAAATAAAAAAAATCCTTTTTCTTCAATAAGACGTAGCTTTAGCTCCAAATTTTTAATTTTCTCAACAAATAAAGGAAAAAAAGCCCAACATTTGTAAAGCAACTTCTCTGGAGTACGGCAATACCCCACACGTGGTCATAAACTGCTGTTTGGGCACACGGCAGGGCTCAGAAGGGAAGGAGCGCCATTTGCTTTTGGTGTACAGATTTAGCTGCATTTGGTTTCTGGTCGCTATGTCGCATTTGCAAAGTCCCTGTGGAACCAAAACAGTGCATCCCCCCCAGAAGTGACCCCATTTTGGAAACAACACCCTCAAGATATTCACCTAGGGGTGTAGTGAGCATGTTAACCCCACAGGTGTTTTGTAGAAATTCGTGTGCAGACGATGTGGGAGAGTGAAAATGGGATTTTTTCCATATATATGCCAATATGTGGTGCCCGGCTTGTGCCACCATAACAAGACAGCTCTCAATTTTTATGCGGTGTTTCCCAGTTTTAGAAACACCCTATGTGTGGCCCTAATCTTTTGCCTGGATATTCGACAGGGCTCAGGAGTGAAAGAGTACCATGTAAAATTGAGGCCTAATTTGGCGACATATAAAGTATTGGTTCACAATTGCAGAGGCTTTGATGTGAAATAAAAGAAACCCCTGAGAAGTGACCCCATTTTGGAAACTGCACCCCTCAAGGCATTTATTAAGGGGTGTAGTGAGCATTTTCACCCCACGTGTCTTTTCCATAAATGATTGCGCTGCGGAAGGTACAAATTACAATTTTTCCCTAGATATGCCAATTCATTGTCAAATATGTCGTGCCCAGCTTATGCCACTGGGGACACACACCTCAAAAATTGTTAAAAGGGTTCTCCCGGGTATGGCGATGCCATATATGTGGACGTAAACAGCTGTTTGGGCATGCTGTAGGGCTCAGATGGGTGGGAGCGCCATTTGGCTTTTGGAGCGTGGAATTTGCTTGGTAATAGTTTTGTTTGGAGTATCACTGTTGTTTCCGTTTATAATGTGGGGCATATGTGAGCTCGGCAGAGTACATCAGGGGCATAGTCAGGTGGTATAATAATAAGGTAAAAAACATAATAAAATAATCCATAGATGTGTATTACGCTGTGATCGATCCTTTCTGCACAGGCCGGTGTCGCACTGATAAATGTCCTTACTTATCCCCCTCTATCCACACTCCGCACCTTTGCAGTGTGGGGAATTTTGCGGGGAAAGTGTTGTCCTGGTATAATACGGGCACCGTTGCTTCCAGCAGATATGTTTGGGCCCTCCCCTTCCTGGTTCCCTAATTTTAGTGCCTTGATACATCGCCTTTTGAAACAGAAGAAATGTTCCTCTCGGGCCGGCACAACTGGATATTTTTCTTTCCTGACTTATTGGAGCCTTAACTTATTTAATTTTTTCATAGACCTAGTGGTATGAGGGCTCTTTTTTTACGGGACGAGCTGTAGCTTTTATTGGTACCATATTGGGGTACATGCAACTTTTTGATTACTTGTTATCCTTTTTTGGGAGGCAAGGTGACAAAAAAACAGCAATTCTGCCATAGTTTTTTAGTTTTTAATATACAGCTTTCACCACGCGTTATAAACTACATGTTACCTTTATTCTGCGGGTCAGTACGATCCCGGCGATACCTAATTTATAGAATTTTTTTATAACTTTTTGCACAATAAAATTACTTTTGGAAAGAGAATGTATTTTTTCTGTCGCCATGTTGTGAGAGCCATAACTTAAATTTTTTCGTTGATGGAGCTGTATGAGGGTTTGTTTTTTGCGAGACGAGGTATAGATTTTATAGGTACCATTTTTGGATACATGCGACTTTTTGATCACTTTTTATTTCAATTTTTGGATGACAGTGACCAAAAAAACAGTAATTATGGCAGTGTTTTTTAGTTTTTTTTTAATACACAGCTGACACCCGCAGTGTATGGAGCGGGCACTGCATGTGAGCCCGCTCCATACATCAACCGCCACACCATGACGGGCAATTAAGTCATAGTGCGCAAAGGGGTTAGTGCACAGCGGATGGTTCAAAGTGAAAATTGCAATTTTCCACTTATATGCCATTTTAGTGCATAATATGTTGTGCCCAGTTTGTGCCACAGAAGACAAAAACGTTAAGCGGGTTCTCTTGGGTATTGCGATGCTATATGTGTGGGAGCAAACTGCTGCTTGGGCACGCTGCAGGCCTCAGAAGGGAGGGACGCCATTTGGCTTTTGGAGCGCAGATTTTGCTTGGTAGTAGTTTTGTTTGGGGTTTCGCTGATATTTCAGTTTATAATGTGGGGGCATATGTAATCTGTGCGGAGTACATCAGGGCATAATAAGAGGGTATAATAATGTGCTAAATAAATAATAATTCATAGATGTGTGGCCAGTGTCGCACTGATAAATGGCGCCCGATCTTAACCGATTTTGGAACACTGCACATTTTGCATTGCCATGTTCTGAGAGCCAGAACTTTTTTATTTTTTCACCACCGGAGCAGTGTGAGGGCTTATTTGTTGCGGGACAATCTGTAGTTTTCATTGGTACCATTTTGGGGTACATGCTATTTTTTTTTGATCACTTTTTATTACATATTTTGCAATCCTGACAAAAAAACAGGAATTCTGACACCGTTTTTTAGGTTTTCTTTTTGCGGCGTTCACCGTACGCTATAAGTGACATTTTTACTTTATTCTGCGAGTTGGTACAATTACGGCGATACCATATGTATATATGTTTGGTCCTTTTTTTTTAGCGTTTGCACGATAAAATCACTTATTTATAAAAAAAATAATTTTCTGTGTCACCATATTCTGAGAGCCATCATTTTTTTATTTTTTAGTCAAAAAAGCTGTGTAAGGGCTTGTTTTTTGCGGGACGGATTGAAGTTTTTATCGGTACTATTTTTGGGTACATGCGACTTTTTGATCACTTTTTATTCTTTATTTAGAGAGCGGTGGTGACCAAAAAAATTGCGATTCTGTCGTGGATTTTTATTGATTTTTTTTGGGGTGTTCATCGTGCGGGAAAAATAACATTACAGTTTTATAGTTGGGGTTGTTACGAACGCGGTGATACCAAATATGTGTAATTTTTTAAACGTGTTCATTTTTTTTCCATAATAAAAGTCTTATTATAGGAAAAAAAAGCATTTTGTGTTTATATAACTACATTTTTATATCAATTTGCTTTTAGTGTTTTATTAAAAAATGTTTTATTTATTTGTGTGTTTGTGTTTTACTTTTTTTTATTTTTGAACTTTTTCTTGTCTATGGGGGCTGCCATTTTTTTTTAAATCTCTGTATGTGTCGATTAACGACACATACAGACATGAAATACGGCACGTACAGCCCCATAGTGAATGCGAACGGGACCCGTTCCATTCACTATGCTGTACGCCGTCTGTGTGGGAACGGCGCATGCGCCGCTCCCACACAGTCCAAATGGAAGGTCTTCGGCCGAGCGACGTCAGGTGCCATTTTCTTGTGGTCCGGAAGCCGCGGCCGGACAGTAAGATTACTACTTCCAGTTGCGGCTTCCGGACTTGTGTTCTAATGCAAGCACTTGGAGCGGAGGGAGCGGACGGACCGGAGGGAGCGGCGGCGGCAGGAGCAGGTAAGTTATTTCTGTGTATGTACGTGTTTTAGTGTGTGATTACTACTGTATGTAAACCTACTACACTGTGTGTTCGCTCAAAAAATGGCGACACACAGTGTAGGAGGTTTGACCGTTCAATCCCCTCCTTTCTCCTGGCACTAGCCAGGATAAGGGAGGGGGGATTATGTGAGCTCACTAGAGCGAGTGTGTTTTCTCAAATTTTGCAGCATAAAGCAATGTGGTTGCTTTACCACATGCCAATGCTGCAATTTTGGGAATTGCTCCATCTAGTGACCAGCACTGGGAAATGTTATAAATTAGAATCTAATTTATAATATTTCCTGACTCGTGAAAAAATTAAAAAAATTAGAACAATGTTTAATCATTTATACACTAACTGTTTAACTAAAAAAAACAAAAAACACATTACCTTTAAGCATGGACCCCAGAACCGACATAAAAATGTAAAAAAATTTACTCCCCGTTACTCACTCCTCTTGCCTTCATGGCCTGGTACACAAGGCCCACTGCCACATCCGGCCGGGAAGCATTAGGAAATTATATAAGTAGAAATGAAGGGGAAGCAGTGCTCGTACAAGCGCTGCACTCCCTTCAAAACAGCTGATCGGCGGAGGTCCTGGTAGTTGGACCCCGACCCATCAGCTATTGATGGCCTATCTTGAGGATAGGGCATACCTTTTTAGGGGCTGGGAAACCCCTTTAAGTATTATATTCATTAATTCTGCAGAAAAAGGAATAAAGTCTATATATTTTTATGTTAGGGTAGAGTAGGGCCCTGTCAAAAGAGTCTAGCTTGTCATGGTGGCAGGCTTCAAAATCTTTCGGCCAAATAAAAAGTTATTAGTTATGTATCACACAAAGAGCGTGATATGTTGCTGGACAGAGTATTGTTAACGGGCGGTGCCACGGTAGGGGTGCCCAGACAATTTAGCTGTATGGGGCCATGAAATTCCCTGGCCATCACTATCTCTTGGGGAAGGGCATTCCATAGCTTGACCACTCTAACTGTAAAGAACCCTTTTCAATACTTCAATCCAGAAAGCATTAATAATTGGACACTCCCAAAACATATGCAAAAAGGACCCATCAGCTCCCTGGCAACGTGGACACACAGGAGTAGGTATAAGTCCCATCCTAAATAATTTGGAAGGTGCATAAGGAGGTCTCTTGCAGGTATTATGGGGCCTGTTAGAGCAGATAGCATTTCCTTATGGTCGTAAGTAGATACAGAGGGAAGAGTCTGAGACCAGCGGTCCAAGACTCTATCAAGTTTATTGGAAGATACCTTCAACAACTGTCTATAAAGCACAGATAACGGTTTAGTCAACGTCTCCTGTGTCACCCAATTCTCTGCCAAGGATGTGCATAATCTAACATTATATCCAGCAAATTGTGACCAAAGAGCGTGTCTGAGCTGGAAATATTGGAACCTCAGATGGGTCGGGATCTGGTGCTCAGTCCTAAGTTGTGTAAAGGTGGACACCTTATCCTCTACCACCACATCCTCCAAAGTCAGTATACCCAGATTTGCCCACTCACCAGGATTGGGAAGCATTCGTAACTGTGGTAGAAGCGGGTTATACCAGGGTGGTGTCCTAGGCAAATTATATAAGTGGCAGCATACACCGTCCTAACGCTTCGTTAAATACGAGGATCCTGTTTTAAGTGGGGCTCGCCCATTCTAGGTCGACCCACCCCCCTGTGACCGCAATTGTTATGCCACTGTTTTAACAACCTTTTTCTCCTCTGCGCTTATGTATCTATTTTTTGATCATAGATTGGGTTTTAAGATTGTACCAAAACAAATCCTGTATCTTCTATTTTGTATATGTGAACCTGTCGGCCTGTTAATGTTGCCCTAACTGCGGGCAGTATGATATAGTGACAGGTGCACTGATTAAACTAAACTATGTGTTACTCTAAAGTGCCGCTTCATAGTCGAAGTCATAGCTTTAGCACTGGCTTGTGTCCATTGTTAGGGCAGCATGAGTGTGCTAAAAGGTTCCTTTTAAAGGGGTTTTCCAGTCCCTAAAAATTGATGGCCTATCCTCAGGATAGGCCATCAATAGTTTTGGGGTCGGTACGAGCGTTGCTACCCCTTCATTTCTACTTGCTCACTGTGAATCGTCGACCCTGATGTAGCGGCGATTCACAGTATTGCAGCCCTCTCCCAATGAAGTGAATGTGAGAAGGGGCTGCAATACTCTGAATTGCGCTACATCTGTGTCGACGATTCACAGTGAGCAAGTAGAAATGAAGGGAAAGCAGCGCTCGTACAAGCGCTGCACTCCCTTCAAAACAGCTGATCGGCGGAGGTCCTGGTAGTTGGACCCCGACCCATCAGCTATTGATGGCCTATCTTGAGGATAGGGCATACATTTTTAGGGGCTGGGAAACCCCTTTAAGTATTATATTCATTAAATCTGCAGAAAAAGGAATAAAGTCTATATATTTTTACGTTAGGGTAGAGTAGGGCCCTGTCAAAAGAGTCTAGCTTGTCATGGTGGCAGGCTTCAAAATCTTTTGGCCAAATAAAAAGTTATTAGTTATGTATCACACAAAGAGCGTGATATGTTGCTGGACAGAATATTGTTAACGGGCGGTGCCAGGTAGGGGTGCCCAGACAATTTAGCTGTATGGGGCCCTGAAATTCCTGATGGCGGCCCTGGCCATCACTACCTCTTGGGGAAGGGTATTCCATAGCTTGACCACTCTAACTGTAAAGAACCCTTTTCAATACTTCAATCCAGAAAGCATTAATAATTGGACACTCCCAAAACATATGCAAAAAGGACCCATCAGCTCCCTGGCAACGTGGACACACAGGAGTAGGTATAAGTCCCATCCTAAATAATTTGGAAGGTGGATAAGGAGGTCTCTTGCAGATATTATGGGGCCTGTTAGAGCAGATAGCATTTCCTTATGGTCGTAAGTAGATACAGAGGGAAGAGTCTGAGACCAGCGGTCCAAGGCTCTATCAAGTTTATTGGAAGATACCTTCAACAACTGTCTATAAAGCACAGATAACGGTTTAGTCAACGTCTCCTGTGTCACCCAATTCTCCACCAAGGATTTGCATAATCTAACATTATATCTGTAAAGGATCTGCCAGGCACAGCTTCGGGGTTAACTCCCAGAACTAATCAGTCAGCACCTGAGAATACATCCCTGAGACTGACTCCTGCTTCCACCATTCAGGCTGGCAGGCTTAGGAGTGGGAGAGCCTATCGTAACCTGGCCAGACTCAGCTAGCTCCCGCCCTCGGTCTATTTAAGCCTGCACTTCCTGTCCCTCGGTGCTTGTGACTCTTTCCTTGTGGTTTCCTGGCCCAGATACAGCTCCTGCTATTTTTGATCCTGCTCCATACAGACCCTGGCTTACCGACTCCTAAGCCTGCCAGCCTGAATGGTGGAAGCAGGAGTCAGTCTCAGGGATGTATTCTCAGGTGCTGACTGATTAGTTCTGGGAGTTAACCCCGAAGCTGTGCCTGGCAGATCCTTTACAGTACCCCCCCTTTTGATCAGCAGCAATATCAGAGACTAAATCAGAATCGATCGAGGAAATGATTATACCTGGAGGCAAAATACAAGCAGGATCTTCCTCCGAAGGAGGGCTGGCCATGAAGCTACGCGACAGTGCATCAGCCTTAATGGTGGAAGCAGGAGTCAGTCTCAGGGATGTATTCTCAGGTGCTGACTGATTAGTTCTGGGAGTTAACTCCGAAGCTGTGCCTGGCAGATCCTTTACAATATCCAGCAAATTGTGACCAAAGAGCGTGTCTGAGCTGGAAACATTGGAACCTCAGATGGGTCGGGATCTGGTGCTCAGTCCTAAGTTGTGTAAAGGTGGACACCTTATCCTCTACCACCACATCCTCCAAAGTCAGTATACCCAGATTTGCCCACTCACCAGGATTGGGAAGCATTCGTAACTGTGGTAGAAGCGGGTTATACCAGGGTGGTGTCCTAGCCAACCAGGACTGCTCCTCTAAGTTAAAGAGCGGCATTGATCTCTGCCAAACCTTCAAAGTAGTCTGCATTGGAGTTGTAAGTGAGTGCCCTGGGGGGGGGGGGCTGTCAATATATAGAATTCTCCAGGGCTTTATAGGAACCAAGAAGGGAGGATTCCAGCTCAGTACAGGGATTAAAATGTCTATGGGTAAATCACCACCAAACATATACCAGTTGGCTAGCAAGGAAGTAGAGCTATAAATTCAGGAGGGCCAGCCCACCCTGCTCAGTAGGTAGTTGTAGTGTACCCAGAACAATTCTAGGAGTACCGCCTGCCCAAATAAAAGATCTGAGATCCTTATCAATATTGGAGTACAATGACAAAGGTAGCCATACTGGAGAATTGTGGAAGAGATATAAAAATCTAGGTAGGGCCTTCATTTTGAACAGAATAATCCTGCCTGTAACTGTGAGGGAAAGGTGTTTCAATCTATCAAAGTCCACCCTGAGTCGCTGCACCAGTGGAGTAACATTATTAGGTATAAAATTACCAATATTAGAAATAATCACTATACCTAGATAAGTGATTTTGTCTGCCCATTCTATCCAGGAAGGAAGTACAACATTCCTAGCTCCTAGCTGTATCATCTATTGCCATTACCAGAGATTTCGACCAATTAACATGGAGCCGAGAGAAGGAGCAAAATACATCAAACAAAGACAGCAATGCCTGCAGAGATGGACCCAGATCATTGAGGAGTAGAAGGGTATCATCTGCATAGAGGGAGACACGCTCCTCCATGACCCCCATCCTAAAGCCCTTTATATCAGGAGAGGCTCTTATAACAAGTGTTAGTGACTCAATGGCCAGTGCAAAAAGGGAAGGAGATAGCTGGCAACCTTGCCTAGTACCTCCGGCTAGCGTATATTAAGGGGAAATGTGACAATTAGTTTTAATACTTGCTGTAGGTTGGGAGTATAGTAACTGCACCCAGCGGAAAAATCTGGGGCTAAATCCAAATTTGTCTAGCACAGACCATAGATAGGACCACTCCACCGAGTCAAATGCTTTTTCAAGATCCAAGGAGGCAATAACTCTGGTGCTGCCTGACTCCATATTAGATCATATGTTAGTGAAGAGTCTTTGAAGATTAACATCAGTGGCCTTCCCTGGCATGAAGCCAGATTAGTCCGGATGAATAACACGAGATATGATCTTTTGCATACACATTGCCAAAATTTGGCTAGTATTTTGATATCACAATTAAAGAGGCTCTGTCACCAGATTTTGCAACCCCTATCTGCTATTGCAGCAGATAGGCGCTGCAATGTAGATTACAGTAACGTTTTTATTTTTAAAAAACGAGCATTTTTGGCCAAGTTATGACCATTTTTGTAGTTATGCAAATGAGGCTTGCAAAAGTCCAAGTGGGTGTGTTTAAAAGTAAAAGTAAGATCGACTTACCTGCAAACGCTAATGCTGCTGCAGAATCAACTGTAGCCTCTGGTGCCGATGTGGCCGTCACGATGCAGGACCTGTGAGTGACGTCACAGATCTGCACTGTCAGAAGCTGGGCGTTCTGAAGAGAAGAGGATGTTACTTCTCTTCACAGCGCCCAGCTAGTAAAAGTATTAAAAACGCCCCGATGTACGCACATAATACATGCCCACTTGGACTTTTACTTTTAAACACACCCACTTGGACTTTTGCAAGCCTCATTTGCATAACTACAAAAATGGTCATAACTTGGCCAAAAATGCTCGTTTTTTAAAAATAAAAACGTTACTGTAATCTACATTGCAGCGCCTATCTGCTGCAATAGCAGATAGGGGTTGCAAAATCTGGTGACAGAGCCTCTTTAAGGAGTGAAATAGGTCGGTATGAGCCACAATTTTGAAGATCCTTACGTGGCTTGGGAATCAGCACTATAAGAGCCTCTCTCATAGAAGGGGGAGAATAGTATCACTATTAGGCTGGATTCACACGAACGTGGCGTTTTTGCGGACGCAAAAACGCGGCGTTTTGCACTCGCAAAAATCACTTGCCAGCTCCGTGTGTCATCCGTGTATGATGCGCGGCTGCGTGATTTTCGCGCAGCCGCCATCATAGAGATGATTCTAGCCGACGTCAGTCACTGTCCAGGGTGCTGAAAGAGTTAACTGATCGGCAGTAACTCTTTCAGCACCCTCGACAGTGAATTCCGATCACCATATCTAGCAACCTGTTAAAAAAAAAAAAGAGGTTCGTACTTACCGAGAACTTCCCGCCCGTTGCCTTGGTGACGCGTCCTTGGTGACGCGTCCTTGGTGACGCGCCTCTCTTGACATCTGGCCCCACCTCCCTGGATGACGCCGCAGTCCATGTGACCGCTGCAGCCTGTGCTTGGCCTGTGATTGGCTGCAGCTGTCACTTGGACTGAATTGTCATCCCGGGAGGTCAGACTGGAGGAAGAAGCCGGGAGTTATCGGTAAGTCAGAACTTCTTTTTTTTTTTACTCGTTCATGTATATTGGGATCGGAAGTCACTGTCCAGGGTGCTGAAACAGTTTAACTCTTTCTGCACCCTGGACAGTGACTATATCCGGACGTCGCGTACCGGAATTTTTTTTGCCGGGTTCGGCCAAAACGAGTTCGGCCGAACCCGGTGAAGTTCGGTTCGGTTGTCAGGGTTCGCTCTTCTCAAAGACACTCCGTTTGGATGTTTGTAAATAGAAAAGCACGTGGTGCTTTTCTGTTTACATTCATCCTTTTGACAGCTCTTGCGCGAATCACGCAGTTCGCACGGAAGTGCTTCCGTGCGGCATGCGTGGTTTTCACGCACCCATTGACTTCAATGGGTGCATGATGCGTGCAAAACGCCCAAAGAACGGACATGTCGTGACTTTTTTTCAGCGGACTCACGCTGAGGAAAAACCACGGACATGTCTGCACGGCCCCATAGACACATATAGGTCCATGCAACGCGCGTGCAAATCACGCGCGTTGCACGGACCTTTTTCACGTTCGTCTGAATAAAGCTTTAAAGGATTCAAAAAGTGCGAGCAGATGAGGGGCAATCAGGTCAACATGGAATTTCTACCATTCTATTGGGAGACCATCCAGACCCGAGGTTTTCCTGTTTGGGAAGGAACTAATAGCCTCTGTAACGTCCTCGGTCAGATCAGCTTCCAAAAAAATCTACATCTTCACAATCCGGGGTGGGGAATATAATGTTATCTAGGTAAGTTTCCAGCTCAGATGGGTCATTTGAAACCTTAGATGAGTACAAATCAAAGTAGAATTTAGCAAAGAATCCCCATACATTTCTAACATGTCGGCAGCATGTCTTCCTGTTTACACAGGGAGATGTGCTGCCTACAACGGTAATATTTTAGGCTGCGTAAACGATACAATCAGCCAATGAACGAGCGTTTGCTCATTCATCGGCTGATTATTGCCCTGTTTACACAGGGCAATTATCAGGATCGAGCATTTTGTGAATGCTTGTTTGCCCGATATTTGCGCCGTGTAAAAGGACCCTTACTGTAAAATGTAATTGTTTTATCCATGCAATTTCTGTGTGGAGTTACTGCTACTAGGTGTCTTTCTTACTGTAATCTACTGTCAACCCCCTGATGTCAAGCAAAATTCATCTCTAGTTACAGAGCAAAATTGACGGCCTGCAGAAGGTGGGGGGGGGGAGTGTGTCTCTTCACAGCCTGCCTATAGAAGTCTATGGAGAGGGGAGTGGGAGCAGAAAGAGAGAGTGAGTGAGCAACACAGATGCTGCATGTAAGTCTATGGAGGGGGGTGAGCAGTTGGAGGGAGCATAGAGAGAGGCAAGGCTGCTGGTAAGTTATATCTCACCCCAGTGCTATATTCAAAGTTACACTGGTCTGTACTGCTGTATGATCTCCTCCATGCTGCTGCAGCTTCTATACATGTCATAGATAGAGATAGGAGAGCAGGATTCTCCCCTTCAACATGTGCAGTGTCTAGAAGACATGATAGCTGTTAAGCTCTGCCCCTAGCTCAGAGACAACTGAGAATTAGAGATTGAAGCTGTAGAGGGGAAATCTGCTAAATAATGCAGAATACAACTTATATATTGGCCAGAAACAGTGCTACACCCATTTGACAGCTTATTAGTCCCCTGAAAAGTTAGGTACGCTTTAAGGATGCAGACCGTTTTGGCCTTAAGAATGCAGCGATTTAGTTTTGTTTTTTCATTGTCACATACCAAGAAATATAACTTTTTTATTTTTGCATCAACATAGCCCTATTAGGGCTTATTTTTTTGCCCCCGCTGCAATGGCCAAAATCGGAGAAACCTTCAATCCCACCCTTAACCCTTTAATGCTGCAGTCAATAGTGACCACGGAACTTAAAGAGGCTCTGTCACCACATTATAAGTGGCCTATATTGTACATAATATGATCGGCGCTATAATGTAGATTACAGCAGAGTTTTTTTATTTAGAAAAACGATCATTTTTGACGCAGTTATGACCTATATAGCTTTATGCTAATGAGTTTCTCAATGGACAACTGGGCGTGTTTTACTTTTTGACCAAGTGGGCGTTGTGGAGAGAAGTGTATGACGCTGATCAATCAGTGACCAATTAGCGTCATACACTTCTCTCCATTCATTTACACAGCATAAACACACTATAACATTACTGCAGTGTCCTGACAATGAATATACATTACCTATTCAGAATCCTGACCCCTTCTCTGCTCTTCTCTGTGATTTACAGCATAGCAGGCGTAGTCTCGCGAGATTACGCTGTAAGCTGTCATTTACAGCGAGATCTCGCTGTGCTGTGCTGTAAATCACAGAGAAGTGCAGAGAAGTGGTCAGGATTCTGAATACACATCACGTCCTGGCTGGAGGTAATGTATATTCATTGTCAGGACACTGCAGTAATGTTAGTTCTTGTGTATATGGCTGCACATAGGGATATAACTATATCGCTATGTGCAGTATAAATGAATGGAGAGAAGTGTATGACGCTGATTGGTCACTGATTGGTCAGCGTCATACACTCCTCTGTACAACGCCCACTTGGCCAAAAAGTAAAACACTCCCAGTTGTCCATTGAGAAACTCATTAGCATAATGACAATATAGGTCATAACTCCGTCAAAAATGATCGTTTTTCTAAATAAAAAACACTGCTGTAATCTACATTACAGCGCCGATCACATTATGTACAATGTAGGCCACATATAATGTGGTGACAGAGCCTCTTTAAGTAGTTTGACAGAGGGAGGGGGTTCCGTCTTTCACCCATTGGCATCCGCAAATGCGGCCACTGCCGCCGATGGGCTGCCATGGCAGCCAGGGGCCTAACAAAGAGTATATCAAAGCATTATATAAGAGATCAAAAGATCGCATTGTGAAGTCCCCTAGTAGGACAACATTCTTTTTTTAAATACAATGAAATACATTACATTGATAGAGTGTTAAAAAAAGAAAAAAGTACACAGTAAAAAAATAAAATAAAAGCATTTTTCCCAAAAAGTGGCTTTATTTTGTAAAAATCAAAAAAATTCAATAAACTACAGGTATATGGTACCGTCGAGATCCTAACGACCCGACTAGTAAAGTTAACACATTATTTTAACCTCACAATTATCTTCGTACAAAAAAAACCCAGCAAAAAACTATTAAAACTACATTTTATCCTGCAAAAAAGTGAACCCACATATGACTGCATTGCCAGAATAATACAAAAGTTATGGCTCTTGCAATGCGGGTATGCAAAAACAAATTTTGTTTAAGGGCTTGTCCACACAGTGAGAAATTGCTGTGTATTTTCCGTGCGGAATTGCGGACGGAAAATACGCAGCAGAATACAGTAGCAGCAAAGTGGGTGAGATTTAACAAATCTCATCCACACGCTGTGTAAAATTTCCAACCAGAAATTTACCTGTAGTGCATATTTTTCGTACCGCAGCATGTCCATTCCTGCTGCAGAAAGTGGACTGAATTGCTGCGTTTTTCAGAGGAGATGTCTCCATCTCCCAACATCGAGAAAAATGCAGCAAAATCCAAACCATTTTCTGCAGTAAAAAATGCATGAAATGGTGCGGTTTTTCCGCAGTGGAATTTCTTCTACTTTCTGCGGAATTGCTGCAGCAATGCCGTTACATGTAGACAAGCCCTAAAAGTGTTTTATTGTGCAAAACTAGTAAAACATAAAAATTTATTTGGTATCGCCGTAATCATATCAACGCATAGAAAAAGGTTACACAATTTAAAAAGCAAAAAAAAAAAAAATGTCAGAATAGTATTTTTTTAATTCCTCCCCAATAAAAAGTTAAAAAGTGAATGATTATAATAAATTGTGTTATTAAAAACTACAACTTATTTTGCAAAGAATAAGCCCTCATACGGCTATATGGATGGAAAAATATAAAAGTTATGACACTTGGAATGCGATGATAAAAAAAACGAAAAAGAATGCTTGGACATTAAGGCCCTGTTCACACAGAGAATTCTCCCTGTAAAAAATCATCTCTGTTTCTTTTTAAGTGTTTTTGCAACACAGGCGTTTCTTGACGTGTTTTTTGCCGTGTTTTTTTACCTCTGTTTTCAACAGGCAAAGCCAAAAAACCTGCAGCCTCTGATTGGCTGCAGTGGTCACATGTGCTGCGTCATCCCAGGAGGCCGGACTGCATGAAGAAGGAGGGCGTTCTGGGTAAGTATGTGTGTTTGTTTTTTTCCGGCGTTGCATTTTTTTTGCGTAAACGATGCGAATACGCCGCAAAAGTCACAACACTGTGCTTTCTGTTGCGCATTTTGCATCCCCATTGAATTCAATTGGGAAAACCCGCAGTGGAAAGTCAACAAAAACGCAGCATAAATTAACATGCTGCGGAATTAAATTCCATATGTAGTTCTGTGTCTATGTATGTATCTCTGCTATAGTATTATTTTTATTATTATATCTAAATAAACAAACCATTTTTTGTAAAAAAAAAAAGCTTAAAAAAACACGTATTTTTTTTAGTCTCCCATTGATTTCAATGCGATTTTTGAGGCGGAAAACGCCACAAGATAGGGCATGTCGCTTCTTTTTCCCGCAAGCGTTTTTTTCCGCTCGCGGGAAAAGAACGCCTCCGCCTCCCATTGAAATTTCGGCCATTTTTTGACACAGTTTCCGTGGCAATAAACGTGTCATAAAACTCTGTGTGAACAGGGCCTAAGGCCAAAATGGGCCTCAAAGTTTTGAGGTACATATAATGTGTATAACTTTTATAAATTACTCTTCAATTACTTTTTATTCTGTTTTTGGGAGATGGGATCCTTTGATTGCTTGCATAATACACTGCACTATGTAGACTGGGTTCCTACGTAGCATAAACGCTATGGAATTTCCAGAACGGAATTCTGTGCGGAAATTCCGCAGCATTTACAGTAGCAGCAAAGTGAATGAGATTTAGAAAATCTCATGTCCACGCTGAGTAAAGAAAAAGCAGCGAAAACTTTCATAAATTGATCTGTGGTGCAGACATTAAATCCGCAGCATGTCAATTTATGCTCCGTTTTCATTGATTTTCTGTTGCGGGTTTTCCATATTGAATTCAATGGGGATGTAGAACCGGCAACAAATAGCTTAGTGTTGCGACTTTTGTGGCTTTTGGTTTAAAGTGAATAAAAATCCTATACTTAACACCATGGTGCTGCCATAGCGAAACATTCTTCTGTTCTTCTTCCAGGCCGACCTCTTGGGATAATGTTTCATCCCATGTGACTGCTGCACCAGTCACAGGCTGCAGCGATTACATTGGCACCAGGGGCGTAACTAGGAAAGACTGGGCCCCATAGCAAACTTTTGACTGGGGCCCCCCCTCTGCTGGGTATCACACAACCCCCCCCCCCCTTGTAGATAGTGCCTCCCTATAGATTCCACCACACAGCGCCCCCTATAGATAGCACCATACACAGCCCCCTGTAGATAACGCCATACAGCCCCCCTGTAGATAACGCCATACAGCCCCCTCTGTAGATAACGCCATACAGCCCTCTGTAGATAACGCCATACAGCCCTCTCTGTAGATAACGCCATACAGCCACCCTGTAGATAACGCCATACAGACCCCCTCTGTAGATAACGCCATACAGACCCCCTCTGTGGATAACGCCATACAGCCCCCTCTGTAGATAACGCCATACAGCCCTCTGTAGATAACGCCATACAGCTCTCTCTGTAGATAACGCCATACAGACCCCCTCTGTACATAACACCATATAGACCCCCTCTGTAGATAACGCCATATAGCCCCCCCCCCAAAAAAAAAACGGCCTATAGTGTGTCCTACAAAAGACATGTATCCCCTCTCCACAGGAGAGGGGATACATGTGTGATCGCTGGCAGGTCCCCCGAAGTTCTCCATGACGAACCTCGGACTTCCGGCGTCTGCGCAGTTCAATAAAAATGAAAGGAGCGCTGGTCACGCATGCGCACAAGCGCGACCGGTGCGCAAGTCATTTCCATGGAGCTGCCGACACAGACCCCGGAAGTTCAAGGTTTGTCATGGAGAACTTAGGGTGGACTTTCGGTCCCCCGTTCTCCTCATCGCTGGGCGTCCCAGCGATCCCACATGTTTCCCCTATCCTGTGGATAGGGGATGCATGTCTTTTGTAGGAACAACCCCTTCAGTGGCGTTGCGCTGTAGCAGCCATAGCGGCTGCTAGCGGAGCCTGCGGCCATGGGATGGGGCCGTGCCGGCGGGTGGCACGGGCCCCCTCATGCTGCTGGCCCCGTAGAAGTCGCTACGGCTGCTATAGCGGTAGTTAAGCCACTGCGTATAGGTTTGTACGGCTTAAAACTACAGCTCCCAGCATGGCCGGAACAATGGTAAGGATATGCTGGGAGATGCGGTTTCACAAAAAAAATCATACCACCATCATCTCGCTGCAGATTATACAGTGACTACAATACTGATTAGAGGCAGAATAAACATTTACATAAAGTGACTCACCGTTGACGTCTCAGATTCTAGTTCTTTTCTTCTCCCTCCGGTTCAGACATCTATGATGGATTTCTCCTGGCCATGACCCATTTTTGCAGTTTTCCGTTTAGATGTCTTCAGCTTCTCACTTTTAAAACATTTCTGCACCTATAAACAAAGTTAAAATTCTCAACACATCTAAATATAACTGTCACACACACACACACACACACACACACACACACACACACACACACACACACACACACACCGTGCCCCCTGTAGATAGTGACCTACATAGAAGCCCCTGTAGATAGTGCCCACATATGGACTCCAGAGCTGCAAGGCAATAGTGCTAACCACTGAGCCACCGTGCTGCCCTACATATAGCTTCCCCTATAGTTAGTGCTCCACGTATAGCCCACCTCTGTAGATAGTGTCCCACATATAGCCCACCCCTGTAGACTGTGCACTACATATAGACCCCCCTGTAGATAGTGGCCCACATCCCCACATATAGACCCCCCTGTATATAGTGCCCCACATATAGACCCCCCTGTATATAATGGCCCACATATAGACCCCCCCCTGTATATAATGGCCCACATATAGAGCCCCCTGTATATAGTGGCCCACACCCCCACATATAGACCCCCCTGTAGCTACTGCTCCACATATAGACCCCCCTGTAGCTACTGCCCCACATATAGACCCCCCCTGTATATAATGGCCCACATATAGAGCCTCCTGTATATAGTGGCCCACACCCCCACATATAGACCCCCCTGTAGCTACTGCCCCACATATAGACCCCCCTGTAGCTACTGCCCCACATATAGACCCCCTATATATAATAGCCCACATAAAGATGACCCCCCCTGTAGATAGACCCCCCCACTATAGATAATGCCATTCACATTTTTATGAGCAAACAAAAGTATAAACTTGACATACTCACATGATCCCGTTCCCACGCTGTTCACTGGCGATGCAGACATGCTCTCTTCTGAGCATGTCTGCAGGAGCTGAACGAGCGTCCTCCAATGACGCTGATTGGCGGGGCAGTATGACTTGCTCCGCCAATTAGCACCTTCCAAGCATGGAAGCGGCGCGATGATGTCATCGCGCCGCTAGCCAATCAGTGTCATTGTAAGGCACTGGATGGTCAGGCACGGAACATGCCCGGCCATTCAGTGCTAATACATGTATTTGGCTGCCGCTAGCACTGGGGCCCCCTCCGGTGCTAGCGACACCTATAGGCATGAGAGGGCCTGTGTAAGGCTCGGCGGCGCGGGCCCCACAGTAGCGGCGCTACCGCTGTAGCAGCCATAACGGCTGCTAGTGGAGCCACCTGGCATTTGGGTGGGCGTGTCGGCTGGCGGCACGGGCCCCATCAAGCCCCGGGCCCCGTAGCAGCCGCTATGGCTGCTACCGTGGTAGTTACGCCACTGATTGGCACACTGTGATCGCATCGCAGGGGCACTGATGTGCTGACCAAGGGAACCCCCTCCATAGTCAACGCGGCATCTAAGGGCTTAATATCTGTTATTTCTGACATTTGCTGCTGATGACGCGGGCTTAGCTTCATAGCACTGTGTATATGTATAACG
Source organism: Rhinoderma darwinii (assembly GCF_050947455.1). Taxonomy (NCBI): domain Eukaryota; kingdom Metazoa; phylum Chordata; class Amphibia; order Anura; family Rhinodermatidae; genus Rhinoderma; species Rhinoderma darwinii. The sequence continues at coordinate 236,186,323 of NC_134691.1, forward strand.
GCTCGGGTTAAGGACCTCCCGTCTGTGCTGTAGTTGGTTTCTATTTTGATCCATTTTTAATTTACTTCAATGGTAAAAATAATGGAACACCAGTGTTCCAGTCTTTTTCTTACTGGGTGGAATAGCATAACAGGCTCTATATATTAGAAACCCCATTAAATCACCCTATTTTAAAAACTGCACCCCTCAAAGTATTCAAAACAACATTTAGAAAGTTTCTTAACCCTTTAGGTGTTTCAAAGGAATGAAAGCAAAGTAAATGTGAAACTTTAAAATAATTTATTTTTTTTGCAGATATTCAATTTGAGTCTTTTTTTCCCTGTAACACCAACTGTTAACAGCAAAACGCAACTCAACATTTATTGCCCTGATTCTGAAGTTTTTAGAAATATTCCATATGTGGCCCTAGTGAGCTACGTGACTGCAACACAGGCCTCAGAAAGGAAGTAGTACCTAGTGGATTTTGGGGCCTTCTTTTTAGGCCTCGTGCACACTTCCGACACATTTTTGACGGATCCGTGTGGCCGTTTTAGCGGCCGTGTGCACTCCGTGTTTCCGTTTCCGTGCTCCGAGCATGGTACTGTCCAGGGTGCTGAAACGGTTAATGGGCTGCACTGATCGGCGGTAACTCTTTCAGCACCCTGGACAGTACCATGCTCAGCGCTCGGAAAATACAATTTTAATGTAATAAAAAAAAAGTAAAAAAATTTTCATACTTACTTTCCTCCTGTCCGGCCTCCAGCGATGACGTTTCATCCATGTCGCCGCTGCAGCCAATCACAGGCTGTAGTGGCGGTCACGCACGTCAGGTTGACATCAGAAGGCCGGTCTCCAGGGATGACGCTTCATCCCACGTGACTGCCTCTGCAGCCAATCACAGGCTGCCGCGTCATACAGGAAGGTCGTACTGGAGGAAGAAGAGGGACTCGTCACCAGGACAACGACCGGGTACGTATGAACTGCTTTTTATTTTATTTTTAATCATCAGTGATTGATAGAGACAAGTGGCTGCCGATTAGTGTAATATTTCTGTTATCTTTTTCTGCCCGCCTGGCCGTTGCTATGCAACGGCTCCGTCACACACGGAAGGCACACGTATGGCACACGGATGCCTTCCATGTGCCTTCAGTTTTTTTGATGGCCCCATGGGCCTCACGGTCACGGAATCTCGGCCCAAGGTAGGACATGCTCTACTTTGGATCGGAACGGAGCAACGGGACCGTCAAAAAAACTGAAGTGTGCATGGCCCCATTGAAATGAATGGGTCAGTGTGCTAGCCGTCAGAAAAACGGCTAGCACCCTGAAGGAAAAAACTGAAGTGGGCATGGGGCCTTATTAGAATATGTTTTAGCCACCATGTCAGGTTTGAAGAGGTCTTGTGATGCAAAAACAAAGGAAACACCCCAAAAAAGACCCCATTTTGGAAACTACTCCCCCTAAGGAATTCATCTAGGAGTGCACTGAGCATTTTGATCCTACACGTGTTTCATAAATTTTATTACAATTGGGCCATGAAAATGAAACATACATATTTTTCCAATAAGATGTAGATTTAGCTTACATTTTTTTAATTTCCACAAGAAATAAAGGAGAAAAATCACCCCAACATTTGTAAAGCAATTTCTTCAGAGTACGGAAATACCCCATATGTGGTCATAAATTGCTGTTTGGACATACGGCAAGGTTCAGAAGGATAGGAGTGCCATGTCACATTTGAAAAGCCCCTGATGTACCAAAACAAAAGTGACCCCATTTTAGAAACTACACCCCTAAAGGCATTTATCAAGAGGAGCATTTAGACCCCACAGGTGTTTTTCAGAAATTAATATGCAGTGGATGATGCAAAGTGAAAATGTTTCCACTGATATGCCATTTCACTGCACAATATGTTGTGCCCAGCTTCTGCCACTGGAGAATCGTACCCCATAAATTGTTAAGCGGGTTCTCCCGGGTATATGTAAACTGCTGTTTGAGCACACGGTAGGGCTTAGAAAGGAGGGTCCGGCATTTGGAGTGTGGATTTTGCTTGGTAGTAGTTTTGTTTGGAGTTTGACTGGTATTTTAATTTATAATGTGGGGGCATATATAATTTGTGCGGAGTACATTAGGGCATAATAAGAGGGTATAATAATGGGGTAAATAATAAAATTATCGTTAGATAGGTGGTATGCTGTGAAGCCATCCGTTATGCACAGGCCGGTGTCGCACTGATAAACGCATAGTTGCCAACAGTCCAGAGTTTGCCGGGACTGTCCCGAACTTACAGAGACAGTCCCGGCAAATGACTGTCCCGGATGTGTCCCGGCAACTGACAAACTATCCGCTTCCTGCTCTGTCATTCTCTCCTCCTGGAGCGGAATCCTCCGCCAGAGCATTGGCTGGGTATTCCGCTCCTAGAGGTAGTCCCTGATGTCCCAGTACATATATGGACAGTGACATCAAGGGATCCTCCTGGAGCGGAATCCCCGGCCAGAGCGTTTCCGACCTTCTGGCCGGGGATTCTGCTCCTGGAGGATCCCCTGGCGTCACTATTCATATATGGACAGTGACTTCAGGGGTTCCTCCAGGACTTTAAGTTATGGAATCCCCAGCCAGGGAGTTGCATAGCCACTCCTAGAGTTAGCTCCTGACAGTGACGTCAAGGGGTCCTCCAGGAGAGGAATCCCCGGCCAGAGCGTCGGCAACACTCTGGCAGGGGATTCCACTCCTAGAGGAAGCCCCAATGGTGCTATCTATAGGGAGGGGGGAGATGTAGCGCTATCTACAGGGTGTGTGTGGCACTATCTACAAGGGGTTTGTGTGACACTATCTACTCTCTACAGGGGACTGTGTGGCACTATCTACAGTGGAAGGAAAGGCACTATCTACAGACGGCACTGTAGCACTATCTACAGAGTGCACTGTGGCACTTTCTACAGAGGGGTGTGGCATTGTCTACAGAGGGCAATGTGGCATTATCTACAGGGCAGTGGCGTAACTACCGCCGTAGCAGCAGTAGCGGCTGCTACGGGGCCCGCGGCATGAGGGGACCCGTGTCGCCCGCCGGCACGTGCCCCCACCATGGCCGGAGGCTCCGCTAGCAGCCGCTATGGCTGCTACAGCGGGACGCCACTGAACACTACAGCAGAGCAGGGAGGTATCTCCCCGCTCTGCCATTAACTGGTTCCCGACCGCTGGCTGTATTTTTACGGCCAGCGGTTAGGGGCCTTAAAACCCGAGCCATAGACTTGCTACGGCTCGGGTTTTAACTTGCTGCCCGCGCGATCGGGCAGCCGAATGTCGGGTCTCCGGCTGTCAGTGACTGCCGGGGACCCTGAGGAGAGGATAGAAGCAGCTTTCGCTGCTTCTGTCTTCTCCGATCTCTTGTACACAGCGCTCAATGCGCGCTGTGTACAGGAATAGAGACAGCAGCAGCGGCGCTGTCTCTATTGGTCCCGGTGATCATGTGACTGGTCACATGATCGCCGGGTGCCGTTAGTGGCAGACTGTTGCTGGGTCTTACTAGACCCAGCACAGCCCTATTAGTGACAATCGTCACTATGAGAGGGATGATTTCCCCTGTAACTGGGGCTGCTGTGCAGCTCCAGTTACAGTGGAAAAACATGGTGTAAAAGAAAGAAAAAAAATATATAAAGTTCCCCAAAGGTCTTCTTTGACCTTTGAGGGACAGACCATAGTAATAAAAAAATAATAAAGTAAAGTGCATAAAAAAAATGTAAATAATGAATACACATAAAATACCCACCCCAAAAAAAAAACGTTCCCCCCCGCCAATCATTGTTGTAACGCTAGCGCTGACCCAATTACCCTAATATAGACATGTAATATATAAAAATTTACGGTAGACAATGGCGATCACAAATAAAAGGTCTATTTTAGGGTAAAACTATGTTATTACCCAAAAAAAAAATAGCTGAAATGTAAAAAAAGCGGATTTTTTTTACTATTATTTTCAAACTTTATGAAGAAAAATTCTAAAATAGCAAAAAAGTGTGTATAAAAATGATAAAAAAATGAAACCTGCATTGTCTACGGAAAAAACGTCGCAAAAATCACGTCGTTAGCCCAACAAATAAAGAAGTTATAGCCATTTAACTAACACGTGCTAAAAATGGCTAAACGGTGTCTGTTCCTGAAGGCGCAAAATAGAGCAAAAGACATGTATCCCATCTCCACAGGATCTCCACAGGACAGGGGATACATGTGTGATCGCTGGCAGCGATAGGGAGAACGGGGGACTGAAAGTCCCCTGAAGTTCTCCATCACAAACCTCGGACTTCCGGGGTCTGTGTCGGCAGCTCCGTAGAAATGAATGCAGCGCTCCTTTCATTTTTATTGACCTGCGCAGACGCCGGAAGTCAGAGGTTAGTCATGGAGAAGTTCAGGGAACTTTCAGTCCCCCGTTCTCCCTATCGCTGCCAGCGATCACACATGTATCCCCTATCCTGTGGAGATCCTGTGGAGAGGGGATACATGTATTTTGTAGGACACACTGTAGGTCGCATTTTTTTGGGAGGGGGGACGCTGTATGGCGTTCCCTACCGGGGGTGGGGGGTGGCTGTATGGCGTTCCCTACAAGGGGGGGGGGTGGCTGTATGGCGTTCCCTACAGGGGGGGGGGGTGGCTGTATGGCGTTCCCTACAGGGGGGGGGAGCTGTATGGCGTTCTCTACAGGGGGGGGCTGTATGGCGTTGCCTACAGGGGGGGCTGTATGGCGTTCTCTACAGGGGGGGCTGTATGGCGTTCTCTGCAGGGGGGCTGTATGGCGTTATCTACAGTGGGGCTGTATGGCGTTATCTACAGGGGGGCTGTCTGGCGTACTCTACAGGGGGATGTATGGCGCTATCTACAGAGGGGGGCTGTATGGCGTTATCTACAGGGGGGGCTGTAAAAAAGGCACTATCTACAAGGGGGGGTTGTGTGACACCCAGGGGAGGGGGGGCCCCAGTCAAAAGTTTGCTATGGGGCCCAGTCTTTCCTAGTTACGCCCCTGCTACAGGGGGTCTGTGATTCTCTATCTACATGAGAGGTGTGTGGTTCTAACTGGTACAAACTATGAAATGACCCCGATAGCTGGCGGGCAGCGAACATTCAAAGAAAAACCAAATGTATTAGAGCACACAAATTACCCAGCTTTCCCAGCTATCAATAGAATGTGTAGGGTGAAATAAGATATAACTTTTAATAGATCTAGCTAAAAGGACAAACTGGAACATACAACGTGTAATTTCAAAAGTAACCAAGGAAGACCAGCAAGGAATAGTATCATAAACGTAGTGAGTGGATCAGACCAGCGGCAGTCGTACGCTCTTCCGCTGACAGTCACAGTTAGATTGCTGGCCTAACATTGAATTGTTAAAAGCACTGAAGCCCCCCCGACATGTTTCGCTACACACGTAGCGTCCTCAGGGGTATAATGGGGCTACGTGTGTAGCGAAACATGTCAGGGGGGCTTCAGTGCTTTTAACAATTCAATGTTAGGCCAGCAATCTAACTGTGACTGTCAGCGGCTGAGTGTACGACTGCCGCTGGTCTGATACACTAGTGCTTGGTTCCACTCGCTCCACTCACTACGTTTATGATACTATTCCTTGCTGGTCTTCATTGGTTACTTTTAAAATTACACGTTGTATGTCCCAGTTTGTCCTTTTAGCTAGATCTATTAAAAGCTCTATCTTATTTCACCCTACACATTCTATTGGTAGCTGGGAAAGCTGGGTAATTTGTGTGCTCTAACACATTTGTTTTTTCTTTGGTTCTATATGGTAGCACTATCTACCGAGGGCACTGTGGCATTATCTACACAAGGCAATGTGGCATTATCTACAGAGGTCACTGTGGCACTATCTAGAAAGAGTGTGAGGCACTATCTACAGAGGGCACTGTGACACTATCTACAGGGGGCACTGTGGCATTATAGGGCACTGTGACATTATTTACAGAGGGGCACTATCTAAAAAGGGTGTGCGTGGCATTATCTACATCGGGCACCGTGGCATTATCTATGGAGGGCAATGTGGCTCTGTCTACAGGGGGCACCGTAGCTCTATCTATGGCAGGGGTGTGGCACTATCTACAGAGGGCACTGTGGCATTATCTACAGAGGGCACTGTAGCATTATCTACAGGGGTCTGGCACTATCTACAGAGGACACTGTGGCACTATCTACAGGGGGTGGCATTATCTACAGAGGGCACTGTGGCATTATCTACATCGGGCACTGTGGCATTATCTTCATCGGGCACTGTGGCATTATCTATGGAGGGCAATGTAGCTCTGTCTACAGGGGGCTCTGTAGCTCTATCTATGGCAGGGGTGTGGCTCTATCTACAGAGGGCACTGTGGCATTAACTACAGAGGGCACTGTAGCACTATCTAAAAAGGGGTTTGTGTTGCATTATCTTCGGAGGGAACTGTGGTATTATCTACAGAGGGCACTTTGGCACTATCTACAGAGGGCACTGTGGCCTTATCTACAGGGGTCTGGCACTATCTGCAGAGGACACTGTGGCACTATCTACAGAGGACACTGTGGCACTATCTACAGAGGACACTGTGGCACTATCTGCAGGGGGTGGCATTATCTACAGAGGGCACTGTGGCATTATCTACATCGGGCACTGTGGCATTATCTACGGAGGTCAATGTGGCTTTGTCTACAGGGGGCTCCGTAGCTCTATCTATGGCAGGGGTGTGGCACTATCTACTGGGGGCACTGTGGCATTATCTACAGAGGGCTCTGTAGCACTATCTAAAAAGGGGTTTGTGTTGCATTACCTACGGAGGGAACTGTGGTATTATATAGAGAGGACACTTTGGCACTATCTACAGAGGGCACTGTGGCATTATCTACAGGGATCTGGCACTATCTGCAGAGGACACTGTGGCACTATCTACAGAGGACACTGTAGCACTATCTACAGAGGACACTGTGGCACTATCTACAGGGGGTGGCATTATCTACAGAGGGCACTGTGGCATTATCTACAGAGGGCACTGTGGCATTATCTACATCGGGCACTGTGGCATTATCTACAGAGGGCAATGTGGCTTTGTCTACATGGGGCTCCGTAGCTCTATCTATGGCAGGGGTGTGGCACTATCTACAGGGGGCACTGTGGCATTATCTACAGAGGGCTCTGTAGCATTATCTAAAAAGGGGTTTGTGTTGCATTAACTACGGAGGGAACTGTGGTATTATCTACAGAGGACACTTTGGCACTATCTACAGAGGGCCCTGTGGCACTATCTACAGAGGACACTGTGGCACTATCTACAGGGGTGGCGTTATCTACAGAGGGAACTGTAGCATTATCTACAGAGGGCACTGTGGCATTATCTACATCGGGCACTGTGGCATTATCTACGGAGGGCAATGTGGCTCTGTCTACAGGGGGCTCCGTAGCTCTATCTATGGCAGGGGTGTGGCACTATCTACAGAGGGCACTGTGGCATTATCTACAGAGGGCACTGTAGCACTATCTAAAAATGGGTTTGTGTGGCATTATCTATGGAGGGAACTGTAATATTATCTACAGAGGGCACTTTGGCACTATCTACAGAGGGCACTGTGGCATTATCTACACTGGTCTGGCACTATCTACAGAGGCCACTGTGGCACTATCTACAGAGGACACTGTGGCCCTGTCTACAGAGGACACTGTGGCACTGTCTACAGAGCACACTGTGGCACTATCTACAGGGGGTGGCATTATCTACAGAGGGAACTGTCGCATTATCTACAGAGGGCATTGTGGCATTATCTACAGAGGACACTGTGACACCATCTACAGGGGGTCTGTGTGGCTATCTACATGAAGGGTGTGTGGCTCTATCTACAGGGGGTAGCACTATCTACAGAGGGAACTGTGGCATTATCTACAGAGGGCACTGTGGCATGATCTACAGCGGGCACTGTGGCATTATATACAGGGGGACTCTGTGGCTCTATCTACATTGGGTTGTGAGCATTATCTACAGAGGGCACTGTGGCATTATCTACAGAGGGCACTGTGGCTCTATCTAAAAAGGGTGTGTTTGTCAATATCTGCATAGGGCACTGTGGCATTATCTACAGAGGGCACTGTGGCTCTATCTACAGGGGGACTCTGTAGCTCTATCTACGGCAGGCTGTGGCACTATCTACAGAGGGCACTGTGGCATTATCTACAGAGGGCACTGTGGCACTATCTAAAAAGGGTGTGTGGCATTATCTACATTGGGCACTGTGGCATCTACAGAGGGCACTGTGGCATTACCTACAGAGGGTACTTTGGCACAATCTAAAAAGGGGATATGTGTTACTATCTAAAGAGGGCACTGTGGCACTATCTACAAGGGGTGGCAATATCTACAGAGGACGCTACTGTGTGGTACTGGGTATTGGGCACATTGTGGAGCACAATCTACAAGGGTCACTGAGTCTGGCACTATCTACGCTGATTTTTAGGCTACCAGTAGTGGTCAGCACATATCACCTAGCCCTAATGATAAAGTTAGAAGTCACCTGCCTGTACTGGCAACCATAGTAGTTGTCAGCAAAAGTAGTGCAGAAAGTTTTGTTAGTCTATTTGTATGCAGAAATTCTGGGAAGAAAGCCATGCCCATTAGCGACCCCCACAGATAAGCCATGCCCCATAAGACACACCCACTAAAGAAGCCACACGCTAAGTGTCTCTGGAACAAAAATTCAAATGTTGGCAACTATGTAAACGGTATCCTTTCTTATCTGCCTTTTGTAACACTCTGCACCTTTTTGGGACTTTTCCTCCTATGTAGTTTGGGAAATTTTGCTGGGAAAGTGTATTTTTTCAACCGTACAAACTATGTAACTATGGTATAATAGGGGTGCCCTCGCTTCCAGCAGATGTGCTATGTCACTTCCCTATAGGTTCTCAAATACTAGGGCCTTGATTAGAGATGAGCGAACCGGGACAACCGAACCCGGTTTCGGTCCGAACTTCCGGTAAAGTTCGGTTCGCAGCGAATCCGAACTTCACCGGGTTCGGCCGAACCCGTTTTGACCGAACCCGGTCAAAAACATTATACAAATCGGCAGCCACTTATCTCTATCAATCACTGATAGAGAAAAGAGGCTGCTGATTAAAAATAAAATAAAAAGCATTTCATACGTACCCGGTCGTTGTCTTGTTGACGAGTCCCTCTTCTTCCTCCAGTCCGACCTTTTCTGACGCGGCAGCCTGTGATTGGCTGCAGAGGCCTCTGCAGCCTGTGATTGGCTGCAGAGGCCGCGGCAGCCTGTGATTGGCTGCAGCGCTCACATGGGCTGCATCGTCATCAAGGAATGTCGGGCCGGATGTCGAGAGGGACGCGTCACCAAGGCAACGGCCAGGAGACCGGACTGGAGGAAGCAGAAAGTTCTCGGTAAGTATGAACGTCTTTTTTTTTACAGGTACTGTGATCGGTAGTCACTGTCCAGGGTACTGAAACAGTTACTGCCGATCAGTTAACTCTTTCAACACCCTGGACAGTGACTATTTAGGGTATGTGCACACACACTAATTACGTCCGTAAATGACGGACGTATTTCGGCCGCAAGTACCGGACCGAACACACTGCAGGGAGCCGGGCTCCTAGCATCATAGTTATGTACGATGCTAGGAGTCCCTGCCTCTCTGCAGGACAACTGTCCCGTACTGTAATCATGTTTTCAGTACGGGACAGTAGTTCCACGGAGAGGCAGGGACTCCTAGCATCGTACATAAGTATGACACTAGGAGCCCGGCTCCCTGCAGGGTGTTCGGTCCGGTACTTGCGGCCGAAATACGTCCGTCAGTTACGGACGTAATTAGTGTGTGTGCACATACCCTTACTGACGTCGCCTAGCAACGCTGCCGTAATGACGGGTGCACACATGTAGCCACCCGTCATTACGGGGCCTCATGCACACGACCATAAAAACACCCGTTATCACGGGTCGTAATTACGACCCGAAATAGCGGGCCCATAGACTTCTGTTAGCCACGGGTACCTTCCCGTTTTCTCACGGGAAGGTGCCCGTGCCGTTAAAAAGATAGAACATGTTCTATTTTTTTATTTTACGGGCCGTGCTCGTAATTACGACTCGTAACTACGAGCACGGCCGGCCGGCCACGGGCAGCCGGCCGCTTTTGCGAACCGTGCTGTCATTATAATTATAGCAGCACGGCCCGTAAAATAGAAAAATAGAACATGTTCTATTTTTTTAACGGCACGGGCACCTTCCCGTGAGAAAACGGAAAGGTACCCGTGGGTAACAGAAGTCTATGAGCCCGTTATTGCGGGTCGTAATTACGACCCGCAATAACGGGTGTTTTTACGGTCGTGTGCATAATGGGAGCACGGCTCGGAAAAACGAACGGCTGCCCGTGCTCATCTCCTGAAATACTCTGTGCTGCCTTAAACTCTGTGGACAGGTCAGGATCCTGTTTCTTTTAAATGCTGCTAGGGAATCCGCTCGATCCACTATATAAGGCTATGCTACAGTGCAGCATTTAAAAGAAACAGGATCCTGACCTGTCCACAGAGTTTAAGGCAGCACAGAGTATTTCAGGAGATGAGCGTGCAGATTCAGTGCTGCTGTGAACTCTGCTCTTACCATTACGTAGCTCTCAGTCTGTTACGTCTCCTCCACTCCTGTCCTCAAGAACACCTTCACATGATTGCCAAGTCACCACGTAATGGTAAGAGCAGAGTTCACAGCAGCACAGAGTATTTCAGGAGATGAGCGTGCGGATCTTGTGCGTGGTGGTGACTTGCCAATCATGTGAACGTGTTATAGAGGACAGGAGTGGAGGAGATGTAACAGACTGAGCTACGTAATGGTAAGAACAGAGTTCTCAGCAGCACAGAGTATTTCAGGAGAGGAGCGTGCAGATTCAGTGCTGCTGTGAACTCTGCTCTTACCATTACGTAGCTCAGTCTGTTACCTCTCCTCCACTCCTGTCCTCAATAACACCTTCACATGATTGGCAAGTCACCACCCCGCACAAGATCCGCACGCTCATCTCCTGAAATACTCTGTGCTGCTGTGAACTCTGCTCTTACCATTACGTGGTGACTTGCCAATCATGTGAAGGTGTTCTGGAGGACAGGAGTGGAGGAGAGGTAACAGACTGAGAGCTACGTAATGGTAAGAGCAGAGTTCGCAGCAGCACTGAATCTGCACGCTCATCTCCTGAAATACTCTGTGCTGCCTTAAACTCTATGGACAGGTCAGGATCCTGTTTCTTTTAAATGCTGCACTGTAGCGCAGCCTTATATAGTGGATCGAGCGGGTTCCCCAGCAGCATTTAAAAGAAACCGTGTTTGTGTATATATGTGTGTTTGGGTATGTGACTTTGTCTGTTTTTGTTTTTATATGTGTGTGTGTATATATGGGTGTGTTTGTGTATATGTGTTTTGTGTATATGTTTGTGTATATATGGGTGTATTTGTGTATATGTTTGTGTGTAGATGTTTGTGTGTGTTTTTGTATATGTGTATATGTGTGTATATGGGTGTGTGTTTGTGTGTATATATGGGTGTGTTTGTGTATATGTGTTTGTGGATATGTGTGTTTGGGTATGTGTGTTTGGGTATGTGTGTTTTTGTTTGTATATGTGTTTGTGTATATGTGTTCGTGTATGTGTGTATAACTGTGTGTGTGTGTGTGTTTGGATATGTGTGTTTTTGTTTGTATATGTGTGAGTTCGTGTATATGTGTGTGTTTGTCTGTTTATGTGTGTGTATATCTTGTTGTGTTTGTGTATATATGTGTGTGTCTGTGTATGGTTGTTTGTTTGTGTGTGCGTGTATATATGTGTGTAGGTGAGTAGAAGTATTGGTATTGTTCACATTGATAACTGTTTTTTTATGTTGTTGCAGATTTTGATGTACCGATTGGACTACATCTTCGATTCGTTGGACTACTGCGTAGATCTGCGTTTTTTCAAATTTTAATAAAATGGTTAACGAGGGTTTTGTTGGGGATTTCTTATTTCAATAAAAAAGAATTGTCTTTGTGTTTTTTTTTCAAACTTTATTAGTGCCTAGATAATGGTAGCTGGCTGATTGACAGCGTCCATTATTAAGGCGGTACTTAGTGTTAGCCGGTGCAGAGGCTAGCACTAACCACCCATTATTACCCCGGTACCCACCACCACCAGGGGTGCCGGGAAGAGCTTGGTACGATCCAGTACCCGACCATCTGTTGTGATGGTCGGGTACTGGGGCGGCCGTAGGCTGGTATTATGAGGCTGGGAAGGGCCAAAATCAGTGGACCTTCCCACCCTTGTAATGCTAGGCTGCTGCTGCTGTGTTGTATCGGGCTGGTTATAAAAATGGGGGGGACCCCCACGTCGTTTTTTTTTTGGAATTTAACAAATTTAGCAATAGACGGGTCCCCCACATTTTTAATAACCAGCCATATACAAGGCCGCAGCAGTCTGGCATTACATGGGTGGGAAGGGCCACTGGTTTTGTCCATTCCCAGGCTAATAACACTGTGTTGTATGTGGCTGGTTATGATAAATTGGGTGGAACCCCATGTCTTTTTAAAAAAAAAAATGTAAATAAATAAATAATTTAAAAAAATGACGTGGGGTCCCCCCCACTTTTATAACCAGCCAGACACAACACAGCAGCAGCAGCCTAGCATTACAAGGGTGGGAAGGTCCACTGTTTTTGGCCCTTCCCAGCCTCATAATACCAGCCTGCGGCCGCCCCAGAGCCCGACCATCACAACAGATGGTCGGGTACTGGATCGTACCTGGCTCTTCCCGGCACCCCTGGTGGTTTTGGGTACCGGGGTAATAATGGTGGTTAGTGTTAGCCTCTGCACCGGCTAACACTAAGCCTCGCATTAGTAATGGATGTTGTCACTCAGACAGCGGCCATTACTAAAGTGGTAATAATAAAATTTGAAAAGAAAAAGACAAAGATATAGATAAAATATTTTATTGAAATAAAGCACCCCCAAAACAACCCTCATTAACCATTTTATTGTAGAAAAAAAAAAGCGTCATCTAAGTAGTCCTCGAAACCGACGTAGTCCAAACACCAAACCTGTAAAAAAAAAAAAATAATGAAATAAAACATGTCGTAGGCTTAGATTCAGTTTAATGTGTGATACTGACTGTTATACCATGTATAGAAGCCTGCCGTGAAGTTGACTTAGATACAGGGCGCCAGCAGACAGTATCATACATGGCCATACATACATATATACAAACATACATACAAGCATGCACATATATACATGCAAATATACATACATGCAAACATACACACATATACATGCAAACTATCATACATACATACACACACACATGAAAACATACATACATACAAACAAACATGCAAAGATACATACATACATATATACAAGCATGCACAAATATACATGCAAACATAAATACATGCAAACATAATTACATACATGCACATATATATAAACATACATGCAAACATACATGCAAAAATAAAAACATGCAAACATACATACATGCACATATATACATACATACATGACAACATACATACAAACATACATGACAACATACATACATGCAAACATACATACATGCAAACATACATACACGCAAACATACATACACACATGCAAACATATATACATGCAAATATACATACAAACATGCACATGTATATATACATGCCAACATACATGCAAACATACATGCACATATATACATACATACATGACAACATACATACATGCAAATATACATACATACACACATGCACATATATACATACATGCCAACATACATGCACATATATACATACATGACAACATACATACATACATGACAACATACATACATATATATATACACACACATGCAAATATACATACAAACATGCATACATACATGCAAACATACATTCATGCAAACACACATACATGCAAACATACATACATACATACAAATATACATACACACATGCACATATATACATACATGACAACATACATACATACATGACAACATACATGCAAAAATACATACATGCAAACATACATGCAAATATATACATGCAAATATACATACAAACATGCACATATATACATACATGCCAACATACATGCACAGATATACATACATACATGCCAACATACATACATGCCAACATACATACATACATACATGCCAACATACATACATGACAACATACATACATACATGACAACATACATACATACATACATGCCAACATACATACATGCCAACATACATGACAACATACATACATGACAACATACATACATATATATATATATATACACACATGCAAATATACATACAAACATGCATACATACATGCAAACATACATTCATGCAAACACACATACATGCAAACATACATACATACATACATACAAATATACATACACACATGCACATATATACATACATGACAACATACATACATACATGACAACATACATGCAAAAATACATACATGCAAACATACATGCAAATATATACATGCAAATATACATACAAACATGCACATATATACATACATGCCAACATACATGCACAGATATACATACATACATGACAACATACATACATGCCAACATACATACATACATACATGCCAACATACATACATGACAACATACATACATACATGACAGCATACATACATGACAACATACATACATACATACATGCCAACATACATACATGCCAACATACATGACAACATACATACATGACAACATACATACATACATGCCAACATACATACATGCCAACATACATACATGCCAACATACATACATGCCAACATACATACATACATACATGCCAACATACATACATGCCAACATACATACATGCCAACATACATACATACATACATACATACATACATACATACATACATACATACATACATGCCAAAAAATAATAATAATACGTTCATACTTACTTTCCTCCTGTCCGGCCTCCAGCGATGACGTTTCATTCATGTCGCCGCTGCAGCCTGTGATTGGCTGCAGAGGCGGTCACGTGGGATGAAGCGTCATCCTGACGTGCGTGACCGCCACTACAGCCTGTGATTGGCTGCAGCGGCGAAAGGGATGAAACGTCATCGCTGGAGGCCGGACAGGAGGAAAGTAAGTACGAACGTATAATTTTTATTTTTTTATTACATTTTAAATGGTATTTTCCGCGCGCCGAGCATGTACTGTGAAGGTTGCTGAAAGAGTTAGTGCAGCCCATTAACTCTATCAGCACCCTGGACAGTAGCATGCTCGGCGCACGTAAGTGACAGGTTCGGTCAGAACTAGTTCGGTCCGAACCGAACTTTTTTGTGAAATTCGGCGAACTAGCCGAACCGAACTTTTGATAAGTTCGCTCATCTCTAGCCTTGATTACCACCTCTTGAAACTGAAGGAATGTTCCCCTCCGGCCTTCACACCTTAGTAGTGTCATAACTTTTATATTTTTAGGCTGATGTATCTGTGTTAAGGGCTTGTTTTTTGCGAGACAAGCTGTAGATATTATTGGGACGCATGCGACTTTTTGATCACTTTTTATTATGTTTTTTAAAGAGGAAATGACCAAAAACAAGCGATTCTTGAATTGTTTTTTATTGCTTTCTTTTTGGCATTCACCATGCGCCATAAAAAGCATTTTAACTTTATTCTGCAGGGCGATACGATTACATTTACATAGTTTTTTTTCATGCATTGCCGCTTTTGCACAATAAAATAACTTTTTAAAAAAGAATCATTTGTTTTCTGTGTTGCCATATTCCAAGTCCCATAACTTTTCTATTTTTGCATTGGCAAAGCTGTGTCAGAGCTTTTGTTTTACGGGATGGGCTGTCTTTTCATTGGTAGTGTTTTGGGGTAAATGTGACATTTTGATGACTTTTTATTTCATTTTTTGGGAGACATATGACCGAAAAACAGTGATTTTGGTGTATTTTTTCATGTTTTTTCCTACGGTGTTCACCGTGAGGGATAAATTACATAATAGTTTTATAGTTTGGGTCGTTATGGACGTGGCGATACCAATTATGTATAGTTTGTTTTGTTTTTATAAATTTCAATAATAAAATACTTACTATAAGAAAAAAGGCAATTTTCTGTTTTTTAACGTGAATCTTTTATTTTTGTTAACTTTTTTTTGTCCTACTTGGGGACTTGTAAGTCTGCAACACTGATCGCTATACTAAGAATTAAGGCTGGGTTCACACGAGCATGTTACGTCTGTAAAGGACGGAACGTATTTCGGCCGCAAGTCCCGGACCGAACACACTGCAGGGAGCCGGGCTCCTAGCATCATACTTTTGTACGACGCTAGGTGTCCCTGCCTCTCCGTGGAACTACTGTCCCGTACTGAAAACATGATTACAGTACAGGACAGTTGTCCCGCAGCGAGGCAGGGACTCCTAGCGTTGTACATAAGTATGATGCTAGGAGCCCGGCTCCCTGCAGTGTGTTCGGTCCGGGACTTGCGTCCGAAATATGTTCCATCCTTTACGGACGTAACATGCTCGTGTGAACCCAGCCTAACACTACCTACAACGTAGTGCAATGTATTAGAGCTGTCAGTGTGACATAGTCAGCAAGCCTATTAGGACCTGCCGGAGGTCATTGTTAGGTCCCTGGTTGCCATACCAACCATAGGCACCACCGTTATCGCGTAGCGGGGATGCTTATCGGCTAAAAAACCCCTTATAAGCTGCGGTTGATATTGAGCGCGGCAACTGAGGGGTTAATAAGACGGATCGGAGGCTAGCTCTGCTCCTGGCCTTTACAGCACCCGGCGGTGATGGTGCGGGCTCAGCTATTGAGCCCGCACCATCACTGCAACGTAACTGTACTGCGGTTAGCGGGACTCACTTCCCGACTGTGCCGGATATATACGGCGCATGTCGGGAACGGGTTATTGGAAATGTTTCTTGATTTTCTATAAGACAACAAAACAGAATAACATGGAGAAAAATGTTAGTTTGAACAGAGCCTTTTTTTTATTGGGAATTTGGTTAAGCAGTCCACCAGCTTGACTTTGTTGTACGAGTATGAAGCACACAGGGCAAAGTTTGTTGCAGAAATTTCTGTGACTGACAAACAGTTCCATTCATCAGAATGTGGTTGTTTTTGCAGTAGGTGCACAGATTTATGAAAGTTGCATTTTTCTGCAACAAAATCTGTCGCATGTGACTGAGCCCTAAGGGTATGTTCTCACACACAGGAAACGCTTCAAATTTTATGCAACAGAAAATCTACAGCAGAATAAAAAAAATAAATTGGTAAATCTGTTACAGAAAGCCGCATCAACTAATGTGTTATTGCTGCAGAAACGCTGAGGTTTTCCGCAGCGATTTTACTTTTAGTGTTAAGCAGTGGCGTAGCTATAGGGGTCGCAGCGGTCGCAATTGCGACCGGGCCCCGAAGCCAGGGGCCCACAGTCCCCCGCACCACATCAATAAAATGTTACTATAGTAACTCGGGCCGCGGGCCCCTGTTACTATAGTAACAGACTATACTTACCTTCCTGGTTCCGGATCGCAGCGGAGGTCCTGACGTCAAGCGCTGTGCGCAGCGCATGACGTCACAGCGCTATGCGCCGCGCACAACATCGAGAGGACAGAACTTCTGCCGCGGCTTAAGAGGAAGGTAAGAATAGTAGCCCTGACTGGCGGGGTCCGACTCCCTAGACACGCCAATCAGCTGTTTTGAAGGGACCGCAGCACTCGTACGAGAGCTGCTTCCCCTTCATTCCGGTCACTTGCTCACACTGTGAATCCGTGTCGGCGATTCACACTGTGAGCGAGTAAGTGAAATGAAGGAGAAGCAGCTCTCGTACGAGTGCTGCGGCCCCTTCAAAACAGCTGATTGGCGGGTCCCGGGAGACGGACCTGGGCACATCAGCTATTAATGGCCTATCCTGAGGATAGGCCATCAATGTTTAGGGACTGGACAACCCCTTTAAGCCTACGATGTAGCAGGCTTAGAGGGCCCATTAGACAGGATCACAGATTGTGTGATCCTGTCTGCTGGGCCCTGTATCTAAGCCAATCACATGGTAGGCTTAGATACAAGGCCCATTTGTGATCCTGTCTGATGGGCCCTGTATATCTAAGCCACACTGTAGGCTTAGATACAGGGCCCCAGCACACAGTAATCTTATACTGTTGTAATGATGGGGGTAGGGAAACAGACAAGTGAGCGCTAATCTACCCGCCACTCAGTCCCTGCCTACTTGCAACGACCCGCCCTAGGCGACGGGGTACAACTGGGCGACGGTCCCTACGCTCAATAAGTGCACGCAGCAGGGTCAGGAAACCAAACGAGAAGAATCACAAGCAAGGAGGAACAGGAAAGGCAGGTATAAATAGACAGAGGGCGGGAGCTAGCTCCGTCTGGCTAGGCTGTGATAGGGCTCTCCCACTCCTAAGCCTGCCATCCTGAGTGGTGGAAGATGGAGTCAGTCTCATAGACATAGAAGCAGGTGCAGACTGATTACCTATGGGCGTTGACACAGAAGCTGTGCCTGGCAGATCCTTTACAGTACCCCCCCTTTTATGAGGGGCCACCGGACCCTTTCTAGGTGGACCTGGTTTATTGGGGAAACGAAGGTGGAACCTCCTGACCAATACCCCAGCGTGAACATCCCGGGCGGGTACCCAAGTCCTCTCCTCAGGCCCGTACCCTCTCCAATGGACCAGGTACTGGAGGGAGCCTTGGACAATCTTGCTGTCCACAATCTTGGCCACCTCGAATTCTACCCCCTCAGGGGTGAGAACGGGGACAGGAGGTTTCCTCGAGGGAGCCAAGGACGGGGAGCAGCGTTTAAGGAGGGAGGCATGAAACACGTCGTGTACTCGAAAAGATGGGGGCAACTCCAGGAGACAGGATTGAGGACTTCAAGTACCTTGTACGGCCCTATAAACCGGGGAGCAAACTTCTTGGATGGGACTTTAAGGTGCAAGTTCTTTGACGATAGCCACACCAGATCCCCGACCATAAACAAGGGGTTAGCAGAACGTCTTTTATCTGCCTGAGTTTTTTCTATGCTCTGGGACGCCTCTAGGTTCTTCTGAACCTGGGCCCAGACTGTGCACAGTTCCCGATGAACGACCTCTACCTCGGGATTGTTGGAACTACCAGGTGAAACGGAGGAGAACCGTGGATTAAACCCAAAATTACAGAAAAAGGGGGAGACCACTGACGAGTTACTGACCCGGTTATTAAGGGAAAATTCGGCGAGGGGAATGAAGGAGACCCAATCATATTGACAGTTAGAGATAAAACACCTTAAATATTGTTCTAGAGTGATTAGTCCTCTCAGTTTGGCCATTAGTTTCAGGATGGAAGGCAGAGGAGAAGGACAGATCAATCTCCAACTTTTTACAGAAGGCTCTCCAAAACAATGAAACAAATTGTACCCCTCTGTCAGAAACAATATTGACAGGGACCCCATGGAGACGCAGGATGTGTTTGACAAACAAGGTAGCTAACGTCTTAGCATTGGGTAGTTTCTTGAGGGGCACAAAGTGGCACATCTTACTGAAGCGGTCTACTACAACCCACACCACCGACTTGCCTTGAGATGGAGGCAAATCGGTGATAAAATCCATGGAGATATGGGTCCAAGGTCTCTGGGGAATGGACAAAGAACGTAGTAAGCCCGCTGGTCGGGACCTGGGAGTCTTGGAACTAGCACAAACTTTACAAGCGGCGACGTAGGCCTTAACGTCTTTAGGCAACCCAGGCCACCAATAGTTTCTGGCAATGAGGTGCTTGGTACCCAGGATGCCTGGATGACCAGATAGTGCGGAGTCATGATTTTCCCTAAGTACCCTTAGCCGGAATTGCAGGGGAACAAACAGCTTGTTCTCAGGAAGGTTCCCGGGAGCTGAACCTTGATCAGCCGCAATTTCAGAGACTAAATCAGAATCAATAGAGGAAATGATTATACCTGGAGGCAAAATACAAGCAGGAACTTCCTCCGAAGGAGGGCTGGCCATGAAGCTACGCGACAGTGCATCAGCCTTAATATTTTTAGACCCAGCCCTATAGGTAACCAAAAAGTTGAATCTGGTAAAAAATAACGGCCATCGAGATTGTCTCGGGTTTAACCTCCGGGCAGATTCTAGGAAAACCAGATTCTTGTGGTCGGTAAGGACCGTTACCTGGTGTCTAGCCCCCTCCAGGAAGTAGCGCCACTCTTCAAATGCCCATTTAATGGCTAAGAGTTCGCGGTTGCCAATATCATAGTTACTCTCAGTGGGCGAAAACTTCCTGGAGAAGTAGGCACAGGGACGGAGATGGGTGAGGGACCTGGTACCCTGGGACAAGACAGCCCCCACTCCCACCTCGGACGCGTCAACCTCCACGATAAATGGCTCCATTTGGTTGGGCTGAACCAGCCCTTCTTAAGGACCTCAAAAGCCTGGACAGCCTCAGGAGGCCAGTGGAGGAGATCAGCACCTTTGCGAGTGAGATCCGTAAGAGGCTTAGCGATGACCGAGAAGTTAGCGATAAATCTCCTGTAATAATTAGCTAACCCCAGGAAGCACTGTAACGCCTTCAGAGAGGCAGGTTGCACCCATTCCGCCACAGCCTGGACCTTGGCGGGGTCCATGCGGAATTCATGAGGAGTGAGGATTTGACCCAAAAATGGTATCTCCTGCACCCCAAACACACATTTTTCGGTCTTCGCAAGCAGTTTGTTTTCCCGAAGGACCTGGAGCACCTTCCTGACATGCTCAATGTGGGAGGACCAGTCCTTAGAAAACACAAGTATGTCATCAAGGTACACTACAAGAAATACCCCCAGGTATTCTCTTAAAATCTCATTTATGAAATTCTGGAAGACCGCAGGAGCATTACACAACCCAAAGGGCATGACGAGGTATTCGAAATGACCTTCGGAGTGTTAAACGCAGTCTTCCACTCATCCCCCTCTTTTATGCGGATAAGGTTATACGCCCCCCGTAGATCAAACTTAGAGAACCATTGGGCCCCCTGAACCTGATTAAAGAGATCAGGAATCAAAGGAAGGGGATACTGGTTCCTTACAGTGACCTTATTCAAGTTACGGTAGTCAATGCATGGCCTAAGACCACCATCCTTCTTCCCTACGAAGAAGAAGCCAGCACCTACCGGAGAAGTAGAGGGGCGAATGTAACCCTTGGCCAGGCATTCCTGGATATACTCTCTCATGGCTTCATGCTCGGGACAAGAGAGATTAAATATCCTACCCTTAGGGAGTTTAGCTCCTGGTACCAAATCGATAGCGCAATCGTATTCTCTATGAGGAGGTAACACTTCGGAGGCCTCCTTAGAGAAAACATCAGCAAAGTCCTGAACAAACTCAGGTAGCGTGTTCACCTCCTCAGGGGGAGAAATAGAATTAACAGAAAAACTTGACGTCAAGCATTCATTACCCCATTTGGTAAGATCCCCAGTATTCCAGTCAAACGTGGGATTATGCAACTGCAACCAGGGAAGGCCTAAAACCAAATCGGACGATAATCCCTGCATCAACAGTACAGAGCACTGCTCCAAATGCATGGAGCCAACAAGGAGTTCAAAAACTGGGGTATGCTGTGTAAAATAACCATTAGCAAGAGGAGTGGAGTCAATACCCACTACCGGGACAGGTTAAGGCAAATCAATCAAAGGCATAGCTAGAGACATAGCAAATTCCACAGACATGATATTAGCAGAAGACCCTGAATCCACGAAGGCACTGCCGGTAGCAGACCTACCACCAAAAGAGACCTGAAAGGGAAGTAAGATTTTATTACGTTTCATATTTACGGGAAATACCTGTGCGCACAAGTGACCTCCCCGATGATCACTTAGGCGCGGAAGTGTTCCGGCTGCTTATTCCTATGCCTAGGACAGTTGTTCACTTGATGCTTGTCATCCCCACAATAGAAGCAGAGACCATTCTTCCTGCGGAACTCTCTAGGTTGTTGGGGGGACACGGAGGCCCCGAGTTGCATAGGTACCTCCGAGTCTTCCGTGGAAGAACGAAGCAACGGAACCTCGGGAGGCATCATGGGGGAGTCAGAGGAGAAAACACAAAAACGTTCAAGTTGTCGTTCCCTGAGACGTCGGTCAAGTCGTACCGCTAAAGCCATAACCTGGTCTAGGGAGTCAGAAGAGGGATAGCTAACTAGCAGGTCTTTCAGGGCGTTCGACAGACCCAACCTAAACTGGCACCTTAAGGCAGGGTCATTCCACCGAGAAGCTACGCACCACTTCCTAAAGTCAGAACAATACTCCTCAACAGGTCTCTTACCCTGACGTAAGGTCACCAGCTGACTCTCGGCAAAGGCAGTCTTGTCAGTCTCGTCATAAATGAGTCCGAGAGCAGAAAAGAAAAGATCAACTGAGGAAAGTTCAGGGGCGTCAGGAGCCAAGGAGAAGGCCTATTCTTGGGGCCCTTCCTGGAGCCGGGACATAATTATACCCACCCGCTGGCTCTCAGAACCTGAGGAGTGGGGCTTTAAACGAAAATAGAGCCTACAACTCTCCCGAAAGGAGAGAAAAGTCTTCCGGTCCCCTGAGAACCGGTCAGGCAACTTGAGGTGGGGTTCAAGAGGTGAGGTGAGGGGCACTACCATGGTAGCATCAGGCTGGTTGACCCTCTGAGCCAGGGCCTGGACTTGTAGGGGGAGACGCTGCATTTGCTGAGCCAGGGTCTCAAGGGGGTCCATAGTAGTGTCAGGCACGAGGGTAAAGAATTAAAAGTAAAAAAATTAAAAGAAAAAAAGAATTAAAAGAAAAAAGCACGGCGCCACATAGTGTGAGTAAGCGCAGGAATTAACACACTGTTGTTTGACAGATGAAGGCTTACCACAGGTAGATAGGTCTAGAGCGTGTAGTAGGTTGACAGGTGTTGGATGAGTGCTGCTGCCGAGATCCCAGCCGGTCAGCCCTGAAGGACCACCACAATAGATACTGTAGAGATTCTTTGGAAAAACGGGACCCCGTGAGGCGCTGCTACTCAAGAAGGATTCAGTAGTAATAGTAAATGATGCTTTATTGTTATAGGCTACGCGTTTCAATGCCGCACCGGCATCTTCCTCAGGCCACACACATTGCAGTCTAAACAACAGCCCTTTAAATACACCACACGGGAAAAAAAAACGCCAATGTAAACAGGGTCAAAATGCAACGGTGACGTAATCACCGGGAGAAGTTCAGGCTTAAAAAATACATGAAAAATATCCATTCGTATATACTAATTAATTAAAACTAGAGAAAACAAAAAATTAAAAGGGGTATGGGATATAAGGATATAAATAAAAATGACAATTGCAGACAATCTCATGAAAACAATAATATACATATCGATGAATTTAAACAAGAGTTAAAACTCAACAAAATATACAGAAGTTTGTGCTGTATCGTAATAGCGATGTTTTGCGGTAATTCACCAATTAATTACAATGAAAACGAATTGAACGAAAATGAACTTAATGAGTGAAAATGATGAAAAATACTATTAAACCCATATCGATAGGAACTCAACTAAACGAGGAAAGCACACCAAATGATTTCTATTTTAATAGAACTAATGATCATCCATTGAGATGATCTTAATATTATTTTCAATAGTTGCCCTTTGGACTAAAATGTTGAAAATTCAGTGGGGACTTCAATCATAAATAAATATAAGTGTTGAGTATACATAATATAAAAAAGGACAATTGCAGACAATCTCATGAAAACAATAATATACATATCGATGAATTTAACCCCTTCCCTCTTTAGCCACTTTTGACCTTCCTGACAGAGCCTCATTTTTCAAATCTGACATGTGTCACTTTATGTGGTAATAACTCCGGAATGCTTTCACCTATCCAAGCGATTCTGAGATTGTTTTCTCGAGACACATTGGACTTTATGTTACTGGCAAAATTTGCTCGATATGTTCAGTATTTAATTGTGAAAAACACCAAAAATTAGCGAAAAATTGCAAAAATTTGCATTTTTCTCAATTTAAATGTATCTGCTTGTAAGACAGGCAGTTATACCACACAAAATTGTTGCTAATTAACATCACCCATATGTCTACTTTAGATTGGCATCGTTTTTTGAACATCCTTTTATTTTTCTATGACCTCACAAGGCTTAGAACTTTAGCAGCAATTTCTCACATTTTCAAGAAAATTTCAAAAGGCTATTTTTACAGGGGCCAGTTCAGTTGTGAAGTGGTTTTGAGGGCCTTATATATTAGAAACACCCAAAAAGTCACCCCATTTTAAAAACTTCACCCCTCAAAGTATTCAAAACAGCATTTAGAAAATGTCTTAACCCTTTACACATTTCACAGGAATTAAAGCAAAGTAGAGGTGAAATTTACAAATTTCATATTTTTCTGCAGAAATAAATTATTAATACAATTTTTTTTATAACACAGAAGGTTTTACCAGAGAAATGCAACTCAATATTTGTTGCCCAGTTTCTGCAGTTTTAGGAAATATCCGACATGTGGCCGTAGCGTGCTACTGGAATGAAGCACCGGCCTCAGAAGCAAAGGAGCACGTAGTGGATTTTGGGGCCTTATTTTTGTTAGAATACATTTTAGGCACCATGTCAGGTTTGAAGGGCTCTTGCAGTGATAAAACAGTAAAAATCCCCCAAAAGTGACCCCATCTGGGAAACTAGACACCTCAAGGAAATTATCTAGGGGTGTAGTGAGCATTTTGACCGTACAGGTTTTTTACAGAAATTATTGGAAGTAGGCCGTGAAAATTAAAATCAACATTTCTTCAAAGAAAATGTAGGTTTAGCGATTTTTTTTCTCATTTCCACAAGGACTAAAGGAGAAAAAGCACCGCAAAATTTGTAAAGCAATTTCTCCCGAGTAAAACAATACCTCACATGTGGTAATAAACGGTTGTTTGGAGACACGGCGTGGCTGAGAAGGGAAAGAGCGCTATTTGGCTTTTGGAGTTCACATTTAGCAGGAATGGTTTGCGGAGGCCATGTCACATTTACAAAGCCCCTGAGGTGACAAAACAGTGGAAACCCCCAACAAGTGACCCCATTTTGGAAACTATACCCCTTGAGGAAATTATCTAGGGTTATAGTGAGCATTTTGACCCCACAGGTTTTTTGCAGAAATTTTTGCAAGTAGGCTGTGAAAATGAAAATCTACATTTTTTCAAATAAAATGTAGGTTTAGCTAATTTTTTTTCATTTCCACAAGGACTAAAGGAGAAAAAGCACCATAAAATTTGTAAAGCAATTTCTCCCGAGTAAAACAATACCCCACATGTGGTAATAAACGGCTGTTTGGACACACGGCGAGGCTGAGAAGGGAAAGAGCGCCATTTGGCTTTTGGTGCTCAAATTTAGCAGGAATGGTTTGCGGAGGCCATGTCACATTTACAAAGCCCCTGAGGGGATAAAACAGTGGAAACCCCCCACAAGTGACCCCATTTTGGAAACTACACCCATTGAGGAAATTATCTAGGGGTATAGTGAGCGTTTTGACGCAACAGGTTTTTTGCATAAATTATTGGAAGTAGGCCCTGAAAATGACAATCTAAATTTTTTCAAAGAAAATGTAGGTTTAGCTAATTTTTTATAATTTCCACAAGGACTGAAGGAGAAAAAGCACTGCAAAATTTGTAAAGCAATTTCTCCCGAGTAAAACAATACCCCACATGTGGTAATAAACGGTTGCTGGGAGACACGGCGTGGCTGAGAAGGAAAAGAGCGCTATTTGGCTTTTGGAGTTCACATTTAGCAGGAATGGTTTGCGGAGGCCATGTCACATTTACAAAGCCCCTGAGGGGACAAAACAGTGGAAACCTCCCACAAGTGACCCCATTTTGGAGACTACACCCATTGAGGAAATTATCTAGGGGTATAGTGAGCGATTTGACCCCACAGTTTTTTGCAGAAATTATTGGAAGTAGGCCCTGAAAATAATAATCTACATTTTTTCCCAAAAAATCTAGGTTTAGCTAATTTTTTCTCATTTCCAGAAGGACTGAAGGAGAAAAAGCACCACAAAATTTGTAAAGCAATTTCTCCCGAGTAAAACAATACCCCACATGTGGTAATAAACGGCTGTTTGGACACACGGCAGGGCTTAGAAGGGAAAGAGCACTATTTGGCTTTTTGAGATCACATTTAGCAGGAATGATTTGCGGAGGCCAGGTCACATTTGCAAAGCCCCTGAGGGGATAAAACAGTGGAAACCCCCCACAAGTGACCCCATTTTGGAAACTACACCCATTGAGGAAATTATCTAGGGGTATAGTGAGCGTTTTGACGCAACAGGCTTTTTGCATAAATTATTGGAAGTAGGCCCTGAAAATGACAATCTAAATTTTTTCAAAGAAAATGTAGGTTTAGCTAATTTTTTATAATTTCCACAAGGACTGAAGGAGAAAAAGCACCGCAAAATTTGTAAAGCAATTTCTCCCGAGTAAAACAATACCCCACATGTGGTAATAAACGGTTGCTGGGAGACACGGCGTGGCTGAGAAGGAAAAGAGCGCTATTTGGCTTTTGGAGTTCACATTTAGCAGGAATGGTTTGCGGAGGCCATGTCACATTTACAAAGCCCCTGAGGGGACAAAACAGTGGAAACCTCCCACAAGTGACCCCATTTTGGAGACTACACCCATTGAGGAAATTATCTAGGGGTATAGTGAGCGATTTGACCCCACAGTTTTTTGCAGAAATTATTGGAAGTAGGCCCTGAAAATAATAATCTAAATTTTTTCCCAAAAAATCTAGGTTTAGCTAATTTTTTCTCATTTCCAGAAGGACTGAAGGAGAAAAAGCACCACAAAATTTGTAAAGCAATTTCTCCCGAGTAAAACAATACCCTACATGTGGTAATAAACGGCTGTTTGGACACACGGCAGGGCTTAGAAGGGAAAGAGCACTATTTGGCTTTTTGAGATCACATTTAGCAGGAATGATTTGCGGAGGCCAGGTCACATTTGCAAAGCCCCTGAGGGGACAAAACAATGAAAACGCCCAAAAAGGGACTCGATTTAGGAAACTACACCTCTTGAGGAATTCATCTAGGGGTGTAGTGAGCATTTTGACCCCACAGATGTTTCATAGAATTTATTAGAATTAGGCAGTGAAAATAAAAACAGTCCTTTTTCTTCAATAAGACGTAGCTTTAGCGCAAATTTTTTCATTTTCTCAACAAATAAAGGAAAAAAAGAACCCAACATTTTTAAAGCAATTTCTCCCGAGTACGGCAATACCCCATATGTGGTCATAAACTGCTGTTTGGGCAAACAGCAGGGTTCAGAAGGGAAGGACCGCCATTTGGAGTGCAGATGTTGCTGGATTGGTTTCTGGGCGCCTGTGGGCCCAAAACAGTGGAAACCCCCCAGAAGTGACCCCATTTTGGAAACTACACCCCTCAATGCATTTACCAAGGGGTGTAGTAAGCATTTTAACCCTGCAGGTGTTCTGTAGAAATTAGTGTTCACTCGATGTTGCAGAGTGAAAATGGGATTTTTTTCCATAGATATGCCAATTTGTGGTGCCCGGCTTGTGCCACCATAACAAGACAGCTCTCTAATTATTATGCGGTGTTTCCCGGTTTTAGAAACACCCTACATGTGGCCCTAATCTTTTGTCTGGACATATGACAGGGCACAGAAGTGAAGAGTACCATGCGGAGTGGAGGCCTAATTTGGCGATTTACAAAGTATTGGTTCACAACTGCAGAGGCTCAGATGTGAAATAATAAAAATAAACCCCTGATAAGTGACCCCCACTATGGAAACTGCACCCCTCAAGGCATTTATTAAGGGGTGTAGTGAGCATTTTCCCCCCACAGGTCTTTTCCATAAATGAATGCGCTGCGGATGGTGCAAATTAAAAATTTATATTTTTCCCTAGATATGCCATTCAGTGGCAAATATGTCATGCCCAGCTTATGACGCTGGAGACACACACCCCAAAAATTGTTAAAAGGGTTCTCCCGGGTATGACGATGCCATATATGTTGAAGGAAACTGCTGTTTGGGGACGCTGTAGGGTTAAGAGCCGAGGGAGCACCATTTGGCTTTTGGAGAGCGGATTTTGCTTGGTACTATATTTGCTTGAGTATTGCTGGTGTTTTATAATGTGGGGGTACATGTAAGCGGAGCGGAGTATATAAGGGGCATAGTCAGGTGGTATATAAAAAAATAAAATAATCCATAGATGTGTGTTACGCTGTGAAGCAATCCTTTCCGCACAGGCCAGTGTCGCACTGATAAATGGTGTAATCTCTTATCCCCCTTTTGGTCCACACTCCGCACCTTTTGTAGTTTGGGGAATTTTGCTGGGAAAGTGTTGTCCTGGTATAATACGGGCACCGTCGCTTCCAGCGGATATGTTTGGGCTCTCCCCTTCCTGGTTCCCTAATTTTAGGTCCTTGATAAATCGCCTCTTGAAACAGAAGAAATGTTCCCCTCGGGCACAACTGCATATTTTTTTATTTCCTGACTTATTGGAGCCATAACTAATTTTATTTTTCATAGACGTAACGGTATGAGGGCTGGTTTGTTGCGGGACGAGCTGTAGTTATTATTGGTACCATTTTGGGGTACATGTGACTTTTTGATCACCTTTTATCCTATTTTTTGGGATGCCAGGTAAACAAAATAACGCAATTCTGGCACAGCTTTTTTAGTTTTTTTTATACAGCGTTCACCATGCGTTATAAATTACATGTTAACTTTATTCTGCGGGTCAGTACGATTCCGGCGATACCTATTTTATAGGACTTTTTTATGTTTTACAACTTTTTGCACAATAAAATTACTTTTGTAAAAAGAATGTATTTTTTCTGTCGCCAAGTTGTGAGAACCATAACTTTTTAATTTTTTTGTCGACGGAGGTGTATGAGGGCTTGTTTTTTGCGGGACGAGTTATAGTTTTTATAGGTACCATTTTTAGATACGTGCGACTTTTTGATCACTTTTTATTCTAATATTTTTTAGGCAAAGTGACCAAAAAACAGAAACTCTGGTAAAGTTTTTTACGTTTTTTTTTACGCTGTTCACCGCGTGCAATAAATAATATAATATTTTGATACCTCAGGTCGTTACGGTCGTGGCGATACCAAATACATATGGTTTATTATTATTTTTCAATAGTAAAGGACTTGATAAGAGTAAAAGGGGGATTGTGTTTTATTTGATTACTTGAAACTTTTATTGTTTTCAAACTTTTATTTTTTGCACTTTTTTTACACTTTTTTATACTTTTTTTACACTTTTCTTCAAGTCCCACTAGGGGACTTGAAGGTCCAACGGTCAGATTTTTTTTTTTCTAATACATTGCACTACCTATGTAGTGCAATGTATTAGATCTGTCAGTCATTCACTGACAGCAAGCCGATTAGGCTTCGCCTCCCGGCCGGGCCTAATCGGCTTACGTAATGGCAGAGCAGGAGACCATTGTGTCTCCTGTTGCCATAACAGCAGTCGCCAGTCCCGATTGCCTCTCAGGGCTGGCGATCTGCTTGTAACCGCTACGATGCAGCAATCGCTTTCGATTGCTGCATCGAAGGGGTTAATGGCAGGGATCGGAGCTAGCTCCGGTTCCTGCCGTTACAGGTGGATGTCAGCTGTACAGTACAGCTGACTTCCACCGCTGATGACGCCGGATCAGCTCCTGACCCGGCGCCATCTTGCCGGCAGCTACGGAAGCCGATCAGGCTCCGCCGCCGGGCGGATCTTGACCGGCTTCGGTGCTAGGCAGACCGGGAGGCCAGTATTAGGCCTCCGGTTGCCATTGCAGCCACCGGAACCCCGGCAATTTCATTGCTGGGGCTCCGATGAGCTGCAAACACCTTAAGTGCAGCGATCGCGTTTGAGCGCTGCACTTAAGGGGTTAATGGCGGGGATCGAAGCTAATTTCGGTCCCCGCCGTTACAGTCGGATGTCAGCTGTAAGATACAGCTGAGATACGACGATGATGGCACCGACTCAGCTTCTGAGCCGGTGCCAAACATTTGACGTAAATGTACGGCATTTTGCGGGAAGTCAATGCTTTCCATGACGTACATTTACGTCAAATGTCGGGAAGGGGTTAAACAAGAGTTAAAACTCAACAAAATATACAAAAGTTTGTGCTGTATCGTAATAGCGATGTTTTGCGGTAATTCACCAATTAAGTACAATGAAAACGAATTAAAGGAAAATGAACTTAATGAGTGAAAATGATAAAAACTACTATTAAACCCATATCGATAAGAACTCAACTAAACGAGGAAAGCACACCAAATGATGTCTATTTTAATAGAACTAATGATAATCCATTGAGATGATCTTAATATTATTTTCAATAGTTGCCCTTTGGATTAAAGTGTGGAAAATTCAGTGGGGACTTCTATCATAAATAAATATAAGTGTTGAGTATACATATATAAGTCAAAATTAAATAAATACTGTATGCTAAAAATAAAAGGGAAAGGAGCCAACTATTTATATGAAGAACGATCAACCAAATTCAAGGCAACAAATTCATCTGCTACAGGGGACCCGTAATGAGCAAACTTTCAAGACTACAATGAATAAATAAATGATAACAACCATTTTAACAATGAAGAGAATTAAAGAATGACCCCAACGTCAGAAACCTTCCCTGAAGAAGCGGACAGCCACAGAAATGTTCAAATTCCTGAATAATAATATAATGGACTAAAAAGTAACTCAATTAAAATAGATACATGTAGAGCAAGTGAATATAAAAGTAGATATACACCAAAAAACTCCTCAGCGTATTTAAAACAAAAACAAAATGAATCCATTTATATACGAAAAAGATAAAACCAAATGATCCCAGAGTATTTAGAAAAAACACAAACTCATGTGTGATATAAAGATACATAGACCATTAATCAAGACTAGTTTCTGAGATATCATTCAAACCGTTTGGATATAGGGTCAATAGTTTAAAAATCCAAAAATGTTCTCTTTGTTTGAGTTTTTGGAACCGGTTAGGAATGTCGCAAAGAATTTGTTCAATAGGCGTAATGGTAATTCTATTGAATTGGCAGTTATGGGAAGAAGCACAGTGTCTCGAAACACTGTGTTTTAAAAACCCCTTCAGAACATTAAACGAGGGTAGACTAGGTATATGGGCTTGTGATTATGTAATGATGGGGGTAGGGAAACAGACAAGTGAGCCCTAATCTACCCGCCACTCAGTCCCTGCCTACTTGCAACGACCCGCCCTAGGCGACGGGGTACAACTGGGCGACGGTCCCTACGCTCAATAAGTGCACGACAGACAAACAGACAAGGGTACAAAGAAGCTAAGGGAAATGGGGCAGTTGCCCACGGCAACACCGTGAGCAACAAGAGTGGTGAACGAGCCGAGCTAAACCAGGAGTGTACGAAGTACCAAACGCAGAGCTGGAGAGTAGTGAACAAGCCGAGTCAAACCAGGAGTGTACGAGGTACCAAACGCAGAGCAGGAGAGTAGTCAGTAAGCCAGGGTCAGTATGAAGCAGGGACAAATAGTTCAAGAAGCTGCAGCAGGGCCAGGAATCCAAACGAGAAGAATCACAAGCAAGGAGGAACAGGAAAGGCAGGTATAAATAGACAGAGGGCGGGAGCTAGCTCCGTCTGGCCAGGCTGTGATAGGCTCTCCCACTCCTAAGCCTGCCATCCTGAGTGGTGGAAGATGGAGTCAGTCTCACAGACATAGAAGCAGGTGCAGACTGATTACCTATGGGCGTTGACACAGAAGCTGTGCCTGGCAGATCCTTTACAACTGTATAAGATTACTGTCTGCTGGACCCTGTATCTAAGCCTACCTTGTGGTAGGCTTAGATACAGGGTCCCACAGACAGTATCACACATGGGCCCTGTATCTAAGCCTAACACATGTGTTACTAATCGTTTTTTTTGTGTGTTTTCTTACAGGTTCGGTCGTTGGACTACGTCGGATTCCAGGACTACTTCGATGACGGCTTTTTTTTTTATTATCAATAAAATGGTTAATGAGGGTTGTGTTTTTTTTTTTATTTCAATAAAATATTTTTTCTATGTCTTTGAGTTTTTTTTTAAACTATATTACTACCGCCTTAGTAATGGCCACCGGCTGATTGACAGCATCCATTGCTAAGGCGGGGCTTAGTGTTAGCCGGTGCAGAGGCTAACACTAACCCCCTTAATTACCCCAGTACCCACCGCCACCAGGGGTGCTGGGAAGAGCCGGGCACCATCCAGTACTTGACCATCTGTAGTGATGGTCGGCCAAAACAGGTTATGGGTGGTTTACCAGTTCAGCCCAATTTACTTCAAAGAAGTTGAGCTGCAATACCAATCACAACCCATGGACAGGTGTGGCACTGTTTTTGGAAGAAAGCAGACCGTTTTATATGATCCTAAACAACACCTTTAAGGCCTTATTCACACGACAGTGAAAAAAAATGTCCATTAAAAACTGATCAACTGTCAGTCTTTCATGGCCATTTTGCATCAGTTTGTCTCTAAATTTTCATCCATTTCCAGTCCATCTATCCGTTTTTAATGGCCGTTTGACATCCATTTTGAATCAGTTTTTCATGGCCGTTAAAAAAAACTGATGAATTTCATTGGTCGGGCTTTATTTGTCCCAGCCCCCTGAAAACACCCAAAGGAAGGTCACATGTTCACCTAGACACTATTTACAGTGCTCCTGTATATGATGTCACACCAGCCTCCCTGTTTATGATGCCACACAGCCTCCCTGTATATGATGCCACACACCTCTCTGTATATGATGCCACACACCTCCCTGTATATGATGCCACACACCTCCCTGTATATGATGCCACACTCCTCCCTGTATATGATGCCACACGCCTCCCTGTAGATGATGCCACACGCCTCCCTGTAGATGATGCCACACGCCTCCCTGTATATGATGCCACACCAGCCTCCCTATAGATGATGCCACACGCCTCCCTGTATATAATGCCACACGCCTCCCTGTATATAATGCCACACGCCTCCCTGTATATGATGCCACACGCCTCCCTGTATATGATGCCACACGCCTCCCTGTAGATGATGCCACACCAGCCTCCCTGTAGATGATGCCACACCAGCCTCCATGTAGATGATGCCACACCTGCCTCCCTGTAGATGATGCTACACCTGCCTCCCTGTAGATCGTGCCACACCAGCCTCCTTGTAGATGCCACACCAGCCTCCCTGTAGATGCCACACCAGCCTCCCTGCAGATCGTGCCACACCAGCCTCCCTGTAGATGCCACACCAGCCTCCCTGTAGATGATGCTACACCTGCCTCCCTGTAGATTGTGCCACACCAGCCTCCCTGTAGATCGTGCCACACCAGCCTCCCTGTAGATGCCACACCATCCTCCATGTAGATCGTGCCACACCAGCCTCCTTATAGATGCCACACCAGCCTCCTTATAGATGCCACACCAACCTCCTTGTAGATGCCACACCAGCCTCCTTGTAGATGCCACACCAGCCTGCATTGACAGCCGTTAAAAACGGATCCATTGACTTCTATGGGGGCCGTCAGGCCGTTAAAACGGCCCAAAAATAGGACATATCCTATTTTTTGACGCCCATTATTCATGGGCCGTTAAAAAAACGGCCGTGTGAATGCACCCATAGAATATCATTGCTCTGAAAACGGCCATGTGAAGGCCGTTAAAAGGACAGCCATCACACGGCCGTTTTTCACTGTCGTGTGAATAAGGGCTAAGCCTCCCTCCCACATAAATATTTTCTGGTGTTTCAAACTGCATGATAAAATGCATGTTAACCCCTTGGCGACCTCTCACATACAGTTAAGTCGCTGCCACCTAGGGGTTAGCGCATTGTCACGTAACCATACGTGACAGTGATGGAGCGTGCTCAGAAGCTAAACCCGCACCATCACCAGTGGGTGTCAGCTGTATACTACAGCTGACACCCTGCTGTAACGGCAGGGACCGAACCGAGGTCGGATCCCCGCCGATCAACCCCCTGAATGCCACGGTCAATTGCGACCACAGCATTTAGGGGGTTTGCAGCTGATCAGCACCCCGCCATGTGATCGCGGGGGATGCCAATGGTAGCTATGGCAGCCGTAGGCCTAACTATTGCCTCCTGATCTGCCAAGTACAGAAGGCCAGAGGCAGGACCTAATAGGCTTGCTGTCAGTGTATAGCTGACAGCTCCAAAACATTGCACTCTGTAGGTGGTGCCATGTATTAGAAAAGCGATTAGGGCTGCATGTATAAAAAAAAAAATTACGTTTCAAGTTAAAAAAATAAATAAATGCCTTTTCTTCCCAAAATAAGTCTTTTAGTATAGGAAAAAACTGAAAACATGAAAAAAGTACACATATTCAGTATTTTCACTTTGCACCATCCGCGCATTAATTCCTTGGTAATATATACCTGTGGAAAAAAATACTCAGTACCCTTATAAATTCCTTGAGGGGTGTAGTTTCAAAAATGGGGTCACTTCTTGTGAATTTGTTCTACTATTTAACCTCAGAGCCCTGCTATTGTCTGCCAATGATGCGTCAATCACCAAAATTACCTCAAATGCGAATAGTGCTTTTTTACTCCTGAATCCTGTCGTATGCCCAGGCAAAAGATCAGGGCAAGGATGTATCTAAATCCAAGAAACACTGCATAATAATTAGAGAGCAGTCTTTTCATAGTGGCACAAGCTGGGCACCACATATTGGCACTGAAATTACATATCTGTGGTAAAATTAAAATTTTCTCTTTGAACCATCCGCTGTGCTTTATTTTCTCATAAGAAAAAACACCTGTGGTGTCAAAATGCTCACTACACCACTTAAAAAAATGCCTTGAGAGGTGTAGTTTCCAAAATGGAGTAAATTCTTGTATTACTATTTGACCTCGGAGCCGTGCAATTGTGTGCCATTTCTGTGAAAATCACAAATGTATAATGGCGCTCGAACAGCAATCCAGCAAAATCTGCGATGTGCCCAAACAGCAGTTTACGACCCATATAGGGTATTGCCATACTCGTGAGATATTGAGTAACAAATTTTATGGTGTTTGTTCCCCTATTAAATTGGGAGGTAAAACGACATATTTTTTTATTTTAGTTTTTTAAAATTTTCACTGCCTAATTATAATAAAATCTTTGAAACACCTGTATGGTCAAAATGCTTACTACACCCCTAGATGAATGCCCTGAGGGATGTAGTTTCTAAAATGGAGTCACTTTTGTCATGATCTAGGGGCATGTGGACCCACTAGGCCGCTTCGCCGCAGCGGAGTGGCAGCTGGCCCAGTCACAGTCTGTACAAAGTCTATACAAGGTTCATAGCACAAGGGTACCTGAGATACTAGAAAGGCCCAGGAACAAACACAGCACGGGATACAGGATACAGGTAGCAGGGCATGGGAACACTGGGAGCAGGATACAACTAAGGGACTATTTGCAATACGAACATGGGTTGACAACAACAAGGCTCAGGCAATGAGTGGAAGGGCGGAGCCATTTTTATAGTCCAGGGTAATCTGGGGATAGGTTAGGGAAATTTTAGTGAGTGTGCGCGCTGGCCCTTTAAGACCGGAGGCTAATGTTCTGTTCGGGACGGGAAGGCCACGCAAGCTGATGGGGAGCGACAGTACCCGCCCTTACACCCCCTTCCTTCTTGGGTCCAGAGGTTAAGAGGAATTTTTAATGAGGGTAGGTGCATTGAGGTTCCCTTCTGGCTCCCAGGACCTCTCCACAGGACCAAACCCTTTCTAGTCCACCAAATAGAAAGTCCTTCCTCCTACTCTCTTGAAGTCCAGAATCTCCTTCACCTCGAACACATCAGAAGAACCGTTGGGAGCAACTGCAGAACAAAGAGCTTTACTCTAGCGGGTCAGGACCACAGGCTTAGGGAGAGATACGTTGAATGAGTTGGGAATAGTAGGAGGCCACCAAAGTTTAAAGGATACAGGGTTTATCCGTTGCAGAACTTCGAAAGGACTGAGGAACCTGGGAGCGAATTTGGGAGAAGGCATCTTGAGTCAAATGTTTCTCGAGGATAGCCAGACATGAGGAGGAACTCTTCTTATTTTATCGACATTCTTTTTCATGTGGTCCACTGCTTGGAGAATCACAGCCTTGGTTTGCTCCCAGCAATGTGAATAAAAGTCACAAAATAAGTGTTAGCTGCCGGTGCTTGGGTCATGTCTGGCACAGGAAGAGGAACTCGTGGATGTTGGCTGTGCACAATGTAGAAAGGAGAAGATGCAGTAGACTCACTTGTATGATTATTTTAGGAGTGGCAGCTGGCCAAGTCCCAGTCTATACAAGGTTCGTAGCACAAGGATACCTGAGACAGTCCAGACAGTAGCAGAGGCTTTGGCACAGATGGGACTTGACGTAGCAGGTAGCGCCAGACTTGGCAGATGATACCAGGAGTGGCAGATGACACCAGATGTGGTGTGTGACAGCAGGCGTGGCAGGTGACACCAGAAGTGTTGTATAACAGCAAGCGTAGCAGATGACACCAGACGTGGTGTGTGACAGCAGGTATAGCAGATGACACAATGCGACTCCAACACTAAAAAGTCTCAGGAACAAACACAGCACGGGATACAGGATGCAGGTAGCGGGGCACGGAAACACTGGGAGCAGGATACAACTAAGGGACCATTTGCATTATGAACATGGGTAGACAGCAACAATGCTCAGGCAACCATTGGATAGGCGGAGCCCTTTTTATAGTCCAGGGTAATCTGGGGATATGTTAGGGAATCTTTAGTGAGTGCATGTGCTGGCCCTTTAAGGCCGGGGACGAGCACGCACCCTAATACTCAGTCCGGGACGGGAAGGCTTCGTGAGCTGGCGTCTCCGGGGAGGGAGGCGCTGGTACATGGCCAGGAGCAATGTCCCCTCTATGTCTCGGCAGTTCCTGAGTGGGGCAGTTAGGGAGCAGGGCAAGTCTCCATCAATGGTGGGCGATCTGATGACAAAATGTAATACCCCCAGTAAACGCTAATATAGCGTACTAAATAAGAGAATAAGAAAACTTATTTTAAATTAGTTTTAAATTACTTTTTAAAATACTATAATATTACAAGTACAGCAGTAAAATAGACCGTTATAAACACCAATTATTGTCATCAATGAAAGAATCCTTCATTACCCCACTGCCCCTATAGATAGCGCCACACAGACCGCCTGTATATAGCGACGCACACACACTCCTTGTAGTTAGTGCCACAGATCCAGTGTAGATAGCGCCACACAGCCCCTGTAGATAGCGCCACACACATCCCCCTGTAGATAGTGCCACACATCCCCCTGCAGACAGCTTCACCCCCCTGTAGATAGCGACACACACAGCCCCCCTGTAGATAGCGTCACACACATCCCCCTGTAGATAGCATCACCCCCTGCAGATAGCGCCACACGCAGCCCCCTGCAGATAGCGCCACACGCAGACCCCCCCTGCAGATACTGCCACACAGCCCCCCTATAGATAGTGCTACACAGACCCCTATAGATAGTGCCACACAGACTCCTGTAGATAATGCCACACAGACACCTGTAGATACTGCCACACAGCCCCTCTATAT
This sequence comes from Rhinoderma darwinii, assembly GCF_050947455.1. Taxonomy (NCBI): domain Eukaryota; kingdom Metazoa; phylum Chordata; class Amphibia; order Anura; family Rhinodermatidae; genus Rhinoderma; species Rhinoderma darwinii. Next base: position 236,223,861 of record NC_134691.1, read on the forward strand.
ATAAGGCTACACAGCCCCCCTCCTCCCCTTGTATATAGCCCTGCACAGCAATCCCCCCTGTATATAGCGCTACACAGCCCCCTCTGCCCTTGTATATAGCGCTATACAGCCCCCCTCCTCCCCTTGTATATAGCGCTACACAGCCCCCCTCCTCCCCTTGTATATAGCGCTACACAGCCCCTCTCCTCCCCTTGTATATAGCGCTACACAGCCCCCTCTCCTCTTGTATATAGCACTACACAGCCCCGCTCCTCAACTTGTATATAGCGCTACACAGCGCCCATCCCCCGTATATAGCGCTACACAGCCCAGCTCCTCCCTTTGTATATAGGGCTACACAGCCCCCTCCCCTTGCATATAGTGCTACACAGTCCCCCTCCCCTTGTATATAGTGCTACACAGCCCCCCTCCTCCCCTTGTATATAGTGCTACACAGCCCTCCTCCCCCTATATATAGCGCTGCACAGCCCCCCTCCTCCTCTTGTATATAGCGCTACACAGCCCCCCCCTGTATATACTGCCACACAGTTCCTTAAAAAAATAAGATTGTGCTGACTTTGCCCTGTTCCAGCGACAGATGTCCTGAGGATGCACATACAAGTGCTAGCGACGCTACTGCATCCGCCCGCCGCCCGTGACAGTGTGCAGGCTTTAAAGTTTAGTGAGTGGGCGGATTGTGGAAGGTTCACGGCCTCGCAGCCGCACACCTTATAGGGAACACTGGCCAGGAGGCTGCGGTCGCTGATAGGGAGTGGCGGTGGTCCAAGGCCACAGTCGCTACAACTTCTCTGGGATGCTCATACATCAGGGGCTCGGCCTGGCATAGCAGGCCAAGCATGGCATATTGTATGCGGCATGCCATACAATAAACAATCCAGCAGAATTTACATGCCAAATATTGCTCCAAACAGCAGTTTGTGACCACTTATGGGGTATTGCCGTACTCGGGAGAAATTGCTTTACAATTGTTGGGGTGTTTCTTCTCCTTTATCCCTTGTAAATATGAAAAAATACTCCAGTTTAGTGGAAAAAATATTGTATTTTAATTTTCATGGCCTAATTCCAATAAATTCTGCAATAGACCTTTGGGGTCTAAATGCTCTCTATACCCCTAGATAGATTTCTTGAGTAGTGTAGTTTCCCAGATGGAGTCACCTTGGGGGGGGGGGGATTTCCACTGTTTGGGTTTCTCAGGGGCTTTTCAAATGCGACATTGGACCTGAAAACCATTTTAGCAAAATTTGAACTCCAAAAGCCAAATTGAGCTCTGCAGTCTGTCTCGTATGGGGTATTGGCATATTCGGGAGATATTGCTTTACAAATGTTAGGTGCTTTTTTTCCTTTTTTTTCCTTGTGGAAATCAAAAAATTCTACGTTCTATTGGGAAAAAATTTTTTTTTTCATTTTCACTGCCTAATTGAAATGAATTCAGCAAAAAACCTGTGGAGTCAAAATGCTCATTATAGCCCTAGATGAATTCCTTGAGTTTCTCAAATGGATTCACTCTTTGGGGGTTTCCACTGTTTTGGTACCTCAGGGGCTTTGTAAATGCGACATGGCACCCAAAAACCATTACAGCAAAATTTTAACTCTAAAAACCAAACGGGCCTCCTTCCAATCTGAGCTCTGCCAAGTGTCTAAACAGCAGTTTATGACGACATATGGGGTGTTGCCATTCTCAAAATAATTGTTTTTACAAATGTTGGGGTGATTTTTCTCATTTATTCCTTATGAAAATGAAAACAAATCTGAGCAAAAACTTCATTTTATGAACAAAAATGTAGATTTTGATTTTCCGAGCCTAATTCCAATACATTTAGCAAAAAAACTGTGGGGTGACATTGTTTACTATACCCTTAGATAAATTCCTTGAAGGGTGTCGTTACAAAATGGTATTTCCTATGTTTTGGCATAACAAGACATCTTCAAACCTGACATAATGCCTAACATAAATTCTAATTAAAAAAAAGAGACTCCAAAATCCACTAGGTGGCCTTTGCTTCTGAGGCCTGTGTTTCAGTCCAGTAGCACACTTCGTCCACATGTGGGACATTTCTAAGGACTGCAGAATCTGGGCAATAAAAATTACATTGAGTTTCTCTGTTTAACACCTTCCCGACCGCCCACTGTCTTTTGACGTCAGGCGGTGCAGGTGCTTAGTCTACAGGGACGTCTTTTGGCGTCGCTGCAGATGAGGCTGATGAGCGCTCGTGTGAGCACTCATCCTCTAAGCAGGAGCTGTAACTAATAGCTCCTGATCTTAGAGCAGCCTCCTGAACACAGCTGGGGTCGGCAAACATTCGGACCCCAGCTGTTTAACCCTTTGATTACCGCGGTCCGTGACCGCGGCATGATCAAAGGGAATTCCCCTCTTTGATTTCATCACCGGGATTCCGGTGATGCGATCAAACACCAGGGAATCCCTCTGCAGTCAGCCCTGGGGACCTACAAAGGACCCCAGGGCTGTCTGTTCCGTTTGCCTGCTGTTCAGGCACACTATGTGCTGCCCGATCAGCAGCCTGTGTCATAGTGACACAGTGTAATGTATTAGCGTACAGGAGTATGCTAATACATTACAAGTAAAAAAAAAAAAAGTTACAAATAAAGTTATCCCTTGATGGGATTAAAAAAAAAAGTAACAAAACAAATAAATAAATAAAAAAAAAGACCCAAAAAGAGTCTTTATTTTGCATAAAATAAATTTTATTGCCCCTACACTAAATAAAAACAAAAAACCTACACATATTAGGTATCTACACGACTGTAATAACCTGAAGACTTAATCTAATGGGTTATTTAGCGTGAAATGTGAACGGGATAAAAAAGAAACCATAAAAACTATTTAGAGAATCGCTTTTTCCTATATTCACACCGTAAAAAAAATATTTTTACCCCCAAACTGTGGGAAAAAAAAAATACTATTTCTCTCGCATAAAACAAGGCCTCATACAGCCACGTCAATGAAAAAATAAAAAAGTTATGGCTGCTGAAACGCAGAGAGGCAAAAACAGAAATATTGAGCTGGTCATTAAGGTCTTTTCAGGCCCGGTCATTAAAGAGGCTCTGTCACCAGATTTTGCAACCCCTATCTCCTATTGCAGCAGATCGGCACTGCAATGTAGATAAGAGTAACGTTTTGTTTTTTTCAAAAACGAGCATTTTTGGCCAAGTTGTGACCATTTTTCTATTTATGCAAATGAGGCTTTCTTAAGTACAACTGGGCGTGTTTAAAGTTATGTACAAGTGGGCGTGTATTGTGTATGTACATCTGGGCGTTTTTACTTCTTTTACTAGCTGGGCGTTGTGAATAGAAGTGTATGATGCTGACGAATCAGCATCGTCCACTTCTCTTCGTTAACACCCAGCTTCTGGCAGTGCACAGACACACAGCGTGTTCTCGAGAGATCACGCTGTGACGTCACTTCCTGCCCCAGGTCCTGCATCGTGTCGGACGAGCGAGGACACATCGGCACCAGGCGACAGAGGCTACATCGACTTACCTGCAAACGCAGATGCTGCTGCAGAATGAACTGTAGCCTCTGTCGCCTGGTGCCGATGTGTCCTCGCTCGTCCGACACGATGCAGGACCTGGGGCAGGAAGTGACGTCACAGCGTGATCTCTCGAGAACACGCTGTGTGTCTGGGCACTGCCAGAAGCTGGGTGTTAACGAAGAGAAGTGGACGATGCTGATTCGTCAGCATCATACACTTCTATTCACAACACCCAGCTAGTAAAAGAAGTAAAAACGCCCAGATGTACATACACAATACACGCCCACTTGTACATAACTTTAAACACGCCCAGTTGTACTTAAGAAAGCCTCATTTGCATAAATATATAAATGGTCATAACTTGGCCAAAAATGCTCGTTTAAAAAAAAACCAAAAAAAACGTTACTCTTATCTACATTGCAGCGCCGATCTGCTGCAATAGGAGATAGGGGTTGCAAAATCTGGTGACAGAGCCGCTTTAAGGGGTTAAACCGTCTATGTTACTGAAAAAAATGAATTCAAATTGAATTTCTGCCAAAAAAATTAAATATCTAAATTTTACCTCCACTTTGCTTTAAATCCTGTAAAACGCCTAAAGGGTTAACAACTTTCAAAGTGCTGTTTGGAATACTTTAAGGGGTGCAGTTTTTAAAATGGGTTAATTTATGGGCCCTTCAAAACTACTTCAGAGCTGAACTGGTCCCTAAAAATATAGGATTTGGAAATATTTTAGAAAATATGAGAAGTTGCTGCTAAACATTTAAGCCTTGCAACTGCCTATAAAAATTAAAGGACATTCAAAAAACAATGCCAACATAAAGTAGACATATGGGAAATGTTAACTAGTAACAATTTTTTGTGGTATAAATATCTGTCATACAAGCATATACATTTAAATTTAGAGAAATGCAAAGTTTTCAAAATTTTCTCTAAATGTTTGTGTTTTTCCACAAATAAACGCTGAATTTAATGACCAAAATTTTCCACTAACATAAAGTACAATGTGTCACGAGAAAACAATCTCAGAATCGCTTGACTGAGCAAAACCATTCCAAAGTTATCACCACAAAAAGTGATACATGTAAAATTAGAAAAAATGGGCTGTGTCCACATGACCAAAATTGTCTCTGTCTCCAAGGGGTTAAAGCACCAATTTCTTGTAAAATGTAACATTTTTTTTATGGCGTTTTAAGTATAATTTTTGGTGGCGTTTTTTAAAATTTAGTATCATTTGATTTTGTACATGATTTTTTTTTGTGGCATTTTTAAACCTTCCCGACATTTGACGTATCCATACGCCAAAGTCGGGTAGGGGAAGTATGGAGCGGGCTCACGCAGGGAGCTCGCTCCATACGATGCAGGTGGCGGCTGTATGTTACAGCCGACACTTCAGAGTAACTAGCGGCATCGCGCTTGAGCGCGATCCCGCTAGTTTAACTCGTTAAATGCTGCGGTCAATACCGACCGCAGCATTTAAATCGTCAGAAAGAGGGGGGCGGCCCCCTCTAACAGCTCATCGTGCCCCTCCGCAACGCAATCGAGGGGGGGCGATGGTTGCTATGGCTGCCTGGGGGCTTAATGAACGCCCCCAGGTCCGCCATCTTTGTACTTAAGCCTTGCCTCCGGCAGGGCTTAATAGGTGCCTGTCCGAATCACGATATACTGCAATACAGTAGTATTGCAGTATATCGTGCAAGCGATCTAACGATCGCTGGTTGAAGTCTCCAAGGCGGACTAATAAAAAAAAAGTAAAAATTAGTTAAATAAAGTTTTTTTTGTGTAAAATAAAAAATTTAAAAATTTAAAGTTCAAAAAACCCCCCTTTTCCCATTTCCCCCCTAGAGCATAGTAAAAAAAATAAATAAATAAACATATTTGGTATCGCCGCATCCGTAAAAGTCTGAACTATTGCAATATATCATTATTTAACCTGCACGGTGAACGCCGTAAAAAAAATAATATTGGAAACGCCAGAATGTCTATTTTTTGGTTACCTAATCTCCCACAAAAAATGAAATAAGAAGTGTACACCAAAATGGTATTATTAAAAACTACAACTTATCCCGCAAAAAATAAGCCCTCATACCACTTAATCGATGGAAAAATAAAAAACTTAGGCTCTCGAAATTTGGAGACGCAAAATAAATTTTCTTTTTTACACTTAGGTTTTTACATGTAAAAGTAGTAAAATATAGAAAAAACTATATATATTTGGTATCGGCGTAATCGTATTGACCCACGGAATAAAGTTAACATGTTGTTTTAATTGCACAGTGAATTCCTTAAAAACGGCACGCAAAAAACCATGGAGGAATCGCTGTTTTTTTCATTTTCTACCCCACAAATAATTTTTTTTCAAAATAAATGGTGCTACGAAAAACGACAACTCGTCCCGCAAAAATCAAGCCCTCATAGTACTATATCGACGGAAAAATAAAGATGTTATGGCTTCACACAAAATTGCTTAAAAAATTTCACAAACCAAAACGCTTGTGTGTAGTACATTCTATATTCTACTGTAAACTTTTAATGTAACATCTGCCAGCAATAAAAATGCAGAAAAAACCACTGTTAACAATGCCACATATAATGCATAAAAATGCAGCAAAACGCTGTGTGTGAATACAGTCTTAGGATTGTAATATTTTTGAAGTTAAAAGGAAGTATAAGGGCATGGCCAGACGTTGCGGATTTCCTCTTGAATTCCGCACCGGACACTCCGCAGCGTTAATCCGCAGCGGAGCCGTTTCTCCATTGACTTCCACTTTTATTTAGCAGTGTTCGTTTAGACGATGCGTAAAATTCCGCTGCGGAGCATAGGCTGCGGTGCGGAATTTGGTGTCCGCAGCATGCAATGGCTGTTGTGGAGATGTGGCGGACTGGTTGCGGACTCACGGCGGAATTTCTCCATTGACTTCAATGGAGATTCTAAATTCCGCAATGAAGTCCGCAGCTGTCATGAAAATGTTATATGTGCTGCGGATGCGTCTTGCTTTTTTGACATGACATTTCTTCATTCTGGCTGGACCTATGTATTTCTAGGTCTACAGCCAGACTGAGGAAGTCAATGGGGCTCCCGTAATTACGGGAGCGTTGCTAGGAGACGTCAGTAAATAGTCACTGTCCAGGGTGCTGAAAGAGTTAAGCGATCGGCAGTAACTGTTTCTGCACCCTGGACAGTGACTACCGATCCCAATATACAGCAACCTGTAAAAAAAATAGAAGTTCATACTTACCGAGAACTCCCTGCTTCTGTCTCCAGTCCGGCTTCCCAGGATTACGTTTCAGTCTAAGGCCTCATGCACACGACCGTAAAATCTCCCGTTATTACGGGTCGTAATTACGACCCCTAATAACGGGCTCATAGACTTCTATTGGCGACGGGTGCCTTCCCATTTTCTCACGGGAAGGTGCCCGTGCCGTTGAAAAAGATAGAACATGTCCTATTTCAGGCCGTAATAACGGCACGGACAGTCCATAGAAGTCTATGGAGCTCTCGTAATGACGGGTGGCTACATGTGTGCACCCGTCATTACGGCAGCGTTGCTAAGCGACGTCAGTAAATAGTCACTGTCCAGGGAGCTGAAAGAGTTAACTGATCGGCAGTAACTCTTTCAGCACCCTGGACAGTGACTACCGATCAGTATAAACCTGTAAAAAATAAAAATAAAAGACGTTCATACTTACCGACAACTTCCTGCTTCCTCCAGTCCGGTCTCCCGCCCGTTGCCTTGGTGACGCGTCTCTCTCGACATCCGGCCCGACGTCCTGGATGACGTTTCAGGCCATGTGACCGCTGCAGCCAATCACAGGTCAATCACAGGCTGCAGCGGTCACATGGACTGCCACGTCATCCAGGGATGTCGGGCTGGATGTGAAGAGAGGGACGCGTCACCAAGACAACGGCCGGGTAAGTATGAATTTCTTTAACTTTTATTACAGAAAAGGCTGTCCCTTCTCTCTTTCCTGCACTGATAGAGAGAAGGGGCTGCCGATTAGTGCAGTGCTATTTTGCCGCCAAAAACGTGCTCGTAAATACGGGTGGAATACGTGTGACACCGGACCCATATTTACGAGCACGGGTTCGTAAATACTGGTGCAAAACGGGTGGAATACGTGTGACACCGGACCCGTATTTACGCCAGTATTTACGGGTGGGAAAAAATACGGTCGTGTGCATGAGGCCTAAGTGACGGCTGCAGCCAATCACAGGCCAATCACAGGCTGCAGCGGTCACATGGACTGCCGCGTCATCCAGGGAGGTCGGGCTGGATGCCGAAAGAGGGACGCGTCACCAAGACAACGGCCGGTAAGTATGAAATTCTTTTACTTTCACTAGGGAAAGTGCTGTCCCATCTCTCTATCCTGCACTGATAGAGAGAAGGGAAGCACTTTTACTGCAGTACGCAGCAGCTAGTCCGCATCAATTTACTGCACATTTTGGGCAGATCCGCCGCAGAATCTGCAACGCAGATTCTGTGCGGCATTGATGCGGACAGTTGCGGAGGAAATCCGCCACGTGTGGGCATGCCCTTAGGGAATAAATTTGGTCTGACATACACAAATATACAGATGCTTGTCTTTCACAAACAAAAACGCTTGTGTGTAGTACATTCTATATTCTACTATAAACTTTTAATGTAACATCTGCCAGCAATAATAATGCAGCAAAAACCACTGTTAACAATGCCACATATAATGCATAAAAATGCAGCAAAACGCTGTGTGTGAACCCAGTCTTATGGTTGGAATATTTTTTAAGTTAAAAGGAAGTAAAAAGGAATAAATTTGGTCTGACATACACAAATATACAGATGCTTGTCTTTGATGACCAACCTACAGAACGTGAAACATTTCCAAAAACCAAAAGATGTCAGACCAAGTACAGTTTTTATAAATGTGCCCCATTGTCCCTAAGTCTACTTGTAACTTTTAAACATCTTCCATACTATATAATGTTACATAATGTAAACTCCACTGACCATTCACAATATTTTTGTTTGTATGTATGTGTGTATATATAACTTTAACCCCTTAATGACCAGCCTATTTTAGACCTTAATGACCAAGCTATTTTTTAAGTTTTTCAATCGTCGCATTCCAAAAGCTATAACTCTTTTATTTTTGCGTCGACATAGCTGTATAAGGTCTTGATTTTTGTGGGACAAGTTGTATTTTTTAATAGCACCATTTTGAGGTACATATTATTTATTGATTAACTTTTATTAACTTTTTTTGGGGGGGGGATCAGAAAAAAATCTGAAATTTCGCTACTCTTTTTTGCGTCCTAAATCTACGCCGTTTACCGTGTGGTATAAATAACACAATACCTTTATTCAGCGGGTTGTTACGATTGCAACGATACCAAATTTGTATCGTTTTTGTATGTTTTACTACTTTTACACAGTAAAAACGCTTTTTTTTTTAAATTATTTGTTTTTGTGTCTCCATATTTGAAGAGCCGTAACGTTTTTATTTTTTCACCGATGCGGTTGTATGAGGGCTTTTTTTTTGCGGGACGACTTGTAATTTTTATTGGTACCATTTTGAAGTAGATGCCACTTTTTGATCACTTTTTAATCACATTTTTTTAGTCAGGATTCACAGAAAACAGCAATTTTTCTGTCGTTTTTTATTTAATTTTTTACGGCGTTCACCGTGCGGGTTAAGTAATGCAAATAGCTTTATAGTCGGGGTCGTTATGGACGCGGCAATACCAAATATGTGTAACTTTTTTACTTTATTTTGGTTTTTTAATAGTAAAGCAGTTTGTAAGGAGAAAAAGTGGGTTTTTAATTTTTTTTTCACTTTTTTTTATTAACTTTATTAAACTTTTTTTTAAACTTTTTTACTAGTCTCACTAGGGCACTTTAATATGCGATTCTGTGTTGCAGTGTATTACTGCCTGTCCGTTTAAAACGGACAGGCATCTGCTAGGTCATGCCTCCGGCATGATCTAGCAGGCATTCATTACAGGCAGACCTGGGGGCCTTTATTAGGCCCCCGGCTGCCATTGGAGACACAGACACTCGGCGATCGTATCGCCGGGTGTCGGTGGGAGAGAGAGGGAGCTCTCTCCCTCTCTCCAAAACCACTCAGATGCGGTGCTCGCTATTGAGCACCGCATCTGAGGGGTTAAACGGGTGAGATCGATACTAATATCGATCTCACCCGGCAGAGCAGAGACGCTCCCAGCCCTCAGCTGCCTCTGGCAGCTGAGAGCAGGGAGATTTGACAGCTCCCTGCTGTGTTTACTTCCGATGCCGCAACGTAAAAAGTCTATGGCATCGGAATAAGGCCCGTTAGTGACCGACGTAGAAACACGATGGGCCGGTCACTAACGGGTTAAAGTATCGCAAATAGGGACAACAGATGCAGCGCGCATAATTTTTTTCCGTGTTAAGACATGCCTCTAACCCTGCCCAATCCCCGCACATACACACACGGTTCAGCCCACAAAGTATCATGCTCCCATAGTGCTTCCCCACAGTATAATGCCCCTGTAGAAGCCCCCATACAGTATAATGCCCCTATAGCTGCCCCACAGTATAATACCCCCATAGATGCACCCATACAGTATAATGCATACACAAATGCCCTCATACAGTATAATGCTCACACATATTCCCCCATAAAGTATAATGCCCCATAGCTGCCCCATGCAGAATAATGCCCCCATAGCTGCCCTCATACAGTTTAATGTCCCCATAACTGCCCCATACAGTATAATGCCCAAACAGATGCCCCCATACAGTATAATTCCCCTATTGCTGCCTCCATACAGTATAATGCACCCACACAGATGCCCCCATACAGTGTAATGCCCACACAAATTCCCTCATACAGTATAATGCCCATAGATACCCCCATAGAGTTTAATGCCCCTACAGCTGCCCCATACAGAATAGTGCCCCCTTAGCAGCTGCCCCATACAGTATGATGCCCACAGCTGCCACATACAGTATAATGCCCCCTTAGCTGCCCCATACAGTATAATTCCTCATTAGCTGCCCCATATAGTATAATGCCCCCTTTGCTGCCACCATACAGTATAATGCCCCCTTAGCAGGTGCTACCATACAGTATAGTGCCCCATAGTGCCTAATAAAAAAATAATAAATGATAAACGTACCTAGCCCCGTTCCCATGATGAGTGGAGGAGATCGCTGTTCTTCTCCGCTCTGTGCTATGTGTGGCTCGGTGCGGACAGGCGCTATGACGTCACTGCATAGCACTTGTCTACCAAGCGGCTCACGGCCGCTTCACACAGTTCCTTGTTTCAGCATTGGATTCAACTGTATTTGCGTATCTGCAGTCGACACCGGGACATACAGACGTAGGCGTCTTTTTCTTGACTTTTTAACGCATTAAATACACAGTGGCAAGATCCTTTATCTTGACTTTTTAAATTCCTTTTCAATGGCTTTTGTTGTGTGATATCACGCTTCAGCAATTATCAAGTCAAGATAAAGATGGCTACATCCGTACCACCGGCTGCCCAGGACAGCAGGACAGCGAATCCTGGACTGTCCTGCTGAATCCTGGACCGTACTGCAGAATCCGGGACGGATGGGAGGTATATTAATTTGTAGAGAACATTTAGCATGTAATGCATATTTATTTATATTTAGCAGTTTAGGTGGCATTGGTGTTCGCAGTGTGCTGTTGTCCTGGGCGTAACTAGGAAAAACTGGGTCCCATAGCAAACTTTTGACTGAGGTCCCCCCCAGGTGCCACACGCAGCCCCCCTGTAGATTGTGCCATATGGCCCCTCTGTAGACAGTTCTATACGGCCCCCCTGTAGACAGTGTCACACCCCACTTGTAGATAGTGCCCCCACCTCCCCCTTGTAGATAGTGCCATACAGCCCCCCAATAGATATCGCCATAAAGCCCTCCTGTATATAGTGCGAAACAGCCCCCTCCCTTGTATATAGTGCCACACAGCCCCCTTTAGTAGTGCCACACAGCCCCCCTTAGTAGTGCCACACAGCCCCCTCTTAGTAGTGCCACACAGCCCCCCTTAGTAGTGCCACACAGCCCCCTTGTATATAGTGCCACACAGCTCCCTAGTATATAGTGCCACCCTGCTTCCCCCTTGTATATAGTGCCACCCTGCTCCCCCCTTGTATATAGTGCCATCCTGCTCCCCCCTTGTATATAATGCCACCCTGCTCCCCCTTGTATATTGTGCCAAAAAATCATATCAAAATCAAACCACCCATCAACTCGCTGCAGATCATACAGTGACTACATTACAGATTAGAGGCAGAATAAACATTTACATAAAGGCACTCACCGATGACGTCTCAGAGTCCAGTTCTTTTTTTCTTTTCTTCTCCATCCGGTCCAGACCTCTATAATGGATTTCTTCCGGCCACGACCCATTTCTGCAGTTTGCCACTCAGATGTCTTCAGCTTCAAACTTTTCAAACATTTCTGCACCTATAAACGAAGATAAAATTCTCAACACCTCTAAATATAATAGTGCCATACACTGCACCTCTAACTAATAGTGCCATACACTGTGTCCCTGATTATAATAGTACCCTACACTGTGTCCCACACACACACACACACACACACCGTGCCCCTTGTAGATAGTACCTGTAATGGCAGGAAGGAGGTGAAGGGAAAGTGAGCCCTAATCTACCCACCGCCCTGTCCCTGCCTACTTGCAACGACCCGCCCTAGGCGACGAGGTACAACTGGGCGGCGGTCCCTACGCTGGCTAAGTGCACAGGAAGACAAACAGGGAACACGCAAGGGAAGGGGCAGTAGCCACGGAACGCCACGAGGAAACGGGGCGGCGAACGAACAGTCAGGACCAGGACGAAGTGAGTACACCCGAGCGGGCACGGAGACAGAAGCAAGCCAGGGCAAGCAAAGCAGGTCAAGCAGAACTGCAGCAAGGCAGAAGCACGGCAGAAGCAGGCTGGAGCAAGCAGCAGTGGGGCCAGGAATCCAAAAGAATTACAAGCACTGAGGGAGAGCACAGGGCAGGTAATAAAGGGCAGGGGGCGGAGCTAACTCCGAGAGACCAGGCCGCGATAGGCTCTCCCACTCCTGAGCCTGCCACCCTGGTTGGTGGGAGATGGTGTCAGTCGAACAGGTCTGGCCTCAGGTGTGGATTGATTAATCCCAGGAGTATAGCTAGATGAAGTACCTGGCAGATCCCTAACAGTACTCCCCCTTTTATGAGGGGCCACCGGACCCTTACTAAGGGGACCCGGTTTAGTGGGGAAGAGGAGGTGGAACCTCCTGATCAATACCCCAGCGTGAACATCACGGGCAGGTACCCAAGTCCTCTCCTCCGGCCCGTATCCTCTCCAATGGACCAGGTACTGGAGGGAGCCCTGGACCATCCTACTGTCCATAATCTTGGCCACCTCGAATTCCACCCCCTCAGGGGTGAGAACGGGAACAGGAGGTATCCTCGAGGGGGACCAGGACGGGGAGCAGCGTTTAAGGAGGGAGGCATGGAAGACGTCATGTATGCGAAAGGATGGGGGGAGCTCCAGACGGAAGGATACAGGGTTGAGGACTTCAATGATCTTATAAGGTCCAATAAATCGGGGAGCAAACTTCCTGGACGGGACCTTAAGGCGCAAGTTCCTGGACGACAACCAGACCAAATCCCCGACGACAAACCGGGGGTTAGCAGAACGTCTACTATCCGCCTGAATCTTTTGTGCGCTCTGGGACGCCTCTAGGTTCTTCTGAACCTGGGCCCAGACAGTGCACAGTTCCCGATGAACCTCCTCTACCTCAGGATTATTGGAACAACCAGGGGAGACGGAGGAGAACCTTGGGTTAAACCCGAAATTACAGAAAAACGGGGAGACCCCTGACGAGTTACTGACCCGGTTATTCAGGGAAAATTCAGCAAGGGGAAGGAATGAGACCCAATCGAATTGACAGTCAGAGATGAAACACCTTAAATATTGTTCCAGGGATTGGTTGGTCCTTTCCGTTTGGCCATTAGTTTCGGGATGGAAGGCGGAGGAGAAGGACAGATCAATCTCCAACTTTTTACAAAAAGCTCTCCAAAATAAGGAAACAAATTGTACCCCTCTGTCAGAAACGATATTGACTGGGGCCCCATGGAGACGCAGGATGTGTTTCACAAACAAAGAAGCTAACGTCTTGGCGTTAGGTAGCTTCTTAAGGGGCACAAAGTGGCACATCTTGCTGAAGCGGTCGACTACCACCCACACCACCGACTTGCCCTGAGATGGAGGCAAATCGGTGATAAAATCCATGGAGATATGGGTCCAAGGTCTCTGGGGAATGGGCAAGGAACGTAGTAGGCCCGCAGGTCGGGACCTAGGGGTTTTGGACCTAGCGCAAACCTCACAAGCGGCGACGTAAGCCCTAACATCTTTAGGCAACCCAGGCCACCAATAGTTTCTGGTAATGAGGTGTTTGGTGCCCAAGATGCCAGGATGACCAGATAGAGCGGAGTCATGGTTTTCCCTGAGTACCCTCAGCCGGTATTGCAGGGGAACAAACAGTTTGTCCCCAGGGACGTTCCCGGGAGCTGCACCCTGATCAGCCGCGATATCAGAAGCTAAATCAGAATCCGTGGCAGAGACGATTATACCAGGGGGTAAAATACAAGCGGGATCCTTCTCGGAAGGAGGATTGGCCATGAAACTACGTGACAGAGCGTCAGCCTTAATATTCTTGGACCCAGCCCTATAGGTAACCAAGAAATTAAATCTGGTAAAGAATAGTGCCCACCGAGCTTGTCTAGGATTAAGCCTCCGGGCCGATTCTAGGAAAACCAGATTCTTGTGATCCGTAAGGACCGTTACCTGGTGTCTGGCCCCCTCCAGGAAGTGCCGCCACTCCTCAAAAGCCCATTTAATGGCTAGAAGTTCGCGGTTGCCAATATCATAGTTACTCTCCGTGGGCGAAAACTTCCTAGAGAAGTAAGCACAGGGGCGGAGATGGGTGAGGGAGCTGGTACCCTGGGACAAGACGGCCCCCACTCCCACCTCGGAAGCGTCAACCTCCACAATAAATGGCTCCTCTTGGTTGGGCTGAATCAGCATGGGGGCCGAGATAAAGCACTTCTTGAGAGTCTCAAAGGCCTGGACGGCCTCAGGGGGCCAATGGAGGACATCGGCACCCTTGCGGGTAAGGTCCGTAAGAGGCTTAGCGACGACCGAGAAGTTGGCAATAAATCTCCTGTAATAGTTGGCGAACCCTAAAAAACACTGTAACGCCTTAAGGGAGGCAGGTTGGACCCATTCCGCCACAGCTTGAACCTTGGCAGGGTCCATGCGGAATTCATGAGGAGTGAGGATTTGCCCTTAAAATGGTATCTCCTGTACCCCAAAGACACATTTTTCAGTCTTAGCAAACAGATTATTCTCCCGAAGGACCTGGAGCACCTTCCTGACATGCTCCACGTGGGAGGACCAGTCCTTGGAAAACACCAGTATGTCATCAAGGTACACAACAAGAAAATTACCCAGGTACTCTCTCAGGATTTCATTAATAAAATTCTGGAAGACAGCAGGGGCATTACACAACCCAAAGGGCATGACCAGGTATTCGAAATGACCCTCGGGTGTGTTGAACGCAGTTTTCCACTCATCCCCCTCTTTGATGCGGATAAGGTTATATGCCCCCCGTAGATCGAACTTAGAAAACCATTGGGCTCCCTGAACCTGATTAAAAAGATCCGGAATCAAAGGAAGTGGGTACTGGTTCCTTACGGTGACCTTATTCAGGTTACGATAATCAATGCACGGCCTAAGACCACCATCCTTCTTCCCCACGAAGAAGAAGCCAGCACCTACAGGAGAAGTCGACGGGCGAATGAAACCCTTGGCCAGGCATTCTTGGATATACACCCTCATCGCTTCACGTTCAGGACATGAAAGATTAAATATCCTACCCTTAGGAAGCTTGGCACCAGGCACCAAATCGATAGCGCAATCGTAATCTCTATGGGGGGGCAACACCTCGGAGGCCTCCTTGGAAAACACATCGGCGAAGTCCTGAACAAACTCAGGAAGCGTGTTTACCTCCTCCCGGGGAGAAATAGAGTTAACAGAAAGACATGACATAAGACATTCATTACCCCATTTGGTGAGATCCCCAGTATTCCAATCAAATGTGGGATTATGCAACTGCAACCAGGGAAGGCCTAAAACCAGATCAGACGATAATCCCTGCATCACCAGTACAGAGCACTGCTCCAAATGCATGGAGCCAACCAGGAGTTCAAAAACAGGAGTATGCTGAGTAAAATAACCATTAGCAAGGGGGGTTGAGTCGATTCCTACTACAGGGATAGGATAAGGTAAATCAATACAAGGCATCTTTAGAGACATAGCAAATTCCACAGACATGATATTAGCAGATGAGCCAGAATCCACGAAAGCACTGCCCGTGGCAGACCGGCCAGCAAACGAGACCTGAAAGGGAAGCAAAATTTTATTGCGTTTCACATTAACGGGAAATACCTGTGCGCCCAAGTGACCTCCCCGACGATCACTTAGGGGCGGAAGTTTTCCTGCTTCTTATTCTTGCGCCTGGGACAGGTGTTCAGTAGATGCTTGTCGTCCCCACAGTAGAAGCAGAGACCATTCATTCTGCGAAACTCCCTACGTTGTCGAGGGGACATGGAGGCCCCGAGTTGCATAGGTACCTCCGAGTCCTCCGTGGAGGGGCGAGGAGACGGGACCTCGGGGGGAACCGCAGAAAAGTCAGAGGGGAGCACACTGAAGCGTTCTAGCTGACGTTCCCTGAGACGTCGGTCAAGTCGTACTGCTAGGGCCATAACCTGGTCAAGGGAGTCAGGCGAGGGGTAGCTAACCAGCAGATCCTTCAGGGCGTCAGATAATCCTAACCTAAACTGGCACCTTAGGGCCGGATCGTTCCACTGAGAAGCTACGCACCACTTCCTAAAATCAGAACAGTATTCCTCAACCGGTCTCCTACCCTGACGTAAGGTCACCAGCTGACTCTCGGCTAAAGCAGTCCTGTCAGTCTCGTCGTAAATGAGTCCGAGGGCAGAGAAAAAACGATCAACAGAGGAAAGTTCAGGGGCGTCAGGAGCCAAGGAGAAGGCCCACTCTTGGGGCCCTTCCTGGAGTCGGGATATGATGATACCCACCCGCTGGTTCTCGGAACCTGAGGAGTGGGGCTTTAGGCGGAAATACAGTCTGCAACTCTCCCGGAAGGAGAGAAACGTCTTACGGTCCCCTGAAAACCGGTCAGGTAACTTAAGGTCGGGTTCTAGAGGTGAGGTGAGGGGTACTACTAAAGCAGCGTCACCCTGATTGACCCTTTGGGCCAGGGCCTGGACCTGTAGGGAGAGGCCCTGCATCTGCTGGGTCAGGGTCTCAAGGGGGTCCATGATAGCGTCAGCGTAGGAGAAATGGTAGACTAGGTAAGGGCTTGTAATTATGTAATGGCAGGAAGGAGGTGAAGGGAAAGTGAGCCCTAATCTACCCACCGCCCTGTCCCTGCCTACTTGCAACGACCCGCCCTAGGCGACGAGGTACAACTGGGCGGCGGTCCCTACGCTGGCTAAGTGCATAGGAAGACAAACAGGGAACACGCAAGGGAAGGGGCAGTAGCCACGGAACGCCACGAGGAAACGGGGCGGCGAACGAACAGTCAGGACCAGGACGAAGTGAGTACACCCGAGCGGGCACGGAGACAGAAGCAAGCCAGGGCAAGCAAAGCAGGTCAAGCAGAACTGCAGCAAGGCAGAAGCACGGCAGAAGCAGGCTGGAGCAAGCAGCAGTGGGGCCAGGAAGCCAAAAGAATTACAAGCACTGAGGGAGAGCACAGGGCAGGTAATAAAGGGCAGGGGGCGGAGCTAACTCCGAGAGACCAGGCCGCGATAGGCTCTCCCACTCCTGAGCCTGCCACCCTGGTTGGTGGGAGATGGTGTCAGTCGAACAGGTCTGGCCTCAGGTGTGGATTGATTAATCCCAGGAGTATAGCTAGATGAAGTACCTGGCAGATCCCTAACAGTACCCCCATTGCCCCCCTGTAGATGGTGACCCCCAAAGAGCCTCTGTAGATAGTGCCCTACATAGAAGCCCCTGTAGATAGTGCCCCACAAAGTGCCGCCTGTAGATAGTGCCCACATATGGACTCCAGAGCTGCAAGGCAATAATGCTAACCACTGAACCACCTTGCTGCCCTACATATAGCCTCCCCTATAGATAGTGCTGCACACATAGCCCAACCCCGTATATAGTGCCTCACATATAGCTCCCCCTGTATAGTGTCCCACATATAGCCCACCCCTGCAGACAGTGCCCTACATATAGCCCCCCCCCCCGTAGATTGTGCTCCACAGGTAACCCACCCCTGTATATAGTGTCCCACAAATAGCCCATCCCTATAGATAGTGCCCTACAAATAGCTCCCCCTATAGATTGTACACCACCCCTGTATATAGAGATGTAGCCATCTTTACCTTGACTTTTAACGCATTAAATAAACAATGGCTAGATCACTTATCTTGACTTTTTCAATGACTTTTCAATGGGTTTTATTGTATGATATCACGCAGCAAGTTATCAGAATCAAGTTAAGGATGGCTACATCCGTAGTGTCCCTGATATAGCTCCCCCTGTATATAGTGCTTCACATCTCCACATATAAAACCCCCTGTAGATAAAACCCCTCACAGATTATTATAAAAAAAAGAAAACTTTACATACTCACATGATCCCGTTCCCGTGCCGTACAGTGGCAATGCAGACCTGCTCTCTTCTGAGCAGGTCTGCTGGGGCTGAAAGACTCAAGCGGTGCGATGACATTATCGCGCCGCTAGCGTCATTTAAAGGCGCTGATTGGTAGGGCAGAATGACTTGCCCTACCAATCAGCGCATTTCAAAAACAGAAGCGTCGCGAGACGTAAATGGGCCGCTAGCGTCGCTGAAAGGCGCTAATTGGCGGAGCAAGTCATTTTGCCCCGCCAATCAGTGACAATATATGATCGGGTTCCATTCAGCCCTAATGCATGTATTTGTACCTGCGTGCTATTGATGCAGGTACAATTCCTTCAACGGCTGTCACTAGTACCGGGGCCCCCTCCGGTGCGAGGCGACACCACCGGGCATGAGGGCTCGTGCCCCCCGGCCCATAAACGTTAGAGGCCAGGCAGCGCAGTCAACGTAGTGGCATTGCTACCTCTGTAGCAGCCATGTCAGCTGCTAGTGGCGCCACCGGGTATGGGAGGGGACGTGTTGGCAGGCAGCACAGGCCCCCTCATGCTGCGGACCCCATAGCAGATGCTACGACTGCTACAGCAGTAGTTATGCCACTGCAATCCTCTTCTTTTTTTTGTGTGCTGTGTATCTGCAACTGCATACACGCTTTGATTCATTTTGTTAGAATTTGTTGTTCAAACTTTTTCTTACCATCCCCAGGTATATGTAAGCTTAGTCCCAGTTCTGGGTGTATGTGCAGAGTTTGTCCCCACTTATGGAGCATGCCTTGTCGTGGCAGGGTAGGAAGACAGACAGTTGAGCCCTAATCTACCCGCCACTCAGTCCCTGCCTACTTGCAACGACCCGTCCTAAGCGACGGGGTACAACTGGGCGACGGTCCCTATGCTCAGTAAGTGCAAGACAGACAAAACAGACAGGGGTACACAGAAGCAGGGAAAAGGGGCAGCTGCCCACGGAGACACCGTGAGCAAAAAGAGTGGTGAACGAGCCGAGTAAAACCAGGAGAGAGCGAGGTACAAAACGCTGAGCAGGAGAGTGGTCAGAAAGCCAAGGTCAATAACAAGCAGAGGATCAGTAGTACAAGCAGCAGCAGCAAGCCAGGAAACAAGCATAGAAGAATCACAGGCAAAGGAGGAACAGGAAAGGCAGGTATAAATAGACAGTGGGCGGGAACTAGCTCCGTCTGGCCAGGCTGTGATAGGCTCTCCCACTCCTAAGCCTGCCATCATGAGTGGTGGAAGATGGAGTCAGTCTCACAGACATAGGAGCAGGTGCAGACTGATTGCCCACGGGCGTCGACACAGAACCTGTGTCTGGCAAATCCTTTACAGTACCCCCCCTTTTATGAGGGGCCACCGGACCCTTTCTAGGTGGACCTGGTTTATTGGGGAAACGAAGGTGGAACCTCCTGAGCAATACCCCAGCGTGAACATCCCGGGCGGGTACCCAAGTTCTCTCCTCAGGCCCGTATCCTCTCCAATGGACCAGGTACTGGAGGGAGCCTTGGACCATCCTGCTGTCCACAATCTTGGCCACCTCGAATTCTACGCCCTCAGGGGTGAGAACAGGGACCGGAGGTTTCCTCGAGGGAGCCAAGGACGGGGAGCAGCGTTTAAGGAGGGAGGCATGAAAGACGTCGTGCACTCGAAAAGACGGGGGCAACTCCAGTCGGAAGGAGACAGGGTTAAGGACTTCAATGACCTTGTACGGCCCTATAAACCGGGGAGCAAATTTCTTAGACGGGACTTTAAGGCGCAAATTTTTAGAAGATAGCCACACCAGATCCCCGACCACAAACAAGGGGTTAGCAAAACGTCTTCTATCTGCCTGAGTCTTTTGTATGCTCTGGGACGCCCCTAGGTTCTTCTGAACCTGGGCCCAGACTGTGCACAGTTCCTGATGAACGACATCTACCTCGGGATTGTTGGAACTACAAGGTGAAACAGAGGAGAACCGTGGATTAAACCCAAAATTACAGAAAAAGGGGGAGACCCCTGACGAGTTACTGACCCCGTTATTAAGGGAAAATTCGGCGAGAGGAATGAATGAGAGCCAATCATGTTGACAGTCAGAGATAAAACACCTTAAATATTGTTCTAGAGACTGATTAGTCCCCTCCGTTTGGCCATTAGTTTCAGGATGGAAAGCCGAGGAGAAGGACAGATCAATCTCCAAATTTTAAAGAAGGCTCTCCAAAACAATGAAACAAATTGTACCCCTCTGTCAGAAACAATATTGACAGGAACCCCAGGACAGGATTCGGTTTGAAACTGGCCGCAGCCAGCTTTATTGTCTTCATACACGAAAAGCAGTTTTTAAAAATCAGTTTAAAATAAACCCTAGGCCGTCCAGCCTCTAACTAAACATATAGCTTCCCTAGCTATCAGGGTGAAAGGCCTTCTGCCAGCACCTCAAAACAAACATGTGTTCTTACCAGAACTTCCTACTCCCACTGGCTGGCAATGCCTGTGTAGCGTCCATGGCCGCGGGCCGTCGGGTTTACTCACCTCCCGACGCCCGCAGCCATGGATCCGTGAGCGCTGGTCCCCGTCTCCCTCCTAGAAGACGCCAGCGCTCACTTCTGCTCCATTCGGCTGTGTCCCGTAGGGTGCGCGCGCACGCTCGCGCACAGCCTTAAAGGGCCAGCGCGCGCAAATAGGAAGTCGTCATCATCATCAACTACCACGATTTCCTGGTCTATAAGAAGGCCCCAGGCCTTCTAATACTTGCCTGAGCGTTGTTAGTCTATCCCAGTCTGTCTTGCAAATGGTCCCTTAGTGTTTCCCGTTCCAGCGGTTACCCGTGCCCTGTTACCCGTTCCTGTAATCCGTATTGTTCCAGTTCCTGTGCCTACCAGCGTTGGAGTCGTGTCTTCTGCCACGTCCAGTGTCTTCTGCCACGTCCAGTGTCTTCTGCCACGTACAGTGTCTTCTGCCACGTCCACTGTCGTCTGCCACATACAGTGTCGTCTGCTTCATCGCATACTGCCTGCCACGTCTGGCGCCATCTGCCGCACCAGCCTCCATCCGTGCTGTAGCCACAGCCACCGTCCGTACTATTTCAGGTACCCAAGCATTACTGTCTGCCATTGACTTTCGCATAGACTGTGACCTGGTCAGCTGCCTACCCGCTACGGCGGAGCGGCCTAGTGGGTCCACATACCCTGTGTCCGTGACAGCCTGTCTACCTCAGACTGGGAGCATTGTGTGAATAGATCACACCTTTTTTAAAGGAGACCTCACAGCTGGCAGCTAATGAGACTACTAAGGCAGCCTAAACCCTGGACTGTCCTGAAGATGGACTGGAACTTCTCTTCCACTCCAGCAACCCGTACCTTTTCCAGGTTTCTTACATAATAAATAATAAAAAAATTACACTTTCTCCAGTAACAGTCCTTTTAATTATTACATTCTGAGCCCAAATCCTGGCTCTTAGTAGCTGCACAGCTACAATATCTACAAGGATGATGGGGATCACATTAGATATCTGAGGTGCGGTCACGTGATTCTGTGACCGCACCTCAGATAAAGCAAGTGGTCAGGAGAAACTAAAGGGGATGAGAGAACTAGTGCGGTGGGTCAATAGAGGGAACGGAATAATTAGTAAAGAACAGCCCTGTGTCGGTACATAGGTCAGTGAGGTATCGACACAGGACTGTGTGCATAATAAGTCTCGTGTCGAGAGGAAAAGACACAGATGAAAAGCAGAACTTCCGGCAGGGCAGAGGTAGGGTGAATAGGAAGAAATGTCTTCATATTTAATACAGACTGCATATTAGGAACTTTATTCAATATTTACATAGAGTATTAGTTCAAAAATGTTGTGTCCCTGGATAACCCCTCTAAGGTCATCCCTTAGGTACTCTACCAAATATCTTACTAAAGGATACATGAAAACGTATTATGTTGTGGGCACTATTGCCTAGGTGATCCCCAACCTGTACTTTTGATATCCTGTCCGGCCTATTGGTTAAAATTAGGTCTAGAAGCCCCCCCCCCCCCTCTTGTTTGGTCTTGCAACCAGTTGTGAAAGATAATTGTCCTTAATTTAACTTAAATCCACCCATAGGGAATCCTCATAGACATCATCACGCAGGATGGCTAGTGGGCAGGATTTCATATATATATATATATATATATATATATATATATATATATATATATATATATATATATATATATATATATAAACATATACAAAAACAGAAAGCAGCAGCACTCACTCAGAAACGTCGCTTTATGTTTGACTGAATAACCCACCACTTTTTCATATTTCGGAGTGTTGCAAGTTTTCTCTTTTTTAAATATATATATATACACTACCGTTCAAAAGTTTGGGGTCACCCAGACAATTTTGTGTTTTCCATGAAAACTCACACTTATTTTTATTAAATGAGTTGCAAAATGACTAGAAAATATAGTCAAGACATTGACAAGGTTAGAAATAATGATAATAATTTTCTCCTTCAAACTTTGCTTTCGTCAAAGAATGCTCCATTTGCAGCAATTACAGCATTGCAGACCTTTGCCATTCTAGCTGTTAATTTGCTGAGGTAATCGGGAAAAATTTCACCACATGCTTCCAGAAGCCCCTCCCACAAGTTGGATTGGCTTGATGGGCACTTCTTGCGTACCATACGGTCAAGCTGCTCCCACAACAGCTCTATGGGGTTGAGATCTGGTGACTGCGCTGGCCACTCCATTACAGATAGAATACCAGCTGCCTGCTTCTTCCCTAAATAGTTCTTGCATAATTTGGAGGTGTGCTTTGGGTCATTGTCCTGTTGTAGGATGAAATTGGCTCCAATCAAGCTCTGTCCACAGGGTATGGCATGGCGTTGCAAAATGGAGTGATAGCCTTCCTTATTCAAAATCCCTTTTACCTTGTACAAATCTCCCACTTTACCAGCACCAAAGTAACCCCAGACCATCACAATACCTCCACCATGCTTGACAGATGGCGTCAGGCACTCTTCCAGCATCTTTTCAGTTGATCTGCGTCTCACAAATGTTCTTCTGTGTGATCCAAACACCTCTAACTTCGATTCGTCTGTCCATAACACTTTTTTCCAATCTTCCTCTGTCTAATGTCTGTGTGCTTTTGCCCATAGTAATCTTTTCCTTTTATTAGCCAGTCTCAGATATGGCTTTTTCTTTGCCACTCTGCCCTGAAGGCCAGCATCCCGGAGTCGCCTCTTCACTGTAGATGTTGACACTGGCGTTTTGCGGGTACTATTTAATGAAGCTGCCAGTTGAGGACCTGTGAGGCGTCTATTTCTCAAACTAGAGACTCTAATGTACTTGTCTTGTTGTTCAGTTGTGCAGCGGGGCCTCCCACTTCTCTTTCTACTCTGGTTAGAGCCTGTGTGTGCTGTCCTCTGAAGGGAGTAGTACACACCGTTGTAGGAAATCTTCAGTTTCTTGGCAATTTCTCGCATGGAATAGCCTTCATTTCTAAGAACAAGAATAGACTGTCGAGTTTCACATGAAAGCTCTCTTTTTCTAGCCATTTTGAGAGTTTAATCGAACCCACAAATGTAATGCTCCAGATTCTCAACTAGCTCAAAGGAAGGTCAGTTTTATAGCTCCTCTAAACAGCAAAACGGTTTACAGCGGTGCTAACATAATTGCACAAGGGTTTTCAAGTGTTTTCTAATCATCCATTAGCCTTCTAACACAGTTAGCAAACACAATGTACCATTAGAACACTGGAGTGATGGTTGCTGGAAATGGGCCTCTATACACCTATGTAGATATTGCATTAAAAACCAGACGTTTGCAGCTAGAATAGTCATTTAGCACATAAAAAATGTATAGAGTGTATTTCTGATTAATTTAATGTTATCTTCATTGAAAAAAACTGTGCATTTCTTTCAAAAATAAAGAAATTCCTAAGTGACCCTAAACTTTTGAACGATAGTGTATATATATATATATATATATATATATATATATATATATATATATATACATACATACATATATATATATGTATATTCAGGAGAAATAAATCTTGCAGCACTCCAACAGGATGAATGAAAAAAACTGTGATTTATTCAAGTCAACATACACCGCTGTATGTTGGCTTGAATAAATCACAGTTTTTTTCATTCATCCTGTTGGAGTGCTGCAAGATTTATTTCTCCTGAATATTGATACAGTCCTAGGAACTGGACTACTTGCTGGCACCCGTTCACATATGTAAGCTTTCTCTTACTGAGATTGAGTGCTGCTGCTTTCTCTGTTTGAATATATATATATATATTTTGTTTTTGTTTTTTCATTTTGGAAATGTTTGAAATAGAGATTAAATACATGTAAAAAATTTTTTTAATTATTTGTCATTATAAATGAAAAAAGCATTGCAAATGTTATACTGTAGTACCCTAAAGATATATTTATTGCGAAAAACAAATAACATTGAAATGACAGTAGCAGAATAAACCCTGAGCTTAATGCATTTAACAAAAAAACATGCATTAATACTGAAAATAACATAATAGACAATTTATAGTTAAGTTGCTTTTTTGAGTCTTTCAAATTCCCAACTTGGGTTGACACAAGGTAAACACATTTTCAAGAAGCCATTTAGTTCAACTTGATGGATTCTGTAGCATAGAAACTGGAAAGGAAAAAAAACCAGAGAAGAAATAGAGGGAAAGGTCTGGCATAATTGCTGCCCCCTGTTATTCAGCGCAGCA
Organism: Rhinoderma darwinii; assembly: GCF_050947455.1. Classification (NCBI taxonomy): domain Eukaryota; kingdom Metazoa; phylum Chordata; class Amphibia; order Anura; family Rhinodermatidae; genus Rhinoderma; species Rhinoderma darwinii. The sequence goes on from NC_134691.1 coordinate 236,248,763, forward strand.
ATTGTCGTGTGTTTATGGCAAGTTAATTCTGTGCCACTGAGCTAACAAATAACAGCCTCAGGAGTGCAATCCAACCTATGTTAACAGAATGGTATGTGGTGATTTTACGTGGAACAATTATGTCGGACTTTGTTAAGACTATTGAGAACATCTTTTCCATTTAGTTGGGGGAGGATGGGATCAGGTTAGATGCTACAGCATAAGGTTGACTAATGAAAGAATGTGCCCATGAAAACTGAATGACTGGAACTTCAGAAAGCTGCACTGAATCCCTAATTGCTTGTGTAACTCTTATACTATATATCAATTTTCAAGAAAAAAAACACTATTTCCTACAAAAGACATGCCGCTTTCCATTTTGTTTTCTTCTATGCTGTTTTTTTCCATAATGATGTAGACGTGCAGTGTTCTCCCTTACTAGCTTTGTAGGAAAAAAAACATTCTATTAAATGTAACCTGTAGTACATGCACTTAAATCATGCACTCATTCACAAAGTGTCTAAAAACATGTATTACAAGAAAAAGAGGGACATTAAAAAGCTTTTGAGAAGATTTGATTGGAACTAATTTAGTTACAGAAATGCAAGGTTCATGGAAGTTAGATATTAGAGATGAGCGAAGCTTTCACTTTTTGCTTCTCCGGCGTTTCAGCAAGTCCAGCCAAACATTTGATTAGTGTAGAAAAATTGATCAGCATATAGCTTTTTGCGCTTTGTTTATCTTGTATATTTAAAGGGATTGTCTCGCTAAGATCGCTAACACTCACTTTCCAGTTGTTTTCAAAATCAACTCTTATGAAACTGTATATCAATATGGTGGGGATTTAGGGCACCCTATAATGGCTGCTTTGAGGGTGTCACAATATCTCCATACACTGTAGCACATTGATGCTTTCCTAGTTGTGTAAATACGTTAATATTTTTGATGGTGCCATGGATGGAGATAATTACTATTTGACTAAATGTAGTTAGCCAACCAGTGGAAGTCCATATGTTGCGAGAATATGTAAAGAGTTCTGAAAATCAGAGAGACCAGTGGTGATGTGTTGTATTTATGGCATTATGCCAGAAATACGACTTGTTACCCCTGAGCCCTCTGATTGGCTGCAGCTGTCACATGCTACATGCACGTAAACATTCACCGGGAGTGCCACTGGAGCTTCATCGCTGGTTTGCCAGAGGAAAAGTATATGGGAGTGCTACTGCGAGTGCGAGTGCTGGCGTCTCCTAGAAGGGAAACGCTGGCCAGAACACGTAGGTCCGCAGTCGCGGGCCATCGTCCTCACTAATCTGGCGACAGCTGCGACTGCAGACCTCCGTGTTCTGGCCGGCGTCTCCCTCCTAGAAGATGCCAGCACTCGCTTCCCATCTGCTCTGCAGGGACCTCTAGGGTGCGCGCTTGTTTCTGGCCTTAAAGGACCAGCATGCGCACATTAAATTAATTACAAATTACGCCCAGATCACCCTGGACTATAAAAAGGGCCCAGCCCTTTCACTCCTTGCCTGAGCGTTGTTGTATATTCCCATGTTAGTTTTAGCAAATGGTCTCGTAGTTGTTTCCTGGTGTCATCTGACATGCCTGGTATCATCCGCCACGTTTGGCGTCATCTACCTTCAAGTTCCATCTGTGCTTAAAGAGGCTCTGTCACCAGATTCTCAAATCCATATCGCCTATTGCATGTGATCTGCGCTGCAATGTAGATAACAGTCACTTTTTTAGTTTTTTTTAAACATTAATTTTTGGCCAAGTTATGAGCTATTTTATATATATGCAAATGAGGTTTTAAATGGACAACTGGGCGTGTTTTTTTTCGTATGTCCAACTGGGCGTGTATTGTGTTTTTAACTGGGCGTGTTTACTTGTTTTACTAACTGGGCGTTGTGAATAGAAGTGTATGATGCTGACCAATCAGTGACCAATCAGCATCATGCACTCCTCTCCATTCATTTACACAGCACATAGTGTTCTTACTATTTGTTCTCTGAATGGTGTTATTATTTGAGCAGTATTTGGTATTACAGTACTTTACTATATGGTAGTAATATTTGCTCACTATGGCAGTATTATTTGAGTCCTATAATTGAGTTATTTTTGAGCATTGTATGGTAATATTTGAACAGTTTATGTGGCAATATTTTCTTGACAGTGTATTTTGGTTGTACAGTTTTGAGGGACTGTATAGTACATTTATTTTATATCAATATATTTGATCACATTATGGTGCTATTATTTAATTTGTGTATGGGTATATTATTTAGCTCTATGGCAGTGTTACAGGATTTGGCCACTGTATACTAGTATAAGATGTGCACTGTATGGTTTGGGCTTGGTCCTTATATGGGGAATTTATTTGGTCACTTTACAAAAATGTGAGCACCTTATGGGAATATTTGTCAATAATGTTGAAATTTAATTTCAGCACATCCACATTTAAGTAGTATAAAAGTAGTATTGTAAGAACATAAATAAAAAGTATTAACTAATAAAATAATGTATAAGTGTATCTTGTCTCAGATTAATGTTAGTGGCCCAAACCTAGGTTCATATATACGCTTTCTTTTACCCAGGGCAAAAATTCAATTCATTGCCCTAGCCCATTATCTAAATATCCTAGCCATAACCGAGTGGCTTGTTGGGGCCCCCTGCCACCTAAAGGCCTTCCTAGCTACCATGTTGCCCAGACCATTTACAGTCCCATCTACGTATGTGCTAATGTATGCAATACAGTGCCCAGCGTCCTTCAGTTACATAGTTACATAGTACGGTTTAAAAAAGACACATGTCCATCAAGGTCAACCAAGGGATGGAAGAAAGGGAAATGATGAAACAAAAATTCTATACATTGACATAGGAGCTGATATTTTTTTGTCCTAAGAAATTATCTTAGCCTTTTTTAAAGCCATCTGCTGTTCCTGCTGTGACCAGCTCCTGCGGTAGGCTATTTCACAAACTACCAGTTCTCACAGTAGCTTGTCGCCTTGGAGAATAAACCTTTTTTTTTCTCCTGACGGAGGGAGTGCCCCTTGTCTTTTGAGGGGGTTTTACATGGAACCGGTTTTCACTATATTTCTTGTATGGTCCATTTATATATTTATATAAGTTAATCATGTCCCTCCTTAGTCGTCTCTTTTCAAGTCTAAATAGGTTTAATTCTTTTAATCTTTCATCATAACTTAGATTCTCCATGCCCCTTATTAGTTTAGTTGCTCTTCTTAGTATTTTTTCCAACTCCAGGGCATCCTTTCTATGAACTGGAGCCCAGAACTGAACTGCATATTCTAGATGGGGCTGCACTAATGCTTTGTAAACTGGTAACATTACATCCCTCTCCCGCGAGTTCATGCCTCTTTTAATACACAATATCTTGCTGGCCTTAGAAGCAGCTGACTGACATTACATGCTGTCATTTAGTCTATGATCTACACGAACACCCAGATCCTTTTCAACAAGTGACAGTGTAGCTCCCTCTAGGATGTATGATGCATGCAGATTGTTGGTACCCAGATGCTTAACTTCAAATTTATCTACACTACCGTTCAAAAGTTTAGGGTCACTTAGAAATGTCCTTATTTTTGAAAGAAAAGCACAGTTTTTTTCAATGAAGATAACATTAAATTAATCAGAAATACACTCTATACATTGTTAATGTGCTAAATGACTATTCTAGCTGCAAATATCTACATAGGTGTATAGAGGCCCATTTCCAGCAACCATCACTCCAGTGTTCTAATGGTACATTGTGTTTGCTAACTGTGTTAGAAGGCTAATGGATGATTAGAAAACACTTGAAAACTCTTGTGCAATTATGTTAGCACCGCTGTAAACCGTTTTGCTGTTTAGAGGAGCTATAAAACGGACCTTCCTTTTAGCTAGTTGAGAATCTGGAGCATTACATTTGTGGGTTCGATTAAACTCTCAAAATGGCCAGTCTATTCTTGTTCTTAGAAATTAAGGCTATTCCATGCGAGAAATTGCCAAGAAACTGAAGATTTCCTACAACGGTGTGTACTACTCCCTTCAGAGGACAGCACAAACAGGCTCTAACCGGAGTAGAAAGAGAAGTGGGAGGCCCCGCTGCACAACTGAGCAACAAGACAAGTACTTTAGAGTCTCTAGTTTGAGAAATAGACGCCTCACAGGTCCTCAACTGGCAGCTTCATTAAATAGTACCCGCAAAACGCCAGTGTCAACGTCTACAGTTAAGAGGCGACTTCGGGATGCTGGCCTTCAGGGCAGAGTGGCAAAGAAAAAGCCATATCTGAGACTGGCTAATAAAAGGAAAAGGTTAATATGGGCAAAAGCACACAGACATTGGACAGAGGAAGATTGGAAAAAAGTGTTATGGACAGACGAATCGAAGTTTGAGGTGTTTGTATCACACTGAAGAACATTTGTGAGACGCAGAACAACTGAAAAGATGCTGGAAGAGTGCCTGATGCCATCTGTCAAGCATGGTGGAGGTAATGTGATGATCTGGAGTTGCTTTGGTGCCGGTAAAGTGGATTTTGTACAAGGTAAAAGGGATTTTGAATAAGGAAGGCTACCACTCCATTTTGTAACGCCATGCCATATCCTGTGGACAGCGCTTGATTGGAGCCAATTTCATCCTACAACAGGACAATGACCCAAAGCACACCTCCAAATTATGCAAGAACTATTTAGGGAAGAAGCAGGCAGCTGGTATTCTATCTGTAATGGAGTGGCCAGCGCAGTCAGCAGATCTCAACCCCATAGAGCTGTTGTGGGAGCAGCTTGTTCAAGCTGCTCCCACAACAGCTCTATGGGGTTGAGATCTGCTGACTGCGCTGGCCACTCCATTACAGATAGAATACCAGCTGCCTGCTTCTTCCCTAAATAGTTCTTGCATAATTTGGAGGTGTGCTTTGGAGGTATGGTACGCAAGAAGTGCCCATCAAGCCTATCCAACTTGTGGGAGGGGCTTCTGGAAATTTCTCCCGATACCTCAGCAAATTAACAGCTAGAATGCCAAAGGTCTGCAATGCTGTAATTGCTGCAAATGGAGCATTCTGCTGACTGCGCTGGCCACTCCATTACAGATAGAATACCAGCTGCCTGCTTCTTCCCTAAATAGTTCTTGCATAATTTGGAGGTGTGCTTTGGAGGTATGGTACGCAAGAAGTGCCCATCAAGCCTATCCAACTTGTGGGAGGGGCTTCTGGAAATTTCTTCCGATACCTCAGCAAATTAACAGCTAGAATGCCAAAGGTCTGCAATGCTGTAATTGCTGCAAATGGAGCATTCTTTGACGAAAGCAAAGTTTGAAGGGGAAAATTATTATTTCAAATAAAAATCATTATTTCTAACTTTGTCAATGTCTTGACTATATTTTCTAGTCATTTTGCAACTCATTTGATAAATATAAGTGTGATTTTTCATGGAAAACACAAAATTGTCTGGGTGACCCTAAACTTTTGAACGGAAGTGTATATTAAACCTCACTTGCCAAGTGGATGCCCAAACACTCAGTGTGTCCAAATCGGCTTGTAATTTATGAACATCTTCCATAGACTGAACAATACTACTAGCTTGGTGTCATCTGCAAAAATAGAAATAGTGCTATTAATCCCATCCTCTGTATCATTAATAAATAAGTTGAATAATAGTGGTCCCAGCACGGAACCCTGGAGTACACCACTTATAACCGGGGACCATTCCGAGTAGGAATCATTGACCACAACTCTCTGGATATGGTCCTTGAACCAATTTTAAACCAATCTAAACATATAGATCTTAATTAGGCGTCTATGAGGGACAGCGTCAAATGCCTTTGCAAAGTCTAAAAACCACTATATCCACAGCGGCCCCTCTGTCTAGGCTTCTACTCACCTCTTTATATAAACAAATCAGGTTGGTTTGACAACTTCTGTCCTTAGTAAAACCGTGCTGGCTGTCACTTATAATACTATTTTTTGTCACATATTCCTTTATATAGTACCACAATAGCCCCTCAAACATTTTTCCCACGATGGATGTTAAGCTTACTGGTCTATAACTACCCAGGAAAGACATAGAGCCCTTTTTAAAAATAGGCACCTTATTTGTCCTGCGCCTGTCCCCTGGCACTATAGCAGTCACTAAAGAATCTCTGAATATTATGAAGAGGGGAACAGAAATAACTGAACTAAGTTCTTTAAAGTGTAGCTAAACGTTTAACAAACTTCTGACATGTCAAAGTCACATGTCAGAAGTTTTGATTGGTGGGGGTCCGAACACAGATACCCCACCAATCGCTAGAACGAAGCAGCTGAAGCGCTCGTGTGAGCGCTCAGCCGCTTCATGTCTGGCATTGGCTATAGCACTGGTACTGGCTATATCAGCTGCTATTTTTTCCGTTGTATATTATAAAGAGCGTAATAAAATAAGCAAAAATACAAAATGAAAGGCAGTTGGCCAAGGATAGTAAAACAAATCCCCAAAAATTCTTCAAGCATATAAATGCAAAAAAGCCAAGGTCTGAACATGTAGGACCCCTAGATAGTGGTAATGGGGAGTTGGTCACAGGGGATCAAGAGAAGGCAGAGTTACTAAATGGGTTCTTTAGCTCTGTATATACAACAGAAAAAAGAGCAGCTGATGTAGCTGGTGCCAGTGCTGTTAATATATCAGTTGATATACTGAATTGGATGAATGTAGATATGGTCCAAGCTAAATTAAATTAAATAAATGTACACAAGGCCCCCGAGACCAGATGGCTTACACCCTAGAGTTCTTAAGGAGCTTAGTTCAGTTATTTCTGTCCCCCTTTTCATAATATTCAGAGATTCTCTAGTGACTGGTATAATGCCCAGGGAAAATGTGGTGCCTATTTTCAAAAAGGGCTCTAGGTCTTCTCCGGGTAATTATAGACCAGTAAGCTTAACATCCATCGTGGGGAAAATGTTTTAGGGGCTATTTAAGGACTATATACAGGATTAGGTGACAATAAATAGTATTATAAGTGACAGCCAGAACGGTTTTACCAAGGACAGAAGTTGTCAAACCAACCTGATCTGTTTTTATGGAGAGGTGAGCAGAAACCTAGACAGAGGGGCCGCTGTGGTTATAGTGTTTTTGGACTTTGCAAAGGCATTTGACTCTGTCCCTCATAGACGTTTAATGGGTAAATTAAGGACTATAGGTTTAGAAAATATAGTTTGTAATTGAATTGAGAATTGGCACAAGGACCGTATCCAGAGAGTTGTTGTCAATGATTCTTACTCTGAATGGTCCCCGGTTATAAGTGGTGTACCCCATGGTTCCATGCTGGGACCACTATTATTCAACTAATTTATTAATGATATAGAGGATGGGATTAATAGCACTATTTCTATTTTTGCAGATGACACGAAGCTATGTAATATAGGTCAGTCTATGGAAGATGTTCGTGAATTGCAAGCGGATTTAAACAAACTAAGTGTTTGGGCATCCAGTTGGCAAATTAAGTTTTTTTTCTTTATTAAAACAATTTTATTAGAGTAGAAAACATAACAGAGCATATAAAACATCTCGCAAAATTGCAAAAGTGTGCACGCAGTGCAACATAATAACTTCAGACTGTATAAAATGTTACAAAGACATATGAACATTGGTAGGAGGTAGCCTCCCAGCCACCAAAGCAATGGGAAGAAGATAATAACAGCTAATGGCAATTATCAATACCCAATTTACATCAAAGATAGTGCAAAATGTAGGGAAACCAGTCCCGAAAAAAACAAACGAGCAATAATGACACGGTTAAGTGCAATTCAACCCAAGGTTACATAAATACAAGACAACAAAGGGAAACACAAACGGACAAAAGCACGCAGTTTTGGCTATATGATCAGTCAACAGAAAAGGCCATCCAGCCAGAGAGGCAGATCAGCACCACCCCGAAATCCAGACTAGATAGACCAGGTACGAACAAAGATCTCTGATGTACCCCAATCAGCAGACATCAGCTCCTCCATCCTCATAATTCCATTCAGCTCCGTTACCCATTCCTTCAAAGAAGGCACAGTACTAGACTTCCAATGACATGGGATGAGAGCTCTAGCTGCAGTCAGAAAATGCCTAAAGACACCCTTTTTGAGGTGTGGGAGTGATCCAGGAACCATGGAAAGCAACCCAACAGAAGCCGAGGTAGGCACTTCAGTGCCAAAAAGTTTGTTGCCGAGATCAAACATTTTTCCCCAAAAGGGCCGGAGCTTGGGGCAATCCCACCAAATATGCAACATAGTTCCAGAAGCCTCCCCACACCTCCAACAGTCAGCAGACACATTAGGAAAGATCCTATGTAAAAAGGAAGGACAGCGGTACCATCTGGTAAGTATCTTATAGTTCTTCTCCTGAGCAAAACACGAAGTCGGTAATTTATGAGCCAGCAAGAATGAAGTTCCCCATTCCTCCTCAGAGTGCCAAACTCCCATTTCCTTATCCCAAGCTGCAGTGAATGTCAACTGAGAGTAAGAATATCTAGGTTGGAGGACACCATGTAAATGAGACAGTGTGTGAGAAGGAGCAGAGATAAGGGACAGATAATGTTCCAGAGGAGTCTTATCCTGTAGCAACACAAGACAATCACCCATGGAAGAGAGATAGGAGTGCAGCTGAAAATAAGACCACCATATTGATTGTCTCCCCGGGCAGGCCTCAGAGACAGCAGTCAGTGACCAGATTGAACCATGAGGTGTAAGGGTCTGAGCCAGACATCCACTGCCCCGTCTCTCCCAACAGAGGAATGTATCCACACCCACTGCCGGAGGGAAGGGTTATCAAAAAGGGGAGTCATAGGACCCGGATGGTGAACAAGGTCCAGAGTACCAATGATCCGCTCCCAAACTACAAGAAATTGACGTGTGAGGAAAGGCAAAGAAGACGCTGGTCGCTGGGAGGCAGTCAACCACGGAAAGGAGGACAAGGTGAGGGAAGACATTCCCTTCTCAATGCGCACCAATTGCTTACCGGCATCTGATCAGAACCAGTCCACCAAACGCATGAGGATCGCAGCTTGATGATAACGCTTAAAATCTGGCAAACCCGCGCCCCCCTAAAGTTTCGGTCGGCTAAGGACAGAAAATCGAATGCGCAGCTTAGAGGACCCCCATACAAATTTGGCTATGGCCCTATGTAAGGACTGGAAGAAAGACGCTGGCACTACAATAGGGACGTTCTGAAAGATGTATAGGAATTTGGGCAAGATATCCATTTTGACAGCGTTAATACGCCCAAACCATGACATGCGGCTCCCGCAGTACGCCGCCAATTCCCTCAAAGTACGTTTTAAGATAAGTGTGTAATTCAAGGTAAACAGGTCAGACAAATGTGTAGGGATATGTATCCCAACGTATTTTAAAGACTTAGATTGCCACTTAAATGGGAAAATCCGAGCGAGATGAGCAGCAAGAGGAGCATCCAGAGATATACTCAGTGCCTCCGATTTAGAGTAATTAACTTTAAAATTACTCAAATGCCCAAACCGCTCAAACTCCCCAGTCAAAGATGGCAAAAAAATCATAGGAGTTGTGATGTATACAAGAAGATCATCAGCATAGAGTGCGAGTTTGTGATGCTGTGCGCCAACACATATGCCATTAATGTTAGGGTTCTTCCGTAGTGCCACGGCCAGGTGTTCCATGACCAAAACATATAGTAGAGGCGAGAGTGGGCACCCCTGTCTCGTGCCATTAGTAATAGACAAAGAGTCAGATAAGAGACCGTTAACTCGAACGCCAGCTGTAATGCCATAATACTGTCCACCATAGTAGTGCCAAGGCCAACTTGTATCAAGACACTACGGAGAAACATCTAGTGCACCCTGTCAAAAGCCTTTTCGGCATCAACTGAGAGGAGACACATCGGTATTTTGCGTGATTGGCAATATGACGTTAAAAGAAGGGTCTTGTTGGTATTATCCCGAGATTCTCTACCACGTACAAACCCCACCTGATCATCCATGATCAGGCCAGGCAATAACGGAGAGAGGCGAGAGGCAAGCAGTTTCGCAAAGAGCTTTACATCGACATTGATCAGCGAGATGGGCCTAAAGTTTGCGCATATCGTAGGATCCTTACCCGGTTTTGGGAGAAGGGTAATATGAGCCTCGAGGGACTGAGGCGCAAAGGGACAAGAGGAAGACACTGAATTAAAGACTTTCGTCAAAAAGGGAGCAAGTTGATCTTTAAATGTCTTATAAAATTTAGTATTAAACCCATCCGGGCCTGGGCTTTTGCCCAAAGGAGAGTCTCCAATTGCACACACCACTTCGGATTCCAAGAAATCCTCCTCAAGTCCCAAAGCCTCCCCGTCCCCCAAGGAAAGTAGAGCAGTGTCATGTACATACTGGTTAATTTTGTCCCGCAATGAATCTGCTGGCATATCATGAAAATGTCCTTTGAGATTATACAAGGCAGAGTAATATTGTCTGAAACAGTCAGTAATGCCGACCGGATCATGAACTTCACCGCCAGTGGGAGACATAATTTTAGGAATGTATGACGCCTGTGTACGGGGATGAAAAATCTTCGCCAGAGACCTACCACATTTGTCTGCAAATTCATAAGAATGCTTCTGCATCTGATCCCTGAACCTAGCGTGTGACTGGTCTAGTAGAGAACGCAATGATTCTCTCGCTATGGTAAGGTCCGAGAAAACCTGGGAGGAGGGATTATGACAGGATTCCAAATCCTGTATCTGATCAGGGTGCCGCGCAATAGCTACCCCCTTTTCTCTCTTTAAACGTGCCCCCTGCTGTATCAGAACTCCTCGAACTACACATTTCAGTGCTTCCCACTGGAGTGGCAGAGGTGTAGAGTCCCGCGCATGCACTTCAAAAAAGACATTAAGCGTGTCCTTAAGAGCCGATACACAGACTGCGTCGCGCAATAGATTGTCATTAATTTTCCATGAATGAATGTTGGGCACTGAATTAGGAAACGTAAGTGACAGAAATACAGGGGCATGATCCGACCACACCATAGGACCCACCGCAGAAGTAGGATGCCAGGTAAGCAAGTGGTGGCTAACCAGAAAGGCGTCTAGACGACTGTACATATTGTGCAATGGGGAGAAATAAGTATACTCTCTTGCCTGAGGATGGAGAATCCTCCACACGTCAATCAATTGCATGGAGTGCATCGTGTTCTTCAACGCCACCATGTGTGATTTAGGAACAGCAGACCTGCCCGAGGAGGTATCAAGCCTATGATCAAACGTTAGATTAAAATCACCTCCCACAATTAAGACCCCCTCCGAAAACTCCTCCAATTTCTTCAAAAACAATCGCCACACCCGAGCCTGATCCTGATTAGGGAGATACAAATTAGCCATCGTAAAGATCTTATTCTGGATGGACAATTTAAGAAAAAGATAACGACCACCCGGGTCGACAAGGACATCTACGGTCTTGTGAGAGAGCGATTTATGAAGACATATACTAGCACCCTTGGACTTGGACTCCGGGTTGGCACTGTGAAACCAAGTAGGATAGTATCGATTAGTAAACTGTGGTGTATGGCCCACCTGAAAATGAGTCTCTTGTAAGAATAGTATATGCACCCACTCTTTGTGCATGTTATACAGGATCTGCAAGCGTTTTTCAGGGACGTTAAGTCCTCTAGCATTAAAAGTACAGACTTTCAACTGTGCCATCTCCACTGCACTTAAAATGACCAAGCCAATAATACGAGCTAAGGCACCGAAGAAAAAGACAAGACAGACAGGGAAGGGAAACCACGACAACAAAGACAGACAAACGGGCAAAACAATCACCCACTCCTTGATCTAATCAAGGAGAAAACAAACAAGTAGACACCGGATACAACCAGTGAGTCCCTAAGAGGAGAAGTGTCAGGACAAGGACTAGCCAGCGCCCCGCGCCCCCCAACCCAATGACAAAATAAACATTGCTAAATAAAGATATAAAATAAAAAGGAAAAGAAAAACCAAGGCATTTGGAATTACACCCCAAGATAACTAACCAAGGGTATACAGCATTATCAGGAGCATAAAGAAACGCCAGCAAAGAACTCCCCTGAATACATTCCTTGTCAGTATAAATGTACATAAAGGCAAATAATAATAAAAAAGAAATAATAAAAATATACACATTCACATTTAAGTAAATCTTATAGCTCATTAGCAACAAGCGACCACCAGCAAGTGGTCTGCTTGTGATCCGGAAGTAACCACCTAGAACAAGAAAAAAGAAAGAAACAGTCTCCTCAGTGAAACACAGCAGGCAACAGCCTCATATTAATGGACACAAAAAATTTAAATCCAACAGCAAACTGTGGCGGAGACATCGGGAAGGTATCACACCGGATCAGCAGGACGACCACCACGACGCCCCATAGGAGATGCAGGAGATCGACCCCGCCTGCGCGATCATGGAAGTGGAGGTGGAGGTGGAACATAAGGCCAATCAGGAAGAGAAACTCTGGGCAAATGGAGAGCAGCGCAAAAAGCAGGAACATCACCCGGGTCTCTAACGATCAGCAACCCTCCATCCTTGCGAACCTGCAGCTGGAAGGGGTGACCTCACGAGTAAGAAATCTCATGCTCTCTTAGGACATCCAGTAGAGGACGCAGCACACGACGTTTATCCAGAGTCATCCTGGACAGGTCAGACAGCAGCTGGATCTTGACACCATTCAATAGAACTTCGCCTTTATCACGGGCCTTCCTCATAATCTGTTCTTTGATGGAGAAAAAATGAACACGGCACAGAACATCTCTAGGCCTATCAGGATCCGGATTACGAGGGCCAAGAGTCCTGTGAGCTCTATCCAGCTCCAGAGGATCACCAGCCGGACGCTCCAGTAAGGAGTTAAACAGAGACTGTAAAGCGGGTTTGAGTTGCCCAGGAGAAACATTCTCCGGAATGCCCCGAAGCCGAATATTATTACGGCGATTCCGATTTTCGTGATCTTCAGCTATGTTAAAGAGCATGTGAATCTGCTGAGAGTGTTGATCCAAACGATCTGCATGGGAAGCCTGTTGCTGTGTAACAGTGGAAATATCCCCCTCGATACGTTGCACTTGATCGGACAATTGAGAGAGGTTAGTGGTGAGAGATTGTATCTCTGACTTATAAGTCATCTCCAGACGATTTACATAGCACTCCATGTCCTGTTTAGTGGGTAATGTAGAGAGCTGTAGTCTCAAGGCATGTAAATCATTCCCCAGGACAGCAGATCCAGCTACAGGCGGAGAGAGATGGGTATTCTGATCTATGGGAGACATGGCAGGCAGCGATGCAGATTCCAGCACATGGGGGGGATGAAGAAGGGGAGACCAGGACGCCATGACAGACACCACGTGGTAAACGGTCCAGAGCAGGAGGCGCCGGCATCACCTCAGAAGGATACCGCTCTTCCCTAACCAGCAGGGAAGGAAACTGCCCCGAAGGACCAGGAGCTGAGGAGAGGGTACATTCGGTACCTGATACAGCAGCAGTAGTCACAGATGACATCCCCCCTGCAAGCGGAGTCCCAGCACCATCTCGTCTCCACTCCAGCAGCGCCATCTTAGGAAGTGCTCCAGCAGCAGCGCCCGAGAGATAACGCTGAATGGGGCCGGCTGAAGACATCTGCCTTGTAAGGTAAGGAGTCCCCGTGGTAGCCTTGGTCTTCCTGACCATCAGGTAGGTATAATTCTGCTTATAGAGGAGCTTATGATGGGGTTAGGGAAGCGCAGGAACGAAGCTCTCAGGCAGCACGTCTGGTCAGCGCCATGTCCAAGCCACGCCTCGGCAAAAGAAGTTTAATGTAGATAAATGTAAAGTTATACATCTGGGTACCAACAACCTGCATGCATCATATGTCCTAGGGGGAGCTACACTGGGGGATTCACTTGTTGAGAAGGATCTGGGGGTACTTGTAAATCATAAACGAAATAACAGTATGCAACGTCAATCAGCTGCTTCAATGGCCAGCAGGATATTGTCGTGTTTTTCAAAGAGACATGGACTCGCGGGACAGGGATGTAATATTACCACTTTACAAAGCATTAGTGAGGCCTCATCTAGAATATGAAGTTCAGTTCTGGGCTCCAGTTCATAGAAAGGATGCCCTGGAGTTGGAAAAAATACAAAGAAGAGCAACGAAGCTAATAAGGGGCACGGAGAATCTTAGTTATGAGGAAAGATTAAAATAATTAAACCTATTTAGCCTAGAAAAAAGACGACTAAGGGGGGACATGATTAATTTATATAAATATATTAATGGCACATACAAAAAATATGGTTAAATCCTGTTCCATGTAGATCCCCCTCAAAAAACAAGGGGGCACGGTCTCCGTCTGGAGAAAAAAAGGTTCAACCTGCAGAGGTGACAAGCCCTCTTTACTGTGAGAACTGTGAATCTATGGAATAGTCTACCGCAGGAGCTGATCACAGCAGGGACAGTAGATGGCTTTAAAAAAGGCTTAGATAATTTCCTAGAACAAAAAAATATTAGCTCCTATGTGTAGAAATGTTTCCCTTCCCTTTTCCTTCCCTTGGATGGACATGTGTCTTTTTTCAACCGTACTAACTATGTAACTATGTAACTATGTATATACAGAGCTAAAGAACCTATTTAGTAACTCTGCCTTCTCTTGATCCCTTGTGGCCAACTCCCCATTACCACTATTTAGAGGTATAAAACCTAAATGGTCATGTACTAAAACATCCCAAAAAATAGCGTGGCTGTCAGCTAAGGAGAGAGCTGTGTAAAGTTGTAAATATAAATTAAAATCTTCAGACTTGTATTCTTTAGCAATTTAACTTGCATTGCTTTCATTGCATAATACATATTTTATTCATATGATATAGTAGCTAGCTAATATATGACGATCTTTGTTTTCCATGGACATACAATTGTCATTTCTGTCTAGAGGAGTACATATACTGAGTTGTATTTAAGTTTAAGTTTGAATAGGGAAGGGTTAATGGTTGAATAATGAACTCCAAAGGTTCAGCTATTAAGAAGCCTGAAAAAAAGCGTAAGATTTGAAATAAGGAATACAAATGTAAAATGATTTTTTTTTCTCCTTTTTAATTTAAGTCCATGCCAGTGAATCAGGAAGGTATTCATTTGATTTTGCGTATTGAGACAGTGATGTTAATGTTATGCTAATGTAGCAGGCAATTCCTAATCTATCCTGAAATGCATGTGTCAGAACTCTTGTGTAGTACAGGTTACTGATGGTAAAAAAACAAGCTGTGTTTTCTTCATATTAAAGGAGAGGAGGCAGATGACTCGCTGTGAGATTTTTCTTTTTAATATATTTTCCATCATGAATTTTAAATAGGGCAAACCAGGGCAATAAGGGACTGATGAGCTTTACCGTAAAGTAGGGGGCTTTACACGAGATGCAATAGTGACAAGCATTGTTTAAGTCCCATATTTCCTTTTCAAATTTTGGAAACTAATGGATTAGAAAGCATATATTGTGTTTTTATAGGACTGTGGCTACCTGTTAAGAAAATATAAAAAACAAACAATACAACAATTCATTAAAAAAAAAAGGAAGAGTATTTACCTAAGAAATAATTACATTTCTGATTTACTAAAATGAAATAAAATGAATACCAACAAAGCCATGCTTTTTGTATTAGACCATAAAAAACTGGTTTATTTTTCACTTATTTTCTGTTGATATTTAACTGTCAGCATAAACGACAGAATCATGAATGAAACAGATAATAAATTGAATCCTATATAACCACTTCATATTTATATCACTGGGAGATGTTGATACTGATATATTATTAAGGACCCCATATAGAATTAATGTAATTGATGTAAAAACACATGAAACCTAAAAATAGTATTGTAATGTTAGCTAAACATTTTTGTAACAAAGTGTTAATGGCGGCACATCCAGTGCAATATACGAGCACAGGAACCAGGCAGGTGGCAGATTTTACACAACTTTACTTCAGAAATGAAATGAGTATCTGTGGGATATACAGTCTCATATCTCTTCTACATATCATAGTCACAGGCGTCTCCTCAGCTCCCACCTGCCACATCAGTGAGGACAGTCCCAGCAGTTCTCAGCCACTCCTGTAGCTGTCTCAGTCTCCGCAGTTTTCTCTAAATGCTGCTCTCTTTCCAGACTTTCCATTCAGGGGTCTCTGAGTCTCTTTATACTCTCCTCTCATGAGTCTCTCTACAGTCTCTCTCCCTTCATTCTCTTGTCTGCTCCTCTAGCACAGAGCTCCGCCTCCTGCTCCTCTAGCACAGAGCTCTGCCTCCTGCTCCTCCCCTTTCTTTCTAGAACTTTCTTCAGTCTGCTATGCTGGGCTTTCTGGGCATGCTCAGTACAATCTGTCAAATTACTCATTAGTAAAAATATTCCTTCTACAAATATAACCAGACAGATAACAGTAATAACAAACTACAGTTACAGTATACACATAGTAAAGCAGACTACAATCATTTATCCCAGATATGTTTACCACTCTAAGGCTCTGCTCACATTTGCATCAGAGGCTCCGTTAGGGGCTTCCATCGCAGATCCAGCAGGGTTTACCGGATACAATAGCGCAGCATGCTGCGCTATTGTGTCCGGTAAAATCACGGACACACCGATGGAACCTATTTAAGTCAATGGGTTCCGTTAGCAACCGGCGGTGTCCGTTGTGCAAAGTAACTGTTGGTTCTGTTATTCCCTTGTTCTACTGCTCTGAGGGAGTAGAACAACTGAACAGCACAACAAAGGCGGAAACATAGCCTTACATGTTCTCTTATAGAATAAGGTTCTTTTGTTTTGTAAATGGGCTTTAAGTCATTAACCCCTTCCCGACATCCGCTGTATATATATGGCGCTGTCGTGAAGGGGTTCCCGCAAAGCGCAGTACAGTTACATTGCGGTGATAGAGCTGTATATTGCAGCTGACATCCTGCTGTAACGGCCAGGAATGGAGTTAGTCTACGATCCGGCCAATTAACCCCTCAGATACTGCGCTCAATAGAGATTGCCACATCTATGGGGTCTTTAACCACCAGCACCCCAGTGACGATGGCTGCAATGGCAAACAGAGGCCTAATACTGGCCTCCTAGTCTGTCGGCTACAGAAGCCTCCTAGGTGCCTAAAAGGCTTCCATAGCCAATGGCAAGATGGCGCCGGCTCAGAAGCTATATTGCGTTGCGGGGACGCTATAAGCTGTTAGAGAGGGCCCGCTCCATACTTCCCCTACCCGACTTTGGCGTATGGATACGTCAAATGTCGGGATGGGTTTAATGGGCTGCATTGGCTATTCCCTCATTAATACATCATCAATTAAGCAGGTACAAGGTTGCAGTTGATTCCAGGAGTGGCACTAGCTTTTGGAAGCTGTTGCTGTGAACCCACAACATGAGGTCAAAGAAGCTCTAAATGCAAGTGAAAAATGAATAAATTCATCAGAGAGATAGCACAAATGTTAGGAGTGACCAAATCAACAGTTTGGTACATTCTTGAAAAAAAAAAAGAGAGCGCTGGTGATCTCGTGAACTGCAAAAGAGGATAAATAAAAAGAAAAAGACACGGCGCCACCTTGTGCAGATCAATTGGTAAAGGTGAGACAGTGCGGCAGGAATATTGCTCACCTGGAAAAAGAGTTTTTAAGGCATGTAAATATAAGCCACAGTGCTGCTGCCAGATCCGAGTCGGTGACCAGAAGGGACCGCTTGAGTATGGATAGTTTGCAGGAGAAAAAGGTGGATCATTCCAGGGGCGCTGCTGTGTGGTGGGAATAAAGGGAGCGATATCCAGAGGTATTGGTAGGTTCAGTTTATTTGAACAAGTTGGCTACGCGTTTCAACGACGGACAGTCGTCTTCATCAGGCCATGTGCACAATTACACACAAAATGGCTTATATAGCATCTAAGTTCGATTAGCCATGTGTCAAAAAAACCGCCAAATCTGTAAAAGGTCAAGGTGCGATCGTGACGTCACACCCGGTTTTTTTTTAAAAAACATAGCGCAAAGCAACAAATACATTTTAAAATTAGCATTCAATCTAAAAGGTTAAATATAAAAGATTAAATATAAAAGAACAATTTGAACAGACGGAAGGGCGAGAGTGCAAGACAGCGAAAATATATACATAAATACATTGTTTGGTAAAATCTTCCCCAAACTCTTATGTCATTAATAAGTCATTAATAAGCAAGTATAGAAACATACAGTAGAGGGTTAACATGGTGTGGTAGGACCAAAGGGATATGTAAATAGAATGGTAGAAGTTGATTTGGCATAGGGCTACAGTAGGAATAAATGTATTGTCGGGTTACAGAGCAAGAAGCCGGGACGCGGTTTCGTTGCCTAGGTAACCGAGCAGAGAGAGAAAGGACGGAACCAATGGAAGTGAACGTGCTTGCTGCAGGTGAAGTATTGGGACTTTGAAAAGGTTAAAAAATATAGTTGTAAGATTAGAGAGATGTACGTAGATAGTGTATTAATCTTAATCGGTATTTGGATGTTAAAAGGATAGATCGAGACTTACAGAGCTCTTCAAAATGAATAGTTCAATTCTAAGTAGTTCTATTTTAATAGGAAATGCGTAGTGTATTTTAACCTCCAGTATGTAATTCTATTGGAGGAATATTCGGTTTTGAATATTTTGAATTCTTTTAAAGACCGTTAAAACTGGCAATTCTATTACCAGGTTCTAATGTCGGGCAGCGGGACAAAAAGAACCCAAACTGGACGGGAACGAAAAGGGCAAAGCGTGCTGCAGGTGAGTAGATGATTAGGAAAACTATTATTAATCTTCATGTTTTGGGAAGGTTAATTAGGCATTATTGCATATTTAGTGTTCACAATGAAGGAAACCACTGCATTGATGAATTCATGTGGATAGTAAAGTAATAGAGGGAGAACGTATGGTATGTTAATGAATGTTTTCATTTGAGTTTAGAAAATATTTGTATTTGACTTCCAGTGTTTAGTTTGCAGTTTAACGGATATTAAAGATGTGGGTTAATCTAATGTAGATTCAGATATATCGTTTAGGCCCCCTGGATGTAATGTCTGTAATTTAAAGATCCAATAGTTTTCCCTCTGTTTTAGCTTATTGAATCTATTGGGAATATCATGTGGTATGTTTTCAATAGGTGTAACTGTGATTTGATTAAATTGAGAATTATGTACGTGGGTGAAATGGCGTGAAACACTATGTTTTAAAAAGTCTGTTTTCACATTAAATCTGTGTTTATTTATTCTGGCTCTCAGGCACTGTGTTGTCCTCCCTACATATTGGAGTTGGCATGTACACTCCATCAGATAGATTACATAGGTACTGCTGCAGCTTAAGGGTGACTTAATTGTAAAGGACTCTTTCGTAACTGTTGATGTGTAAGTGTATTTTTTATTACTGATAGTGTTGCAGCATAGGCATCTTGGGTGGCCACACTTGTATGATCCATTTGGTCTAGGTAAAAAGCTGGTTGATGATGCTTTTGGTTTGCGGATTCTGCTGGGGGCCAGCATGTTTTTCAAAGTCAGTGACCGTCGGAAAGTGATGGTCGGGTAAGCAGGTATTATATCTTTAAGGAAAGGGTCACTTTTTATAATGTGCCAATATTTGTGTAGGACTGATCTAACTGTCTTGTTACCTAGATTAAACGTTGTAATAAAATTGATGTTGTGTTTGCTTGATTCAGATTTTTTCTGTGCAGGATTAAGGCAGGACTCTTGGGATAATGATGAGGCTTTTCGTCTTGCCTCTTTGATTAGTTTGAGGGGGAAATTTTTGTCTCTAAATCTTTTCTCTAAAGTGTTACATTCCGATTTGAAATTTCCGTTGGTGCTACAATTTTTCCGTATTCTTCTAAACTGACCGAAGGGTACATTTGTCAGCCAGGGGCGGTAATGGGCACTTTTAAAGTCAATGTAGCTGTTTACATCTACGGATTTAAAATGAGTTTTTGTGACAAAAAGCTCAGTAGTGGTATCATAGTTGATGGTGAGATCCAAATAATTAATTGAGTTTTCGGAGAACGTGTGTGTAAACGAAATGTCAAAGCTATTGATGTTTAGATAGTTGATGAAATTGGAGGCTTCAATTTCTGATCCTGACCAAACGAAAAACAGGTCATCTATATAGCGCCTGTATAAAAGAATATTCTTTTTGAAAGCATGTTCCCCGAGAATATATTCCTTTTCAAAAGCCCCCATGTATAGATTCGCATAGGATGGTGCGAATCTGGTGCCCATTGCACAGCCTCTAGTTTGGTTATAGAAACTGTGATCGAATGTGAATGCGTTGTGGTGAAGAATGAAATCAATGCAGTCAGTCAGAAAAGAGGCTTGATTGTTTGGGATGGAGGTGTTAGATGATAGAAAGAGTTTAGTTACCTGCATGCCTTTTGTATGTGGGATGTTACTGTATAACCTTTTGGTTATACAGTAACTTTTGGTTGAACTTGATGGACATGTGTCTTTTTTCAGCCGTACTAACTATGTAACTATGTAACTATGTAACTATGTCTGCTGTGAGAAAGTGTATATCGGATGTATCGGTTTGGAGATTAAATAGGTCTTTGATTAGTTGAGTAGAGTCTTTGAGATAAGATGGTAATGTGAGCACAAAAGGTTGAAGGTGTAAATCTATGAAGTGAGAAAGATTGCTGGTTAGTGAGCCGATACCTGAAATGATTGGACGTCCAGGGGGGTTCGTGAGTGTTTTATGGATTTTAGGGAGATGATAAATGAAAGGTACACTTGGGAATGGTACATGTAAAAAACGTTTTTCTTTCTTCGTGAGTAAGTCCTCCTTGAATGCTTTCTCTATCAGGGATGTGTACTTGAGTGTGTAAGTTGGAAGGGGGTTAGAAGTTAATTTACAATAAAAAGTCTTGTCGTTTAGAATCCTTCTAGTTTCTCCGAGATAGTCATCTCTATTTTGGATCACTATGCCTCCCCCTTTGTCGGCAGGACGAATGACTATATCTCCATTGTTTTGTAGGGATTTAATGGCCCTCCTTTCGTGTGGGGTTAGATTGTCTCGATAGGGATAGGGGTTCACTAGCGACCTGAATTCACTACTGACTAGTGTTGAGAAAGTTTCAATGAGAGAACCCTGGTGATGGATAGGGTAGAATTCAGATTTAGAGTGGACATCTACTGGAATGGCTTTGATATTTCCATGTGGTGACTGTGGTTCCTCTATGATAGCTGGTGATGTGGTAGGTTTCTGTAATGCAAAGTGTCTGATTAGGGTAAGCTTTCTAATAAAGCGGTTGAGATCCATGAATAGTTCAAAGTCATTAGGTGAAGATGTAGGACAAAAAGACAGTCCTTTATTAAGTAAATCTGTCTCATGGATGTTTAGTAGGTAAGACGACAGGTTAAATATTTTTATTGTTATTGTTTTATTCGATTTTTCTTTGGGTTCAATCTCGCACAATGGTTTGTTACGGTTTTTTCCTCCTCTCCGTCCTCTAGGTCTATATTGAGTTTTCTTTTTATGGAGATTTTCTGTATTTTCGGAAAGAAGTGGGTAATGGTTTGGGCTTTGGGGCTCATTAGGAAGGGTAGGAGAATGTCGTTGCTGGTGACAGTAGGTGTTAATGGAGGTCGGGTGAGTTGTGAGGGTAGGCCTAAAAAAGAAGTTGCTGCATAGGTGATGTCTAATGATGATGTTGCTAGCTCAATTTTGGAATGGTTGTCGTTAGGCGGTAAAGATGTGGACAAACTTCTATGGGGACTTCCTTGTATGTCGAGGATGGAGGACTGGGGGGTGCTGTGCACTGATAGTTGGAGTAGAGATACCAGGCTGTCTTCGATGGAATCATTGAGTGGGGAAGAAGGGGAGTTAGGTATGGTCAATACTTCCATTGGTTCAGATGTAGGAAAGAACTTGGAGAGGTGAAACTCCAAATCTGATGCCCTAAAGGCGTTCAAAGGTACTTCAGTGATTGTTAATTTATTAGGTGAGGAAATAGCTTGAATGGAATTGCATTTATCCTCTAACGGTTTCCTTGCCGCTAAGGGGATGTGTATAGAATGTTTCTCAGTTGGGACACTTCTAGGTGTTCCTGTTGAAGGGCTGTCATTATTAGGTCTCTGATGGAGTCTTAGACTGTTTTTAAAAGACCTACTGAAGGTGTTACCTTCGGCAGTAGGAGCCCGAAATTTGGGGGGGACCCTGGACATTAGAGGGACATCCAGAGGTGCTGAGTGGTTTTGACGTGGAGTATTAAATTTGCTTGTGACAATGTCTGTTTTAGATGTATGTGGTATAGATACTCTCCAATCTCCTGAATCATTAAGCATATAATCATCACGGTCCCTCTTAAGTTTTTTAACCTTTTTCATAATTATATCTTTCTCATATATATTAAGCCTGTTGCTAGTACAGGTCTCTAGTTTCAGAAAATCACGGTGGTCAGAAAATTTGAGAAGTTTTTCTTTAATCAGAGAGATTTCTGTTTTGAAGGTCTCAATCAGTGTGTTCCGTTTTTTCAGAAGTCTTTCCAGAAGACCTAGGTGACATTGGTCTAAAAATGTCTTCCAGTCATTACTGAAAGACAGATCAATGGGGTAAGGGTTATTGATAGAGAACCTTAACCCCCTTGGGGCAATGTTTTCATTAATGTAGAACTGTAAAAAAAGGCAGTCTATGCTCTGTAGAGCTTCTTTTTTAAGGGTGTCCTCCAGTGTTAGATAGAGATCAGTCATTACTTTGGTCAGTTCAGGGTTGACATCGTTACTCACTGTAGTAGGAGCCCCCATCGTGGGATCAGTTCCGATCAGCTGCATGATCAGGTTCTCACGTAGGGAATTCCTTTTGTCTGTAAAGTCCAACATTGTGGGGGTTGATTGTAGTGGTATTGGTAAATCGGAGGGGAAGAGCTCCACAGCGGTATTTCCACGAGGGTAAAAAGTTCCACAACGGTATTTCCACGGAGGTAAAAACTTCACAACGGTATTTCCACAAAGGTGTAGGTAGATCTATACACGCGGCTGCCAGTGCAGGAGAATCTTCGGGAACGAAGGTCCAGAGGTAGTCACCCAAGGTACTTAGTCCAAGTCTCCTGGAAGCGGAGTGCTTGATCCAAGAAGGAAAGAATAGCACTCCGACCTAAAGAGGATAAATAAAAAGAAAAAGACACGGCGCCACCTTGTGCAGATCAATTGGTAAAGGTGAGACAGTGCGGCAGGAATATTGCTCACCTGGAAAAAGAGTTTTTAAGGCATGTAAATATAAGCCACAGTGCTGCTGCCAGATCCGAGTCGGTGACCAGAAGGGACCGCTTGAGTATGGATAGTTTGCAGGAGAAAAAGGTGGATCATTCCAGGGGCGCTGCTGTGTGGTGGGAATAAAGGGAGCGATATCCAGAGGTATTGGTAGGTTCAGTTTATTTGAACAAGTTGGCTACGCGTTTCAACGACGGACAGTCGTCTTCATCAGGCCATGTGCACAATTACACACAAAATGGCTTATATAGCATCTAAGTTCGATTAGCCATGTGTCAAAAAAACCGCCAAATCTGTAAAAGGTCAAGGTGCGATCGTGACGTCACACCCGGTTTTTTTAAAAAACATAGCGCAAAGCAACAAATACATTTTAAAATTAGCATTCAATCTAAAAGGTTAAATATAAAAGATTAAATATAAAAGAACAATTTGAACAGACGGAAGGGCGAGAGTGCAAGACAGCGAAAATATATACATAAATACATTGTTTGGTAAAATCTTCCCCAAACTCTTATGTCATTAATAAGTCATTAATAAGCAAGTATAGAAACATACAGTAGAGGGTTAACATGGTGTGGTAGGACCAAAGGGATATGTAAATAGAATGGTAGAAGTTGATTTGGCATAGGGCTACAGTAGGAATAAATGTATTGTCGGGTTACAGAGCAAGAAGCCGGGACGCGGTTTCGTTGCCTAGGTAACCGAGCAGAGAGAGAAAGGACGGAACCAATGGAAGTGAATGTGCTTGCTGCAGGTGAAGTATTGGGATTTTACACAACTTTACTTCAGAAATGAAATGAGTATCTGTGGGATATACAGTCTCATATCTCTTCTACATATCATAGTCACAGGCGTCTCCTCAGCTCCCACCTGCCACATCAGTGAGGACAGTCCCAGCAGTTCTCAGCCACTCCTGTAGCTGTCTCAGTCTCCGCAGTTTTCTCTAAATGCTGCTCTCTTTCCAGACTTTCCATTCAGGGGTCTCTGCGTCTCTTTATACTCTCCTCTCATGAGTCTCTCTACAGTCTCTCTCCCTTCACTCTCTTGTCTGCTCCTCTAGCACAGAGCTCCGCCTACTGGTCCTCTAGCACAGAGCTCTGCCTCCTGCTCCTCCCCTTGCTTTCTAGAACTTTCTTCAGTCTGCTATGCTGGGCTTTCTGGGCATGCTCAGTACAATCTGTCAAATTACTCATTAGTAAAAATATTCCTTCTACAAATATAACCAGACAGATAACAGTAATAACAAACTACAGTTACAGTATACACATAGTAAAGCAGACTACAATCATTTATCCCAGATATGTTTACCACTCTAAGGCTCTGCTCACATTTGCATCAGAGGCTCCGTTAGGGGCTTCCATCGCAGATCCAGCAGGGTTTACCGGATACAATAGCGCAGCATGCTGCGCTATTGTGTCCGGTAAAATCACGGACACACCGATGGAACCTATTTAAGTCAATGGGTTCCGTTGGCAACCGGCGGTGTCCGTTGTGCAAAGTAACTGTTGGTTCTGTTATTCCCTTGTTCTACTGCTCTGAGGGAGTAGAACAACTGAACAGCACAACAAAGGCGGAAACATAGCCTTACATGTTCTCTTATAGAATAAGGTTCTTTTGTTTTGTAAATGGGCTTTAAGTCATTAACCCCTTCCCGACATCCGCTGTATATATATGGCGCTGTCGTGAAGGGGTTCCCGCAAAGCGCAGTACAGTTACATTGCGGTGATAGAGCTGTATATTGCAGCTGACATCCTGCTGTAACGGCCAGGAATGGAGTTAGTCTACGATCCGGCCAATTAACCCCTCAGATACTGCGCTCAATAGAGATTGCCACATCTATGGGGTCTTTAACCACCAGCACCCCAGTGACGATGGCTGCAATGGCAAACAGAGGCCTAATACTGGCCTCCTAGTCTGTCGGCTACAGAAGCCTCCTAGGTGCCTAAAAGGCTTCCATAGCCAATGGCAAGATGGCGCCGGCTCAGAAGCTATATTGCGTTGCGGGGACGCTATAAGCTGTTAGAGAGGGCCCGCTCCATACTTCCCCTACCCGACTTTGGCGTATGGATACGTCAAATGTCGGGATGGGTTTAATGGGCTGCATTGGCTATTCCCTCATTAATACATCATCAATTAAGCAGGTACAAGGTTGCAGTTGATTCCAGGAGTGGCACTAGCTTTTGGAAGCTGTTGCTGTGAACCCACAACATGAGGTCAAAGAAGCTCTCAATGCAAGTGAAAAATGAATAAATTCATCAGAGAGATAGCACAAATGTTAGGAGTGACCAAATCAACAGTTTGGTACATTCTTGAAAAAAAAAAGAGAGCGCTGGTGATCTCGTGAACTGCAAAAGGCCTGGACGTCCACAGAAGACAACAGTGGTGGATAATCACAGAATCCTTTCCATGGTGAAGAAAAATCCCTTCACAACAGCTACCCAAGTGAAGAACACTCTCCCGGAAGTAGGTGTATCAGTATCTAAGTCTACCATAAAGAGAAGACTTCATGAGAGCAAATACAAAGGGTTCACCACAAAGTGCAAACAATTAATCAGCCTCAAAAATAGGAAAGCCAGATTAGACTTTGCCAAACAACATCTTGGACAGATGAAACTAAGATCAACCTGTACCAGAATGATGGGAGGAAGAAAGTATGGAGAAGGCGCAAACCATTAATGAATCCGCCTAAAAAATAGAGAGGCCAGATTAGACTTTGCCAAACACCATGTAAAGAAGCCAGCCCAGTTCTGGAACAGCATTCTTTGGACAGATGAAACTAAGATCAAGTTGAACCAGAATGATGGGAGGAAGAAAGTATGGAGAAGGCTTGGAACCGCTCATGATCCAAAGCACACCACATCCTTTGTAAAACGTGGTGGAGGCAGTGTGATGGCATGGGCATGCATGGCTGCCAAAGGCACTGGTTCACTAGTGTTTATTGATAATGTGACTGAAGACAGAAGCAGCCGGATGAATTCTGAAGTGTTCAGGGATATATTTTCTGCTCAGATTCAACCAAATGCAGTCAGGTTGATTGGACGTCGCTTCACAGTACAGATGGACAATGACCCAAAACATACTGTGAAAGCAACCCAGGAGTTTTTTTAGGCAAAGAAGTGGAATATTCTGCAATGGCCAAGTCAATCACCAGATCTCAACCCGATCGAGCATGCATTTCACTTGCTTAAGACAAAAATTAAGGCAGAAAGACCCACAAACAAGCAACAACTGAAGACCGCTGCAGTAAAGGCCTGGCAAAGCATCACAAAGGAGGAAACCCAGCGTTTGGCGATGTCCATGGGTTCCAGACTTCAGCCAGTCCTTGCCTGCAAAGGATTCTTTACAAAGTATTAAAAAAAAACAACATTTTATTTATGGTAATGTTAAATTGTCCAATTACTTCTGAGCCCCTGAAATGAAGAGGCTGGGTAGAAAAATGGTTGCAATTCCTAAACGTTTCACAGGATATTTTTGTTCAACCCATGAATTAAACCTGAAAGTCTACACTTCAATTGCATCTCAGTTATTTTATTTCAAAGCCAGTGTGGTGGCATGCAGAGCCCAAATCATTAACCCCTTTAGGACGCAGCCTATTTTGGCCTTATGGCAAAGCCGATTTTTTCAAATCTGACATGTGTCACTTTATGGGGTAATAACTCCAGAATGCTTTTACCTATCCAAGCGATTCTGAGATTGTTTTCTCGTGACATATTGTACTTCATGATAGTGGAAAAATGTGGTCGATAAATTCAATATTTATTTGTGAAAAACACCAAAATTTAGAGAAAGTTTGCAAAAATGTGCATTTTTCTAAATTTAAATTTATCTGCGTGTAAAACAGATAGTAATACCACACAAAATAGTCACTAGTTACCATTTCCCATATGTGTACTTTATATTTGCATTGTTTTTTGAACATCCTTTTATTTTTCTAGGATCTTACAAGGCTTAGAACTTTAGCAGCAATTTCTCACTTTTTCAAGAAAAATTAAAAAGGCTATTTTTACAGGGACCAGTTTAGTTCTGAAGTGGTTTTGAGGGCCTTATATATTAGAAACCCTCAATAAATCACCCCATTTTAAAAGCTGCACCCCTCAAAGTATTCAAAACAGCATTCAGAAAGTTTCTTAACCCTTTAGGCGTTTCACAGGAAATAAAGCAAAGTAGATGGGAAATTTACAAATTTCTCTTTTTTTTGCCAAAATTGATTTGTAATAAAAAAAAATTGTGTAACATAGAAGGTTTTACCAGAGAAATACAACTCAATATTTATTGCCCAGGTCCTGCAGTTTTTAGGAATATCCCACATGTGGCCCTAGTGCCCTAATGGATAGAAACACCGGCCTCAGAAGCAAAGGAGCACCTAGTGGATTTTGGGGCCTGCTTATTTTTAGATTATATTTTAGGCACCATGTCAGGTTTGAAGAGGTCTTGTGGTGCCAAAACAGTGGAAACTCCCCATTTTGGAAACTAGACCCCTCAAAGAATTTATCTAGGGGCATAGTTAGCACTTTGACCCCACAGGTATTTTGCTATATTTATTGGAGTTAGTCTGTGAAAATGAAAATCTACTTTTTTTCTGAAAAAACATAGAAATTTGTAATATTTACAAGGAATAAAGAAGAAAATGCAACCCAACATTTGTAAAGATGATAATGGTAGGGAGAAAAACGAGTCTTCGGAGGGCGCTGTTGCACTCAGGGTGAAATGCAAAAGCGTGAAAAGGGATAAA
The DNA here is from genome assembly GCF_050947455.1 of Rhinoderma darwinii. Classification (NCBI taxonomy): domain Eukaryota; kingdom Metazoa; phylum Chordata; class Amphibia; order Anura; family Rhinodermatidae; genus Rhinoderma; species Rhinoderma darwinii. Next base: position 236,276,648 of record NC_134691.1, read on the forward strand.
TCACGTATGCAAAAGGTGAGTTCAAAGATTTATTTGAAAAAAGTACAGTGGCAACGCATTTCAATGCTGGATCAGCATCTTCCTCAAGGCATAAGACCTTCATTTTGCACCCTCTTATATACTATAATGGCATTGTTAAAACCGCCAGAAAGGTGGGGGTCAAAGGGCAATTATGACGTCATTAACAGGACCAAGAAAAGCGTAATTGGATACAAAAGTACATTTAACCAAAAACAATACAATTCTATGCAGTGTATCAATAGACAATAATATTAAAATGCAGCACGAAAATTAATCATAGAAGTAACTAAAAAAATTACATTAATAAGCAAGGTTAAAATTTAAAAATTATTAAAAGACAGTACTTGTAAAAAAAGATTTTTTTTAAAAAAGGACATATAATTATGTAAATAAAAGTAGGTAGGAGAAAAACCTAGATAAACACTATTGTAATATACAATACTCAAGTTGAAAGCCCAACTAACTCTATGCCGTTGGTTGCTTGGTAACACAGGCGACGCCAGCAAGCGTCCCTGGAGTCCAGGCAACTCTCAGCGGCTGACAGACTCGACAGGAGAAAGAGCAGGAGAAGATTGAGGCAAAGACAACGCTCCTAAAAGTAAGTAATTATCAGCTTACTGACTCTACGTGTATCGCTAATTCAGAGCTAATTCTGATATGTCATTAAGACCTTCTGGTTGTAGGGTCTGTAATTTAAAGATCCAGTAGTTCTCTCGTTGCTTCAATTTACAGAACCTATTCGCATCACTAGGGAGAATGTGTTCTATAAGGGTAATAATGATGCTACTAAACTAGCTGTTATGTACAGAAGCAAAGTGTCGGGAGACACTGTACTTAAGAAAACCTGTACTCACATTAAATCTATGATTTATCCTCGTACGTAAACATTGTGTTGTTCGACCAATATATTGCAAATGGCAGGGACATTCTAACATGTATACCACATAAGAACTCCCACAGTTCAAAAAGGTCTTAATAGGAAATGATTCATTTGTCACTGTTGATGTATATGTGCTTTTTCTATGTGATATATTACTACAACACATACAGTGAGACCGGACACATTTAAAGGAACCTTGTACATTGGGAAACATAGTGGGACTATGAGGTTTGGAGATCTTTATTCTGCTAGGTGCAAGAATGTTTTTCAATGACCTTGAGCGTCTGAACGTAATAATTGGTCTTTCCGGTAATTCAGTTTTCAAAAAGGGGTCACTCCTCAAGATATGCCAATGTTTGTATAGGATCTCTCTGACGGCTTTATTGCCACTATTAAACGTGGTAATAAAATAACTTTTAGATCTCTGGTTCTCTTTTTCAATTAACTTATGGTTAATACATGATTCTTGAGATAACTCAGTGGCTTTGGATCGTGCCCCTTTGATTAAATTTGAGGTCACAAAACTAAAAAAGTTATAGCTCTTCGAATGTGACGATGAAAAAACGTAACAAATGGCTTGGTCATTAGGGCCCAGAATGCAAGCAGGGGGAAGGGGTTAAACACACACATACAATGCATTCGGAAAATCTTCAGACCCTTTACATTTTCACATTTTGTGACGTTTTTTCCACATCATTCTGCACTCAATACCCCATAATGCCATAATGACAAAGTGAAAACAGAATGTTAGTAATCTTTGCTAATTTATTGAAAAGGAAAAACTAAAATATTGTATTGACATAAGTATTCAAACTCTTTACACGCCCTGAGGAAGTCACGTCAGTGACGAAACGCGTTGGCATTCTATGTGACGTCACACGCTGGAGAATGGCTATGGTTTGATCTGGAGGTAACTGACACGCATGCATATCCTGCATGAAATTTGGACATAGTGCAAACAGCGGGCAAGAAATCTGAGGAGGTGTGCACTCCTACTTGGAGCTAACCTAACTGTTCTTCGAGCCGGACAAGAAGGGAACCACACTTATGGTGAAAACGCAAGGCGACCACTTACATTTCTATAGAGGACATGAGTCTTCTCCGTCATCACCCTGTCCACTGGTCCCGGGAAGGGATCTTGCTCCGTGACTTTTACTCATCAGAGTACCGACACACCTGCTACAGACTACTTCCCCTGTATCTGGGAAATTCCAGCAGACAACACGGAGGGGGTATGCCTGATCTGCCGTCACTCCACTTTTAAGTTTAAAAGGACATGAGAATCCTGCTCACTGGTGGAACATTCTAATTGCCTCCACTAACAGAGATCTTCTATGGACTTCCATATATACAGGGTGGGCCATTTATATGGATACACCTAAATAAAATGGGAATGGTTGGTGATATTAACGTCCTGTTTCTGGCACATTAGCATATGGGAGGGGGGAAACTTTTCAAGCTGGGTGTTGACCATGGCGGCCATTTTGAAGTCGGCCATTTTGTATCCAACTTTAGTTTTTTCTATGGGAAGAGTGACACATCAAACTTATCGAGAATTTCACAAGAAAAACAATGGTGTGCTTGGTATTAACTTTACTTCATTCTTTCATAAATTATTTACAAGTTTCTGACCACTTATAAAATGTGTTCAAAGTGCTGCCCATTGTGTTGGATTGTCAATGCAACCCTCTTCTCCCACTCTTCACACACTGATAGCAACACCGCAGAAGAAATGCTAGCACAGGCTTCCAGTACCCGTAGTTTCAGTTGCTGCACATCCTCTATCTTCACAGCATAGACAATTGCCTTCAGATGACCCCAAAGATAAAAGTCTAAGGGGGCCAGATCGGGAGGCATTTCTTCTGCGGTGTTGCTATCAGTGTGTGAAGAGTGGGAGAAGAGGGTTGCATTGACAATCCAACACAATGGGCAGCACTTTGAACACATTTTATAAGTGGTCAGAAACTTGTAAATAACTAATGAAAGAATAAAGTAACGTTAAAACCAAGCACACCATTGTTTTTCTTGTGAAATTCTCGATAAGTTTGTTGTGTCACATGACCCTCTTCCCATTGAAAAAACTAAAGTTGGATACAAAATGGCCGACTTCAAAATGGCCACCATGGTCAACACCCAGCTTGAAAAGTTTCCCCCCTCCCATATACTAATGTGCCACAAACAGGAAGTTAATATCACCAACCATTCCCATTTTATTTAGGTGTATCCATATAAATGGCCCACCCTGTACAACTTTCTGATAAGTATACCTCTCTTTACATAATTATATGTCTCATGGGCTGACTACACGCACATTATAACATACAGTTTGTTGAGTTATTACTTATTGTCATAAATCTGTATGACCGTTTATGTCCATGCATAGTATTCAATTTGATACTACTTTAGTCAGTATTTAACCTCCAGTCTATGGTATTTTACCTAGTTGATCATTTTTGTGCCAAAATGTTGGAGCAACTTATTTAGTCTACACTATCTGAAATATGGTCACCTTAAATGTGAAATTTTGCTAAACGTGATGAACCATTTCATTAACTACCCGGCCGGGCTTTTGATGTCTGTCTGTCTGTTTGTTTGTTTGTTATTTTGTGCAAGATTGCATCATTTTAGTCTTTATATATATTAATAAATTTTGACATACAATAATATTTTTTGTGATTATACACTGAGTCGAGTGCGTTTTTTGGCGGGATCTGTTCTCTTTTTCTCTTTCTGGTTTAAAATTCCTGGTTGGCACCGTATACATATACTGAGCGCTTTAGTTTAGAGATCCCTGATCTCCTTTGTCTATATACAATGAATATACTTCTCCTCAAAAGCCCCCATGTATAAATTGGCATATGCCGGCGCAAATCTCGAGCCCATGGCACATCCTTTGATTTGATTCAAATATTTATTATCAAAACTGAAAGAGTTATGATAAAGGATAAAATCCACATAATTGGTTAAAAAATTAATCTGTCTATTGGGCATGTGGGTTTTGGAAGCTAGAACAGATTCTATAACTTCGAGGCCCTTATCATGGGGATATTGCTGTACAGTGCCGTAACATCAGCAGTTAAGAAATGAATGGGAAGCATTGAATCATCAATATTATATGCACGAAGATCCCTTATCAAGTGAGTAGAGTCTTTCAAATATGAGGGCAGATTGAGGACAATAGATTGAAGATGGAGATCAATAAAATGGGAGAGGTTACTAGTGAGTGAACCAATCCCAGAGATTATAGGACGTCCAGGGGGGTTTGTGATAGATTTATGCACTTTTGAGAGATGGTACATAAAAGGCATATTAGGGAAGGGAACATGTAAAAAACCTTTTTCTTTTTTGGTGATTAGACCATCTTTGAATGCTGTATCAATCAAATTTCGATATTCAAGTGTATGGGTCGGTAGCGGGTTTTCAGATAATTTAAGGTAAAAATTACTGTCATCTAAAATCCTAAATTTCGCCGAAATATTTTCCCTTATTCATGATCACTATACCACCCCCTTTATCAGCAGGACGAATCACAATAGTGTCACTTTTTTCCCAGTGTTTTCAAAGAATTTCTCTCATAATAAGTCGAATTATCTGGTTTGTTGGAGGGCCTATCTAATGTTCTTCATTTATTACCGACCAGGGTAGAGAAAGTTTCCAGAAATTAAACTTGATGGTATAAAGGGTAAAAATTTGATTTTGATTGTACATCTATTGATACTATTGCGGGAGTTATGCACGTTTCCATTGGTTTGGGAATAACAGGGAACTGGGGAAGGGATGGAGGAATTTTGGATATAGCAAAGTGTCTAATTAATGTCAGTTTTCGAACTAACCTATTTAGGTCCATGAAGAGATCGAAAGTGTTTGGTGGCGCTACGGGGCAAAAGGAAAGGCCCTTACCTAGTAAACTGACCTCATGACTATTCAAGGTATAAGAAGATAAATTGATTAATTTAATATTTAATGTTTGGTTCGGTGTTTCTTTGTGTTCGTTGGTAATGGTCGCTTTATTTCGCTTGCGACCTCCATACCCTGCAGATTTACAGTTTAGTTCTGAATGGAATAATTATACCAAGCTTTGCCATACAGGTTTTCTAGATATTCTTTAAAAAAAGAGAACAGCGATTAGTGATTTCCTTAAGTCCAAGATCCATGAGATCAAGGATCAATTGCTAAAATTTTCCGCCCACCAAGATTTCCCTAAACTTGAAAATTCTACCATTAATAGACTTAATACCTGTGAGAAAGATCTCAATTTCAAAAAGGCAAATAAATTGAAAAGGGATAGATGTGACTATCATCTTAATACATTGGGAGATTGGAGGATTGACAGCCAAATTGTTTCTAATGTTGACAATAATAGATATAATAGTACCAATGTAATTATCAATGAGCGATCGCGTTCCAACTCCGAGGTTCAACCCCGTAGGCTTCCTTCTTATAATAGATCCTTTAGAAATAGTTTCAAATACAAACACCAGCCATACAATAACCACACTGGATTTACCAAATCACCCTCAATCAGACCCACTAATAATCCAGTAATAGTATCTACCAAACCCACCATTAACTCTAAATCATTATCAGTTCCAAAAAGAATTAATTAATTACCTATAATACATCCAATTTTTAGTATACCTGTAAATGCATTTAAATCTTCAGAACTGGAAGCACACCTCCTACAATTACAGTTACCTACAGCTATCTCCTCCATTCCTAGATCACCTTCACCACTTTTCAATGACTCAATTGATTTGCAACAACATGACATCTCTCCATCCATATTACAATTATCTACACACGATACCCCAGAATCCATTTTCGACCACTCCTTATCCATGGAAGTTTTAACTAATACCAGATGTAATCTTCAACACACGTCACAATATAATGATACTATATGTGTTACAGATAACCCCCTTCCTATAGTTCCAACATCATTGATGGACACTACCTCTTTTTTAGGACTCCCCTCCCAGTTCACAATGCCCCCAATTACACCCACAACCAAAGGCAACGATCTTCTCATACCTTACCTTTTAAGTCCCAAAGTCCAGACCATTACACATTTTTTTTCCAAGAATCCAAAAAGTGTCAACCAAAAGAAAATTAGATATAGAGGAAGAAGAGGAGGTCGCAAGCGAAATAAAGCGACCATTACCAACGAACACAAAGAAACACCGAACCAAACATTAAATATTAAATTATTCAATTTATCTTCTTATACCTTGAATAGTCATGAGGTCAGTTTACTATGTAAGGGCCTTTCCTTTTGCCCGGTAGCGCCACCAAACATTTTCGATCTCTTCATGGACCTAAATAGGTTCGTTCGAAAACTGACAATAGTTAGACACTTCGCTATATCCAAAATTCCTCCATCCCTTCCCCAGTTCCCTGTTATTCCCGAACCAATGGAAACGTGCATAACTCCCGCAATAGTATCAATAGATGTACAATCTAAATCAAATTTTTACCCTTTATACTGTCAAGGTACATTTCTGGAAACTTTCTCTATATAATATTGATGATTCAATGCTTCCCATTAATTTCTTAACAGCTGATGTTACGGCACTGTACAGCAATATCTCCCATTATAAGGGCCTCAAAGTTATAGAACCTGTTCTAGCTTCCAAACCCCACATGCCCAATAGACAGATTCATTTTTTAACCAATTGTGTGGATTTTATCCTTAATCATAACTCTTTCAGTTTTGATAATAAATATTTTAATCAAATCAAAGGATGTGCCATGGGCTCGAGATTTGCGCCTGCATATGCCAATTTATACATGGGGGCTTTCGAGGAGGAGTATATTCATTGTGACCACCCCTTCAGAACTAGTGTTTTATTATATAAGCGTTATCTTGATGACCTCTTCTTCGTTTGGAGGAGTAACGAGAAAGAGGCTATGGCATTTATTGAATTTTTGAATTTGAACAGTTTTGGTCTGACCTTCACTCACACTTTCTCTCCTGTATCTATCGATTTTTTAGATTTGACTATTACTTTTGATGATAGCTCAAATAAATTTATCACAAAGACGCACTTCAAATCGGTCGATGTCAATAGCTATATCGATTTTAAAAGTGCTCACTATCCTCCTTGGATAAAAAATGTTCCCTTCGGACAGTTTAGAAGGGTGAGAAAAAAATTGCACAACTGATACTAATTTTATGGAAGAATGCAATTTATTAGAAAAGAGGTTTAGGAACAAAAATTTTCCCTCAAATTTAATCAAAGGGGCACGATCCAAAGCCACTGAGTTATCTCAAGAATCATGTATTAACCATAAGTTAATTGAAAAAGCGAACCAGAGATCTAAAAGTAATTTCATTACAACGTTTAATAGTGGCAATAAAGCCGTCAGAGAGATCCTATACAAACATTTGCATATCTTGAGGAGTGACCCCTTTTTGAAAACCGAATTACCGGAAAGACCAATTATTACGTTCAGACGCTCAAGGTCATTGAAAAACATTCTTGCACCTAGCAGAATAAAGATCTCCAAACCTCATAGTCCCACTATGTTTCCCAATGTACAAGGTTCCTTTAAATGTCGCCGGTCTCGCTGTATGTGTTGTAGTAATATATCACATAGAAAAAGCATATATACATCAACAGTGACAAATGAATCATTTCCTATTAAGACCTTTTTGAACTGTGGGAGTTCTTATGTGGTATACATGTTAGAATGCCCTGCCATTTGCAATATGTTGGTCGAACAACACAATGTTTACGTACGAGGATAAATCATAGATTTAATGTGAATACAGGTTTTCTTAAGCACAGTGTCTCCCGACACTTTGCTTCTGTACATAACAGCTAGTTTAGTAGCATCATTAATACCCTTATAGAACACATTCTGTTGTGAATAGGTTCTGTAAATTGAAGCAACGAGAGAACTACTGGATCTTTAAAATTACAGACCCTACAACCAGAAGGTCTTAATGACATATCAGAATTAGCTCTGGATTAGCGATACACGTAGAGTCAGTAAGCTGATAATTACTTACTTTTAGGAGCGTTGTCTTTGGCTCAATCTTCTCCTGCTGTTTCTCCTGTCGAGTCTGTCAGCCGCTGAGAGTTGCCTGGACTCCAGGGACGCTTACTGGCGTCGCCTGTGTTACCTAGCAACCAACGGCATAGAGTTAGTTGGGCTTGCAACTTGAGTATTGTATATTACAATAGTGTTTATCTAGGTTTTTCTCCTACCTACTTTTATTAACATAATTATATGTCCTTTTTTTTAAAAAAACTTTTTTTTACAAGTACTGTCTTTTCATAATTTGTAAATTTTAACCTTGCTTATTAATAGAGATGAGCGAACCGGGACAACCAAACCCGGTTTCGGTCCGAATATCAGGAAAAGTTCGGTTCGCAGCGAATCCGAACTTCACCGGGTTTGACCGAACCCGTTTTGACCGAACCCGGTCAAAAATATTATACAAATCGGCAGCCACTTGTCTCTATCAATCACTGATAGAGAAAAGAGGCTGCTGATTAAAAATAAAATAAAAAGCATTTCATACGTACCCGGTCATTGTCTTGGTGACGAGTCCCTCTTCTTCCTCCAGTCCGACCTTCTTTTTTGACGCGGCAGCCTGTGATTGGCTGCAGAGGCCTCTGCAGCCTGTGATTGTCGGATGTCGAGAGGGACGCGTCACCAAGGCAACGGCCAGGAGACCGGACTGGAGGAAGCAGAAAGTTCTCGGTAAGTATGAACGTCTTTTTTTTTACAGGTTGATGTATATTGTGATCGGTAGTCACTGTCCAGGGTGCTGAAACAGTTACTGCCGATCAGTTAACTCTTTCAGCACCCTGGACAGTGACTATTTACTGACGTCGCCTAGCAACGCTGCCGTAATGACGGGTGCACACATGTAGTCACCCGTCATTACGGGGCCTCATGCACACGACCGTAAAAACACCCGTTATTACGGGTCGTAATTACGACCCAAAATAGCTGGCCCATAGACTTCTGTTAGCCACGGGTACCTTCCCGTTTTCTCACGGGAAGGTGCCCGTGCCGTTAAAAAGATAGAACATGTTCTATTTTTTTATTTTACGGGCCGTGCTCCTATACTTTATAATGGGAGCACGGCTCGGAAAAACGACCGGCTGCCCGTGGCCGGCCGTACTCATCTCCTGAAATACTCCGTGCTGCCTTAAACTCTGTGGACAGGTCAGGATCCTGTTTCTTTTAAATGCTGCTGGGGAACCCGCTCGATCCACTATATAAGGCTGCGCTACAGTGCAGCATTTAAAAGAAACAGGATCCTGACCTGTCCACAGAGTTTAAGGCAGCACAGAGTATTTCAGGACATGAGCGTGCAGATTCAGTGCTGCTGTGAACTTTGCTCTTACCATTACGTAGCTCTCAGTCTGTTACCTCTCCTCCACTCCTGTCCTCAATAACACCTTCACATGATTGGCAAGTCACCACGTAATGGTAAGAGCAGAGTTCACAGCAGCACAGAGTATTTCAGGAGATGAGCGTGCGGATCTTGTGCGGGGTGGTGACTTGCCAATCATGTGAAGGTGTTATTGAGGACAGGAGTGGAGGAGAGGTAACAGACTGAGCTACGTAATGGTAAGAGCAGAGTTCACAGCAGCACAGAGTATTTCAGGAGAGGAGCGTGCAGATTCTGTGCTGCTGTGAACTCTGCTCTTACCATTACGCAGCTCTCAGTCTGTTACCTCTCCTCCACTCCTGTCCTCAATAACACCTTCACATGATTGGCAAGTCACCACCCCGAACAAGATCCGCACGCTCATCTCCTGAAATACTCTGTGCTGCTGTGAACACTGCTCTTACCATTACGTGGTGACTTGCCAATCATGTGAAGGTGTTATTGAGGACAGGAGTGGAGGAGAGGTAACAGACTGAGAGCCACGTAATGGTAAGAGCAGAGTTCACAGCAGCACTGAATCTGCACGCTCCTCTCCTGAAATACTCTGTGCTGCCTTAAACTCTGTGGACAGGTCAGGATCCTGTTTCTTTTAAATGCTGCACTGTAGCGCAGCCTTATATAGTGGATCGAGCGGGTTCCCCAGCAGGATTTAAAAGAAACAGGATCCTGACCTGTCCACAGAGTTTAAGGCAGCGCAGCACAGAGTATTTCAGGAGAGGAGCGTGTGATTGGCTGCAGAGGTCGGTGCAGCCTGTGATTGGCTGCAGAGGCCGCCGCAGCCTGTGATTTGCTGCAGAGGTGGTCACGTGGGATGAAGCGTCATCCCTGGAGGCCTGCCTTCTGACGTCATCCTGACGTGCGTGACCGCCACTACAGCCTGTGATTGGCTGCAGCGGCGACATGGATGAAACGTCATCGTTGGAGGCCGGACAGGAGGAATGTAAGTATGAACGTATTTATTTATTTTTTTATTACATTCAAATTGTATTTTCCGTGCGCCGAGCATGTACTGTCAAGGTTGCTGAAAGAGTTAGTGCAGCCCATTAACTCTTTCAGCACCCTGGACAGTACCATGCTCGGCGCACGTAAATTACAGGTTCGGTCCCAACTAGTTCGGTCCGAATCGAACTTTTTCGTGAAATTCTGTGAACTAGCCGAACCGAACTTTTCAGAAGTTCGCTCATCTCTACTTATTAATGTAATTTTTTTTAGTTACTTCTATGATTAATTGTCATGCTGCATTTTAATATTATTGTCTATTGATGCACCGCATAGAATTTTATTGTTTTTGGTTAAATGTACTTTTGTTGCCAATGACGCTTTTCTTGGTCCTGTTAATAAAGTCATAATTGCCCTTTGACCCCCACCTTTCTGGCGTTTTTTCCAATACCATTATAGTATATAAGAGGGTGCAAAACGAAGGTCTTATGGCCTGAGGAAGATGCTGATCCAGCATTGAAACGCGTTGCCACTGTACTTTTTTCAAATAAATCTTTGAACTCACCTTTTGCATACGTGATTTATCCCTTTTCACGCTTTTGCATTTCACCCTGAGTGTAGCAGCGACCTCCGAAGACTCGTTTTTCTCCCTACCATTATCATCATTATACGGTTACCTGAAGGTTCACCGGCCCTGAGTCTTCGCAGCAGCACACATTGTTTCAACTGCTTAGCTCTCATCCATCCTAAACCAGGTGAGTAGAATAGCGTCATATGTTCTACTGTAATCCACTAGTTTAATCTGCACTATGTGGCGCCGTGCTTTTTGCTTTTGTTTCTACTTTCAACATTTGTAAAGCATCTTCTTCCGATTACGGGAATACCCCATATGTGGTAATAAACTGCTGTTTGGACCCACTGCAGCGCTCAGAAGGGGGGGATTTCGATTTTGGAGCGCAGATTTTGCTGGATTGTTTTTTAGTGCCATGTCGCGATTGCAACGCCCTGGAGGGAACAAAACAGTGGAAACACCCCAAAAGTGACCCCATTTTGGAAACTATACCCCTCAAGGAATTTTTCTAGGGGTATAGTAAGCATTTATACCACACAGTTTTTTTTGCAGAATTTAGTAGAATTAGGCCGTGAAAATGAATATAAACATTTTTGCCCACTAAAATGTTGATTTTTTTCATTTTCACAAGGGATAAAGGAGAAAAAGTCACCCTAAATTTGTAGCGCAATCTCTCCCGAGTATGACAATACCCCACATGTGGTAATAATTATTTTTTTTAATAGAAATTAATTAATCTTTGCAGGACTGATCCTTTTTTGCTTTTCCATCTTAGTTTTTCACTCCCCGCCTTCCAAACGCCATAACTTTTTTATTTTTCCATGAATTGAGCAGTGTGAGGGCTTATTTTTGGCAGGACGAGCTGTAGTTTTTTGGTACATGCAACTTTTTGATCACTTTTTATTACATTTTATTTAGAGCTTTGGTGACCAAAAACAGTGATTTTGGCATTTTAAATTCTTTATTTCTTACGGCGTTCATAATGCGCTATAAATGACAATTTTACTTTAATCTGCGGGTCGGTACGATTACAGCGATACCATATGTATATAGGTTTTTTATTTTTTGCAGCATTTGCACAATAAAATCACTTCTTTATAAAATAATTTATTTTCTGTGTCACCATATTCTGAGAGCCGTAACTTTTATATTTTTCAGTCAAAAAAGCGGTGTAAGGGCTTGTTTTTTGTGGGACGGGTTGTATTTTTTATTGGTACTATTTTCGGGTACATGTGACTTTTTGATCACTTTTTATACTATATTTTGGGAAGGGTGGTGACCAAAAAATAGTGATTCTGGCATTGTTTTAGTTTTTTTTTTTTTGCGGCGTTCACCGTGCGGTAAAAATAACATTATAGTTTTATAGATTGGGTCGTTACAAACGCGGTGATCCCAAATATGTATACTGTTTTTTAACGGTTTAATTTTTTCCCTATAATAAGAGACTTATTATAGGAAAAAATATATATTTTATTTTTACACTTTTGTAAAACATTTTTCTTAACTTTTTTTTAAACTTTTTTCTTTACTTTTTACACTTTCTTTTTTTACCTGCAGCTCTGATCGCTGCAAGAATACATTACACTACCTAGGTAGTGTAACTTATTCCAACTGTCAGTGTGACGTCACAGTCACTCTAACAATTAGTCTACGAGGACAGCCAGGTCCTCATAGGCTTCCGTACATGGCAGACCCGGAGGCCGTTGTCTGGCCCATCACAAGCATCAGCAGCTCCCATAATTGCATGGGGGCTGCTGATGTGCTACAAACCTCCTACTTGCAATGAGCCGCTGATCGGCAACAGTGGAGTGTTAGCTGTCAGGGACAGCTGACCTCCCGGTTCCCGATGCACACTGTCACCGACACTGTCATGACACTGTCATTGACAGTGTGCATCGCGAACGGCAGTGACGTCCTGTCACTCTGACACGAAGTCTATCAGGAGGCTGGTCCTGATAGGCTTCCGTACATGGCAGACATAGAGGCCATTACTTGGCCTCTGATCGCCATGCTAGCCATCTGCAAACCTCACGATTTCATTGTGAGGTCTGCCGATGTGCTAAAATTCCCTGAATCCGGTGATTGCAATCGATCACCGCAATTAAGGGGTTAATTGCCGAAATCAGCGGAAATAAGCCGCTGATCGGCATACAGTGGAGTGTCAGCTGTCAGGGACAGCTGGCCTCCCGGTTCCCGGTGCACACTGTCGCCGACAGTGTGCCCCGAGAACCACATAGTAACTGTACGTCCCTGTGCGCTAAGACACTGGCCACATGGATGTACAGTTGCGTCGTGGTGCGCCTAGGTGTTAAGATTGTGTCACTGTCTAAATAATTCTGGACCTACCTGTAGGTAGTTCAATATATTAGAACAGCAATCAAACAGTTGGAGTTTCAAGTTCCCTAGTGGGATTAAAAAAAAGTGAAACAAGTTTCCCTTCTCAAGTCCTTTATTATTGGATAAAATAAATAAACCATACATATTTGGTATCGCCGTAATGGCCTGAACTATAAAAATATTATGTTATTTATCAAGCGCGGTGAACACCGTAAAAAAAAACCTACAAAACAATGCCAGAATTGCTGTTTTTTGGTCACTTTGGCTTCCAAAAATAGGAATAAAAAGTGATCAAAAAGTTACATGCGTAGCGTCCATGGCCACGGGCCGTCAGATTTACTCCCCTCTCGACACCCGCAGCCATGGATCCGTGAGCGCTGGTCCCCATCTCCTTCCTAGGAGACGCGAGCGCTCACTTCTGCTCTGGTCTGCTGTATCCCGTAGGGTGCGCGCGCATGCTCGTGCCCAGCCTTAACCCCTTATCGACATTTGACGTATCCATGCGCCAAAGTCAGATAGGGGAAGTATGCAGCGGGCTCACGGAGTGAACCCGCTTCATACGATGCCGGTGTCGGCTGTTTGTTACAGCCGATACCTCAGAGTAACTAGCGGTCAACAGAGACCGCAGCATTTAAATCGTTAGAAAGAGGGGGGTGACCCCCTCTAACAGCTCATCGCGCCCCCCGCAACTCAATCGCGGGGGTGGGGGGCAACGGTTGCTACGGCTGCCTGGGAGCCTAATGAAGGCCCCCAGGTCCGCCATCTTTGTACACCTATTAAGCCCTGCCTGTCAGAATCACGATATACTGCAAAACATTAGTATTGCAGTATATCGTGCAAGCGATCTAATGATCGCTGGTTGAAGTCCCCTAGTGGGACTAATAAAAAAAGTAAGAATGAGTTAAATAAAGGTTTTTTTTGTACAAAAAAAAATATATATAATATTTTCTCATTTTCCCCCTAGAGCATAGTAAAAAAATAAATAAACATAATTGATATCGCCGCGTCCGTAAAAGTCTGAACTATTACAATATGTCATTATTTAACCCGCACAGTGAACACCGTAAAAAATTGTAATAAACGCCATAATCTCTGTCTTCTGCCCGGTCCAGTGTCTTCTGCCACATCGGATACTGCCCGCCACGTCTGGCGCTACCTGCTGAACCAACCTCCATCCGTACTGAAGCCACAGCCACTGTCTGGACTAGTTCAGGTACCTAAGTGTTACTACTACTATAGACTTTTGTATAGACTGTGACCTGGTCAGCTGCCTCTCCGCTACGGCGGAGCGGCCTATTGGGTCCACATACCCTGGGACCGTGACAGTACGCTCAGGCCATGGAACCCGCTGGCCAGCCCAAGACCGCAGTCCAGAAGATACAGACGGAGATGCATGACCTACGCACACGTCAGGTTCAACTCCTTGAGGCGGTAAATACTATCATGGTCCGCCTGGATCTACTCACTGTTCCACCATCGGTTCTTCCTCCTGAGGCTGTTGCTGTGCCACTGCCCGCTGCTCCTCCTGTTTGTTCCGGATCCACAGTTCCTCTGCCTCTTCCTCCTCGCTACGATGGTGATCCCAGGGCATGTAGAGGATTTATTAATCAATGCACGGTTCATTTTAGGCTACGGGCTCATCTCTTCCCGTCCGAGGAGGCCAAGGTAGCATTTATCATCTCCCTTCTTGCTGGCAAGGTCCTCGCATGGGCGAAACCAATCTTGGAGCAACAAGGACCTTTATCCTCGGATCTAGCCTTGTTCCTGCAGTCCTTTCGTGCCGTGTTCGAGGAGCCGGGTCGAACATCCTCAGCCGCAGCTACTCTGTTGACCCTCAAGCAAGAGGGTTCCACAGTAGGGGAGTATGCTATCTCCTTCCGTTCCCTGGCAGCCGAGCTGGCATGGAACAATGAGGCACTGGTGGCGATCTTCTGGCAGGGACTTTCCTCTCACATCAAGGACGAATTGGCAGCCTTCCTTCTACCTTGGATGCCCCCATCCTGTTAGCCACCCGGATTGATATTAGAATCCGGGAGCGCACTCACAAGGTTCGTCAGGAGAGCCGGGTTCACAGACCAGCACCCTTGGCCCAGAGATCACTATTACCTTCCCCTAGTACGGTACCTGAATAACCCATGCAGGTAGATAGAGTCCGGTTATCTGAACAGGAGAAGCAGTGCAGATGCTCCTCTGGACTATGTATTGTGGCCTTAAGGGTCATTTTGTGCGCCAATGCCCACAGAAACTGGGAAACTCCAGTACCTAGGGTTGGTTGGGGAGGCAACTCTAGGTGTAACGTCTCCAAACATTAAAACCTCTCTCAAATTGTCGATTCCTGTGGCCATCGTCTCCGGAGAGACGTCACATCCCTCCTCCACCTATTTTGACTTTGGAGCGGCTGCTAATTTCATCCAGCAGGATCTAGTGGATCGTTTGCATCTACGCACAGTACCCCTGACTGTTGCCTCTGTGAATGGTCTACCATTGCCCGATCCGATTGTGTTCATCACAGAGCCGTTGACACTATGGGTCGGAGCTCTTCACTCGGAGCAGATCACCTTCCTTGTACTACCTAAGACTATCAATCCTATCCTGCAGGGTCTGCCATGGCTTCGCCTGCACGCCCCGGTTCTTGACTGGAGTTCCGGAGAGGTTCTTCAATGGGGTTCCAGATTCCATAGCCATTGCTTGTCACAAGTCCGTCCTGTTATGCCCCCTCTGCCTCAGTCACTTTCCGGTCTACCATCTCAGTATGCCAGTTTTGCGGATGTCTTTTGCAAGCGAGAGGCTGAGATGTTGCCTCCAGATCTGAATTATGACTGTCCCATTGAACTGGTTCCAAATGCTTCTCTTTCCCGTGGATGGGTATATCCTCTCTCCTTGCCAGAGACTTTATCTATGTCAGCCTATATCAAGGAGAATTTGGAGAGGGGTTTTATACGAAAATATTCCTCCCCGGCCTGGGCTGGATTCTTCTTAGTTAAAAAGAAGGATGGATCTCTTCGACCCTGCATTGACTACCGTGGTCTCAACCAGAACCATGGCAAGAACAGGTACCTGTTGCGACTTATATCCGAGCTGTTTGATCGCATACGAGGAGCCAAAAATGTTTCTAAGCTAGACCTGCGGGGGGCTTATAAGCTAGTTCGGATTCGCCGGGGTGACGAATGGAAGACGGCATTTAACACCCGGGACGGGCACTACGAATAGCTAGTGATGCCCTTCGGACTGTGTAACGCCCCCGCAGTGTTTCAGGAGTTCGTTAATGATATCTTCCAAGATCTCCCTTATGCCTGTGTTGTTGTTTATCTCGATGATATTTTGATTTTCTCCCCAGATCCGACGACTCATCGGAGGCATGTCCGTCAAGTTCTACTACGATTAAGGGAGAATCGTTTATACGCCAAGCTGGAGAAGTGCGTCTTTAAGAGGAGTTCTCTGCCCTTCCTGGGCTACATCATCTCGGATCAAGGTCTCAAGATGGATCGTGAGAAAGTGAGAGCTGTCCTGGAGTGGCCACATCCTCAAGGCCTAAGAGTCATGCAGCGGTTCCTGGGATTCGCCAATTTCTACCGGCAGTTTATTCCAAACTTCTCATCTCTGACGGCTCCCATCTCTACCCTTACCAAGAAGGGTGTGAACGCCAAGGTGTGGACTGCAGAGGCAGAGTCCGCATTTATTAGCCTCAAGAAAGCCTTCACTTCAGCTTCGATCCTCCATCATCCTGACGTATCTCGGCAGTTCTCACTGGAAGTGGACGCTTCCTCTGTTGGTGCTGGTGCAATTATGTTCCAGAGGAGCTCCAAAGGAAAGGCAGTAGTTTGTGGCTACTACTCTAGACTTTTTTCTTCTGCTCAGCGCAATTACTCAATTGGAGATCGGGAGCTACTGGCTATAAAATTGGCTCTGGAGGAGTGGAGACATCTTCTACAGGGCGCAGCTCACCCCATCCTGATCTTCACCGACCCCAAGAACCTTACCTACCTTCAGTCTGCTTAACGACTGAATCCCCATCAAGCCAGGTGGTCACTGTTCTTCACCTGTTTCCAGTTTGTGCTCCACTACCGTCCCGCTGACAAAAATGTCAGGGCCGATGCCCTGTCCAGATCGTTTGAGATGGAAGACACGGTGAAGTCCCTTCAGACTATCATAGACCCGTCCTGCATTGTCACGGCTAATCTCCTGCAAGGGGAGACATCCCTCCGGGGAGGACTTTTGTTTGGTTGGCAGACAGGAGAAGAATTCTCTGCTGGGGACACAGTTCTAAAGTAGCTGGGCACCCTGGTGTCCGTAAAACCCGAGACCTGATTGCTCGTCACTTCTGGTGGCCCACGCTACCTAAAGATGTTCTGGACTTTGTCTCTTCTTGCACGGTGTGTGCTTCTAACAAAGTTACTCACTCCTGGTCCAACTTCTGCCTGTACCCAATGCCCCCTGGCAGCACATTGCGATGGACTTTGTCACAGATCTTCCCCTCTCAGCAGGATGCAACACTGTCTGGGTGATGGTGGAACGGTTCTCTAAGATGGCACATTTTATACCGCTGACCGGCCTACCTTCTGCTCCCCGACTGGTGAGTCTCTTCATTCAACACATCTTTCACTTGCATGGCTTGCCTCTTCACATTGTGTCCGACCGGGGGGTTCAGTTTACTTCAAAGTTCTGGAGAGCCCTCTGTAAACTCCTGGATGTGAGATTGGACTTTTCCTCAACCTATCACCCCCAGTCCAATGGGCAAGTTGAGAGGATCAAGCAGATCATGGAGAATTATCTCCGCCACTTCATCTCTTCACAACACGATAACTGGGTACAGCTTCTTCCATGGGCCGAGTTCTCGTACAACAATCACACAAGTGATTCCACCACTTCCACTCCATTTCACATTGTGTACTGTCAATATCCTAGAGTACCTCTTCCAGTGTCTACTACATCTCAGGTACCCACTGCTGACTGCATATGGGGACTTTCTGCAAATCTGGCAACAGACGCGGTCCTCTATTTTGAGGGCAGTCGATCGCATGAAGCGAAAAGCAGATACAAGGAGAAGAGAGCCGCCTCAGTATCTACCGGGTACCAAAGTCTGGCTGTCCTCTCAGAACATTCATTTGAAGGTGCTTTCTTACAAGTTTGCTCCCAGGTTCCTTGGTCCTTTTGAAATTCTGCAACAAATAAACCCTGTCTCCTATAAGCTGCAGCTGCCTCCTACCCTCAGAATCCCCAACTCCTTCCATGTGTCCGTCCTGAAACCAGTGGTCCTGAACCACTACAGCAAGACTTCTAGTTCCACAGTTGCTGTCAGAGGTTCTTCTGATGTGTTTGAGGTGAGGGAGATCCTGGACTGCAAAAGGGTAGAAGGAAGGACTTTCTATTTGGTGGACTGGAGAGGATTTGGACCCAAGGAAAGGTCCTGGGAGCCATAGGAGAACCTCAGTGCTTCTGCTCTTATTAAAAAATTCCTCTCTCGCAATGGCCCCAAGAAGTGGGGGCGTAACTGGGAGGATACATGAGAGGTCCCCATCTCCTTCCTAGGAGACGCCAGCGCTCACTTCTGCTCGGGTCTGCTGTATCTCGTAGCATGCGCGCACACGTTCGTGCCCGGCCTTAAAGGGCCAGCGCGCGCACAAGAGGAAATCATCATCATCAACTGCCCATGATTTCCTGGTCTATAAGAAGGCCCCAGCCATTCTGATCCTTGCCTGAGCGTTGTTAGTTATCCCGAGTCTGTCTTGCAAATGGTCCCTTAGTGTTTCCCGCTCCAGTTGTTACCCGTGCCCTGTTACCTGTTCCTGTATCCCGTGCTGTTCTTGTTCCTGTGCCTACTAGTGATGGAGTCGTGCCTTCTGCACCTGCTGCCGTTTGCCACATCCCGTGTCTTCTGCCACGTCCAGTGTCTTCTGCCACATCGGATACTGCCCGCCACGTCTGGCGCTACCTGCTGAACCAACCTCCATTCGTACTGAAGCCACAGCCACTGTCTGAACTAGTTCAGGTACCCATGTGTTACTACTACTATAGACTTTCGATTAGACTGTGACCTTGTCAGCTGCCTC
The DNA here is from genome assembly GCF_050947455.1 of Rhinoderma darwinii. NCBI lineage: Eukaryota > Metazoa > Chordata > Amphibia > Anura > Rhinodermatidae > Rhinoderma > Rhinoderma darwinii. Next base: position 236,295,856 of record NC_134691.1, read on the forward strand.
TCTGCTACGGCGAAGCGGCCTAATGGGTCCACATATCCTGGGACCGTGACAGCATATATCCAAAAATTATACCTATAAAAACTATAGCTCGTCTCGAAAAAACAAGCCCTTATACAGATCCATCAACAACAAAAATTAAAAAGTTAGGGCTCGTCCATGCGTAATGGAATTGCTGAAGAAAATTTCTGCAGCAATACCATTGAAAGTAGCAGACTTTCCGCTGCAGCAAAAATGCACCATTTCCAGCGTATTTTGCTGCATTTTTCACAATGATAGGAGATGGTGACATCTCAAATAAAAAACGCAGAAATTCTGTCCACTTTCCAGAGCAGGAATTGACATGCTGCATTCCGAAAAATACGCACCGCAGGTTAATTTCTGCTCTGAGTTTTTACGCACTTTGTTGATGAGATTTGTTAAATATCACCCACTTTGCTGCTTCTGCATTCTGCTGCGTATTTTGCATCCGCAATTCTAGAAGGAAAAAAAGCCGCAATTCCCATACATGTGGTGCCCTTATGGCTCTTAGAACATGACGACAGAAAAAATACAGTATTTTTACAATAGTAATTTTATTGTGAAAAAAGATGTAAAACATAAAAAAGTGCTATAAATTTGGTTTCGCCGGAATTGTACTGAACCGCGAAATAAGATTAACATGTGATTCATAATGCATGGTGAACGCTGTATAAAATAAAACTGAAAACAATGCTAGAATTGCTATTTTTTGGTCACCTTGCCTTTCAAAAAAATTTAATAAGTGATCAAAAAGCTGCATGTACCCCAAAATGCTTCCAATAAAAACTACAGCTCGTCCCGCAAAAAAAAAAAACAGCCCTCATACCACTACATCTATAAAAAAAAAAAAATAAGTTAAGGCTCCCATAAGTCAGGAAAGAAAAATCTTTGCAGACCTGAGTGGAACATTTCTTCTTTTTCAAGAGGCAATTTATGAAAGCCCTAAAATTAAGGAACCAGGAAGGCGAGGGCTCAAACATATCTGCTGGAAGTGAGGGTGCCCGTATCATACCAAGACAACACTTTCCCAACAAAATTCCCCAAACTGCAAAGGTGCAGAGTGTGTACCAAAAGGGAGATAAGAAAGGACACCGTTTATCAGTGAGACACTGGCCTGTGCATAAAGGATTGCTTCACAGCGTAACACACATCTATGGATTATTTTATTGTTTTTTTTACCCAATTATTATACCACCTGACTATGCCCCTTATGAACTCTGCCCAGTTTACATATGCACCCACATTATAAAGTAAAATACCAGTAAAACTACAAACAAAATTATTGCCAAGCAAAATTCACTCGTCAAAATTCAAATGGCGCTCCCTCTGAGCCCTACAGTGTGCCCAAACAGCATTGTACTTCCACATATATGGCATCGCCAAACCAGGGAGAATCCTTTTAACAATTTTTGGGGTGTATAGAAGGTAGAAAATACGAGGCACTCACCGCAGTGGCAATAAAATAATTTATTTATTTTGATCTCGGTCTGTTAGGATGTGGAGGATGCCAATGACTGTTTCACGCTACAAGAGCTTTGTCAGGGCTCTTTGACAAAGTGCTTGTAGCGTGAAACGGTCGTTGGCCTCCACCACATCAAACAGACCGAGATCAAAATCAATAAATTATTTTATTGCCACTGCAGTGAGTGCCTCGTATTTTCTACCTTCAATATTCAAGTTATACATGTGCTGTTCTCTACCGATGAGCACCCCACGGGCAACAAGTTGACAGCTGTATTTCAACATGTTCAAGCTAATAGGTTTTCACACACAGAGACTGTATTTTACCTGCATTGGGACAGTGCCGGCCTTCTTTCTCTCAATCCTAGTAATTTTTGGGGTGTGAGTTTCCCGTGGCACAAGTTGGGCACAACATATTTGCCACTGAAATGGTATGTCTAGGGAAAAATTGCAATTTTGCACCATCTGCAGCGCAATCATTTATGGAAAAGACCTGTGGGGTCAAAATGCTCACTACACCTCTTAGTAAATGCCTTAAGGGGTGTAGTTTCCAAAATGGGGTCACTTCCCAGGGGTTTCTTTTATTATTTCACATTAGAGCATCTGCAATTGTGAACCAATACTTTGTAAGTCGCCAAATTAGACCCCAATTTTGCATGGTACTCTTTTACTCCTGACCTTGTCGATCGTCCAGGCAAAAGATTAGGGCCCCATGTAGGGTGTTTCTAAAACCAGGAACACAGCATAATAATTAGAGAGCTGTCTTTTCATGTTGGCACAAGCTGGGCACCACATATTGGCATATCTATGGAAAAATTGCAATTTTCACTCTGCACATGCAGAAGTGCTCAATACACCCATAGATGAAATCCTTGAGGGTGTGGTTTCCAAAATGGGGTCACTTCTGGGGGGGGTTTCCTCCATTTTGCAAATGCGACCTAGTGCTCAGAAACCAATCCAGCTAAATCTGCACTCCTAAAGCCAAATGGAGCCCTACCGTGTGCCCAAACAGTAGTTTACTATTTTTTTTACTGTACTTTGCCAAAAAAATTACATTTGTAAATTTTACCTCTACCTTGCTTTAATTCTTGTGAAATGCTTAAAGGGACAATAAACTTTCTAAATGCCGTTTTGAATACTTTGAGGGGTGCAGTTTGTATTTTATGGGCCTCTCAAATCCTCTTTGCAACTGAACTGGTCTCTGAAATATAGTCTTTTGAAATTTTCTCGGAAATGTCTGCTAAAGTTCTAAGCCTTGTAACGTCCTAGAAAAAAAAAGAAGAATGTTCAAAAAACAATGCAAACATAAAGAACACATATGGGGGATGTTAATTAGCAACTATTTTGTGTGGTATAACTATTTGTCTTACAAGCAGATACATTTAAATTGATAAAAATGCACATTTTATACATTTTTCCCAAAATGTTGTTGTTTTTCATAATTAAATACTGAATGTATCGACCAAATTTTACCAGTAACATAAAGTCCAATGTATTACAAGAAAACTATTTCAGAATCGCTTGGATAGGTAAAAAAAAGTTATTACCACATAAAGTGACACGTCAGGTTTGAAAAATAAGGCTCTGTCGGGAAGGTCAAAAGAGGCCGAGGCGGAAAAGGGGTTAAGGGAGTTGAATCAGATTCCAAAAACGGGTTTCCTTCTTTTTACCCCAGAAACGATCGGCTGCATCTGGTGTTACAGCTCAGCTCCACTGACTTCCCCGATGCGCAGTCAGGGAAGATGTTTAGGGGGGGGGGCACAGAATGAGGGTCTCCTTTAGGCCGGGTTCCCACGTGGCATAAAAAAAAGCACCACCCAGACCGTATTGCATCCTGCTGAGGGAGCAAGATTTGTGACAAAGTCCATTGCTATATGCTGCCAGGGAGCGTTGGGCACAGGCAAAGGTTGGTGCAGACCAGCAGGCTTGGAGTGAACAACTTTGTTGGAAGCACACACAGTACAGGAAGAGACAAAGTCCACAATATCTTTGGGCAGCATGGGCCACCAGAAATGACGAAAAATCAGATCTCAAGTCTTACGAACACCCACGTGCCCAGCCTGTTTGGGGCTGTGTTCCCAGTGAAGGATTCTCTTCCTGACTGCTAACCGCACAAAAGAGGGATGTCTCTAACTTGCAGGGGATTAGCCAAAATAATGAAGGGTGGGTCTATGATACATTGAGGGGACTCCACTGTGTCCTCTGTTTCAAACGACCTGGACAGGGCAACGGCCCTCACATTTTTGTCAGCGGGACGGTAGTGGAGCAAAAATTGGTATCGGGTGAAGAACAGCGACCACCTGGCTTGACGAGCGTTCAGCTGTTGAGCCCACTGAAGATAGGAGAGGTTGTTGTGGTCGGTGTATATCTGGATGGGGTGAGCCACACCCTCTAGTAGATACCTCTACTCCTCCAGAGCTGATTTGATGGCCAGTAACTCCTAATCACCAATAGCGAGAGTAATTGCGCTCTGTGGAAGAAAAAAGTCTAGAGTAATAGCCACATACTACTGCCTTTCCTTAGAAACTTTTCCGGAACAGAAGTGCACTTGCACCAACAGAGGAAGCGTCCACCTCCAACGAGAACTGTCGAGACACGTCAGGATGATGGAGAATTGAGACTGAAGTGAAGGCACTCTTAAGGCTATTAATTTCTTATTCTGCCTCCGGAGTCCACACCCAGGCGTTCATACCTTTCTTGGTAAGGTTAGAGATGGGAGCCGTCAGTGAAGAGAAGTTTGGGATAAACTGCCAGTAGAAGTTGGTGAATCCCAAAAAACGCTCTATGGACCACAGACCCTGAGGACGTGGCTATTCCAGGACGGAATTTACTTTCTCAGGATCCATCTTGAGGCCTTGATCCGAGATGATGTAGCCCAGGAAGGGCAAATAATTTTTCTCAAAAATGCACTTCTCCAGCTTGGCATACAGACGATTCTCCCTTAATTGCAGCAGAACTTGACAGACATGCCTCCGATGAGTCGTCGGATCTGGGGAGAAGATCAAAATATCATTGAGATAAACCACAACACAGACATAGAGGACATCTCAGAAGATATCATTGACGAATTCCTGGAAGTCCGCGGGAGCGTTACACAGACCAAAGGGCATCACCAGGTATTCGTAGTGCCCATCTCGAGTGTTGAATGCCGTCTTCCACTCATCACCTCGACGGATTCGGATCAAATTGTAAGCCCTACGCAAGTCTAGTTAAGAGAAAATCCTGGTGCCTCGTATACAAATAGTTTGGAAATTAGGGGCAACGGGTATTTGTTCTTAACCAGGATCTGTTTGAGACCACGGTAGTCAATGCAAGGTCGAAGAGATCCGTCTTTTTTTTAACTAAGAAAAACCCAGTTCCGGACGGGGAAGAGGATTTTCGTATGAAACGTCTCTCCAGATTCTCTTTGATATAGGCCAACATTGACTGAGTCTCTGGCAAGGAGAGAGGATATTCCCATCCACAGGAGGGGAACAATTGGAACCAGTTCGTAAGACCGGTGTGGGTGAAGCATCTCAGCCTCCTTCTTGCTGAAGACGTCCGCAAACTGAGAGAAATAAGGAGGTAATCCTGCTAATGACTAAGGCAGAGGAGGATGGATCTGTAACAGACAGCGGTGGAGACATTTGGAGCCCCATTAGAGAACTTCTCCGGAATTCCAGTCCAGGACTGGGGCATTTAACTGGTGCCAAGGAAGACCTAGTAGAACAGGATTGACGGCTTTAGGCAAAACAAAGAATGAAAACAATTCAGTATGAAGGGCAACAACTTGGAGCTTCAGTGGCTTAGTCTCAGACTCGATCGGATCGGGCAGAGGAAGTCCGTTCACCAAGGCAACAGCCAAAGACGTCTCCAGAGGAACTGTGGGCAACTGGAGATGATCCACTAGGTCTTGTTGGATGAAGTTTTCCGTGGACCTTGGGTCCAGATAGGCAGAGACCCGGTGCATCTTTTCACTGGACACTATGGTTACGGGAATGTACAGTTTAGAAGAGAACTTTTTATTTAGCACCGTTCTGCCTAGGGTTGTCTCTCCAACCAATCCTAGGAACTGGAGTTTTTTGGCTTCTGGGGACACAAACACACACCTCTGAGGCCGCAATACAGACAAAGTCCCGAAGTGCGTCTGCGTTGTTTCTCCTGGCGAAGGGTCAGCTCGCCCATGGAGGTGTCTCCCTGGCAAAGGGTCAGTAGAGATGCAGCAGCAGAAGACACTCTCCCAGGTTCCTCAAACATTGTACGGAAAGTCTGTAAGGAACACTGCAAGTCACGGGTTTCAGGTGCCTGGCGTTTCCAAATGGGGTTCTCCTATGCAAGGGACTTGCCAGTGGGGAGAGAGATGATGAAGGCGATCCTTGCGTCATCAGAAAGGAAGGCCTTTGCATGCAACCTGAAGTGGATCTGGCACTGGTTCAGAAATCCCCTGCAGGTACTTGCATCTCCGTCATTGCGAGGAGGTAGTGGACGGGAGAATCAGGAGTCAGCACTGGTATTGCCCGGAGGTGTAGTAGGAGGAACAGCAGGGGCAACCACAACAAGTGCTGTGACGACTGCAGCTTGCACATCCAGCCGATGTGCAATGGCATTCACTGCCTGGAGGAGTTGGTCCTGTCGTGACCGAAGGTCTCGCATGTCTGCCTGCATGACTTGTGACGTCGTCATGGTGTTGGGTTGACCAGCGGGGTCCATGGCCTGAGCATACTGTTATGATCCATGGGTATGTGGGCCCACTAGGCCGCACCGTCGTAGCGGAGTAGCAGCTGTCCAAACAACAGTCTATACAAAGTCCTAGTACAAGAGTACTGTAAAGGATCTCCCAGACACAGCTTCTGTGTCGACGCCCGTGGTTAATCAGTCTGCACCTGCTCCTAAGTCTGATAGAGTGACTCGATCTGCTATCGCTCAGGCTGGGAGGCTGAGAAGTGGGAGAGCCTATCACAGCCTGGCCAGACGGAGCTAGCTCACCGCCCTCAGTCTATTTATACCTTCATTTCCTGCTCCTCCTTTGCCTGTGATTCTGCCTGTTTCCTGGCTCTGCTGCTGCTTGTACTATTGTCCTCTGCTTCATATTGACCCTGGCTTTACTGACTACTCTCCTGCTCTGCGTTTGGTACCTCATACACTCCTGGTTTGACTTGGCTTGTTCACTACGCCTGTTGCTCACGGTGTTGCCGTGGGCATCTGCCCCATTTCCCTTAGCTTCTGTGTACCGTTGTCTGTTTGTCTGTCGTGCACATATTGAGCGTAGGGACCGTCGCCCAGTTGTACGTGGTCGCCTAGGACGGGCCGTGCAAGTAGGCAGGGACTGAGTGGCGGGTAGATTATGGCTCACCTGTCTGTCTCCCTACCCCGTCATTACAAGTACCTTTGATAGTCCAAACAGTAGCAGAGGCACAGATGACCTTGAAGGCCGATGACGCCACACGTGGCAGATGATATCAGGCATGACAGATGACACCAGACGTGGTGTAAGGCAGCAACACAACTCCAACACTCTAAGGCACAGGAACAAATACCGCACAGGATACAGAATACAGGTAACTGGGCACGGGAACAACGGGAATAGGATAGCACTAAGGGACCATTTGCAAAGACTAACATGGGTATGCACAACAACGCTCAGGGAAGGAGAGAAAGGGCAGAGCTCTTTTTATAGTCCAGGGTGATTAACTTTTTACATGTGCGCGCGCTGGCCCTTTAAGGCACGAGTGCGCACTCTACGGGACACAGCAGAGCAGAGCGGAAGTCAGTGCTGGCATCTCCTAGGAAGGAGATGTTGGCCAGCACTCACAAGTCCATGGCCGTCGAGGTGTAAGCCGGAACGACGGTCCGCGGCTGTGGACGTTACAGACTTCTCTAAGCGGTCATTGGTTAATTTATATCACCTGGTCCCAGGTTATCCCCGGGTCATTGACCTACTTTTAAAAGTAGGCCAATAAACCTAGGTAACCTGCTACTGCATGATGTAAACTAACCAATGACAGCTTAGAACTGTCACTGCTCAGTTTACTGAGCCGTGTAAGTGGCACAGTATCACCAGAGATGCACCAGAATTTTGGCGCATCCCGGTTGCGTGTGCCACTGTGAACCTAGTGCTGGACTCCTTTAAAATAGAAAGGAGTTCCCGCACTAGGAGTTAAAAGCGTAGGCCCGGGATCCCTATTTAACCACTTCCTGACCAGAGGCTTTATCCCCCCTTCCTGACCAGGCCCACATTCAAGTACCAATTTAAAAGCAAATTGTTCTTCTATTACTCTTCCAACCTACATGTATTTGGTCTTTTTTTTTTTTTTCAGAACATGTTGGGCTTCCATATTGTGTAAAAAAAATAATAGATATATTTTACTTTTTAAAAAAAATTAAGAAAAAAAGGGAAATACATTTTAATTTTTTTTATATATGTTAATTTAGATGATGTTTTCTGACATCTGGTGCATGCCACTGGGTAAACACACCTGAATACATACTTGGCAACTTCTGCCGACTTCAGCGATACTAAATGTGTGGGAATTTCATACACGCTGGGCGCTAGGTGGAGTTTAGAATGAATTAGTAAACTGGCTTTTGGAGAGCAAATTTTTCACAGCTGGTTTCAAAGCCATCTTTGTGTATGCGACCAGTGTCATGGCCAAAGTCGCCGTGTAGCCCAGCCTAAGGCCCCCTGCACTCTGCATTTGCGGGCCGTATTCCCATTATAAAGCACGGTCTGTAAAATCAAAAAATAAGACATGTCCTTTTTGTTGCAGGTCATTTTTACGGCCCGGACACCTTCCCGTAAATATATGGGAAGGCGTCCGTGGGCAAAAGAAATGAATGTGTCTGTACTTTGATCCGCAATTACAGTCCATACTTGCGGATCAAAATTACGGCAGTGTTCATGGGGCCTAAAACTGTACATCTATATATAATCTACATCCATATACATTATATACAGTGAAGGAAATAAGTATTTGATCCCTTGCTGATTTTGTAAGTTTGCCCACTGTCAAAGACATGAACAGTCTAGAATTTTTAGGCTAGGTTAATTTTACCAGTGAGAGATAGATTATATAAAAAAAAAAAATCACATTGTCAAAATTATATATATTTATTTGCATTGTGCACAGAGAAATAAGTATTTGATCCCTTTGGCAAACAAGACTTAATACTTGGTGGCAAAACCCTTGTTGGCAAGCACAGCAGTCAGACATTTTTAGTAGTTGATGATGAGGTTTGCACACATGTTAGATGGAATTTTGGCCCACTCCTCTTTGCAGATCATCTGTAAATCATTAAGATTTTGAGGCTGTCGCTTGGCAACTCGGATCTTCAGCTCCCTCCATAAGTTTTCGATGGGATTAAGGTCTAGAGACTGGCTAGGCCACTCCATGACCTTACTGTGCTTCTTTTTGAGCCACTCCTTTGTTGCCTTGGCTGTATGTTTCGGGTAATTGTCGTGCTGGAAGACCCAGCCACGAGCCATTTTTAATGTCCTGGTGGAGGGAAGGAGGTTGTCACTCAGTATTTGACGGTACATGGCTCCATCCATTCTCCCATTGATGCGGTGAAGTAGTCCTGTGCCCTTAGCAGAGAAACACCCCCAAAACATAATGTTTCCACCTCCATGCTTGACAGTGGGGACGGTGTTCTTTGGGTCATAGGCAGCATTTCTCTTCCTCCAAAAACGGCGAGTTGAGTTAATGCCAAAGAGCTCAATTTTAGTCTCATCTGAGCACAGCACCTTCTCCCAATCACTCTCAGAATCATCCAGATGTTCATTTGCAAACTTCAGACGGGCCTGTACATGTGCCTTCTTGAGCAGGGGGACCTTGCGGGCACTGCAGGATTTTAATCCATTACGGCGTAATGTGTTACCAATGGTTTTCTTGGTGACTGTGGTCCCAGCTGCCTTGAGATCATTAACAAGTTCCCCCCGTGTAGTTTTCGGCTGAGCTCTCACCTTCCTCAGGATCAAGGATACCCCACGAGGTGAGATTTTGCATGGAGCCCCAGATCGATGTCGATTGACAGTCATTTTGTATGTCTTCCATTTTCTTACTATTGCACCAACAGTTGTCTCCTTCTCACCCAGCGTCTTACTTATGGTTTTGTAGCCCATTCCAGCCTTGTGCAGGTCTATGATCTTGTCCCTGACATCCTTAGAAAGCTCTTTGGTCTTGCCCATGTTGTAGAGGTTAGAGTCAGACTGATTAATTGAGTCTGTGGACAGGAGTCTTTTATACAGGTGACCATGTAAGAGAGCTGTCTTTAATGCAGGCACCAAGTTGATTTGGAGCGTGTAACTGGTCTGGAGGAGGCTGAACTCTTAATGGTTGGTAGGGGATCAAATACTTATTTCTCTGTGCACAATGCAAATAAATATATATAATTTTGACAATGTGATTTTCTTTTTTTTTTTTTATATATATAATCTATCTCTCACTGGTAAAATTAACCTAGCCTAAAAATTCTAGACTGTTCATGACTTTGATAGTGGGCAAACTTACAAAATCAGCAAGGGATCAAATACTTATTTCCTCCACTGTATATGATATGAAAGATATAGATAAAGAGATAGGTAGATAGAAATAATAATAATCCTTATTAATATAACAACAAATGTATATATATTTTTTTAAATCGCTATTTAGATATATATAATAATCATTTATCTCTCTATCTCTCTCTCTATCTATCTATCTCATATCTATCTATCTACAGTTAGGTCCAGAATTATTTGGACAGTGACAAATTCTTCATGATTTGAGCTCTGCATGCCACCACATTAGATTTGAAATGAAACAACTGAGATGCAATTAAAGTGTAGACTTTCAGGTTTAATTCAAGGGGTTGAACAAAAATATCCCGTGAAACATTTAGGAATTGCAACCGTTTTTCTACACAGCCTCCTCATTTCAGGGGCTCAAAAGTAATTGGACAAATTAACATTACCATAAATAAAATGTTTATTTTTTTTTAATACTTTGTAGGGAATCCTTTGCAGGCAATGACTGCATGAAGTCTGGAAACCATGGACATCACCAAACTCTGGGTTTTCTCCTTTGTGATGCTTTGCCCGGCCTTTACTGCAGCGGTCTTCAGTTGTTGTTTGTTTGTGGGTCTTTCTGCCTTAAGTTTTGTCTTAACCCCTTAATGACCGGGCCATTTTGCACGTTAATGACCAAGGATTATTTTTTGTTTTTTCACGGTCGCATTCCAAGAGTCGTAACTCTATTTTTATTCTGTCGACATAGCCGTATAAGGGCTTGTTTTTTGCGGGACGAGTTGTATTTTGTAATTGTACCATTTTTAGATGCTTATAACTTATTGATTAACTTTTATTAACTTTATTTTAGGAGAGAATTGAAAATAAGCAGCTATTCCAGCATTAATTTTCACGTTATAAATTTACACCGTTTACTATGCAGCGTAAATAACATGTTACCTTTATTCTATGGGTCGGCACGATTACAGGGATACCAAATATGTAAAGGTTTTATATGTTTTTTCTACGTTTGCACAATAAAAACCCTTTTAGAAAAAAATTACTTGTTTTTGCATCGCCGCGTTCCAAGAGGCGTAACGTTTTTATTTTTCCGTCGATGTGGCCGTACGTGGGCTTGATTTTTGCGGGACAATGTGTAGTTTTTATTAGTACTATTTTGGGGTACATAGGACTTATAGATTAACTTTTATTTTATTTTTTATGGGGGGAATGGGAGAAAAGAGAGAATTTTGACGTTGTTTTTTGCGTTTTCTTTGGACGCCGTTCATCCGGCGCTTTAATTAATATGTTCATTTTATTGGTCAAGTTGTTACGAACGCGGGGATACCATATATGTGTATGTGTGATTTGTTTTGACCGTTTTACTAAATAAAACCACTTTTTGGGCCAAAAAAGTAGTTTTATTTGACTTTGACTGTAATTATTTATTTATTTTTTTCACAAACTTTATTTAACTGTTTTACATTTTTTTTTTTTAGTCCCACCAGGGGACTTCACTATGCGATGTGCGGATCGCATATATAATGCTTTGGTATACTTCGTATACCAAAGCATTATTGCCTGTCAGTGTAAAACTGACAGGCAACCTGTTAGGTCATGCCTCCGGCATCGCCTAACAGGCAGATGCTGAAGGCAGACCTGGGGGTCTTTGTTAGACCCCCGGCTGTCATGGAAACCCGACGGCGACCCGCGATTTGTTTGCGGGGGCGCCGATCGGGTGACAGAGGGAGCTCCCCCCTCTGTCAAACACATTAAATGCCGCTGTCACTATTGACAGCGGCATTTAATGGGTTAAACTGCCGGAATCGGCGCGCGCTTCGATTCCGGCAGTTGCGGCAGGAGCCAGGCTGTGTATAACAGCCGTGCTCCTGCCTCTGATCGCGTGGGTACAGTCTCAGTACCCGCGCCATCACAGGACGGATATATCCGTCCTCCTGCGCGAACTAGCAGCTGCTGAGGACGGATATATCCGTCCTTCGGCGTTAAGGAGTTAAGCAAGTGAAAGGCAGCTCGATCGGGTTGAGATCTGGTGACTGACTTGGCCATTGCAGAATATTCCACTTCTTTGTCTTAAAAAATTCCTGATTTGCTTTGAGTATGTTTTGGGTCATTGTCCATCTGTACTGTGAAACGACGTCCAATCAACCTTGCTGAATTTGGTTGAATCTGAGCAGAAAGTATATCCCTGAGCACTTCAGAATTCATCCGGCTGCTTCTGTCTTCAGTCACATCATCAATAAACGCTAGTGACCCAGTGCAGCCATGCATGCCCATGCCATCACACTGCCTCCACCATGTTTTACAGAGAATGTGGTGTGCTTTGGATCATGAGCGGTTCCAAGCCTTCTCCATACTTTCTTCCTACCATCATTCTGGTACAACTTGATCTTAGTTTCATCTGTCCAAAGAATGCTGTTCCAGAACTGGGCTGGCTTATTTACATGGTGTTTGGCAAAGTCTAATCTGGCCTTTCTATTTTTTAGGTGGATTCATTAATGGTTTGCACCTTGTGGTATTTGCTCGCATGAAGTCTTTCCTTTATGGTAGACTTAGATACTCATACACCTCCTTCCAGGAGAGTGTTCTTCACTTGGGTAGATGTTGTCAAGGGGTTTTTCCTCACCATGGAAATGATTCGGTGATCATCCACCACTGTTGTCTTCCGTGGACGTCCAGGCTTTTTATAGTTTACAAGATCTGTTGATTTGGCCACTCCTAACATTTGTGCTATCTCTCTGATGGATTTATTCTTTTTTTTTTTTTTCAGCCTAACGATGGTGTGTTTCACATGCATTGAGAGCTCCTTTGACCTCATGTTGTGGGTTCACAGCAACAGCTTCCAAATGCAAATACCACACCTGGAATCAACTCCAGACTTTTTACTTGCTTAGTTGATGATGGATTAACGAGAAAATAGCCAATGCAGCCCATTAAATAGCTTTTGAGATAATTGTCCAATTACCTTTGGTCCCTTGTAAAAGAGGCAGCTACATATTAAAGAGCTGTAATTCCTAAACCCTTCCTCAAATTAGGATGTGAATACCCCCAAATTAAAACCTGAGATTCTGCACTTTAACTTGAACTTGATTGGACATGAACTTGCTGGATATGTGTCTTTTTTCAACCGTACTAACTATGTAACTATGTAACTATGTAACCCCATATTGATGATATAACTGTAACTTCAATATGTTTTGGTAAACAGCTAAAATGCCAAAACTTGTGTTTCTGTCCAAATAATTGTGGACCTCACTGTATATATCTCATATCTATCTATCTATCTATCTATCTATCTATCTATCTATCTATCTATCTATCTATCTATCTATCTATCTATCTATCTATCTATCTATCTATCTATCTATCTATCTATCTATCTATCTATCTATCTATCTATCCATCATATCTGTCTGTCTCATATATATTGATATATAGTATAAGGCTGGGGCTACATGATGACTTTGGCCATTACACAGTTCCCATGGCCAAAAATCGTTTTGTTTTTTTCTGTAATATTACCGCGACCACATTTACTTTTATTACTTGCCATGTACGCTACGGAACATATTGATCTTTGGCTGTGCGACTTCTGTAGTGGTCTAAGTCGCTGTGTAACCCCAGCTTAAAACTATACTATATATCAATATATATATGAGATACACAGATAGATGATAGATAGATAGATAGATAGATAGATAGATAGATAGATAGATAGATAGATAGATAGATAGATAGATAGATAGATAGATAGATAGATAGATAGATAGATGGTAGATATAGATGATAGAGATAGATAGATAGATAGATAGATAGATAGATAGATAGATAGATAGATAGATAGATAGATAGATAGATAGATAGATAGATAGATATTGGAGATAAAAATGAAATGTGTGTGTTTTATTACTACTATTACTATTCTCCCTCCCTGACAGGAGAGGGTGAAGTTACAGGGGAGGTGTCGCGAGGGGAAGTAGGGGGGGGTGCGGGGGTGCTGCGAGAGGAGAGGGCGGGGGTAATGCAGCTATTATGGGGAACCACCGCTGACGGGGATAGTATTGTGATTATTGTGGCAGGTTGTCACAATGATCACATGCCCAGAGACCACGCTGATTTATCTGTGGGCAGAGCTCCGTTATGTCAGCTGTCTGCTGTATCACAGAGCTAAATGCCACCACATAGCGGCAAAAACAATAACTCTGCAGGATGTTCTGGAACGGCTCTGCAGGACGTTCTGGAATGGCTCTGCAGAGTTAATTGCGGACTGCCCAGACGTTTATAGTCTAGTTTGCCGTTGATACAGGCCTGGTCTTTTTTGATCGGGTCTGCTCCAGTGGAACGATGCTAGATGGCGCGATGATGTAAGCGCTGAATAGTGAGGAAGGGAACTGATGGTTCACTTGCCTCACCTGCGCTTTCAGTTGAATTTGCATCCTAAGGACACGAATACAACTGAAGCAACCCTCTGGTCCCAGGGACTGTGACATACAACATTGTAAAATAATACATACCTTACCTGGTGCCCTTCAGTTGTGCCGTGGATCCTCAACGCTATCCAGAATTGGCTGCAGCGCAACATAAACTATAAGTCTGAGCAAGGCTGGCCTTAAAGAGGCTCTGTCACCAGATTTTGCAACCCCTATCTGCTATTGCAGCAGATAGGCAGATAGGCGCTGCAATGTAGATTACAGTAACATTTTTATTTTTAAAAAACGAGCATTTTTGGCCAAGTTATGGCCATTTTATTTATGCAAATGAGGCTCGCAAAAGTACAACTGGGCGTGTTGAAAAGTAAAAGTACAACTGGGCGTGTATTATGTGCGTACATCGGGGCGTTTTTACTACTTTTACTAGCTGGGCGTTCTGATGAGAAGTATCATCCACTTCTCTTCAGAACGCCCAGCTTCTGGCAGTGCAGATCTGTGACGTCACTCACAGGTCCTGCATCGTGTCGGCCACATCGGCACCAGAGGCTACAGTTGATTCTGCAGCAGCATCAGCGTTTGCAGGTAAGTAGCTACATCGATTTACCTGCAAACGCCGATGCTGCTGCAGAATCATCTGTAGCCTCTGGTGCCGGCTCGTCTGACACGATGCAGGACCTGGGGAAGTGACGTCACAGCGTGATCTCTCGAGAACACGGCTGTGTCTGCACTGCCAGAAGCTGGGCGTTCTG
The DNA here is from genome assembly GCF_050947455.1 of Rhinoderma darwinii. Taxonomy (NCBI): domain Eukaryota; kingdom Metazoa; phylum Chordata; class Amphibia; order Anura; family Rhinodermatidae; genus Rhinoderma; species Rhinoderma darwinii. Next base: position 236,310,996 of record NC_134691.1, read on the forward strand.
AAGAGAAGTGGATGATACTTCTCATCAGAGCGCCCAGCTAGTAAAAGTAGTAAACACGCCCCGATGTACGCACATAATACACGCCCAGTTGTACTTTTACTTTTCAACACGCCCAGTTGTACTTTTGCAAGCCTCATTTGCATAAATACAAAAATGGTCATAACTTGGCCAAAAATGCTCGTTTTTTAAAAATAAAAACGTTACTGTAATCTACATTGCAGCGCCTATCTGCTGCAATAGCAGATAGGGGTTGCAAAATCTGGTGACAGAGCCTCTTTAAGTCAGATGACGCCCTGTGCAAGACTCTCTAATGTTGCCCTCCACAAACCAAAAATGAACCACATATATACTGTACGGATGAAGCCATCTTTATCTTGACTATGGTAACTTGCTGCAATGTGATATCACACAACAAAAGCCATTAAAAATCTATTAAAGACAAGTTAATCCCTTAACGCTATGTGACGTAATAGTCCGTCACAGGCATTGTCCTGTTAACGGCAACTGACAGACTATTACGTCAGAGCATTAACAGGGTACTGTGTCTGCAGACACAGTTTTAAAGCAGTGATAGCTTAACGCTATCACTGCTTCAAGAGCAGGACCGGAGCTAGCCTATAATCCGGCCGATTAACCCCTTAGATGCAGCGCTCAAAAGCGAGCACTGCATCTATGGTGTTTACAAGCAGATCGGAACCCTGCAATGAAATCGGGGGTCCAGATGACTGCTCCGGAAGAATGGAGGCCTAACAATGGCCTCCTGTCTGCCAAGTATGGAAGCCTGCTAGGCACAGAAGGGGCCTAAAGGCTGCCTAAAAGGGACCCACAGGTGGGGACTAAAAGGCGTCCGGCGGCAGTAAGAAGATGGCGCAGGCTCAGAAGCTGAGCCTGCGACATCAGCCGCTGGTGTCAGCTGTATGTGACACCATGCTGTAACGGCAGGGAACGGAGCTAGCTCTGATCCCTGCCATTATCTCCATAAAAACGGATTAAAAATAAATTTCTGCAAAAAAATTAAATTCGTAAATTTCAGCCCTACTTGGCTGTAATTCTTGTGAAATGCCTAAAGGCTTAATAAACTTTCTAAATGCTGTTTTGAATACTTTGAGGGGTTCCGTTTTTAAAATGGGCCGATTTATGGGGGTATGCATTGTATGGGCCTCTCAAAATTACTTCACAACTGATCTCGTTTCTGTAAAAATAGCCTTTTGAAACTTCCTTGAAAATGTGAGAAATTTCTGCTGAAAGTCCAAGAATTGTAAAGTCCTAAAAGAATAATAGGATGTTCAAAAACCGATGTCAATTTAAAGTAGACATATGGGAAACGTTAATTAGCATGTGTTAGCCTTTATTTTGTGTGGTATAACTATCTGTCTTATAAGCAGATCCATTTAAATTTAGAAAAATGCTAATTTTACCACTAAGTTAAAGTATAATGTGTCACGAGGAAACATTCTCAGAATCGCTTGAATAGGTAAAAGCATTCCAAAGTTATTACTACCTAAATTGACACATGTCAGATTTGAAAAATGGGGATGCGTCCTGAACGAGCCAACTAGTCCATCTCCTTAAAGGGTTAAAGTTGCTTTCACTGTATATAAAGAGGCTATGTCACCAGTTAATAACTGCCCTATCTCCTACCTAATCTAATAGGCGCTTTAATGTACACTACCGTTCAAAAGTTTAGGGTCACTTAGAAATGTCCTTATTTTTGAAAGAAAAGCACAGTTTTTTTCAATGAAGATAACATTAAATTAATCAGAAATACACTCTATACGTTGTTAATGTGCTAAATGACAATTCTAGCTGGTTTTTAGTGCAATATCTACATAGGAGTATAGAGGCCCATTTCCAGCAACCATCACTCCAGTGTTCTAATGGTACATTGTGTTTGCTAACTGTGTTTAAAATAATGTGCAAAACATACACACAGGACAAATTTAAAGGCTAAAAATGTGCTCTCTTTTGTGAGAAAACTGACATTCTGTACGTTTTGTGCAGAGTAAATGCAAAGCTCCAAATATTACTGCATAAAGGAGGAGGTTTTTTCAAAGGTATATTTTGGGGTAATCCACCCCCCTACCCATTCTATAGTGTGTCCAAGTCCATCTTGATCCTGTAGCTGGGGACTGGGAAACCTCCTATTTTCCTTTTATATGTGTCCAGGCATTATCTGCCTGGACACATATAAAAGGAAAATAGGAGGTTTCCCAGTCCCCAGCTACAGGATCAAGATGGACTTGGACACACTATAGAATGGGTAGGGGGGTGGATTACCCCAAAATATACCTTTGAAAAAACCTCCTCCTTTATGCAGTAATATTTGGAGCTTTGCATTTACTCTGCACAAAACGTACAGAATGTCAGTTTTCTCTCACAAAAGAGAGCACATTTTTAGCCTTTAAATTTGTCCTGTGTGTATGTTTTGCACATTATTTTAAACAATATGAAGTAAAAGTTATATTTTATAAAGCTCTATCATTATTCCAGTGATTCTTTACTAATTCTAAATAGAGTATTTATGCTATAAAAAACCTTTGGTGGAAGGAATAAAAATACCACCTGACATCTATGCTAACTGTGTTAGAAGGCTAATGGATGATTAGAAAACACTTGAAAACCCTTGTACAATTATGTTAGCACCGCTGTTAACCGTTTTTCTGTTTAGAGGAGCTATAAAACTGACCTTCCTTTGAGCTAGTTGAGAATCTGGAGCATTACATTTGTGGGTTCGATTAAACTCTCAAAATGGCTAGAAAAAGAGAGCTTTCATGTGAAACTCGACAGTCTATTCTTGTTTTTAGAAATGAAGGCTATTCCATGCAAGAAATTGCCAAGAAACTGAAGATTTCCTACAACGGTGTGTACTACTCCCTTCAGAGGACAGCACAAACAGGCTCTAACCAGAGTAGAAAGAGAAGTGGGAGGCCCCACTACACAACTGAGAAACAAGACAAGTACATTAGAGTCTCTAGTTTGAGAAATAGACACATCACAGGTCCTCAACTGGCAGCTTCATTAAATAGTACCCGCAAAACGCAAATGTCAACGTCTACAGTGAATAGGCGACTCCGGGATGCTGGCCTTCAGGGCAGAGTGGCAAAGAAAAAGCCATATCTGAGACTTGCTAATAAAAGGAAAAGATTAATATGGGCAAAAGCACACAGACATTGGACAGAGGAAGATTGGAAAAAAGTGTTATGGACAGACGAATCAAAGTTTGAGGTGTTTGGATCACACAGAAGAACATTTGTGAGACGCAGAACAACTGAAAAGATGCTGGAAGAGTGCCTGACGCAATCTGTCAAGCATGGTGGAGGTAATGTGATGGTCTGGGGTTGCTTTGGTGCTGGTAAAGTGGGAGATTTGTACAAGGTAAAAGGGATTTTGAATAAGGAAGGCTATCACTCCATTTTGCAACGCCATGCCATACCCTGTGGACAGCGCTTGATTGGAGCCAATTTCATCCTACAACAGGACAATGACCCAAAGCACACCTCCAAATTATGCAAAAACTATTTAGGGAAGAAGCAGGCAGCTGGTATTCTATCTGTAATGGAGTGGCCAGTGCAGTCACCAGATCTCAACCCCATAGAGCTGTTGTGGGAGCAGCTTGACCGTATGGTACGCAAGAAGTGCCCATCAAGCCAATCCAACTTGTGGGAGGGGCTTCTGAAAGCATGGGGTGAAATTTCTTCCGATTACCTCAGCAAATTAACAGCTAGAATGCCAAAGGTCTGCAATGCTGTAATTGCTGCAAATGGAGCATTCTTTGACGAAAGCAAAGTTTGAAGGAGAAAATTATTATTTTAAATAAAAATCATTATTTCTAACCTTGTCAATGTCTTGACTATATTTTCTAGTCATTTTGCAACTAATTTGATAAATATAAGTGTGAGTTTTCATGGAAAACACAAAATTGTCTGGGTAACTCCAAACTTTTGGACGGTAGTGTAGATAACAACAGTTTTTTTGTTTTTTTGAAAAACGTTTAGTTTTGAACAAGTTATGATCATTTTTACTTTTATGCTAATTTGTTCTAAATGCCCAACTGGGCATTTTACTTTTCACCAAGTGTGCGTTATAAAGAAAAGTGTATGACGCTGACCAATCATCGTCATACACTTCTCTTCATTCATGCCCAGCTTGTTTCACAGCACATCGTGATCTCGCGAGATCACGCTGTGATGGGACTTCCTCGAACATGTAATTCACCGGAGCAACGGAAGATTCAACAGACATCGCCTCCAGCCGTGCCCGGACCTTTATCCAAATCTGCAGCGGCTGAAGGCGATGACTGGTCATTCTCGCGAGAAACAAGCTGTGAAACAAGCTTGGAATGAATGAAGAGAATTCTATGATGATGATTGGTCAGCGTCATACACTTTTCTTTACAACGCCACTTGGTGAAAAGTAAGAAAGCCCCCAGTTGGGCTTTTAGAACAAATTAGCATAAAATTAAAAATGATCATAACTTGGTCAAAAATAAACGTTTTTAAAAAAACAAAAAAAAAACCCTGTTGTTATCTACATTAAAGCGCCTATCAAATTAGGTAGAATATAGGGCAGTTATAAACTGGTGACAGAGCCTCTTTAATACGTTTAAAGTAAAAAAAAATAGATGGTCACATCATACATAAAAGGCAGATATTTAGACATGGCAGGCAAATATATACACACACACACACACACACACACACACACACACGCACGCACGCACGCACACATAAACAGGAACATATACAAATACATAAAGGCCTTTATATAAACACACAGGTACATGTGTACAAGCACAGAAACACATGTACACATACAGACCCATATATACCCACACAAGCACACATATACACAGTACAGATAATGTAGTAGATGTTACCTGCAGTCCTATGTAACACTAAAGACAACAGTGATAACTCTCTGAGTACAGATAATGTAGTAGATGTTACCTGCAATCCTAGGTTACACCATAGATAACATACAATGATAACACTGTGTACAGATAATGTAGTAGATGTTACATGCAGTCCTATGTAAAACCACAGATCACACACAGTGATAACTCTGAGCAGGGCCGGCCTTAGGATAGATGGTGCCCCGTGCGAAATGATCATCATTAAAAAAAATGGCCCATGAAAATTTTTTATAATGCCCCTTTATGGCCACCATACATAATATTTAATGATATAATATATTACAACCACTTCATGGACACAGTATTTTGTCCTCTAATTGTGCCCACAGTATTATGCCCCCTGTAGTACCCCTACACAGTATAATGTCCGCTTAGTGGCTCCCACACAGCATAGTGACCCTGTAGACAGTGCCATAACCCCCCCAGCTCCTCCTTGTAGATCATGCCATACAGCCCCCCACCAACCCCATGTAGACAGTGCCCCCAAACAAAAACAAAAATTGTACTCACCTAGGTCCCGTTCCCATGACGAACTGAGGTGCTCCATGGCGGGATCCTTGCGTAGGCCGGCGTGATCCTGTAGCCTAGTACAGAGTTTCCCAACCTTTTCGGACTCGAGGCAGCATTGGAAAAATACAATTTCCTCAGGGCACTCCTACCAATTTTTTTTTCGAGAAAGACAGAAAATGCCTAAAAACAAGCACTATACTCGTAGGGTATGTTCACACACGTTTTTTGTAAGGCAAAAAATATCTGCCTCAAAATTCCTTCAGGATGACAGCTCGTCTGCACAGAACATCGTAAGACCCATTGCAAGCAATGGGCAGATGTTTGCTGACGTATTGGAGCCGTCTTTTCAGGCGTAATTCGAGGCGTAAAACGCCTCCATTACGTCTGAAAAGAGGTCGTCTGCACATAACCTAACAGTAAAATAACCATCAGCCCCCCACTCACAGTAAAATGACCATCATCCCCCCCCACTCACAGTAAAATGACCGCAGCCCACCACTCACAGATTCCCCCTGTAGGTTGCGCCACGCGGCCCCTTGTAGGTAGCACCACACAGCCCCCTTGTAGGTAGCGCCACACAGCCTCCTTGTAGGTAGCGCCACATAGCCCCGTTGTAGGTACCGCCACACAGCCCCCTTGTAGGTAGCGCCACACAGCCCCCTTGTAGATAGCGCTACACAGCCCCCTTGTAGAGAGCGCCACACAGCCCCCTGTAGAGGGTGCCACACAGCCCCCTGTAGAGGGTGCCACACAGCCCCCTGTAGAGAGTAAATCAGGCACAATAGAGGAAAGTTGGCACCACTCTTTTTTTCCACAGTATGGAACAGGTATGCAGATGCAAATGGAGTCGGGTTTTCTAGTCAAACAAACTTCGGGTAGTGCTCAGCATAAAAAGAGATAGTCTTGCAATACCATGTAGATTAGAAAAATGAAAATGCGGCACCCACCCGTTTGTATTTCTTCTGAACTTTAATGTAGCATCTTGGCATAGATAAAAAGCTTTACAGGGAGGACAGCAAGTTGTAGGTTACAGCCTGTTTCGCGCTGAGACAGCGCTTCTTCTGACCTAAAACATCATTGCTGGGCGGCGTTCTTTTAAACTACCGTCAGCTGTAGCTACCATAGCAACGCGTGTAGCAACAGTGAATAGCTTCTGAGACACACCCCTTTTATGTTAATTCCTTTTAGGAAGGAAAACACTTTGTTTTAGCTTGACTGAAAAGGATTCCACAAATCACACGTGGTCTTGACCTATAGACCACTGAGAAAAGAACATTTCTATTGCGGCTGCGCCGGACTCAAATAGGTAAGTGAGATTTTAGGCTGGGTTCACACGACCTATTTTCAGGCGTAAACGGGGCGTATTATGCCTCGTTTTACGCCTGAAAATAGGGCTACAATACGTCGGCAAACATCTGCCCATTAATTTGAATGGGTTTGCCGATGTATTGTGCAGACGACCTGTAATTTACGCGTCGTCGTTTGACAGCTGTCAAACGACGACGCGTAAATTGACTGCCTCGGCAAAGAAGTGCAGGGCACTTCTTTGCCACGTAATTTGAGCTGTTCTTCATTGAACTCAATGAAGCACAGCTCAAGAATTACGAGCGTCTCAGACGGCTCGCAAAATGCGAGGAGGAGCATTTATGTGTGAAACGAGGCAGCTGTTAACAGTCTGTCTGTTGACACGTAAATGCCTCTCATCGTGTGAACATACCCTAAGTGATAAAGAACCTTTTAATACATGTCGGGTGGTGGAGAATAGAACCGTATTTAAATGTATACGATATTATTAAATTAGGTTGTACTTGAGTAACCATTTTTTTTATATATAAAACAAGAATGGTTACGATATAGGAAGCCGTTCATTGTTCCTTTATAGAACGCATAGTCAACTGTTGTACACATGAGAAAAGATAAAATGTAACACGTATTAACCCCTTCCCGCACCTTGACGTAACTGTACGTCGAGATGTGCAGTAAGATCGCGCACCTTGACGTGCAGTTACGGCAGCGGCGGTTAACTGTGCAGGGTGTCTGCCCTGCATTCCCCGTTGCCGATCAGCTGCCTATCACCGCTGATTTCGGCAGTTAACCCCTTAATTGCGGCGTTCGATTTGAACGCCACAATTAAGGTGTTTAGCGACGATCGGCAGCCCCCATGTGAAATCACGGGGGCTGGCGATCGTACCCATGGCAACTGGACGCCAGACAATGGCTTCCGGGTTGCCATGTACAGAAGCCTATGAGGACCACCCGGAGGGTGGTCGTCGTAGGCTTCCTGTCAGTGTGACTGTCACGTCACAATGACAGTTGGAATGCATTACACTACGTGTGTAGTGTAATGTATTCCAGCAGCGATCAAAGCTGCAAGTCTAAGTGTCCTCTAGTGGGACAAGTGAAAAAAGTAAAAAAAAGAATAAAAATGTTTTTAAAAAAGTGTAAAAATAAAAGTTATATGTGACATAAACATGAACTGCTTTTTTTCCTATAATAAGTCTTTTATTATAGGAAAAAAAATGAACACGTAAAACAAAAGTACACATATTTGGTATCACCGCGTTCGTAACGACCCCAACTATAAAACTATAATATTATTTTTCCCGCAAGGTGAACACCGCAAAAAAACTAAATGAAAAACAAAGCGAGAATCACTTTTTTTTGGTCACCACCCCTCCCAAAATATACAATAAAAAGTGATCAAAAAGTCGCATGTACGCCAAAATTGTACCGATACAAACTACAACCCGTCCCGCAAAAAACAAGCCCCTACACAGCTTTTTTGACTGAAAAATAAAAAAGTTACGGCTCTCAGAATATGGTGACAGAAAATAAATTATTTTCTAAATAAGTTATTTTATTGCGCAAACGCTGCAAAACATAAAAAAACCTAGATACATATGGTATCGCCGTAATCGTACCGACCCGCAGAATAAAATATAACGGTCATTTATAGCCCAGGGTGAACGCTGTAAAAAATAAATAAAAATCATTGTCAGAATTGATGGTTTTTGGTCACCTTGCTTGCCGAAAAATGGAATAAAAAGTGATCAACAAAATCGCATGTACCCCAAAATGGTACCAATGAAACTTACAGATTGTCCCGCAACAAATAAGCCCTCACGCAGCTCCGGTGGTGAAAAAATAAAAAAAGTTCCGGCTCCCAGATTATGGCGATGCAAAATGTGCAGAGCGTTCCAAAAGCGGATAAGATCGGGCGCCATTTATAATATAAGTGCAACACTGGCCACATATCTGTGGATTATTATTTATTTACCCCATTATTATACCCTCTTATTATCCGTGATATACTCTGCCCAGCCTACATTTGCCCCCACATTATAAACTGAAATACCAGCAAAACGCCAGAGCTTCTACCAAGCAAAATCTGCGCTCCAAAAGCCAAATAGCGTCCCTCCCTTCTGAGCCCTACAGTCTGCCCAAACAGCCATTTATGTCCACCGATATGGCATCGCCATATCCAGGAGAACCTTGTTAATATTTTATTTGTGGTATTTGTGGCACAAACTGGGCACAACATATAGTGCACTAAAATGGCACATCAGTGGAAAATGTTAATTTTCACTTTCCACCATCGGCTGCGAATTAAACCCTTCGCGCACCATGACTTAATAGCATGTCGTGGTGTGGGGGGTGATATATGGAGCGTCTCACGCACTGAGCCCGTGCCATACGCTGCGGGTGTCAGCTGTGTATTACAGCTGATACCCGGGACTAACGGACAGAAACAGTGATCGCGCTGTTACAGGAGCCTGTAAAAATCACAATAAACTGCAATACATTAGTATTGCAGTGTATTCTACCAGTGATCTAACGATTGCTGGTTCAAGTCTCCTATGGGGACTAATAAAATATGTAAAAACAAAAGTAAATAGTTATTATTAGTGGAAAAAATTAAATAAATATTTAAAGTCCAAAAATAAACCCTTTTCATATTTTTTCTCTAAAGTAATGTAAAAAAATTAAAAAAATACACAAAATTGGTATTGCTGCGTCCGTAAAAGTCCAAGCTATTACAATATACCATTATTGAACTCGCACGGTGAACGCCGTGAAAAATAAAGAATTTTAAATGGCAAAATCTCAGTTTTTTGGTCACATTGGCTCTACCAAAACTTTTTATAAAAAGTGATGAAAAAGTCTTATGTACCAAAAAATGGTACCAATAAAAACTACAGCTCGTCCCGCAAAAAATAAGCCCCCACACCGCTCTATTGACGGAAAAATAAAGATGTTGTGGCTCTCGGAAAGCAGGAAGGAAAAAAGAAAAAGAAAAAGCAAAACATGGATCAGTCCGGAAAGGGTTAATTTATTTTCTATTGAAAAAACATTTATGACCACATGTGGGGTATTGCCGTACTCGGGAGAAATTGCTTTACAAATGTTGGGGTGCATTTTCTCCTTTATCCTTTGTGAAATTGAAAAAATGCAACATTTTAGTGGAAATAATGTTGATATTAATTTTCACGGCCTAATTCTAATAAATTCTGCAAAAGACGTGTGGGGCCTAAATGCTCACTATACCCCTAGATAGATTCCTTAAGTGGTGTAGTTTCCCAAATGGGGTTACTTTTGAGAGGTTTCCATTGTTTTAGTACCTCAGGGGCTTTGCAAATTCGACATGACACCCAAAAACTATTCCAGCTAAATTTGAGCTCCAAAAGCCAAATGGTGCCCCTTCCCTTCTAAGCCCCGGTGTGGGTCCAAACAGCAGTTTATTACCACATATGGGGTATTTACGTAATCAGGAGAAATTGCTTTACAAATGTTGGGGTGCTTTTTCTCCTTTTTTCCTTGTAAAAATTACAAATTTCTAAGTTCTTACAGAAAAAAAGTCGATTTTTACCTTTACAGACTAATTCAAATGACGTCAGCAAAACAACTGTGGTGTCAAAATGCTAACTTTACCCCTAGAAAAATTCCTTGAGGGGTATAGTTTCCAAAATGGGGTCACTATTGGGGGGTTTCCATGGTTTTCATCCCTCCAGTGTATTGCAAACGTGACACGGCACTGAAAACTCTTCCAGCAAAAATCCAAAATCCAAATGGTGCTCCTTCCCTTCTGAGGCCTGCTGTGGGTCCAAACAGCAGTTTATTACCACATATGGGGTATTGCTATAATCGTAAGAAATTGCTTTACATATGTTGGGGTGTTTTTTCTACTTTATTCCTTGTAAATATTTAATTTTTTTAAGTTTTTTCACAAAAAAAGTAGATTTTCATCTTCACATACTAATTCAAATAAATTTAGCAAAAAAACTTTGGGTTCAAAATTCTAACTATACCCATAGATAAATTCCTTGAGGGGTATAGTTTCCAAAATGGGGTCACTTTTTGGGGGTCTTTACTGTTTTGGTACCACAAGACCTATTCAAATCTGACATGGTACCTAAAATAGATTCTAAAAAAAGGAGGCCCCAAAATCCACTAGTTGCACCTTTGCTTCTGAGGCTGGTGCCTCAGTCCATTACCGCACTAGGACCACATGTGGGATATTTCTAAAAACTGCAGAATCTGGGCAATAAATATTGAGTTGCGTTTCTCTGGTAAAACCTTCTGTGGTACAGAAAAACTGTATTACAAATTAATTTTCGAAAAAAAAAATGACATTTGTAAATTTCACCTCTACATTGCTTTAATTCCTGTGAAACACCTAAAGGGTTAAAACACTTTCTAAATGCTGTTTTGAATACTTTGAGGGGTGCAGTTTTCAAAATGGGGTGATTTATGGGGACTTTCTATTATATAAGGCCCTCAAAGCCACTTCAGAACTGAACTGGTCCCTGAAAAAATAGGCTTTTGAAATTTTCTTGAAAATATGAGAAATTGCTACTAAAGTTCTAAGCCTTGTAACGTCCTAGAAAAATAAAAGAATGTTCAAAAAACGATGCAAACATAAATTAGACATATGGGAAATATAAAATAGTAAGTATTTTTGTGGTATTACTATCTGTTTTACAAGTAGATGCATTTAAATTTAGAAAAATGCAAATTTTTACTAATTTTCTCTAAATCTTGGTGTTTTTTACAAATAAATATTGAATTTATCGAACAAATTTTTTCCCTAACATAAAGTACAATATGTCTCGAGAAAACAATCTCAGAATCGCTTAGATAGGTAAAAGCATTCCGGAGTTATTACCACATAAAGTGACACATGTCAGATTTGAAAAATCGGCTTCGTCCTGAAGGCCAAAACAGGCTCAGTCCTGAAGGGGTTAATTGTGTAACAAATTAAAAACAAAGACCATAAGCACAAACAAAAGAATCATTATAAAAACACTGCCATGTCATTTTTATCATTTAGACCAGCAGGTCCTATTGCATTGGCACGTCAAATCCATCCTGATTCTTTCTCAATAACATCTTATGTCTATCCCCCCCGTTTTCTTTGATTGGGACATGTTCAATACCTGCAAACCTCAGTCAACTAGAATCTCTACCATGGGCACTATTCATATGTTTAATTAATCTTGGAACTCCCTCATTTGTTGTTATAGATCTGCAGTGTTCTCTAAATCTGACGTATAGGCATCTGATGGTTTTCCCTATATAAAATCGTCCACATGGACAAAAAATTCTATAAACAACAAATTTAGTTTTACAACTAATAAATTCTTCTATTTTTTGTGTGATTCCCCCAAAATGTTGTATTTTTCCTTGGAGGTTGAACCTACAAAAAGTGCAGTTTCCACATCGATGGTTCCCTTTCGGAATTTGTTTGTCGAGCCAGTTATATTTAATTTCATAAAACCTACTGCCTACCAGATTATCTTTTAATGTGGCACTTCGTCTGTAGAGAGTGCCACACAGCCCCTGGTAGAGAGTGTCACACAGCCCCCAGGTATGGAGTGCCGCACAGCCCTTTGGTAGGGAGTGCCACACAGCCCTCAGCCCCTTGTAGGTAGTGCCACACAGCCCACAGCCCTCTTGTAGATAGCATCGCCCTTTCCTGTAGATAGCACCACTGTAGCTCCCTGTAGGAGCGGAATCCCCTCCTGTCGTCTGTGTCCATTTATGGACAGTGACGTCATTGGATTCTCCTGGAGTGAAATCCCTGGTCTCTGGGGTATGGGCAACGAACGCAGTAAGCCCGCTGGTCGGGACCTGGGAGTCTTAGACCTAGCACAAACCTCACAAGCGGCGACGTAGGCCTTAACGTCTTTAGGCAACCCAGGCCACCAATAGTTTCTAGTAATGAGGTGTTTGGTACCCAGGATGCCTGGATGACCAGATAGTGCGGAGTCATGATTTTCCCTAAGTACCCTTAGCCGGAATTGCAGGGGAACAAACAGCTTGTTCTCAGGAAGGTTCCCAGGAGCTGAACCTTGATCAGCAGCAATTTCAGAGACTAAATCAGAATCGATCGAGGAAATTATTATACCTGGAGGCAAAATACAAGCAGGATCTTCCTCCGAAGGAGGGCTGGCCATGAAGCTACGCGACAGTGCATCAGCCTTAATATTTTTAGACCCAGCCCTATAGGTAACCAAAAAATTGAATCTGGTAAAAAATAACGCCCATCGAGCTTGTCTCGGGTTTAGCCTCCGGGCAGATTCTAGGAAAACCAGATTCTTGTGGTCGGTAAGGACCGTTACCTGGTGCCTAGCCCCCTCCAAGAAGTGGTGCCACTCTTCAAATGCCCATTTAATGGCTAAGAGTTCGCGGTTGCCAATATCATAGTTACTCTCAGTTGGCGAAAACTTCCTGGAGAAGTAGGCACAGGGGCGGAGATGGGTGAGGGACCTGGTACCCTGGGACAAGACAGCCCCCACTCCCACCTCAGATTCGTCAACTTCCACGATAAATGGCTCCATTTGGTTGGGCTGAACCAGCACCGGGGCCGAGATAAAGCACTTCTTAAGGACCTCAAAAGCCTAGACAGCCTCAGGAGGCCAGTGGAGGAGATCAGCTCCTTTGCGAGTGAGGTCCGTAAGAGGCTTAGCGATGACCGAGAAGTTAGCAATAAATCTCCTGTAATAATTAGCGAACCCCAAAAAACACTGTAACGCCTTCAGGGAGGCAGGTTGGACCCATTCCACCACAGCCTGAACCTTGGCGGGGTCCATGCGGAATTCATGAGGAGTGAGGATTTGACCCAAAAATGGTATTTCCTGTACCCCAAACACACATTTTTCGGTTTTGGCAAACAGTTTGTTTTCCCGAAGGACCTGGAGCACCTTCCTGACATGCTCAATGTGGGAGGACCAGTCCTTGGAAAACACCAGTATGTCATCAAGGTACACTACAAGAAATATCCCCAGGTAATTTCTCAAAATCTCATTTATGAAATTCTGGAAGACCGCAGGGGCATTACACAACCCAAAGGGCATGACGAGGTATTCGAAATGGCCTTCGGGCGTGTTAAACGCAGTCTACCACTCATCCCCCTCTTTGATGCGGATAAGGTTATACGCCCCTTGTAGATCCAACTTAGAGAACCATTGGGCCCCCTGAACCTGATTGAAGAGATCAGGAATCAAAGGAAGGGGATACTGGTTCCTTACCGTGACCTTATTCAGGCTACGGTAGTCAATGCATGGCCTAAGACCACCATCCTTCTTCCCTACGAAGAAGAAGCCAGCACCTACCGGAGAAGTAGAGGGTCGAATGTAACCCTTGGCCAGGCATTCCTGGATATACTCTCTCATGGCTTCACGTTCGGGACAAGAAAGATTAAATATCCTACCCTTAGGAAGCTTAGCTCCTGGTACCAATTCGATAGCGCAATCGTATTCTCTATGAGGAGGTAACACTTCGGAGGCCTCCTTAGAGAAAACATCAGCGAAGTCCTGAACAAACTCGGGTAGCGTGTTCGCCTCCTCAGGGGGAGAAATAGAATTAACAGAAAAACATGACGTAAAACATTCATTACCCCATTTGGTTAGCTCCCCAGTATTCCAGTTAAACGTGGGATTATGCAACTGCAACCAGGGAAGGCCTAGAACCAAATCGTACGATAATCCCTGCATCAACAGTACAGAGCACTGCTCCAAATGCATGGAGCCAACAAGGAGTTCAAAAACAGGGGTATGCTGTGTAAAATAACTGGCTGCATTCTTACGCTTAGGACAGTTGTTCACTTGATGCTTGTCATCCCCACATTAGAAGCAGAGACCATTCCTCCTGCGGAATTCTCTACGTTGTTGGGGGGACACGGAGGCCCCGAGTTGCATAGGTATCTCTGAGTCTTTTGGGGAGGAACGAAGCAACGGAACTTCGGGAGGCATCATGGGGGAGTCGGAGGAGAAAACACATAAACGTTCACGTTGTCGTTCCCTGAGACGTCGGTCAAGTCGTACCGCTAAAGCCATAACCTGGTCAAGGGAGTCAGAAGAGGGATAGCTAACTAGCAGGTCTTTCAGGGCATTCGACAGACCCAACCTAAACTGGCACCTTAAGGCAGGGTCATTCCACCGAGAAGCTACGCACCACTTCCTAAAGTCAGAACAATACTTCTCAACAGGTCTCTTACCCTGACGTAAGGTCACCAGCTGACTCTCGGCAAAGGCAGTCCTGTCAGTCTCGTCATAAATAAGTCCGAGAGCAGAAAAGAACGGAGGAAAGTTCAGGGGCGTCAGGAGCCAAGGAGAAGGCCCACTCTTGGGGCCCTTCCTGGAGCCGGGACATAATTATACCCACCCGCTGGCTCTCAGAACCTGAGGAATGAGGCTTTAAACGAAAGTAAAGCCTACAACTCTCCCGAAAGGAGAGAAAAGCCCTCCGGTCCCCTGAGAACCGGTCGGGCAACTTGAGGTGGGGTTCAAGAGGTGAGGTGAGGGGAACTACCAAGGTATCATCAGGCTGGTTGACCCTCTGAGCCAGGGCCTGGACCTGTAGGGAGAGACCCTGCATTTGCTGAGCCAGGGTCTCACGGGGGTCCATAGTGGTGTCAGGGACCAGGGTAGACTAGGTATGGGCTTGTGATTATGTAATGACGGGGGGTAGGGAAACGGACAAGTGAGCCCTAGTCTACCTGCCACTCTGTCCCTGCCTACTTGCAACGACCCGCCCTAGGCGACGGGGTACAACTGGGCGGCGGTCCCTGCGCTCAGTAAGTGCACGACAAACACGACAAACATACAAGGGAATACAAGCAAGGGAAAGGGGCAGTTGCCCACGGCAACACCGTGAGCAACCAGAGTGGTGAACGAGCCGAGTCAAGCCAGGAGTGTGCGAGGTACCAAACGAAGAGCAGAAGAGTAGTCAGTAAGCCAGGGTCTGTATCGAGCAGGATCAAAATAGAAGCAGCTGTAGCTGGGCCAGGAAACCACACGAAAAGAATCACAAGCACCGAGGGACAGGAAGGGCAGGCTTAAATAGACCGAGGGCGGGAGCTAGCTGAGTCTGGCCAGGTTGCAATAGGCTCTCCCACTCCTAAGCCTGCCAGCCTGAGTGGTGGAAGCTGGAGTCAGTCTCAGGCATGTAGATTCAGGTGCTGACTGATTAATTATGGGAGTTAACCCCGAAGCTGTGCCTGGCAGATCCTTTACACCTGACACTTCTGACTCTTTTTTTGTGAGATTCCGGCAAGTGAAACCAAATCTCGTTTAGCTCCGTGATCTCACGAGATTTGGTTTCACTTGCCGGAATCTCACAAAAAAAGAGTCAGAAGTGTCAGGATTCTGAGTACACATGACGTCCAGGCTGGATTTCATGTGTATTCATTATCAGGACACTGTAGTATTGTTAGGGTTTGTGTATGAGGCTGCACATAGCGATATATCTATATCGCTAGTGCAGTGTAAATGAATGGAGAGGAGTGCATGATGCCGATTGGTCAGCGTCATGCACTCCTCTGTACAACGCCCACTTGGTCGAAAGTAAAAGTACGCCCACTTGGGCATTAAGAAAGCTCATTAGCATAAACCAAAATCGCTCCTAACGTTGTGAAAAAAGATTGTTTTTTTAAATAAAAAGCATTACTGTCACCTACATTACAGCGCCGATCTCCTTATGTAGGAGATAGGGCACTTATAATGTGGTGACAGAGCCTCTTTAACTGCAAGACGAGAAAAAACTGCCAAACGGCAGGTCAAAAGGGATTCATTACATCACAAATAGCGCACATCGACAACATCAATTAATTTTACCAAGTTTAAAATAGAAAACATTATACACATACCAAATACGATAATGATGATGATGTTACACAGATAAAAGTGGATACGTAAGAAAATTAATTTACAAGAAATGGACAATTGGAACAATAAATATATATCACTCACTGTTAACGCAATCATGGGCCAAAATATATTAGACTGAAATTTGTAATGGGTATGTCAACCGATACCCGCCCTCCAGTGATTTATCCAGTTTCCAAATCATAGGTAATAGATATATATATCTGAGAGAAAAGATGACACAAGAGACCATGCTTGTATGCTCAAAATCCTTCTCTGATCTTTATTGATCCAAACAAGTATATAAGTATAATGACAGGAAAGGAGTAGGCTTTGGTTTCAGCCAATCATCTACAATATGATAATGACTCTGATTCAGCCAATGAGAATATTTCAATGCATTATAATAATTCTTCTCCCTCCAAGCCCCAGGTGGCCTGAACCTTGTCCCATGGGAAGACACACATTTCAGAGACACAAGTTAATTTGTCTCTGCTTCTTATCTCACTAGAGAATGGAGACTACAGATAAGTTAAAATTACTTAAAGGAACAGTGTCACCCCAAAAAAAATTTTTAATTCAGTTTGATGTTAGTGTTTTATTAAAAACTTTTGTATTTATTTGTGTGTTTGTGTGTTACTTTTTTTAATTTTTTCTTCCCTATTGGGGCTGCCATTTTTTTTTCCATTTCTGTATGTGTTGATTAACGACACATACAGACATGGAATACGGCAGCTACAGTCCCATAGTGAATGCGAACGGGGCCCGTTCCATCCACTATGGTGTACGCCGTCTGTGTGGGAACGGCGCATGCGCCGCTCCCACACAGTCCATGTTGAACTGAGCGCCGTTCGGCGCCATTTTCCTGTAGACTGGAAGTCGCGGCCGGACAGTAAGATTACTACTTCCGGTCGCGGCTTCCGGACTTGTGCACTTGGAGCAGCGGCAGCAGACGGGGCGGACGGACCGGAGGGAGCGGGCGGCGGCAGGAGCAGGTAAGTGATTTCTATGTATGTTCGTGTTTCAGTGTGTGTTTACTAGTGTATGTAAACCTTCTACACTGTGTGTTAGCTCAAAAAATGGCGACACACAGTGTAGGAGGTTAGACCGTTCAATCCCCTCGTTTCTCCCGGCACTAGCCAGGATAAAGGAGGGGGGGATTCTGAGAGCTCACTAGAGCGAGGGATTTTTTTCCAATTTTGCAGCATAAAGCAATGTGGTTGCTCCATCTAGTGACCAGTGCTGGGAAATATTATAAATTAGAATCTAATTTATAATATTTCCTGACTCGTGAAAAAAAAAAAAAAAATTAGAACAATGTTTAATCACCTACACACTAATTGTTTAACTAAAAAAAAATATACATTTTTTGCTAGCAACACATTCCCTTTAAACAGAGCGCTTCTTCCAGGGCTGAATCCCCTCCCTCTGGTAAACAATGTCATTGTCCATTCGGCCAAGGCTATTTGATCTGCTCCTTACAAGAGTAATAAAAGTGTTAAGGATCTGCCAGGCACAGCTTCTGTGTCTACGTCCATAGGTAATCAGTCTGCACCTGCTTCTATGTCTGTGAGACTGACTCCATCTTCCACCACTCAGGATGGCAGGCTTAGGAGTGGGAGAGCCTATCACAGCCTGGCCAGACGGAGCTAGCTCCCGCCCTCTGTCTATTTATACCTGCCTTTCCTGTTCCTCCTTGCTTGTGATTCTTCTCATTTGGTTTCCTGGCCCTGCTGCAGCTTCTTGAACTATTTGACCCTGCTTCATATTGACTCGGCTTGTTCACTACTCTCCTGCTCTGCGTTTGGTACCTCGTACACTCCTGGTTTGACTCGGCTCGTTCACCACTCTTGTTGCTCACGGTGTTGCCGTGGGCAACTGCCCCTTTTCCCTTGCTTCTGTGTACCCTTGTCTATTTGTCTGTCGGGCACTTATTGAGCTTAGGGACCGTCGCCCAGTTGTACCCCGTCGCCTAGGGCGGGTCGTTGCAAGTAGGCAGGGACTCAGTGGCGTGTAGATTAGGGCTCACTTGTCTGTTTCCTTACCCCCATCATTACAAAAACATGCAATTCAATAACACATAACATAGTATTGCTTCAGGACATCTGCTGACATTTACTTTTTACTTATTAATCTCAAGATGGCTGCTTCAGGCCAAAAGATGGATTCCAACAATCCAAAATGGACGCCTACCATACAAGATGGAGTCCATGCAAAATGTTATCTTTTAAACATATTCTAATCACTTTCACATTTCCCACCTTTTGTTTATATGAGGACATTTTGCATCCACG
The DNA here is from genome assembly GCF_050947455.1 of Rhinoderma darwinii. Lineage (NCBI taxonomy): Eukaryota > Metazoa > Chordata > Amphibia > Anura > Rhinodermatidae > Rhinoderma > Rhinoderma darwinii. Next base: position 236,329,856 of record NC_134691.1, read on the forward strand.
CCAGGTACTTAAAGGAGGGCTTATCCCCCCCCTTGAAGACTTACCTAACCGTTTCACCTCATCCCCTGGGCATGTCAACAAAATTCCTTCCCATAATTGTTTCACTCATAGGGTACACTTAATCAAAAGATCCAGGATGGGGGGTAATCATTTTAGCCTTTGCTGCGAAGCATTGCCAACGTTTTGTCAGACCTCAAAATATGAGCCTCAGAAGCAAATATAATGCAATACATAATAAACCTGCAGGACACTCTGGAGCAGACCCATTACTCATCCCCCAAGACCCTTAAACCAGTTAGAGGGATTGAGTCATGACAACCAATCCAGCCACTCCAGGTTACAATCATCTTTAGAATTGGCTTTCCTGAACTCTTCCTTTATTTTCTAAGCTGTATCTACAGTCATACTTGTCTTGCATAATGCCAGTAGGGTCTATATAATGGCAACAGGCTGTATCAACTACTTGGCACATGCACATCCCTCCTTGGGCAGCATTCAAAACATCAAACACATAATCTGTAACTGTGTCCAATCTGTCGGCCACTTTCTCTATATTATGAGCATTTTTTACTGTTAAACCTACTAATATTGGCAATAATCCAAACTTCTCCTCCACGGTACATGTATTGGTCATAATTGTCGCACTGTCACTTACTGTCCTAATATGACTTTTACCCCTGCAGATATAACAGGTCATGGGCAGCATCTTTCCCAAACCTAAAGACACCCAGGTAACATAACCAACGGGCTCTCAGTGCTGCCATGTACTTCTTACATATGCGTGACAACAACCAGTGACCTTCACCTCATAACTCCACATAAAACACCTCAGATTGTAATTTGCAGTACCGTGGCATATTTACACACATTATAATTATAAACCTCAGACAATATAAACAATAGGGCCTCAACTTATAAAATAATGCTGTAAAGGATCTGCCAGACACAGCTTCTGTGTCAACGCCCATAGGTAATCAGTCTGCACCTGCTTCTATGTCTGTGAGACTGACTCCATCTTCCACCACTCAGGATGGCAGGCTTAGGAGTGGGAGAGCCTATCACAGCCTGGCCAGACGGAACTAGCTCCCACCCTCTGTCTATTTATACCTGCCTTTCCTGTTCCTCCTTTGCTTGTGATTCTTCTCTGCTGGTTTCCTGGCCCTGCTGCAGCTTCTTGAACTACTGACCCTCTGCTTGTTATTGACCTTGGCTTTACTGACCACTCTTCTGCTCTGCGTTTTGTACCTCGCTCATCTCCTGGTTTGACTCGGCTCCTTCGCTTCGCTTGTTGCTCACGGTGTTTCCGTGGGCAATTTCCCCGGCTTCTTTGTACCCTTGTCTGTTTGTCTGTCGTGCACCTATTGAGTGTAGGGACCGTCGCCCAGTTGTACCCCGTCGCCAAGGGCGGGTCGTTGCAAGTAGGCAGGGACTGAGTGGTGGGTAGATTAGGGCTCACCTGTCTGTCTCTCTACCCCATCATTACAAATGCTATCACCAATCTCATACTATCACCCTCAGGTTTTGGGTCCGATCATTTCATTGCAAGTCCTGTACATCATCGTCCTCTTCTTCTTCTGTCTTCTGCTACTGCTGACGGATTCACTCAGGTCTTTGGTCTTTACTTTTATCTTTGCTGATGTCATCAGGACTTGGTTTGGTCCTTCTCATCTGTCAGACACCGTCTCTTTTAGTTTACGTCACCGGGCTGTACATAGCACCTCATGCTGTGAGCCCGGGGTGAGATCCCGCGTAGACGGATTAGTGGAGTATTATTGTGACTACCACAAACCCTCCGTATCTGTCCTCATCCTCCGGTAAGTTACTTGTCTGGGCGACTGCTTAGAATTGTGACACTGCCGTCAGTTCATGACAAATGCGTTGTATTGGCTCAGGCTGCGCCTGCCGCATCTCAGTGATGGAGTTCATCATATAAAAGTCTTCTAGTTCATATTTACTGGCACTTGCCGGGGACCCCCAACCCTTATCAATCGTTAAAATAAATGCTAATCTGGTGATAACATCATCCGCATACACTATAAACGTTGTTCTAAGTACATACAATAATAATGACAGACCCTTAACCCCTTAATGACCAGCCTATTTTGGACCTTAATGACCAAGCTATTTTTTACGTTTTTCAATCGTCGCATTCCAAGAGCTATAACCTTTTTATTTTTGCGTCGACATAGCTGTATAAGGTCTTGTTTTTTGCGGGACAAGTTGTATTTTTTAATAGCACCATTTTGAGGTACATATTATTTATTGATTAACTTTTATTAACTTTTTTTTTGGGGGGAATAGAAAAAAATCTGAAATTTCGCCACTCTTTTTTGCGTCCTAAATCTACGCCGTTTACCGTGTGGTATAAATAACACAATAACTTTATTCAGCGGGTTGTTACGATTGCAACTATACCAAATTTGTATAGTTTTTGTATGTTTTACTACTTTTACACAGTAAAAACGCATTTTTTTCAAAATTATTTGTTTTTGTGTCTCCATATTTGAAGAGCCGTAAAGTTTTTATTTTTTCGCCGATGCGGTTGTATGAGGGCTTTTTTTTTGCGGGACGACTTGTAGTTTTTATTGGTACCATTTTGGAGTAGATGCGACTTTTTGATCACGTTTTATCACATTTTTTTAAAGTCAGTATTCACAGAAAACAGCAATTTTTCCATATTTTTTTATTACATTTTTTACGCCGTTCACCGTGCGGGTTAAATAATATAATAGATTTATAGTCGGGGTCGTTACGGACGCGGCGATACCAAATATGTGTAACTTTTTAACTTTATTTTGTTTTTTTTAATAGTAAAGCATTTTGTAAGGGGAAAAGCTGGGTTTTTCATTTTTTTTTCACATTTTTTTTTAAATTAACTTTATTAAACTTTTTTTTCACTTTTTTACTAGTCCCATTAGGGGACTATAATATGCGATTCTGCGATCGCATTTATAATACACTGCAATACTTTTGTATTGCAGTGTATTACTGCCTGTCCGTTTAACATGGACAGGCATCTGCTAGTTCATGCCTGCGGCATGATCTAGCAGGCATTTACTCCAGGCAGACCTGGGGGCCTTTATTAGACCCCCGGCTGCCATTAGAGACACAGATACTCGGCGATCGTATCGCCGGGTGTCGGTGGGGGAGAGAGGGAGCTCCCTCTCTCCAAAACCACTCAGATGCGGTACTCGCTATTGAGCACCGCATCTGAGGGGTTAAACGTGTGAGATCGATACTAATATCGATCTCACACGGCAGAGCAGGGACGCTCCCAGCCCTCAGCTGCTTCTAGCAGCTGAGAGCAGGGAGATTTGACATCTCCCTGCTCTGTAAACTTATTCCGATGCAGCGACGTAAAAAGTCTATGGCATCGAAATAAGGCCCGTTAGTGACCGACGTAGAAACACGATGGGCCGGTCACTAACGGGTTAAACTACATCAAACAAACACCTTTATATAAGAAAAACTAATCTGTTCAACTGGACAGGGCACCTAGAAGATGTGTAGTTACAGTTACTGGCTACATTTTATGTCGCACTTGGGGTTACACTTTTCAGCAGGATTTATATCTTATTCTCAGCTAATTACCTTTAACAGCTCCAACTCACAGAAATATTCAATACAGATACCATACGTTATATCTGACAAGTGTCTCAAACCAATTTTTTTCCCCCTACTCTCGTTTGTTCTACCTGGAAAGACCTCTCAAGGTCCGTTCTCTTCGTGGGAGGCGGGTATGATAAGGTTGGCACCGGTCTGCCAGGACTGTTCTGTAGGCAAATCAAACAGCTCTAACAGAATTTAGCAGCATCAGCTGTAAAGCCTGGGACATACCAATTAGATCTTACCAAATCGATCCTTGCAGTCTTGGGGCACATGTGAGGTCACACCATCAATGCAAGTGCCATCAAGAGTGCCTTATATGCAACCGGTTTACCTTCCTTTATCCGTCCACATTCTTTCAGAATCTGGTTTTTACGCCTTCCCCTCCCAGTTGAACTCTTCCTGTGGAGAACAATCTTTTTCATCGGATAATCATTAATTGATCTTAATCAGATAATTCAATTGAAGAAAAACATTAACAATTACATATTTATGTTAAACATTCACACTGGGCAGTAAGTAAAACTGATACATACAAACTGATTCTTCTTCTTTTTATTTATATATCTATATACTGCACAGAATTCTCTGCTCTAAAATTTTCCTTTCACAACAAAAATATTTTCAAGTGGGAATCTACTTGCACTAAGAAGTTATCATTTACACAAACATAATACTGACGCCTCCAATAGTCCAATGCTAAGGCTGATCCAGAACTTTACATAAAACTTAACCTCAGTATTTAATATTCCCACAACACTTCTTGAATACAGTTATTAAACAAACTAACTTTGGAATAACATTATTGTATCCAGGGACAAGCCAATTTACTGACACCTGGCTGCACATACCCTTGTTGTCAGGTCTTTCATCTCTTACGCTCTCAATTGGCTTACCCGATGATCCAATAAAGTTCCTACTACCAATTGGCCCATAATCGTGGGCGATACCAAAAGCGTACCTAGAGTCAGTGTAAATGTCGGCCGTCTTACCTTTTGTCAGGTTACAAGCCTCAGCGAGCACCTCCAGCTCTGCTTCTTGAGATGAACAAGAAGGTGAGAGTGGTTTCTGGATGATTTACCTGGTGCCTCGTATCCTGTCTTGTACATACTGTATATGATCAAGTATTTCTACATTACAAATTTACATTAAAAACCCATGTCACATATAGATAGAACATTTCAAAGGGTGGCGTCTTCATTCTCAAAAATAAAAACAAATGTTATACACTTCTCCACACTCATCTGATAATCCAGAACACTTGAGAATCCCACCCCCATCAGATCCTATAGATACCTGATTAATACCACAATAAAATTATTTTTACTAAAAATCTTGCATAAAATTAACAATATTCAGATAATTTTCACCTCCTTCCCAACTAAATCTGTAAGGACTCATGGTCTATTACACAATACCTCATATTGGGTGGAGACTACAGCACAGCATAAACAGTGCCATATTTACCATTCTGAAAAAATCTACACACAAAAACCTCAACATTTAGGTTACTGTCATACACATTTAATGTGGATTACTCATTGGGGTCTCATATACATTTTGTAGACCTCCTCAAACCAAATTCATTAATTCCAAACAAAATAAAATTGTACCTGATCAGTCCCCTCACTACTCCCTCCTTTTTGGACTCTGCGAAAGTAATGTAGCAGGGTTCAAAACTACATCTCTCAACATAATAAGGTTGGGCACTCTATGTGGGGGGCACTAGTTTTCCCCCTTTTAATACACAATAGCCTAAAACAAAAGTGACTTTCTCCTGACAAAACAGCATGTTATCTTTTTAGATACCTTGCAACCATTTACTTTTAAAACCTCATACATTTTCAAAAATTACATTTAGGCAGCACTATAGCACTTCCTATGCATATGTAAAAACAAAAATAACAACTATAATTCTTTATCCAATAAAACAGAAAATAATATATCTGCTAATGTTAATTACTGCAAACCAATAAACTATATGTGGGAGTAGGGAACAGTAGGGGTACATACATCTTAAAGACCCCGTGTCTCACAATATCTGTATTTTAATTCATTTGAATTAAGTTCAAAACATTACAACATTAACCCCTTAATGACCAGCCTATTTTGGACCTTAACCCCTTAAGGACGCAGCCTAGTTTTGGCCTTAAGGCTCAGAGCCCATTTTTCAAATCTGACATATTTCACTTTATGTGGTAATAACGTCGGAATGCTTAAACCTACCCAAGCGATTCTGAGATTGTTTTCTCGTGACACATTGGGCTTCATGTTCGTGGTAAAATTTGGTCGATATATTCAGTGTTTATTGGTGAAAAATTGCAAAATTTAGAGAAAATTTTGAAAAAATTGCATTTTTCTGAATTTTAATGCATCTGCTTGTAAAACAGACGGTTATACCACCCAAAATAGTTACTAGTTCACATTTCCCATATGTCTACTTTAGATTGCCATAGTTTTTTGAACATTCTTTTATTTTTCTTGGACGTTACAAGGCTTAGAACATAAACAGCAATTTCTCATATTTTTAAGAAAATTTCAAAAGCCTTTTTTTTAAGGTACCTCTTGAGTTCTGAAGTGGCTTTGTGGGGCCTATGTATTAGAAACCCTGATAAAACACCCCATTTTAAAAACTAGACCCCTCAAAGTATTCAAAACAGCATTTAGAAAGTTTTTTAACCCTTCAGGCATTTCACAGGAATTAAAGCAAAGTGGAGGTGAATTTTGCAAATTTCATTTTTCTTGCTGAATTACATTTTTATTCATTTTTTTTTCTGTAACACAGAAGGTTTTACCAGAGAAACACTACAAAATATGTATTGTCCAGATTCTGCGCACGTGGACTAAAACACAAGCCCTAGAAGCAAAGAAGCACCTAGTGCATTTTGAGTCCTCTTTTTTATTAGAATATATTTTAGGCAGCATGCCAGGTTTGAAGAGGTGTTGAGGTGCCAAAACAGTAGGAATACCCCAATAGTGACCCCATTTTGGAAACTACACCCCTCAAGGAATTCATTTATGGTTGTTGTTACCATTTTGACCGCACAGTTTTTTCACAGCACGTATTTGAATTGGGCTGTGAAATGAAAAAAATGTCATTTTTTCCAATAAAATGTCATTTGTGATCAAAATTTCTTATTTTCACAGGGAACAAAATGCCCCATTTTGTTGCCCAATTTGTCCTTAGTGTGGCAACACCCCATTTGTGGTGATAAACTGCCGTTTGGGCCCATGGGAGGGCTCAGAAGGAAAGGAGCGCTATATGTTTGTTGGAGTCCAGATTTTGCTGGATTGGTTTTCGGGTGCCATGTCGTATTTGCAGAGCCTCAGAGGTATCAAAGCCATGGAAACCCACCAAAAGTGACCCCATTTTGGAAACTACACCCCTCAAGGAATTCATTTATGGTTGTTGTTAGCATTTTGACCACACAGTTTTTTCACAGCACCTATTTCAATTGGGCTATGATATTAAAAAAATGACATTTTTTCCAATGAGATGTAATTTTTTATCAAAATTTCTTATTTTCACAGGGAACAAAATACTCCATTTTGTTGCCCAATTTCTCCTGAGTGCAGCAATACCCCGTTTGTGGCAATAAACTGCCGTTTGGGCCCATGGGAGGCCTCAGAAGGGAAGGAGCGCTGTGTGTTCTTTGGAGTACAGATTTTGCTGGTTTGGTTTTCGGGTGCCATGTCGCATTTGCAGAGCTCCAGAGGTATCAAAGCAATGGAAACCCACCAGAAGTGACCCCATTTTGGAAACTACACCCCTCAAGGAATTAATTTATGGGTAATGTGACCATTTAGACCCCATAGTTTCTTCACAGAACTTATTTGAATTGGGCTGGGAATTTAAAAAAAATATATTTTTTCCAATAATATGTCATTTTAGCTCAAAAATTCTTATTTTCACAAGAAATAAAATACTCCATTTTGTTGCCCAATTTGTCCTGAGTGCGGCAATACCCAATTTGTGGTGATAAACTGCCGTTTGGGCCCATGGGAGGGCTCAGAATGAAAGGAGCGCTGTGTGTTCTTTGGAGTCCAGATTTTGCTGGATTGGTTTTCGAGTGCCATGTCGCATTTGCAGAGCCCCAGAGGTATCAAAGCAGTGGAAACCAACCACAAATGACCCCATTTTGGAAACTACACCCCTCAAGGAATTCATTTATGGGTGTTGTGACCATTTGGACCCCATAGTTTTTTAACATAACTTATTTGAATTGGGCTGGGAATGAAAACAATATTATTTTTTTCAAATAATATGTAGTTTTGGCTGAAAATGTCTTATTTTCACAAGAAATAAAATACCCCATTCTGTTGCGCAATTTGTTCTGAGTGCCGCAATACCCAATTTGTGGTGATAAACTGCAGTTTGGGCCCATGGGAGGGCTCAGAAGGAAAGGACCACCATTTGGCCTACTGGGGATTTTCTAGTGCGAAGTCATGTATGCAGAAGCACCTGAGGTACCAGTACAGTTGAAACCCGCAAGAAGTGACCCCGTTTCAAAAACTACACCCTTAAGGCATTCATCTAGAGGTGTAGTGAGCATTTTGACCGGAGACCTACACCCCATAAACTGTAATGTGGGTTCTCCCGGGTATGGCAATACCCTACATGTGGCTGTTATCAGCTGCCTGGGCACACAGCAGGGCTCAGAGGGGAAAGACGAGGGGGGATAAGCTGTGCGGAGTGCATCAGGGTAAGTAAAATTGGGGTAAATTATAAACCAAGGGATGTATGATCAATTTTAAAATACACTCTTTCATACAGAGCTCTGGTTATTCGGGACAAGTGTCACATTGATATATTGTGTCATCCCTTATCGCCCTCTTATAGCAGACTTTGCACCTCTTTTGACTTTTTCCCTTCTTGCCAGTTTGGGGAACTTCTCCTGGAAAGTGTTGCCGCCCTGGTACGATGCGTGTGGCCTCGCTTCCAGAAGTACTGGGTGCCCCCCCTTGTTGGTCCCTAAAGATTTGGTTCTTGATAATCACCTCTTGAAATTCCAGGAAAGTTCCCGTCTGGCCTGCACATCGACGTAGCACGTACGCATTGTACAAAGCCATCTGTATGATGTGCACGGCCAGCTTCTTATACCACACCGCATGGTGCTGTAGGGCTTCAGGATTTGATCTTACAAGTCCACCCCTCCCATGTACCTATTGTAGTCCAGGATGCAGTCTGGTTTGGGGGTGGCCTTTCCTTCATATATCCTAAACCTGTAGGTATACCCTGATGCACTCTCGCAGCTTATACATCTTCACGCCATACCTTGCCCTCTTACCCGGCAGGTACTCGCGGAATTGAACCCTCCCTTTAAAATGTACCAGGGACTCATCAATAGAAATACACTTCTCGGGGGTGTATGCTTGGGAAAACCGGGCACTGGAACGGTCTAATAGGGGTCTCCGTTTATACAAACGGTCAAAACTGGGGTCATCTCGGGGTGGGCACGGCTCATTATCAGTATAATGTAAGAAGCAAAGTATTGCCTAATTTATTTATTTTTTTAGGTTACAGTTCAGTTCTGAAGTTGCTTTGAGGGGCCCATATATTAGAAACCCCTATCAAATACCCCATTTTAGAAACTAGACCCCTCAAAATATTCACAACAGCATTTAGAAAGTTTATGAACCCTTTAGGTGTTTCACAGAAATGTAGAGCAAAGTAGAGGTGAAATGTAAATAATTTTTTTTGTCAGAAAATCCTCTTTATACCATTTTTTTTATGACACAAAAGGATTTATCAGAGAAACGCAACTTAATACGTATTGCCCAGATTCTGCAGTTTTGAGAAATATCACACATGTGGCCGTAGTGCGGTAATGGACTGAAGCACCGGCCTCCGAAGCAAAGGAGCACCTAGTGGATTTTGAGGCCTCTTTTTTATTAGGCACCATGTCCGGTTTGAAGAGGTCTTGTGGTGCCAAAACATTGGGAACCCCCCAAAAGTGACCCCAATTTGGAAACTAGACCCCTTGAGGAATCCATTGTAGTTTTCTTGGGGTGCATGCGACTTTTTGATCAGTTTTTATTCTATTTTTAGGTGGCGTGGTGACTAAAAAACAGCAATTCTACTATTGTTTTTTTATTCTTTTTTTTTTACAGCGTTCACCGTGCGCTATAAATGACATATTCACTTTATTCTGCGGGGCGATACAATTACGGCGATACCATATGTTTATAGTTTTTTTTTATGTCTTATGGCGTTTGCACAATAAAATACGTTTTGTAAACAATCATTCACTTTTTGTGTTACCTTATTCTAAGCGCCAGAACTTTTTTATTTTTCAATCAATAAAGCCGTGCGGGCACTTATTTTTTGCGTAACGAACTGTAGTTTCCATCAGTACCATTTTTCGGTACATGCGACTTTTTAATCTCTTTTTATTCTATTTTTTGGGAGGTGAAGTGACCAAACAATTGGGATTGTGGTACGGTTTATTATTATTTTCTTTTACGGCGTTCACCGTGCGGGATAAATAACGAAATAATTTTGTAGTTCAGGCCGTTACGGACGCGGCGATACCAATTATGTATAGTTTATTTGTTTGTTTATATATTTTTATTAATAATAAATGACTGATAAGGGAAAAAAGGGGGATTTTTACTTTTAATACTTTTAAAACTTTTATTTTCTTATTTTTACACATCTTTTTGTAAAAAATTTTTAACTTTATTACTTTGTCCCACTAGGGGACTTGAGGGCAGGAGGCCCTGATCGCTATTCTAATACACTGCACTACATGCGTAGTGCAGTGTATTAGAGCTGTCAGCTACTCACTGACAGCAAGCATAGTGGGTCCTGACGTTGTCAGGACCCACTAGGCTTCCGTCTATGGCATAGACGGACGCCATTGCTTGGTGTCCGGTTGCCATAGTCACCATCGCCGGCCGCTATCGCGTAGCAGGCCGGCGATGGCTGCTTAACCCCTAAAAAGCCGCGATCTCTATAGAATGCGGCTTTTAAGGGGTTAATCAGCGGGGACACAGCGATCGGTCCCCGCTGTAGGAGCTGTGACAGCTGCTGAACAAGACAGCAGCTGTCACAGCTCCTGTATGTGTCAGGAGGACGGCCGAAACAGCCGATACTCCCGAGACGTACTATTAGGTCATGGAGCGCGAACGATACAGCTGCCATGACCTAATAGTACATCCAGGAGCGGGAAGGGGTTAATGACCAAGCTATTTTTTATGTTTTTCAATCGTCGCATTCCAAGAGCTATAACTCTTTTATTTTTGCGTCGACATAGCTGTATAAGGTCTTGTTTTTTGCGGGACAAGTTGTATTTTTTAATAGCACCATTTTGAGGTACATATTATTTATTGATTAACTTTTATTAACTTTTTTTGGGGGGGGAATAGAAAAAAATCTGAAATTTCGCCACTCTTTTTTGCGTCCTAAATCTACGCCGTTTACCGTGTAGTATAAATAACACAATAACTTTATTCAGCGGGTTGTTACAATTGCAGCTATACCAAATTTGTATAGTTTTTGTATGTTTTACTACTTTTACACAGTAAAAACGCTTTTTTTTCAAAATTATTTGTTTTTGTGTCTCCATATTTGAAGAGCCGTAACGTTTTTACTTTTTCGCCGATGCGGTTGTATGAGGGCTTTTTTTTTGCGGGAAGACTTGTAGTTTTTATTGGTACCATTTTGGAGTAGATGCGACTTTTTGATCACTTTTTAATCACATTTTTTTAAAGTCAGGATTCACAGAAAACAGCAATTTTTCTGCCGTTTTTAATTTAATTTTTTACGGCGTTCACCGTGTGGTTTAAGTAATGTAATAGCTTTATAGTCGTGGTCGTTACGGACGCGGCGATACCAAATATGTGTAACTTTTTTACTTTATTTTGGTTTTTTAATAGTAAAGCAGTTTGTAAGGGGAAAAAGTGGGTTTTTAATTTTTTTTTCACATTTTTTTTAAATTAACTTTATTAAACTTTTTTTTTTACTTTTTTACTAGTCCCACTAGGGGACTTTAATATGCGATTCTGCGATCGCTATTATAATACACTGCAATACTTTTGTATTGCAGTGTATTATGCCTGTCCGTTTAAAACGGACAGGCATCTGCTAGGTCATGCCTCCATGACTTTATTAGGCCTCCGGCTGCCAATAGAGACACAGACACTCGGCGATCGTATCGCCGGGTGTCGGTGGGAGAGAGAGGGAGCTCCCTCCCTCTCTCCAAAACCACTCAGATGCGGTGCTCGCTATTGAGCACCGCATCTGAGGGGTTAAACAGGTGAGATCGATACTAATATCGATCTCACCCAGCAGAGCAGGGACGCTCCCAGCCCTCAGCTGCCTCTGGCAGCTGAGAGCAGGGAGATTTGACAGCTCCCTGCTCTGTTTACTTATTCCGATGCCGCAACGTAAAAAGTCTATGGCATCGGAATAAGGCCCGTTAGTGACCGACGTAAAAACACGATGGGCCGGTCACTAACGGGTTAAATCTTATCACATCATAACACATAAATATGCAGTGTAACTTTTATCTTTTATGCAGACAAATTCTGACATAATATTTTACACACTCGGTACTTACGGACAACAGCGCATGCGCAAAGATAAGAAACCTTCCTAACCACTGCAACCCGTGAGCGGCCTTCTCCTGTCTCACACATATAAACCCCCTTTTCTTCAGACCAATGCTTTTCTAAAATTACTCCAATTTAACCCTATACACAAAACACTAAAAATGTTACACAGTACTGCTATTAAAAATGAGAACATACAATATAGATCTAAAATCAGTGCAATATTGTGATCACTTGTCTCATCAGTCCATATATATAAGCTTACATCAGTCTGCTTCTCAGACTTCACACTGCACACGTTATATCACACATATGTTACATCACACAGCCCCTCCCCGTCACAATCTATATTCGTCATCATCATCATCATCATCATCATCATCATCATCATCAATTCCTTATATGCAGCACTCCGGATTCATTTTCTGTCTCTGTCTATTCACAAACAGCCATTTATTAACATCCACCTACATTTTTGAACAATCAACTCATTTGACTTATATCTCATCCTCCCCACTCACTCTGTGGGTGAGTCATTCTTTGCTTTGAACACAAATTGTTATGTTACAACGGTATTCATTTCCACCGGTGTTATATTAATACAGACTGACTGACTTGGATGTTATACTACATCAAAAGTCCTTACCAGATTATTAAATGCGTGCTAGAAATCAGTCTGTACTGATCCCCACCTTATGCCAGTCTGACAATGCATACAACTGGACCCTTACACATAATATTACAAGCTGGTAGTATGTGCTAAAAGTGTATCAATGATTATTCAAAACAACATTCAAAGTTTTCCCTATTGCACTGGGTAATGGTACATACACCCTTATCACACGTCTCACATGCACTTTCATATATATTAATTTGACTACTACAATCCTGACAAATAACCTGATTATTACAAAGAACCCCTTTTAGTTGTTATAGTGTCTTCCTTCCCTTGTTTGTCACAATAATCTTTGGCTGTACATCACACTACGGAGCTTCCCCTGTTGCTCTGCTCTCCAAGTTCTCCATTATCAAGACTTAACCACAGTAGTCCTTGTGGTACTAAAAGTACTACAGGATATTACCTACGAATATCCAACCAACCTTTGTCAGCTACGGACAGATTCTGCCACCTACGGGCAGTTTGTAGTACCTTTCTGTCACCTTCGGACAGACGGTGTCACCTACGGAAACATAGTACCACACCGAGCCAGGCGTCCCCGGTACTCGACTTTCGTATAGCAAGCAGGCAACAGGAAAACATTCTCCTTTGATCCTTAACACTTTCTACACAACAGCCAAATATTAATAATTAAAAAAAAAATTTGAACAGACCTATAACAATTCACAGTTCATTTCAGGTTCACTACACAGCATTCAGCTTCCTCATCTTACACAGACAGATGTACGCCATGGATTCACATTACTTCTACACAAGTTTCTCTCTTTTTTTCCTACGTCATCACATTTCACAGGAGGGGGTCACGCATTCACTCCTCACAGCTTCTGTTCTCAATCTTAACAATTTCAATGTTCAATGTCGGCAAAAATTTTCTCATAGAGTCACACATCTGTACAACAACTCAAGATAACGTACGTATCTGCAATCATTCATCACACTAAAACCTTTCAACATACCTGCTGGATAAACACTGCGTGTCAGGAGATGTGACGTCATGACCACTAATTCCGGCCTCGGCAATGAATGAGTGAACCATGTTTGTAAGAATAAGCTTCTTACGTACCGGCCGGTTTTTGATATTCACTAATGCAAATGCCGTCAGGCCTCCAGCGACAGCGTATCAGACGAGCAATCTCCCGCGTTTTCGGCACCAAAAACTGTTAATGCAATCATGGGCCAAAATATATTAGACTGAAATTTGTAATGGGTATGTCAACCGATACCCGCCCTCCAGTGATTTATCCAGTTTCCAAATCATAGGTAATAGATATATATATCTGAGAGAAAAGATGACACAAGAGACCATGCTTGTATGCTCAAAATCCTTCTCTGATCTTTATTGATCCAAACAAGTATATAAGTATAATGACAGGAAAGGAGTAGGCTTTGGTTTCAGCCAATCATCTACAATATGATAATGACTCGGATTCAGCCAATGAGAATATTTCAATGCATTATGATAATTCTTCACCCTCCAAGCCCCAGGTGGCCTGAACCTTGTCCCATGGGAAGACACACATTTCAGAGACACAAGTTAATTTGTCTCTACTTCTTATCTCACTAGAGAATGGAGACTACAGATAAGTTTAAATTAATTAAACAGAGCGCTTCTTCCAGGGCTGAATCCCCTCCCTCTGGTAAACAATGTCATTGTCCATTCGGCCAAGGCTATTTGATCTGCTCCATACAAGAGTAATAAAACATTCAATTCAAGAACACATAACATAGTATTGCTTCAGGACATCTGCTGACATTTACTTTTTAGACAACCGAGAAGCAATGAAGCACGGGGGATAACACACCCCAATGGATAATATACAAAATATAATAGTCACGTATTGTAAAAGAATATATAGATCTTTATTAATAAATAACAATACATGATATCACATAAAATACAATAAACATACAACCGAACATATGGAGAGCAGCAGCACGGTAGACTAATAAGTATACCAAAGGGTTAAGCAACCCTGACCCAGCTCAGAGTCTACCATCCAAGTCGGATCCCAAAAATAAAAGATAAATAATAGATATGTGTTGTAAGAATGAATTTAACAAGAGATGTTATGGAAACTGCATACTATGTAAAGAACAATAATCTGCTATAAAGCTCTGGAAATATTAACAGAAAATGTGCAGAGAACCAAGCAGGAAAATGGCAGTAACAACAACATCAATAGATATCCTAAATATGAAGGAAACTCACATACCTAGGGACATGATGGGAGAGAGCTGAGATGGAACACAGGAGCAAAAACGCCTCGACGCGCGTTTCGCCACGGACTGGCTTCGTCATTTACTTTTTACTTATTAATCTCAAGATGGCTGCTTCAGGCCAAAAGATGGATTCCAACAATCCAAAATGGACGCCTACCATAAAAGATGGAGTCCATGCAAAATGATATCTTTTAAACATATTCTAATCACTTTCACACATACCCACATGGTGATTGGAGAGACCCTATGTAGATGATGCTCCAATCACCATGTGGGTGAGTGATATATATTTATTGTTATAATTGTCTACATCTTGTAAATTAATTTTCTTACATATCCGCTTTTACCTGTGTAACATCATCATCATTATCGTATTTGGTATGTGTATAATGTTTTCTATTTTAAACTTGGTAAAATTAATTGATGTTGTCGATGTGCGTTATTTGTGACGTAATGAATCACATTTGACCCGTTGTTTGGCAGTTTTTTCTCGTCTTGTAGTTAATTGTAATTTATTTTTGCTGTATTTAAACCGCTATAAGTTGCCCTTTCTGTTTAAGCCTGATGAAGACGCCGGTCCGGCGTTGAAACGCGTAGCTTGTCGACCCTGCACACCCACATTAAATTATGAACTTTGCCTAGCCTCTTTGCCATCATTAGCAGCGGCACTTTCCATTTTTTTGTTTTTCTTTAATGGAGTGTGAGTTTGACTTCCCACTTGAAAGCCACGAAAATTCCACCACTTTGTTTTCATAGCATATAGATATGCATACCAGAAGCATTGTATCAGTGTCACAATTGCATAAGGAAACAGGAGCAAAGAGGATTGGCAAAATGCAGCAGAAAAGTGGCGTAACTACCGCCGTAGCAGCAGTAGCGGCTGCTACGGGGCACGCGGCATGAGGGGGCCCGTGTCGCCCGCCGGCACGGGCCCCCACCATGGCTGGAGGCTCCGCTAGCAGCCGCTATGGCTGCTACAGCAGGACGCCACTGAACACTATGGCAGAGCAGGGAGGTATCTCCCCGTTCTGCCATTAACTGGTTCCCGACCGCTGGCTGTATTTTTACGGCCAGCGGTCAGAGTCCTTAAAACCCGAGCCATAGACTTTCTACGGCTCGGGTTTTAACTTGCTGCCCGCGCGATCGGGCAGCTGAATGTCGGGTCTCCGGCTGTCAGTGACTGCCGTGGACCCTGAGGAGAGGATAGAAGCAGCTTTCGCTGCTTCTGTCTTCTCTGATCACTTGTACACAGCGCTCAATGTGCGCTGTGTACAGGAATAGAGACAGCAGCAGCGGCGCTGTCTCTATTCCTCCCGGTGATCATTTGACTGGTCACATGATCGCCGGGTGCTGTTACTGACAGACTGCTGCTGGGTCTTACTAGACCCAGCACAGCCCTATTAGTGACAATCGTCACTATGAGAGGGCTGATTTCCCCTGTAACTGGGGCTGCTGTGCAGCTCCAGTTACAGTGGAAAAGCCTGGTGTAAAAGAAAGAAAAAAAAAATATAAAGTTCCCCAAAGGTCTCCTTTGACCTTTGGGGGACAGACCATAGTAATAAAAAAATAATAAAGTAATGTGCAAAAAAAATGTAAATAATAAATACACATAAAATACCCACCCCCAAAAAAAAACGTTCCCCCTTCAATCATTGTTGTAACGCTAGCGCTGACCCAATTACCCTAATATAGACATGTAATATATAAAAATTTACGGTAGACAATGGCGATCACAAATAAAAGGTCTATTTTAGGGTAAAACTATGTTATTACCAAAAAAAAAATAGCTGAAATGTAAAAAAGCTTATTTTTTTACTATTATTTTCAAACGTTATGAATAAAAATTCTAAAATAGCAAAAAAGGTGTGTATAAAAACGATAAAAAATTAAACCTGCATTGTCTACGGAAAAAACGTCGCAAAAATCACGTCGTTAGCCCAACAAATAAAAAAGTTATAGCCATTTAACTAACACGTGCTAAAAATGGCTAAACGGTGTCTGGTCCTGAAGGCGCAAAATAGAGCAAAAGACATGTATCCCCTATCCACAGGATATCCACAGGACAGGGGATACATGTGTGATCGCTGGCACTGATAGGGAGAATGGTGGACTGAAAGTCCCCTGAAGATCTCCATCACAAACCTCGGACTTCCGGGGTCTGTGTCGGCAGCTCCGTAGAAATGAATGGAGCGCCGGTTGTGCTTGTGCGCATGCGTGACCAGCGCTCCTTTCATTTTTATTGAGCTGCGCAGACGCCGGAAGTCAGAGGTTTGTCATGGAGAACTTCTGGGGACTTTCAGTCCCCCGTTCTCCCTATCGCTGCCAGCGATCACACATGTATCCCTTATCCTGTGGAGATCCTGTGGAGAGGGGATACATGTATTTTGTAGGACACACTGTAGGTCGCATTTTTTTGGGAGGGGGGACGCTGTATGGCGTTCCCTACAGGAGGGGGAAACGCTGTATGGCGTTCCCTACAGGGGGGATGGCTGTATGGCGTTCCCTACAGGGGGGAGCTGTATGGCGTTCTCTACAGGGGGGGCTGTATGGCGTTCCCTACAGGGGGGATGTATGGCGTTCTCTACGAGGGGGGGCTGTATGGCGTTCTCTGCAGGGGGGCTGTATGGCGTTATCTACAGGGGGCTGTATGGCGTTATCTACAGGGTGGCTGTATGGCGTACTCTACAGGGGGATGTATGGCGCTATCTACAGAGGGGGGGCTGTATGGCGTTATCTACAGGGGGGGCTGTAAAAAAGGCACTATCTACAAGGGGGGGGGTTGTGTGACACCCAGGGGAGGGGGGGCCCAGTCAAAAGTTTGCTATGGGGCCCAGTCTTTCCTAGTTACGCCCCTGCAGCAGACGTTTTTTATTTTGTACTTTGGCCATGGTACAGATATAATGGTGCGTACTTCAATATGACTAAAACTACACAGACACCCATAATGAAGTATATAACAATATTATGGACTATCGTTCGTCCTGCAAATTATTATTTTTAAGATACGGTATAACACTGCAAGTAATGCCTCATGTAGTAGATTGGCATTATTTGTTTTTTACTTTTGCGATTTGACAGTGGCGTTCAAACACACCTTAAATGACCATGCATACGGTTGTATAATGGCTCTGTTGTGTACTGAGCAGTAATCGGACTGCCATAGAGTTTTGCTGAGTTAATTTGTCGGATTCAAAATGAATTAATCAGAAAATAGTGGTCCATCGGATGCCGTTTGTACGGAGATATTCTCGCCTAGAAGCATTGTTTATACATACTCCACACAACGGAGCTTGTAAAGCAGCAGACAGAGGCTGTGTAGCTCCATACTAGGAAACTGTATAGCCTTCATGCACTGCCATACAGACTCCACGCACTGAGCTCCCTTGAGCCCTTATAAGTAGTGTAGCAATCTTCCTGTTATGCAGTTGAAATCCTTTTTTTAAACCATCCTTTGCCAAAATGTTGCATAGTGGTCTTGCTTAACTACAGTGTTTCAGCTTTTTCCTTGTTTTCCTCACTTCCTGTAGATAAGTCAAGTAAGTGTAATTTAGGATTTGGTATACTTTTTCTTTTTTCAAACCTATAAATCAAGAATAAGGTTGCAAACATATGCATTTTATGTGTATATTTTATTTTGCTAATATGTCAGCCACAGTGCATATGTCTATATTTGTCAATATAAAATCAGTCATCGTGCATTTATAGCACCAGCTAGAATGCAAACATTAAAAAACTCTTAGTGCTCACAGCCATAGTGCCCGCAAAAATAAAAACACGGCCACACAACTCCTGTAAATATTGTATTGCATCATGCTAAATAATAGATATTTTACCTGGTTAAAAGTGGTGGTGCATTCATTGTTAAATCTTTTATTATCCACATGCAAATGAAATTAAAGCCTCGTTCCTGGGCAATCATTAAAAATATGACAAATGTAAATAAATGATTCTGCATTAAAGATGTTATTAAACAGATTCAATTCATTAGGCATACACCTTTAAAGAAAATTAGACACGATAAGTAACTGCTATACAAGTAATTACATGGCTAATGAACTTCACAATTCTGGTATTAGGGAAACCCAGTGTCTAATGATGACACAGATTTCATCAATGTCATCACATGCAGGGAACAGCTATTAACCTGGCTGGCCTGCCATGCGGCTCCATATTGCAGCTGCAGTAAGTTCACCACCATTTGCTTTGGTAGAGCACGGAGGCAGTGAAATTCATATGTAATGCAACAATCTATCTAGTGGAGACAATAAATATGAAACGCTGTGTTCACTGTTGCATTAGAGATGTAAAATGCCATATACTATATTAAGAAATGGCAATCAGATATTTTAATTACAGAATTGAATAAACCAGTAATTGGGCCTTAAATTATCTAGATTGATCAAGTTTGAGTTATTTCTGCAGTGTTTTTTTTATAAGCTTTTCTGTTTAGAATTTTATATAATTACTAGAGATGAGCAAATTTACCGAAATTCGATTCAGGTGCAATTGGGTTGAACCGGCCATCAGATTTATTTCGGTAAAGTGCCCGATTGCCCTGAAAAGTTGTATATGACACTCTGAGGTCTTCTAGGACTGTATTCAAATCCTTTCAAGCACTTTAACACCAATAAAACATTAGTAATATCAAAGTGACAGCAACATACATGGCCATGGCTAAACAGATGGTAGGCGGTGGGACCAAACAGCCTTTTTAAAAACACACTGCACTGCCAGATTTTTTTATGCCTTTTAAAAATTGGTCATCTGTTTATCAAGTACCTGCAGTTTTCCCTCCTGGTCTACATAACAGTTTGCCCAAACCTGGTAAATATTCTTCCCTCTGTACCATTTATCATCCTGTAAGACCGATTATTGGCAAGGACCGAAGGGTTAGTTGACACAGTAGACCCAGGTGTTGCAAATAAAGTCCCTTACTGACCTGTGGTATATACAATTTGCCACAAGGGGTATAAACACTCCTCAGCAGACAGGCACAGTCTCTTTAACAATGTTATACAGCAAAATGGTGGCAATACAGCAATGGTAGCTCACCAGTTTCACTTGGTTTTCTCGGACAGAGCTTTAAAGGACGAGTGTCGCAAAAAAACAAATTTTTATATCAATTTGCTTTTAGTGTTTTATTTTAAAAAAAAATTATTTATTTGTGTGTTTGTGTTTTACTCTTTTTTATTTTTTCACTTTTTCTTGTCTATGGGGGCTGCCATTTTTTTTTCCATCTCTGTATGTGTCGATTAACGACACATACAGACATGGAATACGCCACATACAGCCCCATAGTGAATGCGAACGGGGCCCGTTCCATCCACTATGCTGTACGCCGTCTGTGTGGGAACGGCGCATGCGCTGCTCCCACACAGTCCAAATTGAAGGTCTTCGGCCGAGCAACGTCCGGCGCCATTTTCTTGTGGACCGGAACCCGCGGCCGGACAGTAAGATTACTACTTCCGGTCGCGGCTTCCGGACTTGTGCACTTGGAGCGGAGGGAGCAGACGGAGCGGACGGACCAGAGGGAGCGGCGGTGGCAGGAGCAGGTAAGTTAGGTCTGTGTATGTACGTGTTTTACTGTGTGTTTACTACTGTATGTAAACCTACTACACTGTGTGTTAGCTCAAAAAATGGCGACACACAGTGTAGGAGGTTTGACCGTTCAATCCCCTCCTTTCTCCTGGCACTAGCCAGGATAAAGGAGGGGGGATTCTATAAGCTCACTAGAGCGAGTGAGTTTTCTCAAATTTTGCAGCATAAAGCAATGTGGTTGCTTTACCACATGCGAATGCTGCAATTTTGGGAATTGCTCCATCTAGTGACAGCACTGGGAAATGTTATAAATTAGAATCTAATTTATAATATTTCCTGACTCGTAACAAATTAAAAAAATTAGAACAATGTTTAATCACTTATACTGTACACTAACTGTTTAACTAAAAAAAAAAATAATAATTTTCTAGCGACACATTACCTTTAATTCCTCACTGATGCTGGATCACGCCCATTTTAAATCCAGGCCCTTTATCTTTTATCTCTAATTGGCCTTTAGCAGTCTTTTTCGCTTTCACAGGGAACTCCCAGGCAACTCCACCTGCCCGTTCCAGACCCACTCCAGCTTATAATATCGAAGTATCATATGTAAAGCCAAAAAAAGACATGTCTATCCAGTTCAGCCTATTATTCTGCAATGGTTATCCAGAGGAAGCCAAAACCCATTGGCAAAGGCCAATTTTCCTCATCTTACATAGTTGCCAACATTTGAATTTTTTCCAGGGACACTTAGGGTGTGGCATCTTTGTTGGGTGTGTCTTTTTGGCTTATCTGATGGGAGAGTGGCTTTCCAGAATTTCTGCATACAAATAAACAAACAAAAATTTCAGCAATAGTTTGGCTGACAACTATTTTGGTAGCAGGTGATGTCTCACTTTATCACTAGGGCTAGGCGATCACTACTGGTAGTGTAAAAACCAGTGTAGATAGTGCCAGGCACTGCTCCCTGTAGTTAACGCCACATGGACCCCCTGTAGATATTACCACACACACTGCTCCCTGTAGATATTGCCACACACTGCTCCCTCTAGATATTGCCACACACTGCTCCTTGTAATTATTGCTACACACTGCTCCCTGTAGATATTACTACACACTGCTCCCTGTAGATATTGCCACACACTGCTCCTTTTCGTTATTGCCACGCACAGCTTCCTGTAGATAATTCCACAGTGCCCCCTGTAAATAGTGCCACATGGCCCTCCTGTAGATAGTGCCATAGTAACCTCTGTAGATAGTGGCACACATCTCTTTTTTAAATAGTGCCACAGTGCTCTCTGTAGATAATAGCACAGTGCCCTCTGTAGATAATAGCATGGTGCCCTCTGTAGATAGTGCCACACAGCCCAGCTGTAGATAGAGCCACACAGCCCCCTATAGATAGAGCCACACAGCCTCCCTGTAGATAGAGCCCACAGCCCCCCTGTAGATAGAGCCACACAGCCCCCCTGTAGATAGAGCCACACAGCCCCCCTGTAGACAGAGCCACACAGCCCCCTATAAATAGAGCCACACACCCCCTGTAGATAGAGCCACACAGCCCCCTATAGATAGTGCCACACAGTACCCTTGTTCATAGTTCCACGCAGCCCTCTTGTACATAGTGCCACACAGCCCCCTTGTACAGCACTCTGCCTGGGACTCCAGCTCTGCTCCTGACATCACTGCACATATATGGACAGTAAAGTCAGGGGCTCCATTTATGAGCGGAATCCGAGACCAGAGCATCGGCAATGCTTTTGCCGGGAATGCCGCTGCAGGAGGTGCCATGCCCTGACGTCACTGCCCTTCTATGGACAGTGAAGTCAGGGGCTCGATCTATGAGTGGAATCCCTGGCCAGGGAATTGGCTTACGCTTTGGCCGAGGATTCCAGCGCTCCAGGAGGAGTGAATGGCAGAGCGGGAAGCGGATAGTTTCCTGCTCTGCCATAGCATTCAATTACTTTAAAGATTCTTCAAAAACGGGACTGCGTGAGGCGCTGCTACTCAATAATGATTTAGTTGTGAAGGATAATGATATTTATTGATAAGGCTACGCGTTTCAATGCCGCACCGGCATCTTCCTCAGGCCATATGAATTGCAGTCTACACAGCAGCCCTTATAAATACACCACGCGGGAAAAAAAACGCCAATGTAAACAAGGTCAGAGTGCACCAATGACGTAATCGCTGAAGGCAGTTATACTTAAAAGTACATCAAAACATTTGAAAATACCAAATACATTAATGAATAGAAAATTAGAAAAAAGCTTAAAATATAAAAAAAGTGACATTTAGTAACAGGTAAAAGACAATTTGACAAATTCAGTAGTACACATGCCAATGAGTTAAACATGAGTTCAACCTCCAGCAATCATCGGGATGTGGAGAAATTCTCCTATATCACATTTGCGATGTTTTATAGTACTAGATATTCAATTAGAAAGAAAACGAAATGAAAAGAAATAAAAGTAATATGTAAAAAAGATTAAAACTAATGTTAAACTAAAACCAAGAGGAACTCAATTGGACGAAGAGAGAAAACCTTGTGTTGTCCAAAAATGATAAGAAATAATACTAATAAAGACCATCCGTTTGGATGATCTTATTGATACTCTCAATAGTGACCAATTAGACATCAATGCGATGATAGGGGCTTCCAAATACATGCCCCGTGGAGACATCAATCTTAAATAAGTGGGAATATTAAGCTTACGATTTGATGTAAATGAAGTTAACAAAATATAAGGAATACTGAAAATTAAAAGCCGATAATTGCCCTGTGTAAACAGGGCAGCGATAAGCAGATGAACGAGCACACGCTCAATCATCTGCTGGTCATATCGTTTTGAAAAAGTAAAATATTATCGTTGTTGGCAGCACATCTTCCTGTGTAAACAGGGAGATGCGCTGCTGACATGATAATAATGTATTGGGACGAGTGATCGAAGTAATGACCGCTTGTCCCCATCCATAGTTCAGTATGACAGGAGCAAACGAGCGCCGATCAACTATGTCTCATTGATTGGAGCTTGCTGCACCAGCCGATTATCGGCCGGTGTAAAAGGTCTTTTAGTGTAGAAGATCTGCTATATTACACTACCATACATCCTTTGTTACTGTTATAGTAAAATTATTTATGCTGCTGAATGGAGTACTGCTGTTATGATTAACTGACAACAAAGTGAGGATCCATCTTAACGGAAAAAAACAAAATAGATGCCCACTTCCTATATTGTGGTTGCCTCCTAAAGACCCTTTTACACTGGCCAATTATAGGGCAAACGAGCGTTCATAGAATGCTCAATCCCGATAATTGCCCTGTGTAAACAGGAGTTATCAACAGATACTCATACATTGGCTGATCGTATCGTTTTGAACTCTCAAAATATTATCATTGTCGGCAGCATAGAAATGTATGGGAACGACCGATCGGAGTAACAAGCACTCATCCCCATACTAGCTCCTTGTGAAAGGAGCAAACGAGAGCCGATCGACAAACTGTCTAATTGCACAGGCCGAAATTGGCCCGTGTAGAAGTACCTTAACTGCTGAGGAATGACAGAAAATTTTTAACTTAATACATTCTTCTATATCCAGCCAAACTCAAGTGATGAACTACAAGGTTCTCACTAGATGATACAGATGCCATGTACAAAAGATTAACAGGCTAATATATTAACCTTTCTACATCAGGTTTCTGGCATAGAAAAGTCGCAAAAGGATCCAAAATTCACAATTTGGAGTGCAAATTCAGATTTTTTTTGGCCTTCTTGCGCCACCCTCGCCACTTTTGTGGAAAGTGGGCATGGCTTCGGGAAAATGGGTGGCCCAACAAATTTATTATCATTTGGGGTAAATTATAATGGAAATCTGCAATCTACTAGCTGGCATAGATTTCACTCTATGGGGCGCAACAAGCTAGAGTCCCTACCCTACCTTGCCCTCCCACTCAGACTACCCCCTTCCCCACATCGGATGTAAAATTAAAATGATACCCGCCTCACTGATCTTCTCCCCCCCCCCCTGGCTCCATCACCACTCCAGCGCTCCTCGTACAACTAACTGACACGGGGCAGCATCAGGACATTGTATGCGATGCAGCACTGGTAATGTTGAAGTGCTGCGTCACATATAAGACCCTGACACTGCTCGGTGTCCGAACATTTTATGAACGCAGCTGGAGTGATGAGGGACCTGGGAGGGGAAAGGACAAGTGCTAAGGTGAGTATGTGTGTTTTTGTTTTGTTTTTCGCCGATGTAGGGGGAATTGATGGTGCATGGTCCGGCCGGCAGATGCAACACATTTATTAAGAGATTTTCTTTTTGGGCAATTAGAACTGGCAGTGCTCTCAGTGACTAGTTATGTAGGATGAAAAAAGTTTACTATCAATGAAATGCATCAAAATTATTGCATCTGTAATAAATGGAAATGAGCAAAACTATGGCTGTAACCTATAGATCAGTGGTTGCTAAATGGTAGATCAGAATTTACCATTAGACCTCAGAGCATGAACCAGTAGATCTCAATGTTGGGCAACCCAAATCTTCCCTTGCTAGCTTCTAGTTTGAGTGCCCGTGTCACCAACCTTTTCTAGTGAAATACTTATAAAGGAACCATACAGGCCTTTGGAGTCTCGACAAGTGCTATTAACTGGGGTTGGTCTCAAACACTCCACAGCAGCTGATATAAATTCTAGCACAGAGTAGGGCATAGAGGAAGAGTATTATGTGTAGAAAGAAGCCATGGCTATGGGGCAACAGCAATAAATAACTACAGTAACTGTGGAAGCAATTGCAAGACATTCACGCGGTTGTTTTAAACATTTTTACTAGCAGTTCAATTACAAGGAGTAGATAGAAACTTCAACTGACAATGAGAACAGCCGTTCAGTTAATTTAGTTATGAAGAGTAGTGAGTAGGAGCGGTCTTGGAATATGCCCAGTAAGAACTCCTCTTTCTGTAACCCTGGTGGTTGAACACAGCAAGTCTCTTGAGTCTCCGGCTATTTTCCTCGCTTTATTAAATGATTATACGAGCCTTAAGGAATAGAACAAGATACACTCGTCTGAGTATCACAGTTAAAGAGGCTCTGTCACCAGATTCTCAAATCTCTATCTCCTATTGCATGTGATCGGCGCTGCAATATAGATAACAGTAACGTTTTTTTTGTTTTTTTAAAACGTTCATTTTTGGCCAAGTTATGAGCTATTTTATATATATGCAAATGAGGTTTGAAATGGACAACTGGGCGTTTTTTTTTCATTATATCCAACTGGGCGTGTATTGTGTTTTTAACTGGGCGTGTTTACGTGTATAACGCTGACCAATCAGTGACCAGTCAGCATCATACACTCATCTCCATTGATTTACACAGCAGCGATGTGCAGCCACATAAACAGAGATTAATGAAATCTCGCGAGATTACGGAGGTAAACGAGATTTCGTTTCCCTTGCTGCAAATCTCACAGAAAAGATTCAGAAGTGTCAGGATTCTGAATACACATGACGTCCAGGCTGGATGATCATGTGTATTCATTATCAGGACACTTGATTAACGTTAATCTCTGTGTATGCGGCTGCACATCGCTGCTGTGTAAATCAATGGAGATGAGTGTATGACGCTGACTGGTCACTGATTGGTCAGCGTCATACACGTAAACACGCCCTGTTAAAAACACAATACACGCCCAGTTGGACATAACGAAAAAAAAACGCCCAGTTGTCCATTTCAAACCTCATTTGCATATATATAAAATAGCTCATAACTTGGCCAAAAATGAACGTTTTAAAAAAAAACAAAAAACTTTACTGTTATCTACATTGCAGCGCCGATCACATGCAATAGGAGATAGGGATTTGAGAATCTGGTGACAGAGCCTCTTTAATGGCCTATAGTACATTGAACAGATTGAAGAGTGAAGCTAGTTCTCCAGTACAACGTGGAAATGTTTATAATCCTTATGACTTGACTGAACGACAGTCTTTGTAAACCATAGGGTTTGGTAGGGAACCAAATTGTAATCCACACGGCTTGATAAATTGCATCATCTATAATCCACAGGACAGCAAATATATTGTAAACCACAGTGCTCAGTGGTCATAGTAGTTTTAATGCACAGGATTTGGTAAAGTTGGTTACAAGTGAAGTCCACAGGGTTTGTTAACGAACAACATTTATAATCCACAGCATTTGCTAAGGAACAACATTCGTAATCCTCAGAAATTGGTGGGGAATAAAATTTGTAATCAACAGAATTTGGTATGTTGCAACAATTGTAATCCGCAAGGCTGTTAAGATACATATCTCTCTCTCTTCCCCTCTCTCTCTCTTCCCTCTCTCTCTTTCTCTCTCCCTCGCTCTCTCAAGAACGCAGCACTTTATTGTGGGGGGGGGGGGCATTGGTACAGTAGGCAGTGCACCACTGTAGCACAAATAGTCTCTGGGGAGGGCCCAAATGACAGACTGACGGTGGCTGAATCTGTGTACTTGGAGCCCAAGACTTCTGTGGCAGCATGCTGGGCGCTATGGAACTGCTGTTATCATCTCTCCTCTGAGGTGGTCTGTGGGAGGAGACCCAGTAGGTACCCAATAGAGAAAAACCATATAGGTAAAGTCTATGGGGACAACCTTATCTCTGTGGCTACACAGTACCTACTAAGAATTCTTGGTATTTCTCTGTATCTCATGCCTCAAATGGTGAGCCACTACACACTGGGTCTCCAACTGGTAGTCTGGAATTTGCACCACAGACTCACATTCCTCTCTCCTTGCGGGTTCTCCCTATTTTTGCCCCCTTCCTCCCATTCACCACCATGCTTTCTAGCAATCCAGTCCACACATAGCCTTTAACATATTGTATATGCAAAAAAAGAGAAGATACTCCAAACTTCAATTTAGTTAGTGTAAATAAGAAGTGGACATCAACTAATATTGAGTGCTGCTGTATCTCCCCTTTATTGAAAAGATTGCATCCTTGATGATCATTATATATACAGTACATTTGACTATTTTAAGATACATTTGATATGTGGTCCTTTGACCCCATACAGTTCACTAATTCATCATCCAGTTTAAGTAACAAATTTATATTTCTAAACTCTACTAACAAGTATAGAATCCTGCGTCATCATTTGGAGGTGTTGCACAGGTTGGTAAAATGACTTGAGCAGCAATTTTTCTCTTTTAACTTTAGCAAATTATTCTTAGTGATTAAAGTGTGATTTTATTTTTTTTTCTCCATGTAGGTCTATTTTTTTGTGGTTTCCCTATCTGTGTTAACCTAGTGAAATAAACGGTTCCTTAGCTTCTTTGTGGGTTTCAGCTACTCCTCCATGTCACTTGCAGCCGGAACATCTCTTAACCCCTTCATCTCAACTGAATCTCTTGGATTAGCAAAAGGAAAAGGCAGTTACTAATTAAAAAAAATACACTGTTTTTACTTCACACATTTAAAAAATGTTAAGGGACACAACGTAAAAGATGAGTCATGTAAAAATATTTGTAAACCTACATTTGAATTTTATAGTAGGATTTTTCTGAACAGCCTACATTTCACATTTTGGTTCTTTTTAATATATATAAATTAGAGTTTGAAAAAAGACACAGATCCAGCAAGTTCAACATTTATAAATCAATTATACAGAAACAAAATAGAACAGAAAGAAAAGGAGCGCCACATTCTAAACAGATAAAAATCCTAAAGTTAGCTTTAAAATGAAATTTATTCCACATACTCTCTGTGAGTGGTAAAGCTACGTGTCACCTCCTCCTTTACTCAAACGCTACAATTCTTTTTTTTTTTCTAAAATATTTTTAATAAAAATTCAGATTACCCTTCGAGATTTAGCCTCCATGGATCCACCTTACACAGAAGCCGCATCCCGGCGAGAGGCACACAGTAGCCACTTTCAGCAATGCAGCTCACTGACTAATTTGGCCTAAAGCGCTGAAACAGCAGCCTCCATGCATTGGATGCACAGGAGCTGCATCTCTGAAAACAAGCAATATCCTCTATAAAAAATATATTAGAAATGTGTTTTTTAGCCATTAATAAAAAAAAATCATACATTTAGTAAAAAAAAATCCATCAAAGGTTTACCTAGCCTTTAAAATAAAAAAAACATTATTTTTTCCTACAGATTTATATCTAATTATTGAAACTAAAATTATATATATGACATTCCCTATAAATGCCAGTGGCTATGTGTAACTGAGCACCAACTAATTAAACTATAGGTACTTCTGCTTTAGAAATAATACTTATGTAAATCGGTCACATCCTACACAGACAACTCATCAAATTATTTCTTTAACAAAAGGTTAATTCTTTATCAAAGTCACTGTGCACTTTTTGGAAATACCCAACATTATACAGTACACAGCTCTTATGACCTATATAGAGGAGTTGGAAAAGCCCTCTTGGTGCCCAAAGGAGGGATTTTAGAATGCTCTGCTCTGATCTTCAGTTGATGAAGTTCAGCTTTCAGATGGACAAACATTCATTTAAAGGGAATCTGTCAGCAGTATTGAGGCCTAAAAACTGCTGACAGCGCTATCTAGGGGAGGGTATCTTTTTTTTTTACTTCCTTTTTATTCATTGTTATACAGGGTGGGCCATTTATATGGATACACCTAAATAAAATGGGAATGGTTGGTGATATTAACTTCCTGTTTGTGGCACATTAGTATATGGGAGGGGGGAAACTTTTCAAGCTGGGTGTTGACCATGGCGGCCATTTTGAAGTCGGCCATTTTGTATCCAACTTTAGTTTTTTCAATGGGAAGAGGGTCATGTGACACATCAAACTCATCGAGAATTTCACAAGAAAAACAATGGTGTGCTTTGTTTTTAACGTTACTTTATTCTTTCATGAATTATTTACAAGTTTCTGACCACTTATACAATGTGTTCAAAGTGCTGCCCATTGTGTTGGATTGTCAATGCAACCCTCTTCTCCCACTCTTCACACACTGATAGCAACACCGCAGAAGAAATGCTAGCACAGGCTTCCAGTATCCGTAGTTTCAGTTGCTGCACATCTCGTATCTTCACAGCATAGACAATTGCCTTCAGATGACCCCAAAGATAAAAGTCTAAGAGGGTCAGATCGGGAGACCTAGGGGGCCATTCAACTGGCCCACGACGACCAATCCACTTTCCAGGAAACTGTTCATCTAGGAATGCTCGGACCTGACACCCATAATGTGGTGGTGCACCATTTTGCTGGAAAAACTCAGGGAACGTGCCAGCTTCAGTGCATAAAGAGGGAAACACATCATCATGTAGCAATTTCAGATATCCCGTGGCCTTGAGGTTTCCATTGATGAAGAATGGCCCCACTATCTTTGTACCCCATATACCACACCATACCATCAATTTTTGTGTTCCAACAGTCTTGGAGGGATCTATCCAATGTGGGTTAGTGTCAGACCAATAGCGGTGGTTTTGTTTGTTAACTTCACCATTCACATAAAAGTTTTCCTCATCACTGAACAAAATGTTCTGTGTAAACTGAGGGTCCTGTTCCAATTTTTGTTTTGCCCATTCTGCAAATTCAGTGCGCCGATCTGGGTCATCCTCGTTGAGATGCTGCAGCAGCTGGAGTTTGTAAGGGTGCCATTTGTGAGTAGCTAATATCCGCCGAAGGGATGTTCGACTGATGCCACTCTCCAGTGACATGCGGTGAGTGGTACGCTGTGGGCTCTTGCTGAATGAAGCTAGGACAGCCACTGATGTTTCTTCATTAGTGACAGTTTTCATGCGTCCACATTTGGGCAAATCCAACACTGAACCAGTTTCACGAAACTTGGCAAGCAGTTTGCAAACTGTAGCATGGGAGATGGGTGGTCTCGTAGGGTGTCTTGCATTGAAATCTGCTGCAATGACCCGGGTACTGCGTTCACCAGACATCAACACAATTTCTATCCGCTCCTCACGTGTTAACCTCTGCGACATGTCAATGGCTGTAAACAAAGAACAGCTTGTAAGTAACTCATTAAAGAATAAAGTAACGTTAAAACCAAGCACACCATTGTTTTTCTTGTGAAATTCTCGATAAGTTTGATGTGTCACATGACCCTCTTCCCATTGAAAAAACTAAAGTTGGATACAAAATGGCTGACTTCAAAATGGCCGCCATGGTCAACACCCAGCTTGAAAAGTTTCCCCCCTCCCATATACTAATGTGCCACAAACAGGAAGTTAATATCACCAACCATTCCCATTTTATTTAGGTGTATCCATATAAATGGCCCACCCGTATACTAGCTGTTCTCCCGACTTCGTACACGCAGACCACTGAAATAAAGTATGATGCCGTTTTTTATAAGTATACTCCTAGCCTCAAAACAAAGTGAAAAAAAAAGCAAAGACAATAAACAAACTTCAATTAAAATTAGTTTTCTTTCAGTAGTCAGGTTCACTATGACAACACTTCTCTGTAAACAATGTTAACAATAGAATCACCAGGGATGTGTGCATAAAGATTGGTGGAGTTGCTAACACGGAAGAGAGCCACATTGAGCTGGCCGTGCGCAAAGCAGCTGACACTGAGGTCCACGCCCGCAATGCGCAGCGTTTGGCCCTGCGCTTTGTTGATGGTCATAGCGTAACATAAGCTGACAGGAAACTGTACACGTTTAAAACTGAACGGAAATTTATTTGGAATGAGGGGGATTCAGGGTATAAAAACGCAATCACCTGCGCCGCATCCTGTTAAAATCTCAGCTTCTATCACGTTTTGTTGTAGATTTGTGATTTTTAGTCGGGTGCTGTCACATGGTTTTGGAGAATTATGGGGACGCCGACTTTTAAATTAATTTTGTGTGACGGAAGACCGGGTGTGCTTAGGGAATTTAAAAATTCCACCGGATAGTTGGTAGCATTCTCTTTTTCAATGACTCTGTTGATAGAGATATATTCTGCACTTTCCCCATGAACACAAGTCAATAATTCAGCGTTTATTGCTCCTGCCTGGTCGTTGCAAGGGGTCAAAATATATCTTTCGCATAGCCAAGAGTTTTCATGATTTGTTATTTGCGTTGAATCAACATACACAGAAGAAATGAGGTCTTGCAGTGATGGAACAGTACAACATAAATTATCAGGCAAAATAACTTTCCCTTCTTCTTGTGGATACGTGCTATCACCAATTTTTTGTAATAAATCGGAAAACCCTTGTGCATTTGGGTTGCCTCCTGTTCGCGCCTGCATATTTATAAATGCATCTGAATAACGTTGCACCACAGACAAACTCTAAAGGCAGGCTCTAATTTCATCTGCCCTCGTTCCTCGTGTTATGACTGGCAAAGTCTGCCTAGAATCGCCACAGAAAAGCATTGTCATACCACCCATGGGCAGGTCATTTTGTATGATATCTCGCAAGGTTCTATCTACCGCTTCTACCACTTTACAGTTTGCCATAGTGCACTCGTCCCATATTACTAAGCAGCAATCACGGTGAACCTTTGCTTTGTCGCTGTTTCTATAAACATTAAAGACTGGGCTTTCCGTAAGATTCAAGTCAATCGGGATCTTGAACATTGTATGGGCGGTTTTGCCTCCGGGCAACAATGTGGCTGCTATGCCCGATGAAGCGACAGCAAGATCAATTTTGCTTTGATTGCTTATTTGGGCCAAGATGACTTTGGGGAGAAATGTTTTTCCCATCCCACCGGGTGCATCTAAAAACAGAATTTCTCCCAAAGTACCATCTACGCTATGACATACGCGATCGAATATCATACGTTGTTCCACTGTCAGACTCGAGACAACATTTTGCATTTTTTCGGCCAGTTCCACTGGATTATAGTTTATATCCGCCGCGTACTCCCTGTTAATGCGTTTCCCCGCCTAAAGCTGGTGCTGGCATACCATATTGAGAGACAGGATTACCCCCTGTTGATGTAACTATGTCTTGTATAGCCAGCAAACACTGATTCATATTACTTTCACGCAACCTGTCGTTCATTTCACCGTTATTGTTTAGTTGAAAAATTCCTGAAAAAGTCTTCAACTAATTCTTCCTGATATTTTTGCCACAACAGTGCAGCATCCGAAAGTCCACAAAAAAACAGCAAAATGGCAAACAAATTACGCAAGCCATTTGGAGTATCGCTGACGTAAGCTCCAGCCAAAGCGCCATCCCAATGCTGATCACCATCTAGCAAGTGACGCACTCGGCAAGCAGCCTGGTAAGTAGGATATTCAATATCGTCAACCTTTCCCAATTCGGCAAAAGAAGTAGGTCCTTGCACTGTATGTAGAAGTAAGTGTAAGTAATAGCATTCGGAGTTGTTTGGATGCACCGTAAAGACTCTTCCAATGATGTGTTCTTTTAAAATGCCGAGCTCACCATTTAGTGTTTTTGCGAAATCATCTGTTTCACAAAGTTGAAAGTATGCCAGCAAAATGGTTTGTCTTGTGTTTTCTAACCGCTCTGCCACATTTTCAGGGTTGAAGTACACCCGTTGCCCACCTTCAAGGTGAACATCAAGATGCATCACTGGCGGATGTCTCTCGTGAATGTGGAAGCTCAAAATGCACCTCAGAAGAGCTCATATATTGGCCAGATTGGAACCTGGTAACTTCGTTGTATTCATTATTATTTTTCAATGCAAAGTGGCCTGGTCACTACCCTTGTTGACATATTTACATATATATTTGATGGCTTTGATGCTGTTAAATATTTCGACGTTGATGTGAGCTTCAAATGTTCTTGATAACACCGGTAAATAGGGTAAAAACCCATCGATTGTCCAAAACAATTTCTTGACAATGTAACCTGACTGTAGCTGTGAAACCACCTTGTAGGTGATCTTCGACGATACAACAGATACCTGTTTTCCCCCAACATTGTTTGCTCTAATAGCGCTCCAGGGTACCTTTTAGATCAATGACCCTCCTGAATGAAAGGAGAGTTATCTATTTAAAGCGACACATGGCCCATGAACCATGTTTAAAATCCTCGTTTCAGTCAGGAAATTCAGCACTTATGACTGAGTCAACAGCATCGTGACTAATTTTTCTTGCAGCCACAGGAGAATGCGGCCGTTTGGCTAGCCAAGCTTTTGCCACTCAACGCTGTACATGAAACAAAGTGCTGAACTGAAAACTTTTCATGTCGATCATTGACTTTAGTTTTTTAGTTTTAAGTGGAAAACACTGGCTATAATATTAGGCCTATCATAAGACGTTTGTCCTGCGAGAAGTTCTTGGGAAATTTCGTACCACTTTGGATTAGTTTTGAATGTTATGAAAAGGTCAGGCCAGTGGTATTTTCGGACGTAGCAGAAAGCATTTTGTGCACGTTCATGCATGTAACGTGGACCACTGGTAAAACTGGATGGCAGGATAACTAATCGCCCTAAGTTTTCCACGTTATTATCTTGTTGCATGGTGTCTCGCAGATGCACGTAATCTTCAGTGCGTAATCGTGTCTGGTTAGTGCGTATGTACACTAAACGCTCCGTCTCTATTTTCACATACATGCCCACAATAAATAGGCTGGACAATCCTCGAAATCATTGCCAATAGATAAAACGATTACACCTTATCTGCAACAGGTATGAATAAAATCGCTG
Source organism: Rhinoderma darwinii (assembly GCF_050947455.1). Lineage (NCBI taxonomy): Eukaryota > Metazoa > Chordata > Amphibia > Anura > Rhinodermatidae > Rhinoderma > Rhinoderma darwinii. The sequence goes on from NC_134691.1 coordinate 236,364,038, forward strand.
GGCAGATATATTTTTATGAAAATTTGTTAGGAGTTAGTAGTAGGATTAACTTAGTAGAGTCCAAAATTGTACCCATCTTTGCCGGGGCAATAAATTAAAGGATATTGCAGGGCGTCGTAAGCTCTGTGTGTTTCAAAAATGTGTTGCAGGAGATCATCGTAAGTGCGCAACACGATGTCACACCTATCGCACTCCTGATCAACTAAAACTACTGCAACTTAATCTGTGACTGGGGCGTTATACCAGGCGCGGTGTTCAGCAACAGTACGTCTATCTGCGCTGATGATAATTTTGTGATCATTGCTTTGCCCCTGTGGAATAGACTATTGCAGCTTTGAAACTATGCACGTATGGATTCACTTGATGCAGCTAGTTTTGAAGTGGAGATATAAGGTTACTATTTAGTTATGGAAAGTTCTGCTTTCTGATATCGGCCTGTTCATTGTACTCTGATACTAAATAAATCTGAAGAAATTTTAGCTCATCTTGTGGTAGCAAAGATCCAATGAGATGGTAAACTTGGCCTTGCACCTTAAATGTTGGCTTGAATGGTCCCTCTGTAATTAGTTTTGCCCCAAAAGATGTCATTGGAATGCGCTGTTATATAAACGGATACCGTCTAAGAAGTTTTTTGATTGTGGATGGTCACCATTTAAAAGTTGTTTTATAAGCTCTGGAGGTTCTTGAAATTTTTCAATGTGAACTTTACCACTTGAACAACAGATTCCATTTGGTTCTTTTCTCCATTTGAGAGCACCGCAAAAATTGCAAATTACTACCATACCACCTACGGAAGCGAATTCAGCATAGTCAATCCTAGGGGAATACATAAAACCTGCTGTTTCCTTATTGACCCAAGGAACAACATAGTTTGCCACACCATACTCCTGAGACTCATCTGAATCTTCTGCTGAAATAGACATTCTATTAAGAGAGTGTCAAATTCGATCAGCCTCTAAGCGTGATTGACGTTGTTCTGCTGTTTCTGCTTGCCGTATTTCATCTACTCTTTCCCTCTCAGTCAATAAATAACTTTCATTATCTTGGCGCATGCTTTCATAATTCTCTCTAGCTGATTCCAATCGTCGTTAATATTGGTCTTCGCTTTCGAGAGCACTGGCATAGTTGTGACTTTTGCGATCGGCGGTTAATCGCGCTTCACGTTCTTCACTACTTTCAAGCTCTCGAGAGGCCGCTGTGCAAGCTCTCGGACAACTCAAGCGAGATTCTCTGTCGGTGAAAGTTTCAGACTCACGTGACGATGCATGGCGCTCTCGGTCAGCAGATAATCGCGCTTCGCGTTCCTCGTTACTCTCCAGAGACTGAGAGGCCCCCATGCGAGCACGCTGTGTACTTAGCTGAGACTCACTCTGGGTAGAAGTTTCTGATGCGCAAGTTCTGGCCTGACGTTCTTGAGCTGCAGTAAGTGTCGCCTCATGATCTTCTTCAGATTCTTGAGACCTAATTAGTCTCATTCTTTTTGCATTTCTGCTATATTGAGAAATATTTGATCTTTTTCTGGAAGGCATTTACTCTCTTGAGACCAAGAGGCCGCTCTCTGAGCCCTTTGAGACAACCAATCAGATTACAGATTTTTGAGGCAGCTCGTTGCATGAAAGCAGCGACGGATTGGTTGCTTTATCTCTCTTCTATGTGAAATGTCCAATGCAGACAAATGTCGAAACTGTTGTCTATAGCAACCAATCAGCTTACAGTTTAGATTCTTGTGAGGCAGCTTGGACAATGAAAGCAGAAACCTGATTGGTAGTTATATGTGCCTCCATTGTATAAAAAAAAAACAATATAGACGAAAGTTGGAGTTGTTGTCCTTAGCAACCAATCAGATCACAGCTGTAATTTGTCTGAGGTATCTTGAAAAATTTGCAGCAATCTGATTGATTGCAACTGGTGCCACCACTTAATATTACTAACCATCCTTGTATCTTTTTGGAATAAAATTGGAACCAAGTTTCCTTTTAAACTAAACTTTTTTGCGTCTGCGCTGGATCATTATCGCCATTTTCCTGTTTCTACCACCGTGTGCCAACACAGAGATCCGGGCGCAATCAGCAGTGAAAACCTGCTAAAGGTGAGCTGGAGGATATCTCCTACAAACATTTTCTATAGTAAAATTATCAGTTAGGGCTGCTGTAAAGACGGGGTAGGGAGACAGACAGGTGAGCCCTAATCTACCCGCCACTCAGTCCCTGCCTACTTGCAATGGCCCATCCTAGGCGACAGCGTACAACTGGGCGACGGTCCCTACTCTCACTATGTGCACGACAGATAGACAGACAAGGGTACAAAAAAGCTAAGGGAAAAGGGGCAGATGCCCACAGCAAAACCGTGAGCTACAAGAGTAGTGAACGAGCCGAGTCAAACCAGGAGTGTACGAGGTACCAAACGCAGAGCAGGAGAGTAGTCAGTAAAGCCAGGGTCAATATGAAGCAGAGGACAAATAGTACAAGTAGCAGCAGCAGAGCCAGGAAACAAGCAAAATCACAGGCAAAGGAGAAGCAGGAAATTAAGGTATAAATAGACAGAGGGCGGTAGCTATCTCCATCTGGCCAGGCTGTGATAGGCTCTCCCACTCCTCAGCCTCCCAGCCTGAGTGGTAGAAGAAGGAGTCAGTCTATCAGACTTAGGAGCAGGTGCAGACTGACTAACCACGGGCGTCGACACAGAAGCTGTGTCTGGCAGATCCTTTAGATTCCCCCCCCCTTTTATGAGGGGCCACTGGACCCTTTCTAGGTGGACCTGGCTTATTGGGGAACCGAAGATGGAACCTCCTGAACATCCCGGGCGGGTACCCAAGTCCTCTCCTCAGGCCCGTATCTTCTCCAATGGACCAAGTACTGGAGGGGGCCTTGGACCATCCTACTGTCCACAATCTTGGCCACCTCGAATTCTACCCCTTCAGGGGTGAGAACAGGGACCGGAGGTTTCCTCAAGGGAGCCAAGGACGGGGAGCAACGTTTCAGGAGGGAGGCATGAAGCACGTTGTGTATTAGAAAAGACGGGGGTAACTCCAGTCGGAAGGAGACAGGGTTAAGGACTTCAATTACCTTGTACGGCCCTATATGCCGGGGAGCAAATTTTTGGGACGGGACTTTAAGGTGCAAATTTTTAGAAGACAGCCACACCAGATCCCCGACCACAAACAAGGGGTTAGCAGAACGTCTTCTATCTGCCTGAGTCTTTTGTATGCTCTGGGACGCCTCTAGGTTCTTCTGAACCTGGGCCCAGACTGTGCACAGTTCCCGATGAACGACATCTACCTCGGGATTGTTGGAACCACCAGGTGAAACAGAGGAGAACCGTGGATTAAACCCAAAATTACAGAAAAAGGGGGAGACCCCTGACGAGTTACTGACCCGGTTATTAAGGGAAAATTCAGCGAGGGAAATGAAGGAGACCCAATCATATTGACAGTCAGAGATAAAACACCTTAAATATTGTTCTAGAGACTAATTAGTCCTCTCAGTTTGGCCATTAGTTTCAGGATGGAAGGCAGAGGAGAAGGACAGATCAATCTCCAACTTTTTACAGAAGGCTCTCCAAAACAATGAAACAAATTGTACCCCTCTGTCAGAAACAATATTGACAGGAACCCCATGGAGACGTAGGATGTGTTTGACAAACAAGGTAGCTAACGTCTTAGCATTGGGTAGTTTCTTGAGGGGCACAAAGTGGCACATCTTACTGAAGCGGTCTACTACAACCCACACCACCGACTTGCCTTGAGATGGAGGCAGATCGGTGATAAAATCCATGGAGATATGGGTCCAAGGTCTCTGGGGAATGGGCAAAGAACATAGTAAGCCCGCTGGTCGGGACCTGGGAGTCTTGGACCTAGCACAAATTTCACAAGCGGCGACGTAGGCCTTAACGTCTTTAAGCAACCCAGGCCACCAATAGTTTCTGGCAATGAGGTGCTTGGTACCCAGGATGCCTGGATAGCCAGATAGTGCAGAGTCATGATTCTCCCTGAGTACCCTTAGCCGGAATTGCAGGGGAACAAACAGCTTGTTCTCAGGAAGGTTTCCGGGAGCTGAACCTTGATCAGCCGCAATTTCGGAGACTAAGTCAGAATCCACAGAGGAAATGGTTATACCTGGGGGCAAAACACAAGCAGGATCTTCCTCCGAAGGAAGGATGGCCATGAAGCTACGCGACAGTGCATCAGCTTTAATATTCTTAGACCCAGCCCTATAGGTGACCAAAAAGTTGGATCTAGTAAAAAATAACGCCCATCGAGCTTGTCTCGGGTTTAGCCTCCGGGCAGATTCTAGGAAAACCAGATTTTTGTGGTCGGTAAGGACCGTTACCTGGTGCCTAGCCCCCTACAGGAAGTGGCGCCACTCTTCAAATGCCCATTTAATGGCTAAGAGTTCGCGGTTGCCAATGTCATAGTTACTCTCAGTGGGTGAGAACTTCCAGGAGAAGTAGGCCCAGGGACGGAGATGGGTGAGGGACCTGGTACCCTGGGACAAGACACCTTCACGATGAATGGCTCCATTAGGCTGAATCAGCACTGGGGCCGAGATAAAGCACTTCTTAAGGACCTCAAAAGCCTGGACTGCCTCAGGAGGCCAGTGGAGGAGATCAGCACCTTTGCGAGTGAGATCCGTAAGAGGCTTAGCGATGACCGAGAAGTTAGCAATAAATCTCCTGTAATAATTAGCAAACCCCAGGAAGCACTGTAACGCCTTCAGGGAGGCAGGTTGGACCCATTTAGCCACAGCCTGAACCTTGGCAGGGTCCATGCGGAATTCATGAGGAGTGAGGATTTGACCCAAAAATGGTATCTCTTGCACCCCAAACACACATTTTTTGGTTTTAGCAAACAGTTTGTTTTTCCGAAGGGCCTGGAGCACCTTCCTGACATGCTCAATGTGGGAGGACCAGTCCTTGGAAAACACCAGTATGTCATCAAGGTACACTACAAGAAATACCCCCAGGTAGTGTCTTAAAATCTCATTTATGAAATTCTGGAAGACCGCGGGAGAATTACACAACCCAAAGGGCATGACGAGGTATTCGAAATGACCTTCGGGCGTGTTAAACGCAGCTTCCACTTATCCCCCCTCTTTGATGCGGATAAAGTTATAAGCCCCCCGTAGATCAAACTTAGAGGACCATTGGGCCCCCTGAACCTGATTGAAGAGGTCAGGAATCAAAGGAAGGGGATACTGGTTCCTTACAGTGACCTTATTCAAGTTTCGGTAAGCGATGCACGGCCTAAGACCACCATCCTTCTTCCCTACGAAGAAGAAGCCAGCACCTACCGGAGAAGTAGAGGGGCGAATGTAACCCTTGTCCAGGCATTCCTGGATATACTCTCTCATGGCTTCACGTTCGGGACAAGAGAGATTAAATATCCTACCCTTAGGGAGCTTAGCTCCTGGTACCAAATCGATTGCGCAATCGTACTCTCTATGAGGAGGTAACACTTCGGAGGCCTTTTTAGAATAAACATCAGCGAAGTCCTGAACAAACGCAGGTAGTGTGTTCACCTCCTCAGGGAGAGAAATCAAATTAACAGAAAAACATGACGTCATGCATTCATTACCCCATTTGGTAACATCCCCAGTATTCCAGTTAAACGTGGGATTATGCATCTGCAACCAGGGTAGGCCTAAAACCAAATCGGACGATAATCCCTGCATCACCAGTACAGAGCACTGCTCCAAATGCATGGAGCCAACAAGGAGTTCAAAAACAGGGGTATGCTGCGTAAAATAACCATTAGCAAGAGGAGTGGAGTCGATACCCACTACCGGGACAGGTTTAGGCAATTCAATCAATGGCGTAGCTAGAGACATAGCCTGAATCCACAAAGGCATTGCCAGTAGCAGACCTACCACCAAAAGAGACCTGAAAGGGAAGCAAGATCTTATTAGGTTTCATATTTACGGGAAAATACCTGTGCGCCCAAGCGACCTCCCCGATGGTCACTTAGGCGTGGAAGTTTTCCGGCTGCTTATTCTTACGCCTAGGACAGTTGTTCACTTGATGCTTGTCATCCCCACAGTAGAAGCAGAGACCATTCTTCCTGTGGAACTTTCTACGTTGTTGGGGAGACACGGAGGCCCCGAGTTGCATAGGTTCATCCGAGTTTTCCGTGGAAGAACGAAGCAACGGCACCTCGGGAGCCATCATGGGGGAGCCAGAGGAGGAGGCACAAAAATGTTCAAGTCGTCGTTCCCTGAGACGTCGGTCAATACGTACCGCTAAAGCCATAACCTGATCTAGAGAGTCAGAAGAGGGATAGCAAACTAACAGGTCCTTCAGGGCGTTCGACAGACCCAATCTAAACTGGCACCTCAAGGCAGGGTCATTCCACCGAGAAGCTACACACCACTTCCTAAAGTCCGAACAGTACTCCTCAACGGGTCTCTTACCCTGACGTAAGGTCACCAGCTGACTCTCGGCCAAGGCAGTCTTGTCAGTCTCGTCATATATGAGCCCGAGAGCAGAAAAAAAAAGGTCAACAGAGGAAAGTTCAGGGGCGTCGGGAGCCAAGGAGAAGGCCCATTCTCGGGGCCCGTCCTGGAGCCGGGACATAATTATACCCACTCGCTGGCTCTCAGAACCTGAGGAGTGGGGCTTTAGACGGAAATAGAGCCTACAACTCTCCCGAAAGGAGAAAAAAGTCTTCCGGTCCCCTGAGAACCGGTCAGGCAACTTGAGGTGGGGTTCAAGAGGTGAGGAGGGGGGCACTACCAGGGTAGATTCATGCAGGTTGCCCCTCTGAGTCAGTGCTTGGACCTGTAGGGAGAGGCCCTGCATTTGCTGAGCCAGGGTCTCAAGGGGGTCCATAGTTGTGTCAGGGACCAGGGTAGAAAAGGTATATGGGCTTGTGATTATGTAAAGACGGGGTAGGGAGACAGACAGGTGAGCCCTAATCTACCCGCCACTCAGTCCCTGCCTACTTGCAACGACCCGCCCTAGGCGACGGGGTACAACTGGGCGACGGTCCCTACACTCAATAGGTGCACGACAGACAGATAGACAAGGGTACAAAGAAGCCGGGGAAATGGGGAAGTTGCCCACGGGAACACCGTGAGCAACAAGCGAGGTGAACAAGCCGAGTCAAACCAGGAGATGAGCGAGGTACAAAACGCAGAGCAGAAGAGTGGTCAGTAAAGCCAAGGTCAATAACAAGCAGAGAGTCAGTAGTTCAAGAAGCTGCAGCAGGGCCAGGAAACCAGCAGAGAAGAATCACAAGCAAAGGAGGAACTGGAAAGGTAGGTATAAATAGACAGAGGACGGGAGCTAGCTCCGTCTGGCCAGGCTGTGATAGGCTCTCCCACTCCTAAGCCTGCCATCCTGAGTGGTGGAAGATGGAGTCAGTCTCACAGACATAGAAGCAGGTGCAGACTGATTACCTATGGGCGTAGACACAGAAGCTGTGTCTGGCAGATCCTTTACAGGTCCTTTATTGGAGCAGATGCTTGCTTTGGTAGCAAAGTCCTGCAGGCTGTTGTCCCTCCCTGATGACTACTAGTCTAGTCTCACATGGGTGCTGTCATGAGCGATGGAAAAACAATAATTACTTACCGGTAATTGCTTTTTGGGGCTCATGACTACACCCTATATATTCCCTCCCTTATAAGATTTTATCTGGTACTGAGAGTCAGTTAACTCTATCCTTTCCTCCGTGTCGAGGTCTATAGGTAAGGGTTTGGCCTAGGTAGAATAGGGCTATAATATACCAGATTTCAGTCCCTTTCAGCTCTGCCTCTTGTGTTATCTATCAAGATAACTTTTAACTTTAAACACTCCTCCGGGTACTTGCTTTCTTGCAAATCACTGAAGTGTGGAGGGGGTGCGAACCTTTTTATCTCCTCAGGTTTCCTTTCCTGGGATGGGTGGTCTACTCGCATGGGTCCTATCAAAGATCCCACTACATATATGCCTCCTCCATACTCCAAAGTTCCAATGAAACAGGTGTTGGAGCGGCTGGCAAGCTGGCCTACTTTTCCAACTATAATAATGGGTGACTTTAATAATATTATGGACAAGGGGGTGGATAGGTTCCCGTCGGTAGTGGGAGGAGAGGGCTCGGGTCTAAAACAATTTGGGAAGTATATGATGGAAGCCGGGTTGACAGAGGTGTGGCCAGCAAAATGGCCCTCGACTAGTAAATTTTCTTGTGTTTCCTCATATATGGCTCATTGTCTAGGATCGACCTGATGTTCAGCAATAGCAGAGGTGTTCCGTGTATAGAGGGTGTGGAGTATTTACCTAGGTCACTATCTGACCACTCGCCTATGCTACTAAGAATCAGAGCTAGTCCGAATCTGGGAGGTTTGAGACAGACTTGGCAGTTGAATCCGTTCTGGATAAAGTTGGTAGACAAAAACAACATAGCCCCTCTTCTAAAGGAATATTTTGAATTTAATGTGGGTACGGTCCCCACGGATGTCTTATGGGATGCTATGAGATGGGATGCTATGAAGGCATATCTGAGAGTTATATACATTTGACAGATCACAGCTATCAAAACTAACTGGAACTGACGCAGAGGGTGACAGTCACGGAAGAAAGCCACATCGGAATAACACTGCAGACATGCTAGCTCATTGGAAGGAAGCCCAAATACTGTTACGGGAATATTTGATAGACCAAGCTGCTAATAAAAGACTCTTTTTAAAACAACAATACTATGAAGAGGGAGAGATGACTGGTAGACTTCTAGCTAATATAGCAAGACCTCAACGAGAAGGGGCGTTTATTCATCACTTACAAGATAGTGGTGGGAGGATGGTTAGTGAGAATAGTGACATACTAAGGGTCTTGAAGTCATTTTATATGGAGTTATATCGATCCAGGGTAGATTACTTGAAAGAGTATCTGGAGCAGATGTCGTGGGTTACATTGAAAGAGGAGGAGAGGGAGATGTTGGAGGGACCGATAACTATTGAGGAAGTACAGCAGGAGGTGAGGTCTACGGCAAATGATAAAGCTCCGGGGATGGATGGTATACCTACAGAGATATACAAAACGTATGTTGATGAGCTTCTGCCCAGTTTGCAGGGCAATTTTGAGAAGGGACATTTGCCACTGACGCTGTATGAAGCTGCAATAGTTGTTCTTCCTAAAGAAGGGAAGGATTCGGCGCGACCTGAATCTTATAGACCAATCTCCCTTTTAACATCTGACATAAAAATGTTAGCAAAAATTCCGGCTTGTAGACTGACAGGAGTGATGAATTCAGTCATATCTCCGGATCAGTCGGGATTTATGCCATCAAAATCCACGGCAGTGAATTTGCGTAGACTGTTCCTGAACATCCAGGCTGCTTTTGGGGGCCCCCATTCTACAGCTGTTCTATCCTTAGATGCCGCCAAGGCGTTCGATAGTGTAGAGTGGGGGTACCTATGGGCGGTGCTAGATAAACTCGGATTTGGGAGAAACTTAATCACTTGGTTGAAATTATTATATTATGAACCGGTAGCTAGGATAAGGGCTAATGGAATGATGTCTGACCCATTTTCTCTGGAGAGGGAGACGCATCAGGTCTCCCCGTTGTTGTTCACTCTAGCGATAGAACCTTTGGCTAGTATGGTGAGACAACATACAAACATAAAAGTCTTCAAATTTGGAGAATTGGAGGAACGTATAGTCCTATATGCGGATGATGTATTGCTGTTTCTGGGGAATGTAGAAAACTCCTTGCCTTAAGTTATGCGTGTTCTTGAACGTTTTGGCAGATTCTCTGGATTTTAAATTAATTGGACTAAGTCAGCTCTGTTACCGATCACACCACTGGTTACACCACTGGTCATAGGAGGGGTGACTATACCTTGCGTGAAGGAATTTAAATACCTGGCAATACGTGTCTCGGCGAGGGTACAGGACTTTATCGCTATGAATGTGCAACCCCTGATGGGTAGACTGAAAGATAAGATTAAGCTTTCACTTAGAGTTCCTTTGTCGGCTCTAGGCCGTGCAAATCTGATCAAAATGGTTCTTATGCGTCAGATTGTTTACGTTGTACATAACGCCCCAGTGTGGTTACCTAAATATTGATTTAGGAGGATACATAATTTGTTTAGAGATTTGGTATGTAAAAGGGGGATACCTAGGATCAATTTAGAAAAATTTCAATAGCCAAAAGAACAGGGAAGACTAGCACTACCAAATGCTTGGGTGTATTATTTGGCGGCTCAACTACAACTCCTTAAGGGATGGAAAGATAGTGACCTGTGGAATTCAAGTGGTAAATTGTATGATGGAAGCACTGGACTCCCATAAACTGAGGAGGGAGGCTGAGAGTAAACCAACTCTATTGATTTACATAAAGTGTGGTGGGAATGCAAAAATTTTTGGGAGTTACAGGGTGCTCAAATTATAAGCCAATATTGAATAACTCGTATCTCTGGGAATTCGCTACACTGGAAGGCTTTCAGGAGTGGGAGCAAAAAGGGGTTAGATTGGTTTGCCAGCTATATGAAGATGGGGTTTTCAAGTCGTTTTCTCAATTGCAGGAGGGTTTTGATCTTCCTAATAGATTATTCCATCAATACCTACAGCTGCGGCATGCAGCTCAAACACAGGCTAGGATGATAGATTTGAGCTGCTCTACATTGGGTGTAGTGGAACATGTTCTGGGAGCTGAGGGCACGAAGGGTATTATATTTTTGGTGTATAGCACCTCACTCACTAAAATATTCAGAGATCCTCTGGCAGAGATAAAAGGTAAATGGAAATGTGATGTAGGCCCCCTTACTACTGAGGAATGGGGAGAAATACTGGAGTCTCCAAAAGAGATATAGGACGCCCAAGGTGTTATGGCAAATGCGGATTAGGTCATCAGCGGAGTACCCTAGATGCTCGACTGACGAGGCTGACTTAAAACATATGTTTTGAGATTGCTCAGCTCTAAATGGGTACTGGTGGGCGGTCAAGGATATGCTTACTAGGGTGTATGGGAGGGATATCCCGCTAGATCCTAATGTCTACCTTCTGGTTTGCGTGGGGGGGGAGGGGGTGATTAGGCTGAAATGCTATCCCTTAAAAAGGTGCTATATCATGCAAGAAAGCTGATTGCAAAATATTGGTTACAAAGGGATCCTCCTGGCTTAACTCAGCTAGTAAGCTATGTCAATCATACTATATATCTAGAAAACGGATATATCTTAAACGTGGGGCATTGCAAAAATATGAAAAACATTGGGGAAAATGGCTGCAGACTCATGGCTTGGTTGGACCGGACGGGATCTAATATGGTCCTATAATGAATGCATACACTCTGGAATATAATGTGGCAAGATAGTCGGTTCAGACAGAATTGGAGGGTACTAAGTACTGCGGTCGAGAAGGTGGGGTTGGTTTGATTTGGGGGGTGGGGGACAGGTGTTCATGGATGGTGTGTACGGATACATACAGATGTGTCACGAGGTTTAATTATGCTGATAAACCGGGAATGTGAGCTGGTATGGGCAATTTCATTTCTGGAGATTCCTAACTGTGACCTAATAGACGGGATTGACATATTACGTAGATGTAATATTGGAGATTAAACTTTTGTATTGTATGTATCAGCTGTATTATCTGGTGTCGAGTTGTAATAAAATAAAAAGTTGCCTGATTTAAAAAAAAAATATCCCACTACAGATAAACTCCTATATATCATCCTTGTCTATCTACCGTATTGTACCCTTAGCTCCCAACCCCCCCCCCACCAAAAACCAAGCCTCTGAATGTTATGTGGCTGATGCCATCCACAATGACTAATCCCATCCCCCCCCCCCAAAAAAAAAGAAGAAACCAACAACATATCCATCTTTCTCTCCACCCCTCCCCTCCACTTCTCCACGAATGAATACATCCAACATCCTATTGCAACCAGCTTCCCCACAACTCCTCAAACTCTACCTTCCTACTGTTTGCTAGGTAGTAGATTTTTTCGTATTGTATAATCATCCTAACATATTTCCTCCAGCAGTTTCCCGTGGGTGGACCTTGCTTCATCCGTTTAAACATAATGGTCTTACGCGCCCAATATAGCAGTTTCAATCTGACTTCTTTCTTGATATCCATTATACCCTTATGTCCGTCACAATCCATTACGCAAATAACCGGATCCCAGGGGATTTCCCCCCCATATCTCTCCCCAATTTCTTTAAGGATGTCCTCCCAGAATCTGTTTATTTGGGGACATGACCACAACATATGGATTAAGTCTGCCTCTTCACCTGCACACTTAGGACAATTTGCTTTCCGATCTGTAAACCTTTTAGCTAACCTATATGGTGAATAATGCACCCTATTAACAATTAAGAGTTGTGTGATCCTAAGCTGAGGTCCATGGGATAGTTTAGGAATATTTCCAAGTATTCTCTTCCATTGGAGCTCTCCTATCTCCCCATATCTTGTATCCATCTCACCTGAACAGGGATTAGAATGGTTCCACTCTTTTTATCACTCATTACATTATATATCTTTGAAAGTCTCACTATCCTACCACATTCCTCTATTCCCAACATCAAGGTTACAAAGGGGTTTTCCTCCAAATCCTCGGTCATTTCCCTCCATTTATAACCAAGTGCATGTCTGAACTGTAAAAACCATAAACTGTCTTACTCCTCAAGTCCATATTCCCTAGCTAGCTCATGGAACAGTTTTAGTTCTTCTTTAAGGATCTGTCCTAATTTATATATCCCCTTCTGCTTCCAAAATTTATACTCATTAATAAAATAATCATCTCCCATATTTGTATTCCCCCATATAGGTGTGCTTTTATAGTAACCATCCGCTTCCAGTCTCTTAGCTACTACTTTCCATACCATATTATACATATAGAAAGAGAGAAACTCAATCCTGTATCTTCTACCCATTCCAGAATTTCAAGCACATTATAATTCTGCCAGATTGGGAATCTATAACCTAGGGCCCTAACCCAAACACTATCAATTTTTGTATTAATAATCATATTAACTTGCGCAGCCAAAAAATAGTCTCTCATTGCTGGGATTGCCAAACCACCGCTATCAACCGGTTTCCTCAGCTGTTCAAGTTTTATTCTAGAACGTTTCCCCCTCCAAACCAAATCTGAGAACAAACTATCAACAATTTTAAATATCGCTTCTGCCAACCAGATCGGACTAGTTATCAAAACATTTAACGTTTTTGGGAATAAAATCATTTTAATCAGCACCACCCTTGCAGCCAACCTTATATCCAGTTTTTTTCCATATCTGAACCTTTTCTCTTATATATTTCAAGAGTGGGGCTACATTTAACTTTTTTGTACTCCTTTATATCACTAGAGACGTTAATCTCCAGATATTTAACGTAATTTATTTTTGCTATTCTTTTTAACTGCCCTATGTTCCTTTTCATCAATCGGTAAGATAAAAGATTTTTCCCAGTTAATACCCACACCTGAAATTCTATAGAATTCATAAAATAGGTTAAAGATAATCCCAATAGAATCGTGTGTACCCAAAAACAATAAAACATAGTCCGCGAACAGTGCTATTTTCTCTTTCTCCCTGCCATAACTATAACCCACTGTTTCTTCTGGGCTTTTTCTTACATAACTTGCCAATGGCTCAATTGCTAGGTCAAAGAGCAAAGGGTTTAGAGAACAGCCCTATATAGTTCCTCTATCAGAGTTAAATGGATCCAATATTGTGCCATTTATAGATATCCTTGCCATTGTTCCAGTATAAAAAATGTTATCCACTTTAGGAATTTTGGACCTATTCCGATATACCTCAACACATCCCACATAAAATCCCACTCAAAAAAATCAAAGGCCTTGGCTGCATCAAGCGACAATATTACTCTTTCCCCCAGATTGTCCGGCATTAGCTGAATATTCCAGTATAATCTGGATACGTTATCCATTGTAGATCTACCCATCATAAAACCAGCCTGATCACTGTGGATTAGATCCCCCACTACTTCTTTTAAACTTGTTGCCAGAACCATAGCCAAGATCATAGCATCTGTATTCATTAACGAGATTGGTCTATATGCGTCCAAAGATAATGGATCCTTTCCCTCTTTTAGAATAAGTATTATCATCACTTCCCTCATAGACTCAGGTAAAAGACCAACCTCAAATGCTTCCTCATATATAACTAATAGTTCTGGCAACAGGATTTCCAGATATTTTTTTATAAATCTCAAATGGAAGTGAGTCCAAACCTGGGGCCTTTTCATCTGAAAATGCAACCAAGGCCTTTTCCAATTCCTCCAAGGAAATTAGTGATTCCAGACATTCTTTTGTTTCCTCAGTCAAGAAAGGCTGCCCTGATATCAATAAAAACGCAGCATTCTCCTCTTTTGATCCCTTCCCCATTGAGAGATAAATATTCTTAAAATAAGAGAGAAAAGTCAATCCCACCTGTTCTGATTCCACCACAATTTCCTCCTTATCATTCTTTATAGCGGAGATACATATACTATTTCTTTGGGATTTAATAATCCCAGCCAATTTTTTCCTGGGGTTCCTATTTCTATAGCAACACCATAATTCATAAAGAGTTGATCCTGCTGAGCTTTAAAAAACAAGTCATTTTCATAGTTTTCTATTGCCATTTGCCAGTACTCTAGTTTTTCCCTAGATGAAAAGGACAGAGCTTCTTTTTCACTTTGACTAACTTTCTCCTTCAGGACTAGTTCCCCTTGTTTATTTTTCTTATTATAGTAACTAATTCCTCTGATCAGTGCCCCTCTCAAATATGCCTTCATAGCATACCATACAATCAATTGTGAGGCTGTGTGCCTATTAAATATTAGAAACTCAGCTAACCAAGTTTCAATAGTACCCAGTGAATCAATTACTTGAATCCAAAATGGATTGAATGAAAATATTTTTATATTATGAGAAAAAAGGGGAGGCACAAAATGTAAAAAAGGATTGTTTAGTACAATGGTCCAGCCATCTGTTATGTACATGGGCTAGTACACATAAAGCTGCATAAGCCGGTCACCAGACAGTATCTGAGTATGACAGATATAAAGTGCATTAGGGTGTAAGGAGTTTGGGGAATAATGTTAAATAAATTAGTCAGGTTCTGATGATTAATTAATAAAGAGGCAAAGGAAAGGAATCAGACTAGGGAAAGTGATTGGCCTAATAGATGTGAAAGATGTGTTTTCAGGGCACGCTTAAAACTGTGAATGTTGGGAATTAATCTTATTGTCCAGGGTAGAACGAGAAAAATCTTGGAGAAGGGAGGTTTGGATTATGGACAATGTTAATCCCAGGTCATTGGCAGAATGTAGAACACTTGTAGGGTGGTAGAGATATGGGTGGAGATGTAAGAAGGTGCAGCACTATAGAGAACATTGTGGCTGAGTAATAAGTTAAAATTGTATTCTACAGCGAATGGGCAACTAGTGCATTGACTGGCACAGGGTAGAGGTATTGGTGAAGGGGTTGGTCGGAAAGATGAGCCTGGCTGCTGTATTCAGGATACATTGGAGAGAAATGAGTTTAGTGTGGGTTGAGGGGGGCGGGAGACCGATTAGTAATGAGTTACAGTAGTCAGGATGAGAAGGAATCAGAGCAATAAAGAGAGTTTTGGCTGTTTCCACAGTAAGAAAAGGGCTGGAGATGTTTTTGAGGTGAAGGTGACAGGAGCATGAAAGTGATTGAATATAAGGAGTAAAGGGAAGATCTGAGTCAAACATAACCCCAATATAGCGGGCATGCTGCCTAGGAGTTATGGTAGTACCACACACTGTGATGGAGATATCAGGTTTAGGTAGGTTAGTGGATGATGGAAACACAAGAAATTTGTTTTTGAAAGGTTCAGTTTCAGATAGAGAGAGGACATGACGTTAGAGAAGGCAGACAGACAATCACTGGTGTTTTGTATTAGAGTAATGATGATGTCATGGGAAGAGGTATATAATTGAGCATCATCAGCATAGAGATGGTATTGGAAGCCAAGTCTTCTCATAGTTTGTCCAATATGGGCCGTGTAGAGAGAAAAGA
Source organism: Rhinoderma darwinii (assembly GCF_050947455.1). Classification (NCBI taxonomy): domain Eukaryota; kingdom Metazoa; phylum Chordata; class Amphibia; order Anura; family Rhinodermatidae; genus Rhinoderma; species Rhinoderma darwinii. The sequence continues at coordinate 236,380,002 of NC_134691.1, forward strand.
GGAGCAGACCTAGGACTTATCCCAACATCAATGGGAAGAGGAGAAGAAGTAGAACAAAGCACATGATACCCCAAAGAAGCAGTCAGAGAAATAGGAATTAAACCAAGATAGAGCAGTGTCCTTAAAAACCAATAAAGTGGAGCATATTGAGAAGGAGTTGGTGGTCTACAGTGTCAAGCTCTGCAGAGAGATGCAGAAGAATCAATAGAGTATAGTTGCAGTTAGATTTAGTCAGGAGATCATTTGAGAATTTAGTAAGGGCAGTTTCTGTAGAGTGTAGAGTTTAGAAACCGGATTGTAAGGGCTCAAGAAGAGAGTTATCAGAGAGAAAACGGATTAGGTAAGAGTAGACCCAAGCATTCCAAAAGTTTAGAGATCAAGGGGAGATTAGAGACAGGTCGGTACAGGGGCGTAACTAGGAAAGACCGGGCCCCATAGCAAACTCTTGACCGGGGCCCCCCCGGGTGCTACAAGCAGCCCCCCTTATAAAAAGTGCCCCCTGTAGAATGTGCCATACAGCCCCCTGTAGACAGTGCTATATAGCCCCGCCTAAAGACAGTGGCACACCCCATTTGTAGATAGCGCCCCACCTCCCCCTTGTAGATAGTGCCATACAGCCCCCCTGTAGATATTGCCATAAAGCCCCCACTGTATATAGCGCTATACAGCTCCCACTGTATACAGGGTGGGCCATTTATATGGATACACCTAAATAAAATGGGAATGGTTGGTGATATTAACTTCCTGTTTGTGGCACATTAGTATATGGGAGGGGGGAAACTTTTCAAGCTGGGTGTTGACAATGGTGGCCATTTTGAAGTCGGACATTTTGTATCCAACTTTAGTTTTTTCAATGGGAAGAGGGTCATGTGACACATCAAACTTATCGAGAATTTCACAAGAAAAACAATGGTGTGCTTGGTTTTAACATTACTTTATTCTTTCATGAGTTATTTACAAGTTTCTGACCACTTATAAAATGTGTTCAAAGTGCTGCCCATTGTGTTGGATTGTCAATGCAACCCTCTTCTCCCACTCTTCACACACTGATAGCAACACCGCAGAAGAAATGCTAGCACAGGCTTCCAGTATCCGTAGTTTCAGTTGCTGCACATCTCGTATCTTCACAGCATAGACAATTGCCTTCAGATGTAAGTTTCTTTGTTCATATATACAGCATCAGAACAAAGCTCAGTACATATATACAGCACTAAAACCAAGCTCAGTACATAAATACAGCACAAGAACCAAGCCCATACATATATACCACACCAGAACCAACCTCAGTACATAAATACAGCACCAGAACCAACCTCAGTACATAAATACATCCCCAGAACCAAGCTCAGTACATATATACAGCACCAGAACAAAACTCATTACATATATACACAGCACCAAAACCAATCTCATACGTATTTACAGCACCAGAACTAAGCTCAGTACTTACATACAGCATCAGAACAAATACAGCACAATTTAGTGCCACCCCTGCCGTATAGGTTTGTACGGCGTAAAACTACAACTCCCAACATGGCCCGAACAATGGTGAGGATATGCTGGGAGATGCTGTTTCACCAAAAAAAATCATATCATATTCATACCACCCATCATCTCGCTGCAGATCATACAGTGACTACAGTGCTGATTAGAGGCAGAATAAACATTTACATTAAGTGACTCACCGGTGACGTCTCAGATTCTAGATCTTTTCTTCTCCCACCGGTCCAGAGCTCTATGATGGATTTCAACCGGCCATGACCCATTTCTGCCGTTTTACGCTCAGATATCTTCAGCTTCTCATTTTTAAAACATTTCTGCACCTATAAACAAAGTTAAAATTCTCAACACCTCTTGCACCTCTAACTATAATAGCGCCATATACTGTTTATAATAATACACTGTCACACACACACACACCATGCCCCCTGTAGTTTGTGCCCCCATAGCCACCGTGCTGCCCTACATATTGCTTCCCCTATAGGTAGTGCTCCACGTATAGCCCACCTCTGTAGACAGTGCCCTACATATAGCTACCCTGTTGCTAGTGCCCCACAGGTAAACCCACCACTGTATATAGTGTCCCACATATAGCCCACCCCTATAGAAAGTGACTAAAAAATAGCTCCCCTGTAGATAGTGCTCTACATATAGCCCACCCCTGTATAGTGTCTCACATATAGCTCCCCCTGTATATAGTGCCCCACATATAGACCACCCTGTAGATAGTGGCCCACATATAGACCACCCCGTGTAGATAGTGGCCCACATATAGACCCCCCTGTATAAAGTGGCCCACATCCCCACATATAGACCCTCCTGTAGATTGTGCCCCCACATCCCCACATATAGACCACCCCTGTAGCTAGTGCCCCACATCCCCACATATAGACCCCCCTGTATATAGTGGCCCACATATAGATGACCCCCCTGTAGATAGAGCCCCCACTATAGATAATGCCATTAACAGTTTTATGAGAAAAAAACCTGAAACGTACTCACATGATCCCGTTCCTGTTCGCTGGCGATGCAGATCTGCTCTCCTCTGAGCGGGTCTGCAGGAGCTGAACGAGCATCGCCCAATGACGCTGATTGGCGGGGCAGAATGACTTGCCCCGTCAATCAGCGCCTTTCAAGTATGGAAGCGGCGCGATGACGTCATTGCGCCGCTAGCCAATTAGCGTCATTGTAGTGGCTCCGGTGCTAGCGACGCCTACAGGCATGAGAGGGCCTGTGTCGCCTGGCCCATACTGGTTGGAGGCTCGGCGGCGCGGGCCCCATAGTAACGCTGCTACTGCTGTAACGTCTGCTAGCGGCGCAACCGAGTGTATGGGAGGCGTGTTGGCTGGTGGCACAGGCCCCCTCAAGCCCCGGGCTCCGAAGAAGCCGCTACGGCTGCTACCGCGGTAGTTACGCCACTGGGTCGTACTTACCAGCGCAGGACAGGTCAAGAGATGTTTTTACCGTAATGGAGTTATAACGGCATGTTTAAAAGAGGAGGGAAAGCTCCCCGAAGAAAGCGAGAGGTTAAATATTTTAGTCAGGTGACTAGTGATAGCTGGGGAGAGAGACTGGATGAAGTGTGAGGGAATAGGGTCACTAATGCAGGTGGTAGGACAAGAAGAAGAGAGGAGCCTAGAGCCTTCTTCTTCTGCTATTGGGGAAAATGCGGAAAGGAAAGAAGAGGAGGGAAGGAGATTGATGCTACTGTGAGACTCGGAGACAATATCATGCTGGATGTTGTCCATTTTAACTTTATAATAAATGGCCAGGTCTTCAGCACTGAGATCTGTGACATCTGAACTTTCGGACTAAAAAGGGAGTGAAAAGTACCAAAGAGTTGGTAGTATGGAAATGAGAGAGGTGAAATAGATTTGTATGGCACAATAAAGGGCAGAGTTGGAAGCTTTGAGCATGAGTTTGTAATGGAGGAAATCTGCTGACATGCGTTTTTCTCCACAGACATTCGGCACACATCGAGCGCCGCTGATGAAAGCGAGATTGAGGCGTGTGCCAAGGTTGTCGCTGTCTGTGTCAGGACGTTCGGAGTCTAATAGGGGCTGCTTCATCCAATGCATTTTCAACCAACTGAGTGAAATAATTGTCTTGAATTGTGGATTGAAACTTCCAGCCCAATTAATGTCAGGATAGTACAAATCCCCATAATAAGGACCCCATTATTATTTGCTAGTTTTACTTTTTGTTGTAGCATTTCATCCTCAGTTTGCTATTTTTGGTGGCTTATAGCAAACTCCAATTAGTAGTTACGGTTATTAACCACTACATGGATATTTACCAATAATGACTCCACATTATCACAGTCTCCCCCAATGTCTTCATTCAGGACTGGTCTTAGATTGGATTTTACAAACAGACAAACCCCTCCGCCTTTTTTATCTTTTCTATCCCTTCTAAATAAGGTCTAGTCCTCCACATTTGTTACCCAGTCACGGCTTTTATCTAGCCAGCTATCTGTTATGCCCACTACATCATAATCCATGTCAGTCATTAGAATCCCCAACTCGATTATTTTAGTTGCAAGACTTCTTGCAATTTCCAGCATACATTATATCTTACAAACACCTTTATTTTTCTTAGGTCCACATTTATTCCTATTTACCTCCCTACTTGCCTTGCTAACCCCTCCTCCACCACTAAATCCCCATTAACCCTTGCCATATCCCCCTCCCTATCTACTCTATCTAACCCCGTTTTTGTATCACCACCCTCCCTCCCCACTGTGGTAGACAACACAGATATGCACATGTGTCTCACAAGTCAGAACAATTGAGTAGCATATTTCTATAACTTATAATATGACAAATTACAGAATAAAGACTACAGTTCATTCCTTTTTGAAATTTCATATATAACTCTACATAAAATGTGTAATGTCTTTATTATTTTGTAATCTTCTCACTAAAATACCTTACAATTGTTGCATTTTACCTATACTGTAAAAAACAAACACAGGCTGGGAGGGCAAAAACATTTAATCTTAAGAAGGTCAACTTCCCCAGGATGAGGGCTGCAATTCAGGATTTAGACTGGGAAGAACTAATGTCAAATAATAGCACAAATGATAAATGGGAGATTTTAAAATCTACTTTGTATAATAATAGTGCAAAATTTATTCTTATAGGTAACAAGTATAAACGACTAAAATTAAACACCACATGGACCTTCTGTAAAAAGGGCAATACATGACAAAACAATTCTGAGGGTACAGCTGTAGCCTTTGTAAATTATAAAGAGCTTAATAAAATCTGCAAAAAAGTTATAAAATCAGCAAAAATACAAAATGAAAGGCGGGTGGCCAAGGATAGCAAAACAAACCCAAAAATTATTCAAGTATATAAATGCAAAAAAAGCCAAGGTCTGAACATGTAGGACCCCTAAATAGTGGTAATGGGGAGTTGGTCACAGGGGATCAAGAGAAGGCAGAGTTACTAAATGGGTTCTTTAGCTCTGTATATACAACAGAAGAAAGAGCAGCTGATGTAGCCGGTGCGAGTGCTGTTAATATATCAGTTAATATACTGAATTGGATCATTGGTCCAATGGTCATTGATACCACTGTGTCCAGGTCAAATGTTCCATTTCTGATGTGCACTTCTTTAAACGATAATATCTTTGCAACCGCTTTGAATGTCTTAACTGTTTTTACATTGTTTTTTTTTTTTACAAGATTTATGAGGCTTTCATTTTCTAGATTAGATGAATTAATTCCATGTTTTTAATTTTTATTATTAGCAGTAGAGATGAGCGAACTTATCAAAAGTTCGGTTCGGCTAGTTCGCCGAATTTCACAAAAAAGTTCGGTTCGGACCGAACTAGTTCTGACCGAACCTGTCACTTACGTGCGCCGAGCATGCTACTGTCCAGGGTGCTGATAGAGTTAATGGGCTGCACTAACTCTTTCAGCAACCTTCACAGTACATGCTCGGCGCGCGGAAAATACCATTTAAAATGTAATAAAAAAATAAAAATTATACGTTCGTACTTACTTTCCTCCTGTCCGGCCTCCAGCGATGACGTTTCATCCCTTTCGCCGCTGCAGCCAATCACAGGCTGTAGTGGCGGTCACGCACGTCAGGATGACGCTTCATCCCACGTGACCGCCTCTGCAGCCAATCACAGGCTGCAGCGGCGACATGAATGAAACGTCATCGCTGGAGGCCGGACAGGAGGAAAGTAAGTATGAACGTATTATTATTATTTTTTGGCATGTATGTATGTATGTATGTATGTATGTATGTATGTATGTATGTATGTTGGCATGTATGTATGTTGGCATGTATGTATGTTGGCATGTATGTATGTATGTATGTTGGCATGTATGTATGTTGGCATGTATGTATGTTGGCATGTATGTATGTTGGCAAGTATGTATGTATGTTGTCATGTATGTATGTTGTCATGTATGTTGGCATGTATGTATGTTGGCATGTATGTATGTATGTTGTCATGTATGTATGCTGTCATGTATGTATGTATGTTGTCATGTATGTATGTTGGCATGTATGTATGTATGTATGTTGGCATGTATGTATGTTGTCATGTATGTATGTATATCTGTGCATGTATGTTGGCATGTATGTATATATGTGCATGTTTGTATGTATATTTGCATGTATATATTTGCATGTATGTTTGCATGTATGTATTTTTGCATGTATGTTGTCATGTATGTATGTATGTTGTCATGTATGTATATATGTGCATGTGTGTATGTATATTTGTATGTATGTATGTATGTTTGCATGTATGTGTGTTTGCATGAATGTATGTTTGCATGTATGTATGCATGTTTGTATGTATATTTGCATGTGTGTATATATATATATATATGTATGTATGTTGTCATGTATGTATGTTGTCATGTATGTTGGCATGTATGTATGTTGGCATGTATGTATGTATGTATGTTGTCATGTATGTATGTATGTTGTCATGTATGTATGTTGGCATGTATGTATGTATGTATGTTGGCATGTATGTATGTTGGCATGTATGTATGTATATCTGTGCATGTATGTTGGCATGTATGTATATATGTGCATGTTTGTATGTATATTTGCATGTATATATTTGCATGTATGTTTGCATGTATGTATTTTTGCATGTATGTTGTCATGTATGTATGTATGTTGTCATGTATGTATATATGTGCATGTGTGTATGTATATTTGTATGTATGTATGTATGTATGTTTGCATGTATGTGTGTTTGCATGAATGTATGTTTGCATGTATGTATGCATGTTTGTATGTATATTTGCATGTGTGTGTATATATATATGTATGTATGTTGTCATGTATGTATGTATGTTGTCATGTATGTATATATGTGCATGTATGTTGGCATGTATGTATATATGTGCATGTGTGTATGTATGTATATTTGCATGTATGTATGTTGTCATGTATGTATGTATATATGTGCATGTATGTTTGCATGTATGTTGGCATGTATATATACATGTGCATGTTTGTATGTATATTTGCATGTATATATGTTTGCATGTGTGTATGTATGTTTGCGTGTATGTATGTTTGCATGTATGTATGTTTGCATGTATGTATGTTGTCATGTATGTTTGTATGTATGTTGTCATGTATGTATGTATATATGTGCATGTATGTATGTTTGCATGTTTTTATTTTTGCATGTATGTTTGCATGTATGTTTATATATATGTGCATGTATGTAATTATGTTTGCATGTATTTATGTTTGCATGTATATTTGTGCATGCTTGTATATATGTATGTATGTATCTTTGCATGTTTGTTTGTATGTATGTATGTTTTCATGTGTGTGTGTATGTATGTATGATAGTTTGCATGTATATGTGTGTATGTTTGCATGTATGTATATTTGCATGTATATATGTGCATGCTTGTATGTATGTTTGTATATATGTATGTATGGCCATGTATGATACTGTCTGCTGGCGCCCTGTATCTAAGTCAACTTCACGGCAGGCTTCTATACATGGTATAACAGTCAGTATCACACATTAAACTGAATCTAAGCCTACGACATGTTTTATTTCATTATTTATTTTTTTTTACAGGTTTGGTGTTTGGACTACGTCGGTTTCGAGGACTACTTAGATGACGCTTTTTTTTTTCTACAATAAAATGGTTAATGAGGGTTGTTTTGGGGGTGCTTTATTTCAATAAAATATTTTATCTATATCTTTGTCTTTTTCTTTTCAAATTTTATTATTACCACTTTAGTAATGGCCGCTGTCTGAGTGACAACATCCATTACTAATGCGAGGCTTAGTGTTAGCCGGTGCAGAGGCTAACACTAACCACCATTATTACCCCGGTACCCAAAACCACCAGGGGTGCCGGGAAGAGCCAGGTACGATCCAGTACCCGACCATCTGTTGTGATGGTCGGGCTCTGGGGCGGCCGCAGGCTGGTATTATGAGGCTGGGAAGGGCCAAAAACAGTGGACCTTCCCACCCTTGTAATGCTAGGCTGCTGCTGCTGTGTTGTGTCTGGCTGGTTATAAAAGTGGGGGGGACCCCACGTCATTTTTTTAAATTATTTATTTATTTACATTTTTTTTTTTAAAAAGACATGGGGTTCCACCCAATTTATCATAACCAGCCACATACAACACAGTGTTATTAGCCTGGGAATGGACAAAACCAGTGGCCCTTCCCACCCATGTAATGCCAGACTGCTGCGGCCTTGTATATGGCTGGTTATTAAAAATGTGGGGGACCCGTCTATTGCTAAATTTGTTAAATTCCAAAAAAAAAACGACGTGGGGGTCCCCCCCATTTTTATAACCAGCCCGATACAACACAGCAGCAGCAGCCTAGCATTACAAGGGTGGGAAGGTCCACTGATTTTGGCCCTTCCCAGCCTCATAATACCAGCCTACGGCCGCCCCAGTACCCGACCATCACAACAGATGGTCGGGTACTGGATCGTACCAAGCTCTTCCCGGCACCCCTGGTGGTGGTGGGTACCGGGGTAATAATGGGTGGTTAGTGCTAGCCTCTGCACCGGCTAACACTAAGTACCGCCTTAATAATGGACGCTGTCAATCAGCCAGCTACCATTATCTAGGCACTAATAAAGTTTGAAAAAAAAACACAAAGACAATTCTTTTTTATTGAAATAAGAAATCCCCAACAAAACCCTCGTTAACCATTTTATTAAAATTTGAAAAAACGCAGATCTACGCAGTAGTCCAACGAATCGAAGATGTAGTCCAATCGGTACATCAAAATCTGCAACAACATAAAAAAACAGTTATCAATGTGAACAATACCAATACTTCTACTCACCTACACACATATATACACGCACACACAAACAAACAACCATACACAGACACACACATATATACACAAACACAACAAGATATACACACACATAAACAGACAAACACACACATATACACGAACTCACACATATACAAACAAAAACACACATATCCAAACACACACACACACACAGTTATACACACATACACGAACACATATACACAAACACATATACAAACAAAAACACACATACCCAAACACACATACCCAAACACACATATCCACAAACACATATACACAAACACACCCATATATACACACAAACACACACCCATATACACACATATACACATATACAAAAACACACACAAACATCTACACACAAACATATACACAAATACACCCATATATACACAAACATATACACAAAACACATATACACAAACACACCCATATATACACACACACATATAAAAACAAAAACAGACAAAGTCACATACCCAAACACACATATATACACAAACACGGTTTCTTTTAAATGCTGCTGGGGAACCCGCTCGATCCACTATATAAGGCTGCGCTACAGTGCAGCATTTAAAAGAAACAGGATCCTGACCTGTCCATAGAGTTTAAGGCAGCACAGAGTATTTCAGGAGATGAGCGTGCAGATTCAGTGCTGCTGCGAACTCTGCTCTTACCATTACGTAGCTCTCAGTCTGTTACCTCTCCTCCACTCCTGTCCTCCAGAACACCTTCACATGATTGGCAAGTCACCACGTAATGGTAAGAGCAGAGTTCACAGCAGCACAGAGTATTTCAGGAGATGAGCGTGCGGATCTTGTGCGGGGTGGTGACTTGCCAATCATGTGAAGGTGTTATTGAGGACAGGAGTGGAGGAGAGGTAACAGACTGAGCTACGTAATGGTAAGAGCAGAGTTCACAGCAGCACTGAATCTGCACGCTCCTCTCCTGAAATACTCTGTGCTGCTGAGAACTCTGTTCTTACCATTACGTAGCTCAGTCTGTTACATCTCCTCCACTCCTGTCCTCTATAACACGTTCACATGATTGGCAAGTCACCACCACGCACAAGATCCGCACGCTCATCTCCTGAAATACTCTGTGCTGCTGTGAACTCTGCTCTTACCATTACGTGGTGACTTGGCAATCATGTGAAGGTGTTCTTGAGGACAGGAGTGGAGGAGACGTAACAGACTGAGAGCTACGTAATGGTAAGAGCAGAGTTCACAGCAGCACTGAATCTGCACGCTCATCTCCTGAAATACTCTGTGCTGCCTTAAACTCTGTGGACAGGTCAGGATCCTGTTTCTTTTAAATGCTGCACTGTAGCATAGCCTTATATAGTGGATCGAGCGGGTTCCCTAGCAGCATTTAAAAGAAACAGGATCCTGACCTGTCCACAGAGTTTAAGGCAGCACAGAGTATTTCAGGAGATGAGCACGGGCAGCCGTTCGTTTTTCCGAGCCGTGCTCCCATTATGCACACGACCGTAAAAACACCCGTTATTGCGGGTCGTAATTACGACCCGCAATAACGGGCTCATAGACTTCTGTTACCCACGGGTACCTTTCCGTTTTCTCACGGGAAGGTGCCCGTGCCGTTAAAAAAATAGAACATGTTCTATTTTTCTATTTTACGGGCCGTGCTGCTATAATTATAATGACAGCACGGTTCGCAAAAGCGGCCGGCTGCCCGTGGCCGGCCGGCCGTGCTCGTAGTTACGAGTCGTAATTACGAGCACGGCCCGTAAAATAAAAAAATAGAACATGTTCTATCTTTTTAACGGCACGGGCACCTTCCCGTGAGAAAACGGGAAGGTACCCGTGGCTAACAGAAGTCTATGGGCCCGCTATTTCGGGTCGTAATTACGACCCGTGATAACGGGTGTTTTTATGGTCGTGTGCATGAGGCCCCGTAATGACGGGTGGCTACATGTGTGCACCCGTCATTACGGCAGCGTTGCTAGGCGACGTCAGTAAGGGTATGTGCACACACACTAATTACGTCCGTAACTGACGGACGTATTTCGGCCGCAAGTACCGGACCGAACACCCTGCAGGGAGCCGGGCTCCTAGTGTCATACTTATGTACGATGCTAGGAGTCCCTGCCTCTCCGTGGAACTACTGTCCCGTACTGAAAACATGATTACAGTACGGGACAGTTGTCCTGCAGAGAGGCAGGGACTCCTAGCATCGTACATAACTATGATGCTAGGAGCCCGGCTCCCTGCAGTGTGTTCGGTCCGGTACTTGCGGCCGAAATACGTCCGTCATTTACGGACGTAATTAGTGTGTGTGCACATACCCTAAATAGTCACTGTCCAGGGTGTTGAAAGAGTTAACTGATCGGCAGTAACTGTTTCAGTACCCTGGACAGTGACTACCGATCACAGTACCTGTAAAAAAAAAGACGTTCATACTTACCGAGAACTTTCTGCTTCCTCCAGTCCGGTCTCCTGGCCGTTGCCTTGGTGACGCGTCCCTCTCGACATCCGGCCCGACATTCCTTGATGACGATGCAGCCCATGTGAGCGCTGCAGCCAATCACAGGCTGCCGCGGCCTCTGCAGCCAATCACAGGCTGCAGAGGCCTCTGCAGCCAATCACAGGCTGCCGCGTCAGAAAAGGTCGGACTGGAGGAAGAAGAGGGACTCGTCAACAAGACAACGACCGGGTACGTATGAAATGCTTTTTATTTTATTTTTAATCAGCAGCCTCTTTTCTCTATCAGTGATTGATAGAGATAAGTGGCTGCCGATTTGTATAATGTTTTTGACCGGGTTCGGTCAAAACGGGTTCGGCCGAACCCGGTGAAGTTCGGATTCGCTGCGAACCGAACTTTACCGGAAGTTCGGACCGAAACCGGGTTCGGTTGTCCCGGTTCGCTCATCTCTAATTAGCAGAAAATTCGCAAAAATGTTTAAAAAAAATCTGTTGTCATTTTTTAAAATATATATATATATATATATATATATATATATATATATATATATATATATATATATATATATATAGTTGCAGCTCTGTAACAATTAGTCTTCTTCTCTCTCTTCTTCTTCAAACTTTTTTATGACCACCATGAGACAGTCATGGTGATCATCAGCTCCTAATCTGCCCAGATAACGAGCACACTGGCTCTGTTATCTCCGGGCAGAAGCCGTGGAAGGAGGGGGGAGGTGCCGACACACGGGAGAGAGCAGGGAGAGAGACAGAAGTGCAGGCTGCTTTAGTGTGAGCAGCGCTGCACTTGTAAGCATAGTTTCATGAAAAAAACACGTTTGTTTTATGAAACTAAGTCAAAGAGGTGTTGGCACTTGTAGAGAGAGCCGACACATAGATAAGTGCAGAGCTGCTCACGCTGAAGCAGCTCTGCACTCATTAAACTCTGATGCACGCAGCAAACGCCTATATACGTGTCAACTGCACAGGGCATCGGCAGTTGGAATGTATATAGCCGTAAGACAGTCGTGAAGGGGTAAAAGAACTTAGTTCAGTTATTTCTGTCTCCCTCTTCATAACATTCAGAGATTCTCTACTGACTGGTATAGTGCCGAGGGACTGGCGCAGGGCAAATGTGGTACCTATTTTCAAAAAGGGTTCTAGGACTACCCCGGGTAATTACAGACCAGTAAGCTTACATCCACCATGGCAAAAATATTTGAGGGGCTATTAAGGGACTATATACAGGAGTATATGACAAAAAATAGTATTAAAAGTGACAGTCAGCACGGTTTTACTAAGTACAAAAGTTGTCAAACCAACCTCATTTGTTTTTATGAAAAGGTGAGTAGAAGCCTAGACATAGGGGCCGCTGTGGATATAGTGTTTTTGGACTTTGCAAAGGCATTTGACACTGTCCCTCAAAGACGTCTAATGAGTATATTAAGGACTATAGGTTTAGATGGTATAGTTTGTAATTGGATTGAAAATTGGCTCAAGGACTGTATCTAGAGGGTTGTGGTCAATGATTCCTACTCTGAAAGGTCCCCGGTTGTAAGTGGTGTACCCCAGGGTTCCGTGCTGGGACTACTTTTATTTAACTTATTTATTAATGATATAGAGGATGGGATTAATAGCACTGTTTCTATTTTTTCAGATGACACCAAGCTATGTAGTATAGTTCAGTCTATGGAAGATGTTAATAAATTGCAAGCTGATTTGGACACACTAAGTATTTGGGCATTCACTTGGCAAATGAGGTTTAATGTAGATAAATGTAAATTTATGCATTTGGGTACCAACAATCTGCATGTATCATATGTCCTAGGGGGAGCTATACTGGGGGAGTCACTTGTTGAGAAGGATCTGGGTGTACTTGTAGATCATAAACTAAATAACAGCATGCAATGTCAATCAGCTGCTTCTAAGGCCAGCAAGATATTGTCGTGTATTAAAAGAGGCATGGACTCGCGGGACAGGGATATAATATTACCACTTAATCTATGGAATAGTCTACCGCAGGAGCTAGTAACAGCAGGGACAGTAGATGGCTTTAAAAAAGGCTTAGATAATTTCATAGAATGAAAAAATATCAACTCCTATATGAATGTGTAGAATTTTTGTTTCATCCCTTCCCTTTTTGCCATACCTATGTTGAACTTGAAGCGTGTGATTTTTGACCATGTTAGATGAAAACAGCATAGCTTGTATGTTATTCTATTTCCGTAACTGCCATTCACTACTATGAGAGTTACGGAAACAGTGTAACTGAGCATGCTACGTTGATTTCATCTAAAATGGTCGGAAATAACATGCTTCAGCAGGAACATAGAGCGGTAGACCGGGTTTAGGCGGCCCCGTTCTAGAGATAGGTGCGTGTCCCAGAGGTGGGATCCGCATCTATCTGGCATTTATGACATATCCTGTGGGGTTTATGGGGAAATGACGCCATGCACGCCAGAGAGCAGGCTTAAATAGTGCGCTCTCTCTTGATTGGGTGCTCAGTACCAAGTCCTATTAGTAATGACGACCGGTGCTATTTCAGCCTGCACTCTGGCGTGCACGGTGCCATTGCTCTATATACGCCTTCTGACACCGGCACCACCGAAAACCAACAACCACCACCCCAACCTGCACTCAAATTGTATCTGTGTCTATACTGGGGCTGTATGGGGACCACTTTCTACATGGGACTGTATGGGGGCCACTATCTACAGGGGGCTCTATGGGACCACTATTTACAGGGGGCTTTATGAGGGACACTATCTATAGGGGGCTCTATTAAGGGGCACTAGCTACAGGGGGCACCGTGTGTGTGTGTGTGTGTGTGTGTGTGTGTGTGTGTGTGTGTGTGTTGTGCTTTATTTTACAGTGTGTGGCATGATTATATTCAGGGGCGCAGTGTATGTGCTATTATATTTAGGGGTGTCGTGGAAGTCAATGGCTCAAAATATATTAGACTGAAATTTAAAAGAGTCCAACAGACTCTCAGGCCAGGCACTTTATCCAGCATCCTAATCAGGATATTTCATACCGATATATATCGAGAGAGGAGAAGAAAACACACAGACGCTGCTGATATGCTCAAAATACTCCTCTGGAGGTTTATTTCCAAACTCAAACTATAATACTATCATTCAGAAGGGGTGTAGGCATGAGGTTAACCAATCAGAGACAATGTGACAATATTTTTTATTCAGCCAATAGCAGACCATAAGATACATCCCAGATACATCATTATAATTCTTCACACATCAGGTTTGCAGGTGGCCTTATCTCTCTTGGGCAGAATGTTCCTGTAAGATGGGGGAGGCATTCCCACAAGCATATTTTTGACACCCTCCCTTCTCACTCCCTGTGCCTTCACTGCAAGCTTCGTATGGGAGCCAAGGTCAAAGATAAAACATACGAAATCAACATAACTTGTGTTAAAGGAATAATGTCTTTCTTATTCACTACAAAAGAACCAAGATGGGAACTCCAGACAAGATGGCTGCTGCACGAAACTAAATCATTTAAACATTATTATAATCACTTTCACATAATACATATCTTAGTAATTCGGCATCCTGCTTGATAATTCATAATGTAATTTCATACAGAGAATTTAAGCAAATAAACCATCCTTCACAGGGGCAATTTATGAGGCAACATGAGAATTTTATCTATGTTTATAGGTTACGGAAATGTTTGAAAAGTGAGGAGCCGAAGACATGTTAGCAAACTCTGCAGAAATGGATCGAGGCCGTCGTCGTGGTGCTCTGGACCAGATTGAAAAGAAAAGAGGAAAACAATGATGAGAATCTAAGAAGATGTCACCTGTGAGTCACTAAATGTAAATGTACTGAGCTTTGTTCTGGTGCTGTCTTTATTCACTGAGCTTGGTTCTGGTGCTATATTTATGGACTCAGTTTGGTTCTGGTGCCATATTTATGTACTGAGCTTTGTTCTGGTGGTGTATTTATGTACTGAGCTTTGTTCTGCTGCTGTATTTATGTACTGAGCTTGGTTTTGGTACTGTATGTATGTACAGAGCTTGTCCTGGTGCTGTGTTTATGTACGGAGTGTAACGTCTATGGCCGCGGACCGTCGTCCTGACTTACCCTCTGATGGCTGCGGCCATGGACGAGTGAGTGCCGGGCGGTATCTTCCTCCCGGGAGACGCTGGTGCTCACTTCCGCATCGTGGTACTGGCTCCCGCAGGGTGCGCGCGCACACGCGTGCCCGGTCATAAAGGGCCAGTACGCACAAATGCATAATATCTGCAAATTAGCTCAGAATGCCTCTGGACTATAAAAAGGGCTCTGCCCTTTCATTCATTGCCTGAGCATTGTTGTGTTACCTTAGTTTGTCTATGTAAATTGTCTCCTAAGTGTCTTCCATTTCCCAGTGTTTCCCGTTCCTGCTGCCTGTACCCTTTATCCCGTGCTACCGTGCCACTGTGCCTTGAAGTGTTGGAGTCATGTTGTGCTCTCTGCTGCATCTGCTGTGTTGCACCCCGCCGGGTGTCTGTCTACTGCCGAAGCCTCATCTCAGCCTGAAACCACTGCTACTGTCTACATTGCCTCGGGTACCCTTTCCAGAACTATAGACATTGCCTTAACCTGTTTGACCAGCTGCTATCCCACTACGTGGTACATCCCAGTGGGTCCACAACCGGTGCCGTGACACGGAGCTTGGTTCCGGTACTGCACTTATGTACTAAGCTTTGTTCTGGTGCTGTATTTATGTATAGAGCATGGTTCTGATGCTGTATTTATGTTCTGGGCTTTGCTCTGGTGCTGTATTTATGTACTGAGCTTGTTTCTGGTGCTGTATATTTGTATTGAGCTTGGTTCTGGTGCTGTATGTATATATGCATTGAGCTTGCTCTGGTTCTGTTTACATGTACTGAGCTTTGTTCTGGCACTATATATATATATATATATATATATATATATATATATAAAGAAACATAGAACACAGCAACGGCAACAGGACTTCAGAGTAGATGAAAGCAAAAAGTGGATTTATTCACCTCAATAAAGCAACGTTTCGGTTCAACAGGAACCTTTCTCAAGCCATAACAAACTAAACAAAGTGTCAAATATTTATAGGAGGAGCATACATAAATCGGCAATAAAACAATTATATGCATAATTCCATCAAAACATAAGGAAAAGTGTATATCAATATTGTAAAAAAGCATTCATAGAGTGCACATAATTCATCCACTATAAAACATATAGGAGCAATACAGTATGCATAACAGGTGTGGTGATAATCATAGAAAACACTGTAAGTAGGGGCAATTGAAGATTATTGGAAGCAGGCAGAGGCTAATTATAATTAAGCATAATTAAGCAGAGATGTACTTACTGTACAACATTCAGTCTTTCAGGAAGTAGAGAAATGCGCCCGACACACACGTGTGTGTCTACTGCGCATGTCCCAAAATGGCGCCCACACCGGATATTGGATCCGGTGGAACGCATCAAGTAACACATCACCACCGCGCATGCACCACGATGGAACTTGCGTTCCACCCCTACTGCGCACGCGCCAGCCGGGATTCGGATATATAGAGAAAAGAGATACCTAACAACAGCATCGAATCAATAATTAGATAGAGTCCACATAATATAGTGGATTATAAGGATAATCCCCCAGAATATTCTATTGGTTTTGGACCAAATTTTCCACGGATCCGGAGACTAAATCCATAACAATACAGAAGCACTGTTGTCAGTATAGTTTAGCACCCCCTAGTGGTAGAAATATAGATATATATGTCATCATAGCTCAATCTAATTTGTCTATAGTCACCAATGGGGCAAAGTAGAAATATTGTACTAAAGGGAACATAAATACTCCATCAAAGATGTCAAATGTTCATAATACTTATCATAGCAAAGAAAAACGCAACTGCCAAAATAGGGCAGCATGCGTTAAATATCAATGCTGGGCCCACACTAAAAGAGAGACAATACTGGACATCTATAAAAATAACCAAAACGGAAGTGCTAACATCCACAACATGGGAACTACATAGTCCAAATATACAGTTCTTATTGGACCAATGCTATTTTTTATTTAGCTATCTCATGAAGACTCAATGGATATATATTCTCCAAACGTGACGTTAACGTTTTTGAAACAAGAAGACTTCTGCCGCTTTCCAATATCTTTCAAAAATTGCTTGACATGTGGTTGTGTATCTAAAATATACGACAAAAAAATGTGAAAAAAGAAAGAGAAAATATATTAATATACACAGTGTGTGAAATATAAAAACAAATCTAAAATATGTATATTCAAAAAAAGTCAAAATAAGACCTCAGTTAAAACATACATCTCAGACACAAATTACACCTTCGAGAACGTCAACCAATCCTATCTCAGTGGATCTTTTGAAGAGAATAGTTGTCCCATCCCTATCTCAAATATGTGGGCCACAGGGATATTCTATGTTCAATCCCTTAGGAGACATGGTTTCTAATTTAAAAATCCACTCGAGCTCTTTTCTTTTGAGTATCAGACCCCTATCCCCACCATGTCTCAACTGAGGCACGGAATCAATAACTCTAAATCTCAGCTGTGATAAACTATGTTTTTTCTCAACAAAGTGTCTTGACACTGGTAGATCTTGCCTCTTAGTATTGATGTTTGATTTATGATTTCTCAACCTGAGACGTACCTCTGTAGTGGTCTCACCAACATAGTGAAGGCCACATGGGCAACTCAACAGATAGATTACATAAGAAGATTGACACGTGAAAAAGCCTTTTATGTTGATTGGCTGGCCAGTTTGTGGGTGATTAAAAACGCCCCCCTTAATCATATTGTCACAGATGTTACAGCCAAGACATGGGAAACACCCATGTTTCGGAGGTGCCAAAAACATCAGATTTTTCCGATGTGACCCAATATCGGCCTTAACTAAACTATTTTTAATAGTTTTACCTCTCCTATAAGCCATCATAGGCCTCTCCTGTAATTCAGTAACCTTCGGAAAGGCTCTCTCTAACATCTTCCAATCTCTCCTCAGAATCCCACCAATGGCCTGATTTTCTGGAAACCATTGGAGTGCTGTGTTCATCTACTGCTGGACTGTGTTTGTTTGAATCGAACGCGTGCACCCATTGCTAAAAATGTCTACTGAAGATGAGCTGGATATAGGTGTGATTACACCTCAAGTTTTTACTTACACCAGAGAGGACGCCGACCGTATCCTACAGGGTTTATCGGGAGATGTCACCTTCCTAAGTGTTCCTACCGTTGAAAACGTAAGGAGAAAATGGGAGGCAGATTCCAAAAGATTTATCTCCCTGGAGCTACATTTGTCAACACTTGGCGAGTATTACAGATGTTTACGTATACCGCATGGCATGCGCTCACACCTGAGACCTAATCTCTTCCCTACAAATACAGCATTTAAGGAGAGATTTGAGGCTATTTCGAATAAATATTCGCAGGATCTGCTGTTGCTGAACCTGGAGTTTCTACAGAAAGAAATCGACCTGGTTAAAATACGTCTGAGTGAAAGAGAGGCTCAGTTGAAAGAGATGATGTCTATACAAGATTTCTCTACCCTGAGAGAAAAAGTTGTTTTATATCTACAGAAGTTTCGTAGCGACATTGAGAAGACCAAACGCCAGAAATGGCAGCGAGATCTAGATGACT
Organism: Rhinoderma darwinii; assembly: GCF_050947455.1. Classification (NCBI taxonomy): domain Eukaryota; kingdom Metazoa; phylum Chordata; class Amphibia; order Anura; family Rhinodermatidae; genus Rhinoderma; species Rhinoderma darwinii. The sequence continues at coordinate 236,398,916 of NC_134691.1, forward strand.
ACGCTACTGGTAAAATCTACTGCTGGCAGGGTGAAGATGCTGACCTAAGGGGTCAGCATCGAGTGGATTTTTAAATTAGAAACCATGTCTCCTAAGGGATTGAACATAGAATATCCCTGTGGCCCACATATTTGAGATAGGGATGGGACAACTATTCTCTTCAAAAGATCCACTGAGATAGGATTAGTTGACGTTCTCGAAGGTGTAATTTGTGTCTGAGATGTATGTTTTAACTGAGGTCTTATTTTGACTTTTTTTGAATATACATATTTTAGATTTGTTTTTATATTTCACACACTGTGTATATTAATATATTTTCTCTTTCTTTTTTCACATTTTTTTGTCGTATATTTTAGATACACAACCACATGTCAAGCAATTTTTGAAAGATATTGGAAAGCGGCAGAAGTCTTCTTGTTTCAAAAACGTTAACGTCACGTTTGGAGAATATATATCCATTGAGTCTTCATGAGATAGCTAAATAAAAAATAGCATTGGTCCAATAAGAACTGTATATTTGGACTATGTAGTTCCCATGTTGTGGATGTTAGCACTTCCATTTTGGTTATTTTTATAGATGTCCAGTATTGTCTCTCTTTTAGTGTGGGCCCAGCATTGATATTTAACGCATGCTGCCCTATTTTGGCAGTTGCGTTTTTCTTTGCTATGATAAGTATTATGAACATTTGACATCTTTGATGGAGTATTTATGTTCCCTTTAGTACAATATTTCTACTTTGCCCCATTGGTGACTATAGACAAATTAGATTGAGCTATGATGACATATATATCTATATTTCTACCACTAGGGGGTGCTAAACTATACTGACAACAGTGCTTCTGTATTGTTATGGATTTAGTCTCCCGATCCGTGGAAAATTTGGACCAAAACCAATAGAATATTCTGGGGGATTATCCTTATAATCCACTATATTATGTGGACTCTATCTAATTATTGATTCGATGCTATTGTTAGGTATCTCTTTTCTCTATATATCCGAATCCCGGCTGGCACGTGCGCAGTAGGGGTGGAACGCAAGTTCCATCGTGGCGCATGCGCGGTGGTGATGTGTTACTTGATGCGTTCCACCGGATCCAATATCCGGTGTGGGCGCCATCTTGGGACATGCGCAGTAGACACACGTGTGTGTCGGGCGCATTTCTCTACTTCCTGAAAGACTGAATGTTGTACAGTAAGTACATCTCTGCTTAATTATGCTTAATTATAATTAGCCTCTGCCTGCTTCCAATAATCTTCAATTGCCCCTACTTACAGTGTTTTCTATGATTATCACCACACCTGTTATGCATACTGTATTGCTCCTATATGCAGTGGCGGATTAAGTAGACCATGGGCCCTGGGCTGTTACCCAAACTTGGGCCCCCCTTCCTCACCGTAACTATTTTTAACACTACCTTTTTGGGCAAGCATTAACAGTGTTACGATTCCCCTTGTCACAGCGCGGTGTCCCTACATACTGACAGGATCACACTGTGCAGGGACACAACCTCCTGACAAGGGGAATTGTCTATCAGTCCTGGACCGCAGAAAGACTTTTTGTGAAATACAAGGATTTCCTATAATAAACATGTCAGGAGAGGTGACAGATTCTCTATAAATCTAGTGACTCACAGGTGACGACGTCTCAGATTCTAGTAGTTTTTTTCCTCTTTTCTTCTCCATCCGGTCCAGCGCTCATGACGACTTCTCCCGGCCATGACTCATTTCTGAAGAATTTGCCACTTAGACGTCTCCTCACTTTTCCAACATTTCCACACCTATAAACGAAAATAAAGTTATCATGGTGCCACATAGTGTACCCCTAAATATAATAGCACCAAACACTGCGCGCCTGAATATAATACCACACACTGTAAAACACCATACACACAGCCCCCTGTACATAGTGCCACACACAGCCCCTGTAGATATTACACACCCCCATAGATATCGCCATATACAGCCCCCTCTATATATCACACATCCCCCTCGTAGAGAGCGTTACACACAGCCCCCTATAGATAGTGCCATACAGCCCCCCTGTAGAGAGCGCCACACAGCCCTCCCCCTCTTGTAAATAGCACCAAAAAGCCCCCCCTATAAAGAGCGCCACACACATACCACGGTGGATAGCACTACACAGCCCCCCCTTGCCTCACAGCGCTCCCCCTTGTATATAGTGCCTCACAGCGCTCCCCCTTGTATATAGTGCCTCACAGCGCTCCCCCTTGTATATAGTGCCTCACAGCGCTCCCCCTTGTATATAGTGCCTCACAGCGCTCCCCCTTGTATATAGTGCCTCACAGCGCTCCCCCTTGTATATAGTGCCTCACAGCGCTCCCCCTTGTATATAGTGCCTCACAGCGCTCACCCTTGTATATAGTGCCTCACAGCGCTCCCCCTTGTATATAGTGCCTCACAGCGCTCCCCCTTGTATATAGTGTCACACAGCGCTCCCCCTTGTATATAGTGCCACACAGAGCTCCCCCTTGTATATAGTGCCACACAGCGCTCCCCCTTGTATATAGTGCCACAAGGTTATGTACACATTTAAAAACTTTATATTATAATTATATATATATATATAGTATGTCTGTGTATCAGTGTGATTGATTGATTTTATTAAAAAATATTTTTACTTTTTGAGATACGGCTGCTTTGTATCCTGTATCCGTCAGGTCAGCAGGACTGACGGGATCAGTGACACGCAGGATCCACCTCAAATCTATCACATCTAAGATTATAATTTAGCGCAGGGCCCGTTTCACTGATCCCGTCAGTCCTGCTGACCTGACGGATACAGGATACAAAGCAGCTGTATCTCAAAAAGTGAAAATATTTTTTAATAAAACGTAATTACAAAGTTGCACCAAACACACATTTTTATTAAAAAAAAATAAAACCGACGTTATTTTTGCGACGTTTTTTCCGTAGACAATGCAGGTTTCGTTTTTTATCGTTTTTATGCACACATTTTTTGCCATTTTAGAATTTTTATTCATAAAGTTTGAAAATAATAGTAAAAAAAGAAGCTTTTTTACGTTTCAGCTATTTTTTTTTGGTAATAACATTGTTTTACCCTAAAATAGACCTTTTATCTGTGATCGTCATTGTCTACCGTAAATTTTAATATATTACATGTCTATATTAGGGTAATTGGGTCAGCGCTAGCGTTACAACAATGATTGGCGGGGGGGGGGAACGTTTTTTTTGGGGTGGGTATTTTATGTGTATTTATTATTATTTATTTTTTTTGCACTTTACTATTTTTTATTACTATGTTCTGATCCTCAAAGGTCAAAAAAGACCTTTGGGGAACTTTATATCTACTTTCTCTTTGTTTTACACCATGTTTTTCCACTGTAACTGGAGCTGCACAGCAGCCCCAGTTACAGGGGAAATCAGCCCTCTCACAGTGACGATTGTCACTAATAGGGCTGTGCTGGGTCTAGTAAGACCCAGCAACAGTCTGCCACTAACGGCACCCGGCGATCATGTGACCTGTCACATGATCACCGGGAGGAATAGAGACAGCGCCGCTGCTGCTGTCTCTATTCCTGTACACAAGCGTTCATTGAACGCTGTGTAAGAAGACATCGGAGAAGACAGAAGCAGCGAAAGCTGCTTCTGTCTTCTCCTCAGGGTCCCCGGCAGTCACTGACAGCCGGAGACCCGACATTCAGCTGCCCGATCGCGCGGGCAGCAAGTTAAAACCCGAGCCGTAGAAAGTCTATGGCTCGGGTTTTAAGCACCCGTCCCTGACCGCTGGCCGTAAAAATACAGCCAGCGGTCGGGAACCAGTTGGGCAGGAGGATAATCCTGTACTGACCTCAGCGCCGGTGACCGCCCGCCGGCTCTTCTCTTGCTGCTTTGGAGTAACAGAACAGCCGTCCGTCGCTGTTCTGTTACTCAATGGCGGCGGCCCGCACTGTCAGGGAGGCGTGTCCTACCCCTGGATCCCGGCGAATTCCCTGCTCCTCCCCATCTTCGGCCGTTAGCAGCGCTAGCGCGCTGAATAGATTTACGAGATAATGTGCGTTTCGGGCTGCCATGGGCCCCCTGGAAGCCTCGGGCCCCGGGCGGCCGCCCGAAACGCCCATATGATAATCCGCCACTGCCTATATGTTTTATAGTGGATGAATTATGTGCACTCTATGAATGCTTTTTTACAATATTGATATACACTTTTCCTTATGTTTTGATGGAATTATGCATATAATTGTTTTATTGCCGATTTATGTATGCTCCTCCTATAAATATTTGACACTTTGTTTAGTTTGTTATGGCTTGAGAAAGGTTCCTGTTGAACCGAAACGTTGCTTTATTGAGGTGAATAAATCCACTTTTTGCTTTCATCTACTCTGAAGTCCTGGTGCCGTTGCTGTGTTCTATGTTTCTTTCTATTGGAGGTTGGGGAATTGATTCACCCCCAGGTAACGAGCACATGGCCTGATTTTCTGGAAACTATTGGAGTGCTGTGTTCATCTACTGCTGGACTGTGTATATATATATATATATATATATATATATATATATATATATATATATATACATACAGTGAAGGAAATAAGTATTTGATCCCTTGCTGATTTTGTAAGTTTGCCCACTGTCAAAGACATGAACAGTCTAGAATTTTTAGGCTAGGTTAATTTTACCAGTGAGAGATAGATTATATATATATATATATATATATATATATAAAAAAAAAAAGAAAATCACATAGTCAAAATTATATATATTTTTTTGCATTGTGCACAGAGAAATAAGTATTTTATCCCTTTGGCAAACAAGACTTAATACTTGGTGGCAAAACCCTTGTTGGCAAGCACAGCAGTCAGATGTTTTTTGTAGTTGATGATGAGGTTTGCACACATGTTAGATGGAATTTTGGCCCACTCCTCTTTGCAGATCATCTGTAAATCATTAAGATTTCGGGGCTGTCGCTTGGCAACTCGGATCTTCAGCTCCCTCCATAAGTTTTCAATGGGATTAAGGTCTGGAGACTGGCTAGGCCACTCCATGACCTTAATGTGCTTCTTTTTGAGGCACTCCTTTGTTGCCTTGGCTGTATGTTTCGGGTCATTGTCGTGCTGGAAGACCCAGCCACGAGCCATTTTTAATGTCCTGGTGGAGGGAAGGAGGTTGTCACTCAGGATTTGACGGTACATGGCTCCATCCATTCTCCCATTGATGCGGTGAAGTAGTCCTGTGCCCTTAGCAGAGATACACCCCCAAAACATAATGTTTCCACCTCCATGCTTGACAGTCGGGACGGTGTTCTTTGGGTCATAGGCAGCATTTCTCTTCCTCCAAACACGGCGAGTTGAGTTAATGCCAAAGAGCTCAATTTTAGTCTCATCTGACCACAGCACCTTCTCCCAATCACTCTCAGAATCATCCAGATGTTCATTTGCAAACTTCAGACGGGCCTGTACATGTGCATTCTTGAGCAGGGGGACCTTGCGGGCACTGCAGGATTTTAATCCATTACGGCGTAATGTGTTACCAATGGTTTTCTTGGTGACTGTGGTCCCAGCTGCCTTGAGATCATTAACAAGTTCCCCAGTGTAGTTTTCGGCTGAGCTCTCACCTTCCTCAGGATCAAGGATACCCCACGAGGTGAGATTTTGCATGGAGCCCCAGATCGATGTCGATTGACAGTCATTTTGTATGTCTTCCATTTTCTTACTATTGCACCAACAGTTGTCTCCTTCTCACCCAGCGTCTTACTTATGGTTTTGTAGCCAATTCCAGCCTTGTGCAGGTCTATGATCTTGTCCCTGACATCCTTAGAAAGCTCTTTGGTCTTGCCCATGTTGTAGAGGTTAGAGTCAGACTGATTAATTGAGTCTGTGGACAGGAGTCTTTTATACAGGTGACCATTTAAGACAGCTGTCTTTAATGCAGGCACCAAGTTGATTTGGAGCGTGTAACTGGTCTGGAGGAGGCTGAACTCTTAATGGTTGGTAGGGGATCAAATACTTATTTCTCTGTGCACAATGCAAATAAATATATATAATTTTGACTATGTGATTTTCTTTTTTTTTTTTTATATATATATATAATCTATCTCTCACTGGTAAAATTAACCTAGCCTAAAAATTCTAGACTGTTCATGTCTTTGACAGTGGGCAAACTTACAAAATCAGCAAGGGATCAAATACTTATTTCCTTCACTGTATTCATGCATTTATGTACTAAGCTTTGATCTGGTGCTGTATTTATGTACTGAGGTTTGTTCTGGTACCATATTTATTACTGTCCTTCTTCCAGTTCACACAGTGAATATTTATGTCTATGATGCTGATGTGCACAAATAGGTCTATAATGAATCAGTGTAATACAGTGTGTGCAGGTAGATAGGTTTGTCATTCATCTACATGTATATACTTCAGATTTTATGCAGCATGTGATCAGGATTTTTATAAATCCTACATACTTGTATTAAACAGATTTCCATAACATGTGAACATAGTTATGATATGTTTTTTTCTTTTCTATCCGTACTCTATCACCCTATAGGGCATGTGGGGGAACCGTTTCACTCTTCGCCTCAGGCAGCAGAAAGGCTAGGTGCACCCCTGGAGATAAGACATAAGCACTAAGCTAATGAACGCTTTATGCCCATGCCAATGTCTAAGCACTGTGACAGGAAACATGTTGCTGTTTCCTGTCATGTTACTACCCAATAGGACTGCTGAGAAGTGTCAGCTTGGTGTTCCCAGGTTCCCATGGAAGTCAATATTAACAGAGATCCCAGAGGTCAGATAAGTAAGGTAATCTAGCAACCAAATGCCCACTCTTCTTCAGGGTCCCTGTACAGCTGCACATGCTGCACAGGCGATATAATCATGACAATGATATAATTTGTTTTGATTGTTTTCTTGTGACACATTGGACTTTATGTTACTGGCAAAATTTGCTCAATACATTCAGTATTTAATTGTGAAAAACACCAACATTTAGCGAAAAATTGCAAAATTTGCATTTTTCTAAATTTTAATGTATCTGCTTGTAAGACAGGCAGTTATACCATACAAAATTGTTGCTAATTAACAATCCCCAAATGTCTACTTTAGATTGGCATCGTTTTTTGAACATCCTTTTATTTTTCAGGGATGTTACAAGGCTTAGAACTTTAGCAGCAATTTCTCACATTTTCAAGAAAATGTCAAAAGGATATTTTTACAGGGACCAGTTCAGTTGTGAAGTTGCTTTAAGGGCCTTATATATTAGAAACCACCAATAAGTCACCCCATTTTAAAAACTTCACCCCTCAAAGTATTCAAAACAGCATTTAGAAAATTTCGTAACACTTTAGACGTTTCACAGGAATAAAAGCAGAGGTGAAATTTACAAATTTCATCTTTTTTTTAAGAAATTCATTTTTAATCCATTAAACTCAATAATTATTGCCCAGGTTCTGCAGTTTTAGGAAATATCCCACATTTGCCCTTAGTGTGCTTATGGATTGAAGCACTGTCCTCAGAAGCAAAGGAGCACCTAGAGGATTTTGGGGCTTTCTTTTCATTAGAATATATTTTAGGCACCATGTCAGATTTGAAGGGCTCTTCCGGTGTCAAAAAAATGGAAACTCCCCAAATGTGACCCAATTTGGGAAACTACACCCCTCAAGGAATTTATCTAGGGTTATAGTAAGCATTTTGACCCCACAGTTTTTTTGCAGAAATTATTGGAAGTAGGCCGTAAAAATTAAAATCTACAGTTTTTTCAAATAAAAAATGGGTTTAGCCAATTTTTTTCATTTCCACAAGGACTAAAGGAGAAAAACCTAATTTAGCAGGAATGGTTTGCGGAGGCCATGTCACACTTGCAAAGCCCCTGAGGGACCAAAACAATGAAAACGCCCAAAAAGTGACTCCATTTTGGAAACTACACCCATTGAGGAAATTATCTAGGGTTGTAGTGAGCATTTTGACCTCACAGGTGTTTCATAGAATTTATTAGAATTGGGCAGTGAAGATAAAAACAATCCCTTTTCTTCAATAAGACATAGCTTTAGCTCAAAATTTTTTATTCTCTCAACAAATAAAGGAAAAAAGAACCCTAACATTTGTAAAGCAATTTCTCCCGAGTACGGCAATACCCCATATGTGGACATAACCTGCTGTTTGGGCACAGAGTAGGGATCAGAAGCGAAGGAGCGCCATTTGGCTTTTGGAGTGCAGTTTTTGCTGGATTGGTTTCTGGTCGCTATGTCGCATTTGCAAAGCCCCTGTGGGACTAAGACAGTGGAAACCCCCCAGAAGTGACCCCATTTTGGAAACTACACCCCTCAAGATATTCACCTAGGGGTGTAGTGACCATTTTAACCCCGCAGGTGTTTTGCAGAAATTAGTGTGCACTCGATGTTGCAGAGTGAAAATTAGATTTTTTTTACATAGATATGCCAATATGTGGTGCCCAGCTTGTGCCACCATAACAAGACAGCTCTCTAATTATTATGCTGTGTTTCCCGGTTTTAGAATCACCCTACATGTGGCCCTAGTCTTTTGCCTGGACATTTGACAGGGCTCAGGAGTAAAAGAGTACCATGTAAAATTAAGGGCCTAATTTGGCGATTTACAAAGTATTTGGTTCACAATTGCAGGGCTCTGATGTCAAATAATAAAAGAAACCCCTGAGAAGTGACCCAATTTTGGAAACTACACCCCTCAAGGCATTTCTTAGGGGGTGTAGTGAGCATTTTCACCCCACAGGTCTTTTCCATAAATTAATGTGCTGTGGGTGGTGCAAATTTAAATTTTTCCCTAGATATGCCATTTCAGTGGCAAATATTTAGTGCCCAGCTTGTGCCACTGAAGACTCACAACCCAAAAATAGTTAAAAGGGTTCTACCAAGTATGACGATGCCATAGAAGTAAACTGCTGTTTGGGCACGCTGTAGGGTTTAGAAGGGACGGAGCGCCATTTGGCTTTTAGAGCGTGGATTTTGCTGGGTAGTAGATTTGTTTGAGTATTGCTGGTGTTTCCGTTTATAATCTGGTGGCATATGTAAACTGTGCAGAGTACCTCAGGAGCATAGTCAGGTGGTATAATAATGTGGTAAAAAAAAATAATTTAAATAATCCATAGATGCGTGTTACGCTGTGAAGCAATCCTTTATGCACAGGACAGTGTCGTACTGATAAATGTCCTTCCTTATCCCCCTTTGGGTCCACAATCCGCACCTTGGCAGTTTGGGGACTTTGTGATGTCCTGGTATAATGCCGGCACCCGCGCTTCCAGCAGATATGTTTGGGCCATCCCCTTCCTGGTTCTCTAATTTTAATACCAAATACGTATGGTTTATTTATTTTTTTCAATAATAAAGGACTTGATAAGGGAAAAGGGCGACTGTATTTTATTTTATTACTTGAAACTTTTATTATATGTTTTAAAACTTTTTTTTTTACACTTTTTTTCAAGTCCCACTAGTCCCACTTGATGGTCCAACTGTGTGACTTTTTTTTCTAATACATTGCACTACCTATCTAGTGCAAAGTATTAGATCTGTCAGTCATTCACTTACAGCAAGCTGATTAGGTTTCCCCTTCCGGTGGGGCCTAATCAGCTTTCGTAATGGCAGAGCAGGAGGTCATTGTTAGGCCTCCTGTTGCTATCGCAAGGCAGCCTCTAAGATACAGCGATCACTTAAGGATTTAATGGCAGGAATTGGAGCTAGCATCGGTTCCTACCATTACAGGTGGATGTCAGCTGTAACATACAGCTGACATCCACTGCTTCTGAGCCGGGGCCATCTTGCCGTCGGCTACGGAAGCCTTTCAGGCTCCACCTCTGGGCGGGGCCTTGAAGGCTTCCATGCTAGGCAGACCAGGAGGCCAGTATTAGGCCTCCGGTTGCCATTTCAGCCACCGAAATTTATTCTGATTGCCATATTTTTTTAGTCAGGATGGAATTTTTTGCTAAGATTTAAGGAAAATTGGATTGTGCCTCATTAAGTTTATTGCCTTCCCCTGGATCAACATTGTAGGAGAATATGCTGAACTGGATGGAATTATCTGCTTTTTTCAGCCTTACCTACTATGTTACTTTTTTATTATATTACTAGGTTTATTTGGTACTAAAGAGAATAGATTCAATGTTGTTGTTTGTTTTTTTTACTCATTATTAAATCAAGATCCATGAGCAGCCTCATCTTTCGTCATCATTTCTCAACCAAAACCATTGCTTACTGTTATATCAATTGTTATCTGAATTAGTGAGATTTGTTTCTATACTCTGCCTAATCCATGTGAATCAGTATTGCTTTGTCCTCATGAGAAGGAGCACCTGCCAAACTAGCATGAGACAGCTACTATATAAAGAAGGTGTGTGCACAGTGTCATGCATTCCGCTAAATAAATGGAAGGCCATGGTACTATTGGGAACATATAATTTCTTAGGATCTAAAATGCCTTTACGAGTGAGCTACAGCTTTATAAAGCCAAGAAAGATCCAGTTATGGACTTCCCTATTTAATACTTCTGTATCTCCTCTCCATCTCTACTTCCCCATATCTACATACAGCACTTCCTATCTTCAATCCAACCTGCCACCGTGGAAATTTAGAAACACATACTATTTCAGGGCAGAACTGCTTAAAATAGTTATAATTATTTGGCCTAACATCATCCTGCTTTACATTTCTGTGTCCTAGCTCAATACATTAAAATGAAGCACAGACTATAAAATGTGTCATGAGAACTAAGTAGTTCCATTGTATTGACGTAATAGTATATCATGGTGATGGCATAGGAGCTGTGCCCATTCCCTCACTTGCGGTTGATGGCTGTATTACACAGCCGACACCTTGCTCTAATGGCTAGGTTTGAAGAAAACTCACTTCCTCACTATGGCATCTTAGTGGCTTACAAAGGAAGGGGGCTTCCTCGGTCAGCCCATCTCCTCCCACCACCTGGGACGCGATCGGTTGCTATGGCAGCCGGGGACCTAACAGTGGCCTCTATGTCTACAATCTTATCGCACTTGTTAGGTAGGGCTTAATAGGATGCCTGTCTGCATTATGTAATGTATTGCAGTGTATTTTATTAGTGCTCAAACAATTGCATAGTGTAGTTCCCTATTGGGACTAAAAGAAAAGTTAAATAAAATGTTTGGAAATATTAAAAAAAAAAGAAAAGAAAGAAATAAACACAAAAACCCCTTTATTCCCCAATAAAAATGCTCCATTATGTCAAAACATATAAAGAAAATAAAGGTACAAATAATTAGTATTGCTGTGCAAATAATGACCCGTACCATACGATTTTGCGATACTCTGTCACGAGATGTCTTTGCTAAATGTGTCTGTGTGACCACTCAAAAGTTTAGCTAGCATGTCGCAATATTGTATTGACATTTTTTTCATGACAAATTGGAGTCCCTTAATCAATTGTATGGTTTTTAGTGTGCAAAAGTAGTAAAACATAAAAAAAAATACATAAATTTGGTATCGCCGTAATCGTTCTCATCCGCATAATAAAGTTAACAAAAAAAATAATAATAATCTCGCAAACCGTCTCGCGCCAATGTCGACAAAATAATAAAAAACGTATTGCTCTTTGAATGCGACGATGAAAAAAAAAACAGCTGCGCCGTGAAGGCCCAAAACAGGCCATGTCCTTAAAGCATACCTAACCTTTAAGGTGACTTTTCAAAATAAGCTGTCGTGTCTGTACATGAGGAATTACACCATTTTTGGCCATTATATGACAAGTATATGCCAATTTTTAAGCAGTTTTTCCCTCGACAGGCTATCTTTTTAACTCTTAGTTTTCCCTGAGCTATTGGGTGGAGCCCAAACTAATTTCCAAAAGGCAAATAAATACCCTCTCTAAAAGACTAGTCACACAATTTAAAAATCCGTCATGCACACTGACAATAACTAATAAGCTTATATTGCCTGAAAAATCTGCCTCAAGCATGAAAGGCTTTTGACTAATTATTATGTCCTTGGCAGCCGGGATTGGTACAAACACGAGAGGGATAAGACACTTCGCTATGGTGGTGACTGCAGTACACCTTCCGTAGTCTTATAAATATTACAGGACAATATATCGACCGAACTAAAAAAAACATATAAAATCAGTGCCCCCACCCCGACATGTTTCGACAAGAAGTGTAGATGAGAGCAAACTGCATCCAGGTATCTATCAGATAAATGCAGAGAAGGTCAAATATTCATTCAGCCCATTGGGGCTTAAACTTTTGTGGAGGTGTATACACCTTGCCTCTTTGTATAGTAATTGTCTATTAAGGCTGCCAAGACTCGGACCCAATTTTAATTGACATATTCCCCAAACTTCAGTACCTTGGGGTCACTGTGATGTTTGAATTTAACGTGCCTTCATATGGGGGTATCATCTTTAGTTTTTATTTAGCTCAAAAGTTTGGAGACACATCTCCTTAGTTCTTGTACGGTCTTACCGATATAACATTTAGGGCAGGTGCAGGTGACTGCTATATACTACCCCAACACTTCCTACTTTCTTCCATTAACAGGAATAATGAAGTGTAGCGCCCATGGCCGCGGGCCGTCGGGTTCACTCACCCCCCGACGCCCGCAGCCGGGTCCCGTAGGGTGCGCGCGCACGCTCGCGCCCGCTCTTAAAGGGCCAGCGCGCGCACATGAAAACAATGATCATTAACCCACATGACTTCCTGCTCTATAAGAATGCCCCAGCCCTTCTGATCCTTGCCTGAGCGTTGTTAGTCTTTCCCAGTCTGTCTCGCAAATGGTCCCTTAGTGTCTCCCGTTCCCGCTGTTACCCGTGCCCTGTTACCGTTCCTGTGTTCCGCATTGTTCCTGTGCCTACCCGTGTTCAAGTGCCATCTGCCACGTCCAGTGTCATCTGCCACGTCAAGTGCCATCTGCTCATCGGATACTGCCCGCCACGTCTGGCGCCACTTTCCGCACCTGCCTCCATCTGTGCTGAAGCCACAGCCACCGCCCGGACTATTTCAGGTACCTAAGCATTACTGTCTGCCATCTTATTTTCACATAGACTGTGACCTGGTCAGCTGCCTCCCCGCTACGGCGGAGCGGCCTAGTGGGTCCACAAACCCAGTGTCCGTGACATGAAGTCTTTGATTCTTGGCATAAAGGGGTAGAAAGAGCATCTTCCACATGGGTGGGAGCACTTAACTTGAGATCTTAACCACATATTACCAGCTTCCATTTTTTAAGATCGGCGACTATGCACCAAAAGGTCACAGAAGTTTTTCCCCCTGCAATAAGTAATACTTGGGAAAGTGGTGGTGACAACATTGCATAAATCTGGGTCTGAACGTAAAATAGGCCAATTTTTTGGAGGAATATTTTTAATCTTGGATGTAAAAGCATCAAAAGTGCCTATATATCTTATTACCTTTGGTGGAGTAGGTTTGATTATCCTACCCAGGAGATCCTTTCAGTCTCTGGCACTGTCATGGGCCCTATGTAAAAAAAAATTGGGTATTCACAAGCCCTTTTTGATACAATGAGTCACACTCCTTCTGGAAACTTGAATTGTCAGAGCAGTTTCTCTTTGCTCTCAAATATTGACCTACTGGCATATGCCCTCTTTAGATAGTGTTGCTGTACTCTTGCGGAATATATCTGTATGTCCACTGACACAAGGATTCAGGATAATCTTTAAAACCAGAAATAATAATCATGAATCTCGGACGTGAGATTTATTCCAATAGTGTTATTGTTTATGAAAGTCCTTTAAAGGTGTTATTCCGCATCCAAAAATGAGAGGACATCAATGTACCTACCCCAAAATAAATGTTGTGACTGGGGGCGGGGGGGGAATGATAAATCATCTGAAAAAAACATGAATGTTTTCCCACCACACCAAAATCAAATTTGCGTAGGTTAGTGCACAAATCGTGCCCATAGCGGTTCCTTTCAATTAGTGATAGAACTTACCGTTAACCCCTTAATGACCGGGCCATTTTGCACGTTAATGACCAAGGATTATTTTTTGTTTTTTCACGGTCACATTCAAAGAGTCGTAACTTTTTTTTTATTCCGTCGACATAGCTGTATAAGGGCTTGTTTTTTGCGGGACGAGTTGTATTTTGTAATTGTACCATTTTTAGATGCTTACAATATATTGATTAACTTTTATTAACTTTATTTTAGGAGAGAATTGAAAATAAGCAGCTATTCCAGCATTAATTTTCACGTTATAAATTTACGCCGTTTACTATGCAGCGTAAATAACATGTTAACTTTATTCTATGGGTCGGCACGATTACGGGGATACCAAATATGTAAAGGTTTTATATGTTTTCCTACGTTTGCACAATAAAAACCCTTTTAGAAAAAAAATACTTGTTTTTGCATCGCCGCATTCCAAGAGCCGTCATTTTTTAATTTTTCCGTCGATGTGGCCGTATGTGGGCTTGATTTTTGCGGGCCAATGTGTAGTTTTCATTAGTACTATTTTGGGGTACATAGGACTTATAGATTAACTTTTATTTTATTTTTTATGGGGGGAATGGGAGAAAAGAGAGAATTTTGCCGTTGTTTTTTGCGTTTTTTTTGGACGCCGTTCATCCGGCGGTTTAATTAATGTGTTCATTTTATTGGTCAAGTTGTTATGATCGCGGGGATACCATATATGTGTATGTGTGATTTGTTTTGACACTTTTACTGAATAAAACCACTTTTTGGGCAAAAAAAGTAGTTTTATTTGATTTTGACTGTAATTATTTTTATTTTTTTTCAACAAACTTTATTTAACTGATTGACATTTTTTTTTAAAGTCCCACCAGGGGACTTCACTATGCGATGTGCCGATCGCATATATAATGCTTTGGTATACTTAGTATACCAAAGCATTATTGCCTGTCAGTGTAAAACTGACAGGCAACCTGTTAGGTCATGCCTCCGGCATCGCCTAACAGGCAGTTGCGGAAGACAGACCTGGGGGTCTTTGTTAGACCCCCGGCTGTCATGGAAACCCGACGGCGACCCGCGATTTGTTTGCGGGGGCGCCGATCGAGTGACAGAGGGAGCTCCCTCCCTCTGTCAAACACATTAGATGCCGCTGTCACTATTGACAGCGGCATTTAATGGGTTAAACTGCTGAAATCGGAGCGCGCTTCGATTCCGGCAGTTGCAGCAGGAGCCAGGCTGTGTATAACAGCCGTGCTCCTGCCGCTGATCGCGTGGGTACACTGGCAGTACCCGCGCCATCACAGGACGGATATATCCGTCCTCCTGCGCGAACTAGCAGCTGCTGAGGACGGATATATCCGTCCTTCGGCGTTAAGGAGTTAAATCTAAAATAATTACGTGTCAACAAAAATTTCCAAAGTGATGAAACACATTTCTTTTGCAAGGTGAAGTCTATACCTCTACAATTTCAAACATGTTGGACAGCAGCAAGGCCCAATTAGTGGTTTATGTTGCTTTGCAATGATTCAACATCAAGGCTTGCAATAGAGGTAGTGTAGTGACATTGAGCTCATGGATCCAGGTGACAGTGTCTTTTGTATCATTTGGAAAGGAGGGTACAGTTTCAATAAACTATGTTAGCACTGCCTTTATGTAGGTACTAATACCCTGGGTTAGACAGTCGTTGCCAGTTACAATAGGCCTGCCAGGGACAGGGCGACATTCCTTATGCATCTTTGGTAGTGCGTAAAGGTTGCTAATGTCGGGTGAGGATTATAAAGAAATTTATGTTTTTATTCCATTATAAGTCCTACCAATTTAGCTTCAGCTAGAAGATGCTTCAGATCATGTAAATTATGTTCAGTATAAGTATTCTGTGATCTAGTAAACTATGAACCATAGAAATGTAATCAGACTGATCCATGATAACGATGTTACCACCCTTATCCGACGGTTTTATTATTAGTTAAAGGGGTTTTCCACTTTCTGAAAACGTATGACCTATCCACCGGATAGGTCATTAGCATATGATCGGTATGTGTCCGACACCCAGACCCCGCACCGATCTGGCACTCCGGCTGCCTCCGGGCGCTGGACGATTTTGCCGGAAGCAGATGGCTCCGGTCAAAGAATAGCAGTTGAGCTGCTGTATTGCAGCTCTGCTCCTAATCAAGTGAAAAGTAGCAGAGCTGCCGTTCCGCCTAACGGCCGCTATGCAGTGGTCAGAGTCATCTGCTTCCAGCTCCAACTACTGCATCCCGTTCCAAACATCCGGTGCACAGACGCAGCCAGAGTTGTGGAACGGTGTGGGGTCCTGATGTCGGACACGCACTGATCATATACTGATGACCTATCCGGTGGATAGGTCATCACTTTTCAGAAAGTGAACAACTTTTTTGAAACAACCTTTAATCATTTTTCATTAAATCCCTAAGACTGTGCGTATGCCACCATCCTGCAAAGGCCAGGGGGGGGGGGGGGGTTTACCTATAACCCTTAAATAATTAGACCGACTCCAATTTCCTTTTAACGTGGGTTGACTCGAGGGTCGGCCACAGCTTTATTTATTATTTCTTTATTATCCAATTTCCACATAACTTATTAACCGTTTCATACCCGTATGCCAGCCTGCCTAGGGCAGGGCATGTAGGTCACTTCTTTTATAACAAAATACCGCCTGCTGTGACATAGGATCACCCCAACACTCCACCATCTTCACCACCACTTAGCCATAACCATACCATCTCCATCACACGTAGTACAAAATTCCAAAAATAGCACCAATCGTCATAAACCGCTCATGAAACTAACCGGGTAACTTGTCCTAAGTACTTTCTTTGTCCTCCCTTTTTTTTTATTTTTTTTTTTATATATAACCATTCGATCCCGTGAGGCACTCACAACCCAAACATAGGGAGGGAGGGTGGGACAAGCAAACGACCAGAAGAGGAAGATGGCCGCCCTCCGCTGACTTAAGAACCCTTGCCATGAAGGGAGGGTCCCCCGACCGCAGCCCGCCTCCGGAACGCCCATAGGGGCGGGTCCTTATGTCCCCATCACGACTCCTTACACACGCTGCTCCCTGCTCTACCCGCCCTGGCCTGCCTGTTAACCCTTTAACCCCCGCTGTGCCGCACAGTCATGAGCCCAGCGGCTAATACGCCTGAGGGCTTCCAGGACTGTGCGTATGCCACCATCCTGCAATGGCCAGGGGGGGGGGGGGGTTTACCTATAACCCTTAAATAATTAGACCGACACCAATTTCCTTTTAACGTGGGTTGACTCGAGGGTCGGCCACAGCTTTATTTATTATTTCTTTATTATCCAATTTCCACATAACTTATTAACCGTTTCATACCCGTATGCCAGCCTGCCTAGGGCAGGGCATGTAGGTCACTTCTTTTATAACAAAATACCGCCTGCTGTGACATAGGATCACCCCAACACTCCACCATCTTCACCACCACTTAGCCATAACCATACCATCTCCATCACACATAGTACAAAATTCCAAAAATAGCACCAATCGTCATAAACCGCTCATGAAACTAACCGGGTAACTTGTCCTAAGTACTTTCTTTGTCCTCCCTTTTTTTTTAATTTTTTTTTTATATATAACCATTCGATCCCGTGAGGCACTCACAACCCAAACATAGGGAGGGAGGGTGGGACAAGCAAACGACCAGAAGAGGAAGATGGCCGCCCTCCGCTGACTTAAGAACCCTTGCCATGAAGGGAGGGTCCCCCGACCGCAGCCCGCCTCCGGAACGCCCATAG
The DNA here is from genome assembly GCF_050947455.1 of Rhinoderma darwinii. Taxonomy (NCBI): domain Eukaryota; kingdom Metazoa; phylum Chordata; class Amphibia; order Anura; family Rhinodermatidae; genus Rhinoderma; species Rhinoderma darwinii. Next base: position 236,416,585 of record NC_134691.1, read on the forward strand.
GGGCGGGTCCTTATGTCCCCATCACGACTCCTTACACACGCTGCTCCCTGCTCTACCCGCCCTGGCCTGCCTGTTAACCCTTTAACCCCCGCTGTGCCGCACAGTCATGAGCCCAGCGGCTAATACGCCTGAGGGCTTCCAGGACTGTGCGTATGCCACCATCCTGCAATGGCCAGGGGGGGGGGGGGGTTTACCTATAACCCTTAAATAATTAGACTGACACCAATTTCCTTTTAACGTGGGTTGACTCGAGGGTCGGCCACAGCTTTATTTATTATTTCTTTATTATCCAATTTCCACATAACTTATTAACCGTTTCATACCCGTATGCCAGCCTGCCTAGGGCAGGGCATGTAGGTCACTTCTTTTATAACAAAATACCGCCACGAGGAGGATGCGCATTCTCAACTGTGCACCCCTCCTCCCCCACGACCCCCGGTCAACCTGAACAAAGCCTCCTCCATGCCATCCTGGATACTGGACAAAAAGATGTCCAGCCCAATATCCGTTAGGTGCACCCCATCCGGCAACAGTAAACACCTATTATCCCCTTCCAACTGCCTATGCCGAATAACCACCCCCCCCCCCCACCAGCTCTGACATACCTCGAGACCCTGGTGTTCAACAGGCGCCTCCCCCTTTCAATAGCGTTAAGATCACGCGCTCCCGCCCATTCCGCCCGCGGAATCACCTCAGACCATACTAAAACCAACTGGGAGAAGAACGACGTAAACCTTTCCAAATCGGACTGAATCAACGCTATCAGCTCGCCCAACCGCACCGAACACAGGTCGTTCCCTCCAACATGTATCACCAACACAGTAGGAGCCGCCCGCTGCCTACTAATCGCCACCACTTCAGGTAAGACATCCAGCCATCTTAGTCCACGAACTCCTCTCCAGTGCACATCAGCTCCCAGGATCCCCAACGAAAGACCTCCTGGCCGTATAGAAGCCCGCCGTTCAGCCCAAAAAACATAGGAATGGCCGATAATCCAAATAACCGGACAAGGACCTGCAATAAACATAGTATTAATGTAAAATCAAATCCGGGCGAATATAACCAGCAAAACACTCAGAACGCCAGCGCCCTATGCGCCGAACCTCCCGATCGGGCAAACCCAATTCGCTGGCCGTAGTAGCAGCACCTATCCGGAATGAGTGAGTACCAAACTCCTTGGGGGGAAACCCAGCCCTGGATAAGGCGGACCTGAACACTGCCGTGAACTGGAACCTGGTAAGAGGTTTGCCATCTGCATGGGCTAGGAACTGGGCCCCGGGCAACCTGGCCCGCGCGTATTGTGAAATGGCTTGTACCGGGCAAGCCGGCCCAGGTACCGGCCGCAGAGAAATCCAACAACCCTTCCCAAACGTATCTGTCTTGGACCTCCATATGTGGAAACGGACGCCGGCACTAGCCAACACCACGTTGTCAGCCAGCAGGCCCCCCGGGCGGGTGGCCGCCATGGCTACCAATTCTGAAATGCGTAGGGCACCGAAAAAGGCCAATGCAAACGCCGCAGTGAGCAACTTAACTTCGAAGGGAGAAGAACAGACGACAGGCAACTCCTGTAACAGTTTTATTAGAATTGGGTAAGAGACCGGGCGCCTCGACTCGCGCCTGACCGCGGACTTCTTCCATCCCTTCAACGCCTGTGTTATGAAAAAGGACTTGGTAACATCCGGCCACGCGCGCAATTTAAAAAAGAAGGCCAAACCCGAGAGTCGCCGCTGCGCTATCGCACCCGAAACCCCTTGCTGTAATAATTTAGCCAAGTATGACAACACGTAAGACTTAAGATTAGCCGCATCCGGCCCCAAGGGGCGCTCACCCACCACCTCCAGCCACTCGTTCCACGCCTTACCATATGCCGTCCAAGTGGATGGTGCGAGCGATGCTCTCACAAGGGGGGTCAACTGAAGTCCATCATCTTCCACAACGAGTCCGGGCAGCTGGCCCCTGCCGAGTCCGCCTGTGGGCAAAGTGAACGGAACGCCTGCCAATTAAAACGCGACAAAGCATCAGCAACCTTATTACAAATACCGGGAATATGCCTGGACCTGAAATTGATGTTGTGTTGTAGGCATCTTAAAACTAGACACCTGAGCAACACAACCATACCGGGGGGGAAGAAGAGGTTAAGTGATTCACAGCATGAACAACACTAGCATTATCTGACCAGAATACCACTGATGAATTAGCCATTCTCTCTCCCCACAGCTCAACCGCAACTATGATAGGAAATATTTCGAGGAGCGTCAAATTTCTGCACCAGCCCCGATCACGCCACACTGGAGGCCAGGGAGAAGCACACCAAGATGAACCGAGAATGGCGCCAAAACCAGCACAACCAGCGGCGTCAGTGAACAACTGAATCTCGTGGCTGGATACCGGGGGGCTACGCCAGTACGTTCGCCCGTTATAATCAGCTATGAAATTGACCCACACCTGTAAGTCACTCCTCAGCCCTGCAGTAATGCGCACATGGTGTGTAGGGGACCGAGCCCCAACCGTGGGTAACGACAAACGACGCGAGAAAATACGGCCCATGGGCATGATCCTACTTGCAAACACCAACAAACCCAATAATGACTGAACCTGCCGTAGCTGCAACTTTTTGGCCGCTATGGCCGCGGACAGGTGAGACCTCAATTTTGAGACCTTGTCCGCCGGCAAACGGAACACCATCTGCACCGAATCAATCTCGATTCCCAGGAAAGACAAAACCGTAGTAGGTCCCTCAGTCTTTTCCTCCGAAAGGGGAACGCCGAATCGCCCCAATATACTGCGAAACGAATCAAGCAACGATTGGCAACGTGTCGAACTGGCGGGGCCTACGAAAAGAAAATCGTCTAAGTAGTGTGTAGTGTACTTACAACCCGTAACGTCTCTCAAAACCCACTCTAGGAAAGAACTAAAAACCTCGAAATAATAACAGGAAATGGAGCATCCCATAGGTAGGCACATATCATAAAACACTTGCCCTTGCAACTGGCAGCCGAGTAAGTGATAACAATCAGGGTGGACAGGCAGCAATCTGAACGCGGATTCCACGTCGGATTTTGCCATGAGAGCACCCTGGCCCGCCTGGCATACTAATTCAACTGCCCTATCAAAAGATACATAGGAGACAGCCGCTAGGTCCTTATCTATACCGTCGTTAACCGAACGCACCTTGGGGTATGACAAGTGGTGTATTAAACGGAATTTGCCGGGCTCCTTCTTGGGAACTACGCCTAAAGGGGAAACCCGTAAGTTAGGGAATGGTAAGACCGAGAAGGGGCCAGCCATCCGGCCCAACTCCACCTCTTTGTCCACCTTGGCCCTGACAACCTCCGGGAACTCGGACGCCGATTTTAAATTTCCCGAAAAAAGGGGCGCCGGGTTGAAAACGAAAGGGATAAAGAAACCGAATGAAAAGCCCGTCCTAAGCAAGGCGGCTTCCCCCATCTTCGGGTACCGGTCTAGCCATGGCAACATCTCTAACACGCGGATTGGGGTCCTCGATCCTACCCGTACTATTGGAACGTGGGCCTTGAGCGCTCCGCGGATTGCACCGCACGGCTGGGTGGGCGGCGCCGCAGGATGAGCATTCGTGCTTAAACTTGCAGGAAGCGTAAAATTTACAGTGTCCCTCATTGAAAAGCCAGCAGGACCCGTTGCGCTTACTGTTGAGGGCCCCGGCCCGCGCGGCTGCAAATGCTGGTGGGGAAGGGGCCCCGGGCTGAAAGGGGCGTTGTGACATCATAAGTCTGAGCCACACATCCGTTGCCTTAGTGTCCCAACCCACCTCCGGTTTTTGTGACATGCGCCTGCGAAACTCCTCATCATAACGCCACCAGGCCGTACCCCCATGAGACTTATAAGCACTAAAAACCGTATCTAAATACACAAAAAGTTGGAATGATTTTTCCGGGTTATTCTGGGAAGCTACGCATCCTAATACCGAAAATGCCTGTACCCAATTGTTAAAAGTTCTCGATACTTTGGGCTTGGTCGGGACCCCTCTTTCAAAACGACGTTCCCTGTCGACGGTAGCCGAGTCCACAGACACCAGGGACCAAATATCCACGTACTCATTACGCGCTATTTTTTCCCGGGTATCATCAGATAAATGAGCTCCAAGGGGGGGGATCCCGCAAAAATACGTATCCCTGAAGGCGGGTAAGGAAGGGCCGGTCATAGACGTAGACGCTTCCACTAGCGTTTTTGGTACCTCCAGCGGTGCCGGGGTGGGGAGGGCATTCGCCCCACCCGCCAACAGGGATCGTAACACATTCACAATTTCAACATCAGATGTGGCCCCCGAACCCCGAGCCCGAAGGCAATCATACTCACTGCGTCCAGAAGCTGGCGCTGGGACCAGAGCCGTTGAAGGCGGCGGTGGGGGAGGGGCAGGTGCAGAGGATGCTACTGGCACCTCTCCCATCCTTGCGCTCGCGGACCTTCGGCGACCGGACGCCCGTGTGCTATGGCGACGCCCGTCATGGCTGCGGCGCCTGCCTTGATGGGACGACCCAGTGCAAGAGCTTGACGATCCAGAACTTGAGGATGAAGGAGTCCGTCTACGTCGCGATCGCCGCCTGCTGCGCCTGGAGGAGCGGCGTCTGGAAGACCGCCGTGAGCGGGATCGCCGAGTCCTGTTGGTGCCCCTTGAGCTGACTGACGACGCCCGCTCAATAACGTCCGTAGCCGCAAGACTAGGACCCCCGGCAGTAGGAACGACCAGTGCATCCACAGTAGTCGTGGGAAGATGTGGCGGTAGTGGTGCCGGTTGCGTCACTCCTGGCGGATCCTGTCCGCAGTGAAAGAAGTCCTCCTCACTGTCACCTACTGAATCGCTGTCCGCCACATCCAATGGGGGGGGGTGACGTTTCATGCCACCCTCCCGAAGCACCGCTAGGTGGGATGTGCTGCGGGACTGACCCTCTGGTGCTGCTTCTAGTTCCCATCCCACGACCTGTTGGAAGGAGAGTCGCTGCCGGATTAGCCTGTGTACACCCCAGTGGCGGCCGTGCTGCTGCCCTAGGCCGAGCCCTTCCCAGTCCAGTGGAAGTAGCCGGGCCTGGAGACGGGGGGATCACGTCCTCCTGCCGGTCTTGCGATAGCTGCTGCGCAGGACCTAACTGTGCCTGCGCCACCCGACTAGGGGCCTCTGCCCGAACTCGCTGGGTACCGGAGGGAGACAACCGCACCAGCGGCCTAGAGCGACGCCCAGAACGCCTCGCGGGGAGCTGACTGCTTCCAGGAAGTTCGGGTGCCACGGTCTCGTCTAACAGAGACTGCAGCCATACCGAACCCTCATTATGCAGGCGAAAGCAGATAAATTCCTCTAACTCTTGCCGGTTCATGTTCCCGAGGTAAGTTTACTCCCCACCGTGGACAAGCAAACGGCCAGAAGAGGAAGATGGCCGCCCTCCGCTGACTTAAGAACCCTTGCCATGAAGGGAGGGTCCCCCGACCGCAGCCCGCCTCCGGAACGCCCATAGGGGCGGGTCCTTATGTCCCCATCACGACTCCTTACACACGCTGCTCCCTGCTCTACCCGCCCTGGCCTGCCTGTTAACCCTTTAACCCCCGCTGTGCCGCACAGTCATGAGCCCAGCGGCTAATACGACTGAGGGCTTCCAGGCATGAATAATTGTGGGTCTAAATTGGAATAGATCTTAGATATTTAATTCCTTGTTTCTCTTGATAAATGTGTTGATGTTAGCGAATGCAGAGAAAGGGGGAGTATTTTTTACTTCAGTAATACGGTAACACATGGAGTCCTCCGACCAACAACTCGCTGTTCATGTTCCCTTTGTAAAGGATCTGCCAGGCACAGCTTCGGGGTTAACTCCCTTAATTAATCACTCAGCACCTGAATCTACATCCCTGAGACTGACTCCAGCTTCCACCACTCAGGCTGGCAGGCTTAGGAGTGGGAGAGCCTATCGCAGCCTGGCCAGACTCAGCTAGCTCCCGCCCTCTGTCTATTTATACCTGCATTTCCTGTTCCTCCTTGCTTGTTATTCTTTTTCGTGTGGTTTCCTGGCCCAGCTACAGCTCCTTCTATTTTGTTCCTGCTCCATACAGACCCTGGCTTACTGACTACTCTTCTGCTCTTCGTTTGGTACCTCGCACACTCCTGGCTTGACTCGGCTCGTTCACCACTCTGGTTGCTCACGGTGTTGCCGTGGGCAACTGCCCCTTTCCCTTGCTTGTATTCCCTTGTATGTTTGTCGTGCACTTACTGAGTGCAGGGACCGCCGCCCAGTTGTACCCCGTCGCCTAGGGCGGGTCGTTGCAAGTAGGCAGGGACAGAGTGGCGGGTAGATTAGGGCTCACTTGTCCGTTTCCCTACCCCCCGGTCATTACATAATAACAAGCCCATACCTAGTCTACCCTGGTCCCTGACACCACTATGGACCCCCGTGAGACCCTGGCTCAGCAAATGCAGGGTCTCTCCCTACAGGTCCAGGCCCTGGCTCAGAGGGTCAACCAGCCTGATGCTACCTTGGTAGTTCCCCTCACCGCACCTCTTGAACCCCACCTCAAGTTGCCCGACCGGTTCTCAGGGGACCGGAGGGCTTTTCTCTCCTTTCGGGAGAGTTGTAGGCTTTACTTTCGTTTAAAGCCTCATTCCTCAGGTTCTGAGAGCCAGCGGGTGGGTATAATTATGTCCCGGCTCCAGGAAGGGCCCCAAGAGTGGGCCTTCTCCTTGGCTCCTGACGCCCCTGAACTTTCCTCCGTTGATTGTTTCTTTTCTGCTCTCGGACATATTTATGACGAGACTGACAGGACTGCCTTTGCCGAGAGTCAGCTGGTGACCTTACGTCAGGGTAAGAGACCTGTTGAGGAGTATTGCTCTGACTTTAGGAAGTGGTGCGTAGCTTCTCGGTGGAATGACCCTGCCTTAAGGTGCCAGTTTAGGTTGGGTCTGTCGAATGCCCTGAAAGACCTGCTAGTTAGCTATCCCTCTTCTGACTCCCTAGACCAGGCTATGGCTTTAGCGGTACGACTTGACCGACGTCTCAGGGAACGACAACATGAACGTTTATGTGTTTTCTCCTCCGACTCCCCCATGATGCCTCCCGAAGTTCCGTTGCTTCGTTCCTCCAGGAAAGACTCAGAGATACCTATGCAACTCGGGGCCTCCGTGTCCCCCCAACAACGTAGAGAATTCCGCAGGAAGAATGGTCTCTGCTTCTACTGTGGGGGTGACACGCATCAAGTGAACACCTGTCCTAAGCGTATGAATGCAGCCAGAGAACTTCCGCGCCTAAGTGATCATCGGGGAGGTCACTTGGGCGCACAGGTATTTCCAGTAAATAGGAAACGTACTAAGATCTTGCTTCCCTTTCAGGTCTCTTTTGGTGGTAGGTCTGCTACCGGCAGTGCCTTCGTGGATTCAGGGTCCTCTACTAATATTATGTCTGTGGAATTTGCTATGTCTCTTGCTATGCCTCTGATTGATTTGCCTAAACTTGTCCCGTTAGTGGGTATCGACTCCACTCCTCTTGCTAATGGTTATTTTACACAGCATACCCCTGTTTTTGAACTCCTTGTTGGCTCCATGCATTTGGAGCAATGCTCTGTACTGTTGATGCAGGGATTATCGTACGATTTGGTTCTAGGCCTTCCCTGGTTGCAGTTGCATAATCCCACGTTTGACTGGAATACTGGGGAGCTAACCAAATGGGGTAATGAATGTTGTACGTCATGTTTTTCTGTTAATTCTATTTCTCCCCCTGAGGAGGCGAATACGCTACCCGAGTTTGTTCAGGACTTCGCTGATGTTTTCTCTAGGGAGGCCTCCGAAGTGTTACCTCCTCATAGAGAATACGATTGCGCTATCGAATTGGTACCAGGAGCAAAGCTTCCTAAGGGTAGGATATTTAATCTTTCTTGTCCCGAACGTGAAGCCATGAGAGAGTATATCCAGGAATCCCTGGCCAAGGGTTACATTCGTCCCTCTTCTTCTCCGGTAGGTGCTGGCTTCTTCTTCGTGGGGAAGAAGGATGGTGGTCTTAGGCCATGCATTGACTACCGTAGCCTGAATAAGGTCACGGTAAGGAACCAGTATCCCCTTCCTTTGATTCCTGATCTCTTTAATCAGGTTCAGGGGGCCCAATGGTTCTCTAAATTGGATCTACGGGGGGCGTATAACCTTATTCGCATCAAAGAGGGGGATGAGTGGAAGACTGCGTTTAACACGCCCGAAGGCCATTTCGAATACCTCGTCATGCCCTTTGGGTTGTGTAATGCCCCTGCGGTCTTCCAGAATTTCATAAATGAGATTTTGAGAAATTACCTGGGGATATTTCTTGTAGTGTACCTTGATGACATACTGGTGTTTTCTAAGGACTGGTCCTCCCACATTGAGCATGTCAGGAAGGTGCTCCAGGTCCTTCGGGAAAACAAACTGTTTGCCAAAACCGAAAAATGTGTGTTTGGGGTACAGGAGATACCATTTTTGGGTCAAATCCTCACTCCTCATGAATTCCGCATGGACCCCGCCAAGGTTCAGGCTGTGGCGGAATGGGTCCAACCTGCCTCCCTGAAGGCGTTACAGTGTTTTTTGGGGTTCGCTAATTATTACAGGAGATTTATTGCTAACTTCTCGGTCATCCAGGCATCCTGGGTACCAAACACCTCATTACCAGAAATTATTGGTGGCCTGGGTTGCCTAAAGACGTTAAGGCCTACGTCGCCGCTTGTGAGGTTTGTGCTAGGTCCAAGACTCCCAGGTCCCGACCAGCGGGCTTACTGCGTTCGTTGCCCATTCCCCAGAGACCTTGGACACATATCTCCATGGATTTTATCACCGATTTGCCTCCATCCCAAGGCAAGTCGGTGGTGTGGGTGGTGGTAGACCGCTTCAGTAAGATGTGCCACTTTGTGCCCCTCAAGAAACTACCCAACGCCAAGACGTTGGCTACCTTGTTTGTCAAACACATCCTGCGTCTCCATGGGGTCCCTGTCAATATTGTTTCGGACAGAGGGGTACAATTTGTTTCATTGTTTTGGAGAGCCTTCTGTATGAAGTTGGGAATTGATCTGTCCTTCTCCTCTGCCTTCCATCCTGAAACCAATGGTCAAACGGAGAGGACTAATCAATCTCTAGAACAATACTTAAGGTGTTTTGTCTCTGACTGTCAATATGATTGGGTCTCATTCATTCCCCTCGCCGAATTTTCCCTTAATAACCGGGTCAGTAACTCGTCAGGGGTCTCTCCCTTTTTCTGTAATTTTGGGTTTAATCCACGGTTCTCCTCCGTTTCACCTGGTAGTTCCAACAATCCCGAGGTAGAGGTCGTTCATCGGGAACTGTGCACAGTCTGGGCCCAGGTTCAGAAGAACCTAGAGGCGTCCCAGAGCGTACAAAAAACTCAGGCTGATAGAAAACGTTCTGCTAACCCCCTGTTTATGGTCGGGGATCTGGTGTGGTTGTCGTCTAGGAACTTGCGTCTCAAGGTTCCGTCCAAGAAATTTGCTCCCCGGTTTATTGGGACGTATAAGGTCATTGAGGTCCTCAATCCTGTCTCCTTCCGGCTGGAGTTACCCCCGTCTTTTCGTATACACGACGTGTTTCATGCCTCCCTCCTTAAACGCTGCTCCCCGTCCTTGGCTCCCTCGAGGAGACCTCCTGTTCCCGTCCTCACCCCTGAGGGGGTGGAATTCGAGGTGGCCAGGATTGTGGACAGCAAGATGGTCCAAGGCTCCTTCCAGTACCTGGTCCATTGGAGAGGTTACGGGCCCGAGGAGAGGACTTGGGTACCCGCCCGGGATGTTCACGCTGGGGTATTGGTCAGGAGGTTCCACCTGCGTTTCCCCAGTAAGCCAGGTCCACTTAGAAAGGGTCCGGTGGCCCCTCATAAAAGGGGGGGTACTGTAAAGGATCTGCCAGGCACAGCTTCGGGGTTAACGCCCTTAATTAATCAGTCAGCACCTGAATCTACATCCCTGAGACTGACTCCAGCTTCCACCACTCAGGCTGGCAGGCTTAGGAGTGGGAGAGCCTATCGCAGCCTGGCCAGACTCAGCTAGCTCCCGCCCTCTGTCTATTTATACCTGCATTTCCTGTTCCTCCTTGCTTGTTATTCTTTTTCGTGTGGTTTCCTGGCCCAGCTACAGCTCCTTCTATTTTGTTCCTGCTCCATACAGACCCTGGCTTACTGACTACTCTTCTGCTCTTCGTTTGGTACCTCGCACACTCCTGGCTTGACTCGGCTCGTTCACCACTCTGGTTGCTCACGGTGTTGCCGTGGGCAACTGCCCCTTTCCCTTGCTTGTATTCCCTTGTATGTTTGTCGTGTTTGTCGTGCACTTACTGAGTGCAGGGACCGCCGCCCAGTTGTACCCCGTCGCCTAGGGCGGGTCGTTGCAAGTAGGCAGGGACAGAGTGGCGGGTAGATTAGGGCTCACTTGTCCGTTTCCCTACCCCCCGGTCATTACACCCTTTCTAGATCCTCCAGCTTTGCTCTCTATTGGCCAACACGCTAGGATTTTGTCCTGAAGTTGTATGATATTTGTGAAGGGCGAATTTCCTTGGAAAGAGGTTGACACATTTTATCCACAAAAAGTGATCAAAAGGTGGATAAGCCCTTATGTATCAACAGCATTTGTACAGAACTCAAAATGGTGGTAGATAGATTTACTGTGTGTGTTTTGTTTTCTGTATTATTCAATGGTTTGTCTGTATTGTACATCACTTGCTGCCAGATCCCCTTTCTCCCTGTCCCTGAGTTGCACCCCGGGTGGGACTGAAAAGAAAAGGCATTAGACATGGGAATAGTAGTCATGTTCCCCCACTCCGATTTCCCATAAGGGAAAATTTTATTAGTGGGGGTGCTTATCCCTGTGAAGAGGGCAATAAAGAGCTTGGGGAAGATGGTGCAGCCATTGGGAAGGCAGATGGTCCCCAGTAAATGCTATCATGTCTGCCATACATAGCAAAGAGAACATCCTGCTTCCAAATCTCTCTGTAGCACACCCTCGGAAGTAGCAGCAACATGGAGGATATCATACAGCAGTGTAGCAGTGAATCCAGCACTGGGATGAGATAGACCACTTATCAGATGCTGCAGCAACATCTCTGTGTGTGTCTCTCTCATTCTGCTCCTGATAACTCCTCCCCCTTTTCCTTATCCATAGACTTCTACAGGCAGCCAATAACCTGATCCCGCAGTGAGTTGAGAATCTGTCACTTCTTGAGGAGATGGATTTAGCAGTAAATTTTAAGTGAGTAAACAATTAGGAGGGAACGGGGTGGATCCTGATAAGTGAAGAAAGAGAGGCATTTTCTCTGACAAGATATATCATCGTTTATTATAAGTTTCTTTAATTTGTTTGTACTATTGATTTATGCCAAGCTTGTTGAAAAGTTAGTTACTATTTAAGAGGTTCACAGACCCTCCTATGGATGCCCCAGATACAGTTGAAAACTACATTAAAGAATCAATTATATATATATATATATATATATATATATATATATTTATATCTATATATAAATCTAGGAATTAAAAAAATAGGCAGCACTCCACAATATAGTAGTCAAAAAAGTGAAAAACTTTTATTCACCCATATGTAAGATTGCTACGTTTCAGTCCTAGTCCGGACCTTTCTAAAGCTTGAGAAGGGTCCGGACTAGGACTGAAACATAGCAATCTTACATATGGGTGAATAAACGTTTTTCACTTTTTTGACTACTATGTTGTGGACTGCTGCTTATTTTTTGAATTCCTAAATTTGGACTATTTTTCGTGGTCTGGAGGCTTGCACACACGAAACCCTTGATAGGGGTGATTTTCCAAAATCTGTGGTGCGGTTCTTCTTTGTATTTCCTATATACACTACCGTTCAAAAGTTTGGGGTCACCCAGATAATTTTGTGTTTTCCATGAAAACTCACACTTATATTTATCAAATGCGTTGCAAAATGACTAGAAAATATAGTCAAGACATTGACAAGGTTAGAAATAATGATTTTTATTTCAAATAATCATTTTCTCCTTCAAACTTTTCTTTCGTCAAAGAATGCTCCATTTGCAGCAATTACAGCATTGCAGACCTTTGGCATTCTAGCTGTTAATTTGCTGAGGTAATCGGGAGAAATTTCACCCCATGCTTCCAGAAGCCCCTCCCACAAGTTGGATTGGCTTGAAGGTGTGCTTTGGGTCATTGTCCTGTTGTAGGATGAAATTGGCTCCAATCAAGCGCTGTCCACAGGGTATGGCATGGCGTTGCAAAATGGAGTGATAGCCTTCCTTATTCAAAATCCCTTTTACCTTGTACAAATCTCCCACTTTACCAGCACCAAAGCAACCCCAGACCATCACATTACCTCCACCATGCTTGACAGATGGCGTCAGGCACTCTTCCAGCATCTTTTCAGTGTTTCTGCGTCTCACAAATGTTCTTCTGTGTGATCCAAACACCTCAAACTTCGATTCGTCTGTCCATAACACTTTTTTCCAATCTCCCTCTGTCCATTGTCTGTGTGCTTTTGCCCATATTAAGCTTTTCCTTTTATTAGCCAGTCTCAGATATGGCTTTTTCTTTGCCACTCTGCCAAGAAGGCCAGCATCCCGGAGTCGCCTCTTCACTGTAGACGTTGACACTGGCGTTTTGCGGGTACTATTTAATGAAGCTGCCAGTTGAGGACCTGTGAGGCGTCTATTTCTCAAACTAGAGACTCTAATGTACTTGTCTTGTTGCTCAGTTGGGCAGCGGGGCCTCTCACTTCTCTTTCTACTCTGGTTAGAGCCTGTTTGTGCTGTCCTCTCAAGGGAGTAGTACACACCGTTGTAGGAAATCTTCAGTTTCTTGGCAATTTCTCGCATGGAATAGCCTTCATTTCTAAGAACAAGAATAGACTGTCGAGTTTCACATGAAAGCTCTCTTTTTCTAGCCATTTTGAGAGTTTAATCGAACCCACAAATGTAATGCTCCAGATTCTCAACTAGCTCAAAGGAAGGTTAGTTTTATAGCTCCTCTAAAAAGCAAAACTGTTTACAGTGGTGCTAACATAATTGCACAAGGGTTTTCAAGTGTTTTCTAAATATCCATTAGCCTTCTAACACAGTTAGCAAACACAATGTACCATTAGAACACTGGAGTGATGGTTGCTGGAAATGGGCCTCTATACACCTATGTAGATATTGCATTAAAAACCAGACGTTTGCAGTTAGAATAGTCATTTAGCACATTAACAATGTATAGAGTGTATTTTTGATTAATTTAATTAACGGTAGTGTATAAATCTATATATCTATCTATATACATATAGATATATCTATATATATTGTGAGGGTTTAGCATCAGGAGAGGTTGGTACAGCGGTTTCTTTGTAGCCAGAGACAGGGACACCGTGCATTAAAAGTCATAACAGGGCTTTGCCTGTGTTTTTATTTTTGTCAAAGAAACAGCCTCTTGTACAACAAGGCAAAATACAAAATAAATCCTGCTCGTCTGAGCACTAACTAAACAAGAGATTATCTAACTATACCAAGTGCCTTCCTACCAGGCACTGGACACAAAGTAACACAGGTCTTTACTCACATAGCATACAGGCTACTCCAGCCTTAGTAGTCTCCAGTCTGAGTCAGGGGTGAGACTCCCACACACTGTGTCTGCACCTTTTTATACACAGGCTACAGGTGCAGCTAATTGAGCAGCAGCCTTGCCCTACAAACAGAGATGGACTAGGGATTGGGGAACCCGCCCTGCTCTTCTCCAATCCAACTCCAGGCCCTTTTTTCCGGCTTTTCCTTAAGCCGAGATTGGAAAACTAGAGCTTTCTATTGCAAGAACTACTCAATCCCTGGAGCCTAGGATACATATGACAGGATTCTAGGGGAAATATACCTTCCCTCAATGACTTTACCTGTCACTGTCTCACATACCCTCTTCCTCTGTTCGAGCCCGTGGGATCGGACACATTTAGCTACAAGGCAGTGTGTCCTAGACAAAGCGTCAGCATTGCCCTGCAGTTTTCCTGCTCTGTGTTCCACAGTATATTTGAAGTTCTGCAAAGTAAGAAACCACCGTGTAACTCTTGCATTTCTCTCTTTAGCTTGACACATCCACGTAAGAGGAGAGTGGTCTGTAACCAACCTGTAACCAACCTAAACCGACGACCCAATAAATAATATCTCAGGAACTGCTCCGAGCCCCACATTAGAAGCATCAGTTTGGACAACAAACTCCTTTTTGAAGTCAGGAGTGACTAAGACTGGTTGGTTACACAGGGCCAGTTTCAACTCTTGAAAGGAGCTTTCAGCCTTCGTGTCCCACTTGACCATGACAGACTTACTTCCCTTGGTAAGATCTGTCAGGGGCGCTGCTGTGCTGGCAAAGTTTGGAATGAACCTGCGGTAATAACCTACAATTCCTAGAAAAGCTCTGACCTGCTTTTTGGTTGAGGGCTGGGGCCAGTTTTGGATAGCCTCAACTTTGTTGACCTGTGGCTTTATCACCCCTTTCCCAATTATGTACCCCAGATACCGTGCTTCCTCCAAGCCTAAGGAACATTTCTTTGGGTTTGCTGTTAACCCCGCGGCTCTGAGGGAGTTTAGTACTGCTTGTACTTTTGGTAAGTGGCTTTCCCAGTCATCACTAAAGATTATAATGTCGTCCAGATATGCCGAAGCATACCGACGATGGGGTTTGAGGACTATGTCCATTAACCTTTGAAAGGTTGCTGGAGCTCCATGTAGCCCAAATGGTAAACAAATATATTGAAACAGACCATCCGGGGTGATGAACGCAGTTTTCTCTTTGGCGCCCTCCGTGAGGGGCACTTGCCAATAGCCTTTGGTTAAATCAAGTGTTGAAAAATACCTTGAATGGCCCAGTCTCTCTATTAACTCGTCAACTCTTGGCATTGGGTATGCGTCAAACTTTGACATCTCATTTAACTTGCGGAAGTCGTTACAGAAACGCAATGACCCATATGGTTTCGGAATCAATACAATGGGACTTGACCATTCACTTTTTGACTCTTCAATAATCCCAAGGTCTAGCATTTTCTTGACCTCCTCAGATATGGCTTGTCTACGAGCTTCAGGGACTCTGTAGGGTTTCAAGTGGACCTGAACCTGAGGCTCGGTCACAATGTCATGTTTTATTATACTGGTCTGTCCTGGCAGTTCTGAAAACACGTCTGTGTTTCTCTGCACAAACTCTTTTGTCTCCTGTTTCTGTGGCTTTGCGAGGGATTCTGACACATACACATCTGGGTTAGGACTATAGGGGGTCCTTACTGCCACGAGGGTCTCTCTTTCTTTCCATGGCTTAATTAAGTTTACATGGTATAACTGCACTGTCTTCCTTTTACCTGGTTGGTAAACTTTATAATTTACATCCCCCACCTTTTCAATTATCTCATACGGCCCTTGCCATCTAGCAAGAAATTTGCTTTCTACGGTTGGCACTAAGACCAACACTCGATCACCAGAGTTAAAATTTCTAACTTTAGCCGTTCAGTTATACACCCTGCTCTGAGCATCCTGAGCTTGCTCCAAGTGTTCCTTAACTATCGGCATGACTGCAGCGATTCGGTCTTGCATCAACGTGACATGCTCAATTACACTCCTATTAGGTGTGGACTCTTGCTCCCAGGTTTCCTTGGCTATGTCCAGGAGACCACGGGGTTGTCTGCCGTATACAAGTTCGAAAGGAGAAAACCCTGTGGATGATTGAGGAACTTCACGTACAGCGAACATCAAATAGGGCAGAAGACAGTCCCAATCCTTCCCATCCTTACTAACCACCCTCCTCAACATGCCTTTTAATGTCTTATTGAATCTTTCGACAAGACCATCAGTTTGAGGGTGATATATAGAGGTACGCAGGTGTTTAATTTTCATCAGTTTACATAATTCCTTGGTGATTTTGGACATAAAGGGAGTTCCCTGATCGGTAAGGATTTCCTTAGGTAAACCAGTACGGGAAAACATGTAAAACAACTCTCTTGCAATGGCTTTTGAAGAGGAATTTCGCAAAGGGACTGCCTCAGGGTAGCGTGTGGCATAGTCCAACATCACTAGGATATATTGATGTCCTCTAGAGGATTTGACTAAAGGGCCGACCAGATCCATGGCAATTCTTTCAAAAGGGATCCCAATGATAGGCAAAGGCACCAGCGGACTCCTAAAATGTGGCATAGGAGCAGTTATCTGACACTCCGGGCAGGACTCGCAATACCTCTGAACTTCCGTATATACCCCCGGCCAGAAGAATCGTTGTAAGATACGCTCTCTGGTCTTTTCGCAACCTAGATGTCCACCCAGCACGTGTTTATGAGCCAGGTCCAACACCGTTCTACGATACGGTTGGGGTATCACCAGCTGTTCAACAACCTCCCCACGTACGTTATCTATCCGATACAGCAAATCCTGGTTAACCGCCATGTGTGGAAACACCTTATCAGCCCCTGGATGTTGAGGCACTCCATTTAATACCTTAGTATTTTCCCTGGCTTTTACCAATGTGGGATCGCTAAGTTGAGCGGTCCCAAAATTGTTACGTGATACATTTAACTCTGGTATCTCAGAAATTTCCTCCTGCTCATCTGTTTCACCAGCAAAAACAGACAGAGGAAATTTATCAGGCTAAGTGGTCAGCCCTACTGCTGGCACCTCAGCATCTTCGTTAAAGGGTTCTGGGCTAATCACAGCGCACACATTAATACCATCATTAACATTTACAGTGGAGGTTACATCTTTTTTCCTCCACAAGTCCCAGAACACTGGGAAGTCTCTCCCCAGGATCACACTGTGCATCAGGGACTTGGCCACACCCACTTCATGGCAAGCGGTTCCACAGGAAGTCTCTAGAGTGACCAAAGCGGTGGGGTATTCTTTAGTGTCCCCATGTATGCACAGGACCCCTATACTATGTCCGCTGAATGTTCCAGGGTCTATCAGGCTGGCATGCACCAGGGTAACCAGACTCCCAGAATCCAGCAAGGCACTCACAGTACACCCTTCCACTTTTACGACACACATTTGTTGCTCAGTCTCGCAAACAGTCTCAGCAGAACAAACAGGACGTGCAAACAAGGATATTCGCCTTGCTACATCACAGTCCATTGGCTCAGTAGTCAGGGGACAATTGGCAGCAATATGCCCAGGTCCATAACACCGCCAGCACTGTATGCGGCCCCGGTCCCCAACTTGAGACCCTGGTCTGGCCTTCAGTGTCTCTCTGGGATTTCTTCCCTCCGTCTGCTCCCCTTCTGAGCCACCTCCCTTAAAGACATTTCTCACCCCTCTAGTAAATGGAACAGTCTTACCGGGTGCTCCGCACGATTTGCTGTTCCTGGGGTTAGCACATCCAGGCAGTAGTTCTTGGAGTAGATCCTGAGTAGCTCTGTACCTTTCAATCAGGTTCACCAGCTGTTCCGCATCTGTAGGATCTCCTTGACCGACCCAACGCTGAACCTTTGGTGGTAAGGAGCGGATGTATTTGTCAAGCACCACTCTCTCCACGATCTGCGCAGGGGTTGATTCCTCTGGATGTAGCCATTTCCTTGCAAGATGGACAAGATCATACATTTGTGATCGCGCAGGTAGGTGTTCCACGAAAGTCCAGTTGTGCACCCGTCGAGCACACACATTCATATTAACACCCAGACGGGCAAGGATCTCACCCTTCAGCTTGGAGTAATCCTTGGCATCCTGCTCATTGAGATCAAAGTACGCCTTTTGCGGCTCTCCGGTTAGGAAAGGTGCCACCACTGCTGCCCACTGATCTGAAGGTAACGTCTCTCGTTCTGCCACTCGCTCAAACACCATGAGATAGGCCTCAACGTCGTCGGTGGATGTCATCTTCTGCAGAGATGTCTGTACCTCTGCACGAGTGGTTTGGCGCAAACCATGAGGCCCCGCTGACCTCTCCACTGAGGCCTGAATTTGGTCTTGCAAATAGCGATTAATTTGCTGCTGTTCTTTTAAGGCCAGTCTGTGGGCTTCACCCAGCAGAATATTGGTTTCAGCCTGTGCACGCATGGCTTCCTCATGCACCATTCGCTGAGTCGCGCTGGCTTCTTGCAGAGCTGTGCTTATCTTCCCCTGGTTGATATTAGCCTGAATCAGCTGTTTAAGTATTTCATCCATTTTAACAGTCTCTTTTAGCCCTGTTGCCGCCTTCACCCAAGACATACACTTCCAAGCACTCTCGGGGAGAAAAAATTGTGTTGTTGCCCCTAGCAACGATTTTCCACTTGGAGCAGCAAAAGTCCTTTTAAATAGGTGTATGTCTCTTTAAGACCGTGCCCGCATTCTCCACCATATGTGAGGGTTTAGCATCAGGAGAGGTTGGTAGAGCGGTTTCTTTGTAGCCAGAGACAGGGACACCGTGCATTAAAAGTCATAACAGGGCTTTGCCTGTGTTTTTATTCTTGTCAAAGAAACAGCCTCTTGTACAACAAGGCAAAATACAAAATAAATCCTGCTCGTCTGAGCACTAACTAAACAAGAGATTATCTAACTATACCAAGTGCCTTCCTACCAGGCACTGGACACAAAGTAACACAGGTCTTTACTCACATAGCATACAGGCTACTCCAGCCTTAGCAGTCTCCAGTCTCCAGTCTGAGTCAGGGGTGAGACTCCCACACACTGTGTCTGCACCTTTTTATACACAGGCTACAGGTGCAGCTAATTGAGCAGCAGCCTTGCCCTACAAACAGAGATGGACTAGGGATTGGGGAACCCGCCCTGCTCTTCTCCAATCCAACTCCAGGCCCTTTTTTCCGGCTTTTCCTTAAGCCGAGATTGGAAAACTAGAGCTTTCTATTGCAAGAACTACTCATTCCCTGGAGCCTAGGATACATATGACAGGATTCTAGGGGAAATATACCTTCCCTCAATGACTTTGTTTTGCCATTTTTGCCTTCACTGCTAAATTGGCACTGTGTATTTGAGGAGTGTGTGTGTGTATGTATATATATATAGATATATAAATATATCTATATATATATATTGTGAGACAGTGACAGGTAAAGTCATTGAGGGAAGGTATATTTCCCCTAGAATCCTGTCATATGTATCCTAGGCTCCAGGGAATGAGTAGTTCTTGCAATAGAAAGCTCTAGTTTTCCAATCTCGGCTTAAAGAGGCTCTGTCACCAGATTTTGCAACCCCTATCTGCTATTGCAGCAGATAGGCGCTGCAATGTAGATTACAGTAACGTTTTTATTTTTAAAAAACGAGCATTTTTGGCCAAGTTATGACCATTTTTGTAGTTATGCAAATGAGGCTTGCAAAAGTCCAAGTGGGTGTGTTTAAAAGTAAAAGTCCAAGTGGGCGTGTATTATGTGCGTACATCGGGGCGTTTTTAATACTTTTACTAGCTGGGCGCTCTGATGAGAAGTATCATCCACTTCTCTTCAGAACGCCCAGCTTCTGGCAGTGCAGATCTGTGACGTCACTCACAGGTCCTGCATCGTGTCGGACACATCGGCACCAGAGGCTTCAGTTGATTCTGCAGCAGCCTCGGCGTTAGCAGGTAAGTCAATGTAGCTACTTACCTGCAAACGCTGATGCTGCTGCAGAATCAACTGTAGCCTCAGGTGCCGATGTGTCCTCGCTTGTCTGACACGATGCAGGACCTGTGAGTGACGTCACAGCAGTGATCAGGCAGAAGCTGGGCGTTCTGAAGAGAAGTGGATGATACTTCTCATCAGAGCGCCCAGCTAGTAAAAGTATTAAAAACGCCCCGATGTACGCACATAATACACGCCCACTTGGACTTTTACTTTTAAACACACCCACTTGGACTTTTGCAAGCCTCATTTGCATAACTACAAAAATGGTCATAACTTGGCCAAAAATGCTCGTTTTTTAAAAATAAAAACGTTACTGTAATCTACATTGCAGCGCCTATCTGCTGCAATAGCAGATAGGGGTTGCAAAATCTGGTGACAGAGCCTCTTTAAGCCGAGATTGGAAAACTAGAGCTTTCTATTGCAAGAACTACTCATTCCCTGGAGCCTAGGATACATATGACAGGATTCTAGGGGAAATATACCTTCCCTCAATGACTTTACCTGTCACTGTCTCACAATATATATATATATAGATATATTTATATATCTATATATATATATATATATATATATATATATATACATACACACACACACTCCTCAAATACACAGTGCCAATTTAGCAGTGAAGGCAAAAATGGCAAAACAACCAAATCTAAATAAGGAACCAATCCCAATATGTTATTTTAGTGTGTCAAGAACTATAAATGAAAGATAATATTTTTCTTTTACTTTTTGTAAAATGTACCCCTTAAAATAATCAAAGGGTTGAAATATAACTATAAAAAAGATATGAAAAGACTGCCTTGTGTGATAGAAAAAAAATAATAATGTGTGTGAATTGTCTGGTCATTAAGAGGCAACTCTAGTCCTCGTACATCCCCATCTGATGATTTGAGGATTTCCCATAGAGAGAACCAGTAGCGAGACAAGCTCTCTTAGCACCCAATGTAGGCTTGAAAATGTGCCATCGTGTGACATGTACCACCTACCTAAACATTGTTGCAGACCAAGTACACCCAAGTTGCGGACAGGCAGGTGGTTTCAATGTTATGGCTGAAAGGTATAAATATATATATACATACACACTGTCACGGAGCGGGGTGTGGACCCACTGGGCCGTACCGCGTAGTGGGGTAGCAGCTGGCCAACAAGGTACAAAACAAGGACTATACTGTAGTTCGGATCGGGTACCTGAGGCAATGTAGACAGTAGCAGAGGCACGACTTGACTTTCACAGCAGGTGGCACCGTGGGTGCAGCGGAAGACACGACTTGACTTTCTCAGTAGATACGATAGCACGGGATACAGGGTACAGGCAGCAGGAACGGGTAACACTGGGAACTGGAAAACACTGGGAGACCATTTGCAAGACAAACTTAGGTATACAACAATGCTCAGGCGAGGAACAAGTGGGCAGAGCCCCTTTTTATAGTCCAGTGGCAATTTGGGTTAATTATTGATGGGTGGCAGCTGGACGCGTACTGGCCCTTTAAGGCGGTGCACGCGCATGCGCGCGCGTGCGCGCGCGCCCTGCGGCAAACAGTCCGAGGTCCTGGAAGTGAGTGCCGGCGTTTCCCTGGAGGGAGCTGATGCCGCGAAGATAGATGTCCATGGCCGGGCCATCAGAGGGTAAGTCTGAACGACGGTCCCCAGCCATAGACGTTACACACACATAAAAATAAATATGTATATATGTATGTATATACACTACCGTTCAAAAGTTTGGGGTCACCCGGACAATTTTGTGTTTTCCATGAAAACTCACACTTATATTTATCAAATGAGTTGCAAAATGACTAGAAAATATAGTCAAGACATTGACAAGGTTAGAAATAACGATTTTTATTTCAAATAATAATTTTCTCCTTCAAACTTTGCTTTTGTCACAGAATGCTCCATTTGCAGCAATTACAGCATTGCAGACCTTTGGCATCCTAGCTGTTAATTTGCTGAGGTAATCGGGAGAAATTTCACCCCATGCTTCCAGAAGCCCCTCTCACAAGTTGGATTGGCTTGATGGGCACTTCTGCAGTACCATACGGTCAAGCTGCTCCCACAACAGCTCTATGGGGTTGAGATCTGGTGACTGCGCTGGCCACTCCATTACAGTTAGAATACGAGCTGCCTGCTTCTTCCCTAAATAGTTCTTGCATAATTTGGAGGTGTGCTTTGGGTCATTGTCCTGTTGTAGGATGAAATTGGCTCTAATCAAGCGCTGTCCCCAGCCATAGACGTTACACACACATAAAAATAAATATGTATATATGTATGGCAAACATAGAATGGTGACAGCACCCTGCGACACTAATGCCACCTAAACCACTAAATATAAATAAATATGCACTAAAGCTAAATCTACTTACAAATAGGGAGGTTCTTAGTGCACATTTTGATCAAAAAGTGTTAGCCCACCTGCCACGACAACGCGACCTCTGTAAGGTGGGAACCTACGCTGCACATACACCCAGAACTGGGACTAAGCCTACATATATACCTGGGGATGGTAGGATCCAGCATTGAACTGATTAAAATCACCCAGGGCAGAATGGGAGGAGTGCAAGAACAACAAGTGGAGGCAGTCACTAACCCCACATATATGGATCACATAAACACAACAAAAAGTTGAACAGCACATTCCAACTAAATGATACAAAATGTATGCAGGTGCAAGAACACCCATGACTGCAGATATACAGCAAACATAGAATGGTGACAGCACCCTGCGACACTAATGCCACCTAAACCACTAAATATAAATAAATATGCACTAAAGCTAAATCTACTTACAAATAGGGAGGTTCTTAGTGCACATTTTGATCAAAAAGTGTTAGCCCACCTGCCACGACAAGGCGACCTCTGTAAGGTGGGAACCTACGCTGCACATACACCCAGAAATGGGACTAAGCCTACATATATACCTGGGGATGGTAGGATCCAGCATTGAACTGATTAAAATCACCCAGGGCAGAATGGGAGGAGTGCAAGAACAACAAGTGGAGGCAGTCACTAACCCCACATATATGGATCACATAAACACAACAAAAAGTTGAACAGCACATTCCAACTAAATGATACAAAATGTATGCAGGTGCAAGAACACCCATGACTGCAGATATACAGCAAACATAGAATGGTGACAGCACCCTGCGACACTAATGCCACCTAAACCACTAAATATAAATAAATATGCACTAAAGCTAAATCTACTTACAAATAGGGAGGTTCTTAGTGCACATTTTGATCAAAAAGTGTTAGCCCACCTGCCACGACAAGGCGACCTCTGTAAGGTGGGAACCTACGCTGCACATACACCCAGAACTGGGACTAAGCCTACATATATACCTGGGGATGGTAGGATCCAGCATTGAACTGATTAAAATCACCCAGGGCAGAATGGGAGGAGTGCAAGAACAACAAGTGGAGGCAGTCACTAACCCCACATATATGGATCACATAAACACAACAAAAAGTTGAACAGCACATTCCAACTAAATGATACAAAATGTATGCAGGTGCAAGAACACCCATGACTGCAGATATACAGCAAACATAGAATGGTGACAGCACCCTGCGACACTAATGCCACCTAAACCACTAAATATAAATAAATATGCACTAAAGCTAAATCTACTTACAAATAGGGAGGTTCTTAGTGCACATTTTGATCAAAAAGTGTTAGCCCACCTGCCACGACAAGGCGACCTCTGTAAGGTGGGAACCTACGCTGCACATACACCCAGAACTGGGACTAAGCCTACATATATACCTGGGGATGGTAGGATCCAGCATTGAACTGATTAAAATCACCCAGGGCAGAATGGGAGGAGTGCAAGAACAACAAGTGGAGGCAGTCACTAACCCCACATATATGGATCACATAAACACAACAAAAAGTTGAACAGCACATTCCAACTAAATGATACAAAATGTATGCAGGTGCAAGAACACCCATGACTGCAGATATACAGCAAACATAGAATGGTGACAGCACCCTGCGACACTAATGCCACCTAAACCACTAAATATAAATAAATATGCACTAAAGCTAAATCTACTTACAAATAGGGAGGTTCTTAGTGCACATTTTGATCAAAAAGTGTTAGCCCACCTGCCACGACAAGGCGACCTCTGTAAGGTGGGAACCTACGCTGCACATACACCCAGAACTGGGACTAAGCCTACATATATACCTGGGGATGGTAGGATCCAGCATTGAACTGATTAAAATCACCCAGGGCAGAATGGGAGGAGTGCAAGAACAACAAGTGGAGGCAGTCACTAACCCCACATATATGGATCACATAAACACAACAAAAAGTTGAACAGCACATTCCAACTAAATGATACAAAATGTATGCAGGTGCAAGAGCACCCATGACTGCAGATATACAGCAAACATAGAATGGTGACAGCACCCTGCGACACTAATGCCACCTAAACCACTAAATATAAATAAATATGCACTAAAGCTAAATCTACTTACAAATAGGGAGGTTCTTAGTGCACATTTTGATCAAAAAGTGTTAGCCCACCTGCCACGACAAGGCGACCTCTGTAAGGTGGGAACCTACGCTGCACATACACCCAGAACTGGGACTAAGCCTACATATATACCTGGGGATGGTAGGATCCAGCATTGAACTGATTAAAATCACCCAGGGCAGAATGGGAGGAGTGCAAGAACAACAAGTGGAGGCAGTCACTAACCCCACATATATGGATCACATAAACACAACAAAAAGTTGAACAGCACATTCCAACTAAATGATACAAAATGTATGCAGGTGCAAGAACACCCATGACTGCAGATATACAGCAAACATAGAATGGTGACAGCACCCTGCGACACTAATGCCACCTAAACCACTAAATATAAATAAATATGCACTAAAGCTAAATCTACTTACAAATAGGGAGGTTCTTAGTGCACATTTTGATCAAAAAGTGTTAGCCCACCTGCCACGACAAGGCGACCTCTGTAAGGTGGGAACCTACGCTGCACATACACCCAGAACTGGGACTAAGCCTACATATATACCTGGGGATGGTAGGATCCAGCATTGAACTGATTAAAATCACCCAGGGCAGAATGGGAGGAGTGCAAGAACAACAAGTGGAGGCAGTCACTAACCCCACATATATGGATCACATAAACACAACAAAAAGTTGAACAGCACATTCCAACTAAATGATACAAAATGTATGCAGGTGCAAGAACACCCATGACTGCAGATATACAGCAAACATAGAATGGTGACAGCACCCTGCGACACTAATGCCACCTAAACCACTAAATATAAATAAATATGCACTAAAGCTAAATCTACTTACAAATAGGGAGGTTCTTAGTGCACATTTTGATCAAAAAGTGTTAGCCCACCTGCCACGACAAGGCGACCTCTGTAAGGTGGGAACCTACGCTGCACATACACCCAGAACTGGGACTAAGCCTACATATATACCTGGGGATGGTAGGATCCAGCATTGAACTGATTAAAATCACCCAGGGCAGAATGGGAGGAGTGCAAGAACAACAAGTGGAGGCAGTCACTAACCCCACATATATGGATCACATAAACACAACAAAAAGTTGAACAGCACATTCCAACTAAATGATACAAAATGTATGCAGGTACAAGAACACCCATGACTGCAGATATACAGCAAACATAGAATGGTGACAGCACCCTGCGACACTAATGCCACCTAAACCACTAAATATAAATAAATATGCACTAAAGCTAAATCTACTTACAAATAGGGAGGTTCTTAGTGCACATTTTGATCAAAAAGTGTTAGCCCACCTGCCACGACAAGGCGACCTCTGTAAGGTGGGAACCTACGCTGCACATACACCCAGAACTGGGACTAAGCCTACATATATACCTGGGGATGGTAGGATCCAGCATTGAACTGATTAAAATCACCCAGGGCAGAATGGGAGGAGTGCAAGAACAACAAGTGGAGGCAGTCACTAACCCCACATATATGGATCACATAAACACAACAAAAAGTTGAACAGCACATTCCAACTAAATGATACAAAATGTATGCAGGTGCAAGAACACCCATGACTGCAGATATACAGCAAACATAGAATGGTGACAGCACCCTGCGACACTAATGCCACCTAAACCACTAAATATAAATAAATATGCACTAAAGCTAAATCTACTTACAAATAGGGAGGTTCTTAGTGCACATTTTGATCAAAAAGTGTTATATGTATGTATATACACTACCGTTCAAAAGTTTGGGGTCACCCGGACAATTTTGTGTTTTCCATGAAAACTCACACTTATATTTATCAAATGAGTTGCAAAATGACTAGAAAATATAGTCAAGACATTGACAAGGTTAGAAATAACGATTTTTATTTCAAATAATAATTTTCTCCTTCAAACTTTGCTTTTGTCACAGAATGCTCCATTTGCAGCAATTACAGCATTGCAGACCTTTGGCATCCTAGCTGTTAATTTGCTGAGGTAATCGGGAGAAATTTCACCCCATGCTTCCAGAAGCCCCTCTCACAAGTTGGATTGGCTTGATGGGCACTTCTGCAGTACCATACGGTCAAGCTGCTCCCACCACAGCTCTATGGGGTTGAGATCTGGTGACTGCGCTGGCCACTCCATTACAGTTAGAATACGAGCTGCCTGCTTCTTCCCTAAATAGTTCTTGCATAATTTGGAGGTGTGCTTTGGGTCATTGTCCTGTTGTAGGATGAAATTGGCTCTAATCAAGCGCTGTCCACAGGGTATGGCATGGCGTTGCAAAATGGAGTGATAGCCTTCCTAATTCAAAATCCCTTTTACCTTGTAACAAATCTCCCACTTTACCAGCACCAAAGCAACCCCAGACCATCACATTACCTCCACCATGTTTGACAGATGGCGTCAGGCACTCTTCCAGCATCTTTTCAGTTGTTCTGCGTCTCACAAATGTTCTTCTGTGTGATCCAAACACCTCAAACTTCGATTCGTCTGTCCATAACACTTTTTTCCAATCTTCCTCTGCCCAATGTCTGTGTGCTACTGCCCATATTAATCTTTTCCTTTTATTAGCCAGTCTCAGATATAGCTTTTTCTTTGCCACTCTGCCCTGAAGGCCAGCATCCCGGAGTCGCCTCTTCACTGTAGACGTTGACACTGGCGTTTTGCGGGTACTATTTAATGAAGCTGCCAGTTGAGGACCTGTGAGGCGTCTATTTCTCAAACTGGAGACTCTAATGTACTTGTCTTATTGCTCAGTTGTGCAGCGGGGCCTCCCACTTCTCTTTCTACTCTGGTTAGAGCCTGTTTGTGCTGTCCTCTGAAGGGAGTAGTACACACCGTTGTAGGAAATCTTCAGTTTCTTGGCAATTTCTCGCATGGAATAGCCTTAATTTCTAAGAACAAGAATAGACTGTCGAGTTTCACATGAAAGCTCTCTTTTTCTAGCCATTTTGAGAGTTTAATCGAACCCACAAATGTAATGCTCCAGATTCTCAACTAGCACAAAGGAAGGTCCGTTTTATAGCTCCTCTAAACGTCAAAACTGCTAACATAATTGCACAAGGGTTTTCAAGTGTTTTCTAATCATCCATTAGCCTTCTAACATAGTTAGCAAACACAATGTACAATTAGAACACTGTAGTGATGGTTGCTGGAAATGGGCCTCTATACACCTATGTAGATATTGCATTAAAAACCAGACGTTTGCAGCTAGAATAGTGTTTTTGCACATTAACAATGTATAGAGTGTATTTCTGATTAATTTAATGTTATTTTCATTGAAAAAAAACCTGTGCTTTTCTTGCAAAAATAAGGAAATTTCTAAGTGACCCTAAACTTTTGAACGGTAGTGTATATATATATATATATATATATATATATATATATATATTTATATATGATATTTATACATACATACACCGTTCAGTCATAACATTGAAACCACTTGTGACCTGCCTAATTATGTGCAGGTTCCCCTCATGCTCCAAAAACAGCTTTCACCCGTTGAGGCATGGACTCCACAAAATCACTGAAGGTATCCTATAGTATCTGACACTAAGACGTTAGTAGAAGATCCATTAAGTCCTGTTAGTTGCAAGGCGGGATTTCCATAAATCGGACCTGTTTTTCCAGCACATCCCACAGATGCTCGATCGGATTGAGATCTGGGAAAATTGGGGGCCAAGTCAGCACCATGAACTTTTTGTCATGTTGATCAAACGATTCCTGAACAATTTTTGAAGTGTGGCAGGGAATATTATCATGCTGATAGAAGCCACTGCCATTAGGAAAAAACATTGTCTTGAAGGGGTGAACTTGGGCTGCAACAATGTTTAGGTAGGTGGTATGTCCGTGTCAATGTAATTTCGACATGAATGCCCAGACCCAATGTTTTCCAGCAGAACATTGCCCAGAGAATCACACTGCTTCCAACCAGCTTGGCTTCTTCCCATAGTGCATAAAGTACATGTACCCGACCATCTAGATAATGTAAAAGAACATGTGATTCATCAGACCAGGCTACTTTCTACCATTGCTCCATGATCCAGCTCTGGCCATTGTAGATTCTTTTGTCAGTGGACACAGTTCAGCATGGTCACTCTGCCTGGTCTGCAGCTGAGCTGCCCTAATACAGCAAGCTCCGATACACTATGTGCTCTAATACCTTTATAGCATAGCCAGCATTAACTTTTTCAGCAGTTTGTGCTACAGTAGCTCTTCTGTGTGATTGGACCAGGCAGACTAGCCTATGCTCCCCATGCACATCAATGACCCTTGGACACCAATGACCATGTCGCTGGTTCACCAGCTATCCTACCTTGGACCCCTTTTGGTAGTTACTAACCACTGCATAACAAGAACTTTCCATTTTGGAGATGATCTGCTATAACAATATTGCCCTTGTTGAAGTTGCTCAGATCCTTACGCTTGACTAATTTTTCCTGCTGCTGCCAACACAACATCAAGAAATGACACAGGTTCCATTGTAAGGACATAATCAATGTTATTCACTTCACCTGTCAGTGGTTTTAATGTTATGACTGAACGGCAAATATGAAAATTATATACTGTGCTAAAGTTTTAGACAGTTGTGGAAAAATGATGCAAAGTAAGAATGCTTTTAAAAATAGAAGTGTTAATAGTTTTTCTATCAATTAACAAAATGCAAAGTGAATGAACAGAAGCGAAATCTAAATCAAATCTATATATCTGGTGTGAGCACCCTTTGCCTTCAAAACAGTATTAATTCTTCTAGGTACACTTGCACAAAGCCATGGATTATAGACAAGTGTATGATCATCAATTTCATATGTAGGTTGAAACACAGTCATTAACTGTAACAGCAACAGCTGCGTAGGAGGCTTAAAACTGGGTGAGGAACAGCCATACTATGCTACAAAGGTGAGGTTGTGGAAGACAGTTTCATGCCACAGGTCCACCATGGCAATACTGAGCTTGGCAACAAGATGCACGGTGGTTATACTGCATCAGCAAATTCTCTCCCAGGCAAAGATTTCAAAGCAGGCTGGGGTTTCAAGATGTGCTGTTCAAGCTCTTTTGAAGAAGCACGAAGAAACCGGCAACATTGTGGACCACAGACGCAGTAGTCAGCCAAGGAAACAGTGCAGAAGGTCAAAGACACATCATGTTTACTTCCCTTCAAAATCGGAAGATTTTTAGCAGTGACATCAGCTCAGAAAAGGTAGAAAACAGTGGGACCCAGGTATACCCATCTGCTCTTCGGAGAATATAGCCTACAGAAAATGTCAATTAACACAATTGTTTGGAAAAATATAAAATATATACTTTATTATAAACATGTATGGGACAAAACAGTTGAAAAAATGAAACATACAAGGCAGTATCAAGGTGTCCTACAAGGCTGGAGACATCTGGGCATGAAATACAGTATAAATAAATAGGTATGGCCTACACAGAAATGATAACATGGTATATGCTGTTTAAATGATGGACAAAAGATCCCCATACATATGGTTGGATCAAATTTCAAAGTGAATATGAGGTAATCATCATGAGTAACAACATGAATCTATGCGATGTAAAAGAACCTCTAGTAACTATATATACACAGCTAGACCTATATTAGTAGCACAATGAAACCAAGATAACTTACCCATATTATTGCTTCTGCACTGTAGAGACACCAACCCGACGCGCGTTTCGGCAGAATGCCTTTGTCCGGGGGTTACATAGTTACATAGTTACATAGTTAGTACGGCTGAAAAAAGACACATGTCCATCAAGTTCAACCAAGGGAAGGGAAAAGGGAAGGAAAAATTTCTACACATAGGAGCGAATATTTTTTTGTTCTAGGAAATTATCTAACCCTTTTTTAAAGCCATCTACTGTCCCTGCTGTGACCAGCTCCTGCGGTAGACTATTCCATAGATTCACAGTTCTCACTGTAAAGAAGCCTTGTCGCCCCTGCAGCTTGAACCTTTTTTTCTCCAGACGGAGGGAGTGCCCCCTTGTTTTTTGAGGGGGTTTTACAAGGAACAGGATTTCACCATATTTTTTGTATGTGCCATTAATATATTTATATAAGTTAATCATATCCCCCCTTAGTCGTCTTTTTTCAAGGCTAAATAGGTTTAATTCTTTCAATCTTTCCTCATAACTTAAATTCTCCATGCCCCTAATTAGCTTCGTTGCTCTTCTTTGTATTTTTTCCAACTCCAGGGCATCCTTTCTATGAACTGGAGCCCAGAACTGGACTGCATATTCTAGATGAGGCCTCACTAATGCTTTGTAAAGTGGTAATATTACATCCCTGTCCCGCGAGTCCATGCCTCTTTTAATACACTACAATATCCTGCTGGCCTTTGAAGCAGCTGATTGACACTGCATGCTGTTATTGAGTTTATGATTTACAAGTACACCCAGATCCTTCTCAACAAGTGAATCCGCCAGTGTAGCTCCCCCTAGGACATATGATGCATGCAGGTTGTTGGTACCCAGATGCATAACTTTACATTTATCTACATTAAACTTCATCTGCCAAGTGGATGCCCAA
Source organism: Rhinoderma darwinii (assembly GCF_050947455.1). Taxonomy (NCBI): domain Eukaryota; kingdom Metazoa; phylum Chordata; class Amphibia; order Anura; family Rhinodermatidae; genus Rhinoderma; species Rhinoderma darwinii. The sequence goes on from NC_134691.1 coordinate 236,447,155, forward strand.
ACACTTAGTTTGTTTAAATCTGCCTGTAATTCATGAACATCTTCCATAGTCTGAACTATATTACATAGCTTGGTGTCATCTGCAAAAATAGAAATAGTGCTATTAATCCCTTCCTCTATATCATTAATAAATAAGTTGAATAATAGTGGTCCCAGCACTGAACCCTGGGGTACACCACTTATTACCGGGGACCAGTCAGAGTAGGAATCATTGACCACAACTCTCTGGATACGGTCCTTGAGCCAATTCTCAATCCAATTACAAACTATATTTTCTAAACCTATAGTCCTTAATTTACCCATTAGGCGTCTATGGGGGACAGTGTCAAATGCCTTTGCAAAGTCCAAAAACACTAAATCCACAGCGGCCCCTCTGTCTAGACTTCTGCTCACCTCTTCATAAAAACAGATTAGGTTAGTTTGACAACTTCTGTCCTTAGTAAAACCGTGCTGGCTGTCACTTATAATGCTATTTATTGTCACATAATCCTGTATATAGTCCCTCAATAGCCCCTCAAACATTTTCCCCACGATGGATGTTAAGCTTACTGGTCTATAATTACCTGGGGAAGACCTAGAGCCCTTTTTGAAAATAGGCACCACATTTGCCCTGCGCCAGTCCCTTGGCACTATACCAGTCACTAGAGATTCTCTGAATATTATGAAAAGGGGGACAGAAATAACTGAACTAAGCTCTTTAAGAATTCTAGGGTGTAACCCATCTGGTCCCGGGGCCTTGTGCACATTTATTTTATTTAATATAGCTTGGACCATCTCTACATTCATCCAATTCAGTATATCAACTGATATATTAACAGCACTGGCGCTGGCTACATCAGCTGCTCTTTATTCTGTTGTATATACAGAGCTAAAGAACCCATTTAGTAACTCTGCCTTCTCTTGATCCCCTGTGATCAACTCCCCATTACCATTATCTAGGGGACCTACATGTTCAGACCTGGGCTTTTTTGCATTTATATGCTTGAAGAATTTTTTAGGATTTGTTTTACTATCCTTGGCCACCTGCCTTTCATTTTGTATTTTTGCTAATTTTATTACATTTTTACAGATTTTATTAAGCTCTTTATATTTTACAAAGGCTGCAGCTGTACCCTCAGATTTGTATTTTTTAAATGCCCTTTTTTTGTCATGTATTGCCCCTTTCACAGAAGGTGTAAGCCATGTGGGGTTTAATTTGAGTCGTTTATACTTGTTACCTATAGGAATACATTTTGCACTATAATAACTCAAAGTAGATTTGAAAATCTCCCATTTATCATTTGTTTCATTATTTGACAATAGTTCTTCCCAGTCTATATCCTGAATTGCCGCCCTCATCCTGGGGAAATTGGCTTTCTTAAAATTAAATGTTTTTGCCCTCCCAGCCTGTGTTTGTTTTTTACAGTATAGGTAAAATGTAACTATATTGTGATCACTGTTACCGAGGTTTTCACGAACATTGACATTCCCAACAAGATCTGCATTATTAGAAATGACCAGATCCAACAGAGCTTCACCTCTAGTCGGGTCTTCCACAAACTGGCCCATAAAATTTTCCTGCAACAGGTTGAGGAAATGTCTCCCCTTTGCAGTTGAAGCTGAACCATGACACCAATTAATATCCCGGAAATTAAAATCTCCCATTATCACTACAGTACCTGCCTGTGCAGCCTGCTCCATCTGTTTATATATCTGACCTTCCATCTCCTCAGTTATATTGGGGGGTCTATAGATTACACCAAAAGTAATTTTTTCAGTGTTTACCTCCCTTTCTAGTTCCACCCACAAGGTTTCAACCTCCTCACAGTATTCACCCACTATTGTCTCTTTCACACTCGCCTTCATATCACTTCTCACATACAGACATACACCACCACCTTTCCTATTTGTCCTGTGGGTTGGAGAAGTCTTCTGGGCAGAGGTGGTCTTCATGGAAGAATTGCAGCCAAAAAGCAAAACTTTTGACGTGGAAACCAGGCCAAGCGACTACACTATGTACAAAAACATAGGAAATGGGGTGCAGAAAAATGACAGCAGGTGTAACAGAAGGCAGCCAAAGAGCTGGAGAGCGGTACCATAATGAGTGTCTGCAGGCAACAGTGAAGCATGCTGATGGTTCATTGCAAGTTTGGGGCTGTATTTCAGAAAATGGAGTTGGGAATTTGGCCAGGATTAATTGTGTCTTCAATGCTGAGAAATACTAGCAGATATGCATCCATCATGCAATGCCATCAGGGAGGCATATACAGTGAAGGAAATAAGTATTTGATCCCTTGCTGATTTTGTAAGTTTGCCCACTGTCAAAGTCATGAACAGCCTAGAATTTTTAGGCTAGGTTAATTTTACCAGTGAGAGATAGATTATATTTAAAAAAAAAACTGAAAATCACATTGTCAAAATTATATATATTTATTTGCATTGTGCACAGAGAAATAAGTATTTGATCCCCTACCAATCATTAAGAGTTCAGCCTCCTCCAGACCAGTTACACGCTCCAAATCAACTTGTTGCCTGCATTAAAGACAGTTGTCTTAAATGGTCACCTGTATAAAAGACTCCTGTCCACAGACTCAATTAATCAATCTGACTCTAACCTCTACAACATGGGCAAGACCAAAGAGCTTTCTAAGGATGTCAGGGACAAGATCATAGACCTGCACAAGGCTGGAATGGGCTACAAAACCATAAATAAGACGCTGGGTGAGAAGGAAACAACTGTTGGTGCAATAGTAAGAAAATGGAAGACATACAAAATGACTGTCAATCGACATCGATCTGGGGCTCCATGCAAAATCTCACCTCGTGGGGTATCCTTGATCCTGAGGAAGGTGAGAGCTCAGCCGAAAACTACACGGGGGGAACTTGTTAATGATCTCAAGGCAGCTGGGACCACAGTCACCAAGAAAAGCATTGGTAACACATTACGCCGTAATGGATTAAAATCCTGCAGTGCCCGCAAGGTCCCCCTGCTCAAGAAGGCACATATACAGGCCCATCTGAAGTTTGCAAATGAACATCTGGATGATTCTGAGAGTGATTGGGAGGAGGTGCTGTGGTCAGATGAGACTAAAATTGAGCTCTTTGGCATTAACTCAACTCACCGTGTTTGGAGGAAGAAAAATGCTGCCTATGACCCAAAGAACACCGTCCCCACTGTCAAGCATGGAGGTGGAAACATTATGTTTTGGGGCTGTTTCTCTGCTAAGGGCACAGGACTACTTCACCGCATCAATGGGAGAATGGATGGAGCCATGTACCGTCAAATCCTGAGTGACAACCTCCTTCCCTCCACCAGGACATTAAAAATGGCTCGTGGCTGGGTCTTCCAGCACAACAATGACCCGAAACATACAGCCAAGGCAACAAAGGAGTGGCTCAAAAAGAAGCACATTAAGGTCATGGAGTGGCCTAGCCAGTCTCCAGACCTTAAGCCCATCGAAATCTTATGGAGGGAGCTGAAGATCCGAGTTGCCAAGCGATAGCCTCGAAATCTTAATGATTTACAGATGATCTGCAAAGAGGAGTGGGCCAAAATTCCATCTAGCATGTGTGCAAACGTCATCATCAACTACAAAAAACGTCTGACTGCTGTGCTTGCCAACAAGGGTTTTGCCACCAAGTATTAAGTCTTGTTTGGCAAAGGGATCAAATACTTATTTCTCTGTGCACAATGCAAATAAATATATATAATTTTGACTATGTGATTTTCAGTTTTTTTTATTTTTTATATAATCTATCTCTCACTGGTAAAATTAACCTAGCCTAAAAATTCTAGACTGTTCATGTCTTTGACAGTGGGCAAACTTACAAAATCAGCAAGGGATCAAATACTTATTTCCTTCACTGTAATTGGCTCCGAATTTATTTTGCAGCAGGACAATGATCCTAAACATACAGCCAATGTCATTAAGGACTATCTTCAGCGTAAAGAAAGTGATGATATGACCCCCACAGAGCCCTGATCTCAACATCATCAAGTCTGTCTGAGATTATATGAACAGACAGAAGGATTTGAGAAAGCCTAGATCCACACAAGATCTGTGGTTAGTTTCCAAGATGTTTGGAACAGCCTCCCTGCTGAGTTCCTTCAAAAAACTGTGTGCAAGTGTACCTAGAAGAATTGATGCTGTTTTAATGGCAAAGAGTGGTCACACCAAATATATATTTGATTTAGATTTAGCTTCTTTTCATTCACTTTGCATTTTGTTAATTTCTAAAAAAAAAAATATGAACACTTCTATTTTTGAAAGCATTCTTACTTTGCACCATTTTTCCACAACTGCCTTGAAACTTTTGCACAGTACATAATATTAATATTTGCTGTTCAGTCATAACATTAAAACCACTGACAGGTGAAGTGAATAACATTAATTATGTCCTTACAATGGCACCTGTGAAGATATGGAATATATTAGTCAGCAAGTGAATAGTCAGTCCTTGAAGTTGCGTTGGAAGCAGGAAAAATAGGCAAGCGTAAGGATCTGAGCAACTTCAACAAGCTAATAGACAGAAGAAAAAATATTGGTCCGCTCACCACTGATGCAAATTAGAAAACCATGTCTCTGTATTTGATCGGTGCTACGGACAGGAGATCTACGTCGGAGGTAGGCAAGGATCCAAGGATTCTAGGGATGGGTCTGGCACACGATGAAGTTAAAATTCAATGTAAACTTTATTGGTATCAAATGATAAAACAAATAAATTAAATCCCGGGCAAAGAACGCTTACGCGTTTCGAAACTCTCGGTTCTTAGTCATAGCTACTCTGCTAGTATGAGAAGTTTGATTTATAGATTAGGTTTTAGGAAGACATGTGACCACAATAAGAGGATTAACCCCTTCGTGATCATCGGACAGGTAGTGCATATATAATATAATTAATCATGTGTAACCTACGTTAATATTGATATAGCAATTGTTGGCATAAATTGAAAGAAATGTATACAGATAATGGATTGTCTTCATTATAATATCATTTTCCTTTCGATTTTATAATAAGTAATTCTGTAACATCATATTAGAGTAAAGCAGTCCGACAAAAATCAAAAAAGTATAAAATAAAAGGAAAATTTGTGAAAAGTTATTAATGTTATGAAAAAGCAGTCAGGCAAAGGTCGAGAAGAGATATACAAGGGCTATATGCTTGTTACACTAGTAATGTATGGGATAAAAGTGTATATGTATATAAGTACAGATTAGTATATAAGTATAAGTTTTGTTGGAGTGTACTTCGTCTGACATTCACATTGTGATTATATTATACCACAGGAATAGCGAAGTAACTAATTAATACATGTACATCAGATCCGTTCTATAATTTAAACCCTTAGGGAATCTTGTATCCATTTTAAGGATCCACATCGCTTCCCTGTTCAGCAAAACTTTCCTCCAATCACCTCCTCTCCTAGATTTATATACCTACACTATGGAAAAAACTTTCAAAGACATTACATTCCCATTGTGTACTTCCAGGAAATGTTTTGAAGCTCCAGAAACGTAGCTTTTTTTGGATGATATATATCTGTCAAATGTTTTCCAATGCACATTTTTAAAGGTCTCGTTGTACAACCTATGTACTGTAATCTACATATATCGCATTGGATGACATAGACACAGTGCCGTACCTGCCATGAGGCGAGGTGAGTGGACAGCCTCAGGCGGCGCCACCTGGCCGAAAATGGGGGACGGCATCGGTGGCGTAACTACCGTGGTAGCAGCCGTAGCGGCTGCTACGGGGCCCGTGGCTTGAGAGGGCCCGAGCCGCTAGCCGACACGCCCCCATATACCCGGTGGCGCCGCTAGCAGCCTTTTCGGCTGCTACTACGGGGCCCGCACCACCGAGCCTCTAACAAGTATGGGCCGGGCGACACGGGCCCCCTCATGCCCGAGGGCGTTGCTAACCCCAGAGGGGGCCCGGGCTAGCGACAGCCACCCCGTCTTGCAGTAATTGTACCTGCGTCTTTAGCATGCAGGTACAAATACATGCATTAGTGCTGAATGGCCGGACATGCCCGACCATTCAACGCCTTACAATGACGCTGATTGGCGGGGCAAAATGACTTGCCCCACCAATCAGCGCCTTTCAATAACGCTAACATTGCGCTGCTTCCGTGCTTGAAAGGCTCTGATTGACGGGGCAAGTCATTTTGCACCGCCAATCAGCGCCTTTGAACGACGCGTCCTTCAGCTCCAGCAGACCTGCTCAGAAGAGAGCAGATCTGAATTGCCACCAGACGGGATCATGTGAGTATGTAAAGTTTAATTTTTTCTCTACTAAAACTGTGAGTGGCATTATCTACAGTGGGGGCTCTATCTACAGGGGTGGGGTCGTCTATATGTGGGGAAGTGGGTCTCTGTATACAGGGGGGGTCGGGTCTATATGTGGGGATGTGGGCCACTATATACAGGAGGTCTATATGGGGATGTGGGGCACTATGTACAGGGGGGTATATATGTGGGGATGTGGGCCACTATATACAGGGGGGTCTATATGTGGGGATGTGGGGCACTATCTACAGGGGGGTCTATATGTGGGGCACTATATACAGGGGGCTCTATATATGGGGATGTGGGGGAATATCGACAGGGGGGTCTATATATGGGGATGTGGGGCACTATATACAGGGGGAGCTATATGTGGGACACTATATACAGGGGGGGTCTATATGTGGGGATGTGGGGGACTATCGACAGGGGGGTCTATATATGGGGATGTGGGGCACTATATACAGGGGGAGCTATATGTCGGACACTATATACAGGGGGAGCTATATGTGAGGTACTATCTACAGACACAGTGTATGGTACTATTATAATCATGGATATGGCGCTATTATATTTAGAGGTTTTGAGAATTTTAACTATGTTTATAGGTGCAGAAATGTTTTAAAGTGAGAAGCTGAAGACATCTGAGGGGAAAACTGCAGAAATGGGTCATGGCTGGGAGAAATCCATCATAGAGGTCTGGACCGGAGGGAGAAGAAAAGAACTAGAATCTGAGACGTCACCAGTGAGTCACTTAATGTAAATGTTTATTCTGCCTCTAATCAGTAATGTAGTCACTGTGTAATCTGCAGCGAGATGATTATGATATAATTTTTTTTGTGAAACAGCATCTCCCAGCATATCCTCACCATTGTTCGGTCCATGCTGGGAGCTGTAGTTTTACTCCGTACAATTATATACGGCAGGGGTTGCAATAAATTGAGCTGTATTTGTTCTGGTGCTGCATATATGTACTGACCTTTGTTCTGGTGCTGTATATATGTATGAGCTTGGTTCTAGTGCTGCATTTATGTACTGAGCTTGGTTCTGCTGTTTTATATATGTACTGAGGTTTGTTCTAGTGCTGCATATATACAGTGAAGGAAATAAGTATTTGATCCCTTGCTGATTTTGTAAGTTTGCCCACTGTCAAAGACATGAACAGTCTAGAAATTTTAGGCTAGGTTAATTTTACCAGTGAGAGATAAATTATATAAAAAAAAAAAAAAGAAAATCACATTGTCAAAATGATATATATTTATTTGCATTGTGCACAGAGAAATAAGTATTTGATCCCTTTGGCAAACAAGACTTAATACTTGGTGGCAAAACCCTTGTTGGCAAGCACAGCAGTCAGACTTTTCTGTAGTTAATGATGAGGTTTGCACACATGTTAGATGGAATTTTGGCCCACTCCTCTTTGCAGATCATCTGTAAATCATTAAGATTTCGAGGCTGTCGCTTGGCAACTCGAATCTTCAGCTCCCTCCATAAGTTTCGATGGGATTAAGGTCTGGAGACTGGCTAGGCCACTCCATGACCTTAATGTGCTTCTTTTTGAGGCACTCCTTTGTTGCCTTGGCTGTATGTTTCGGGTCTTTGTCGTGCTGGAAGACCCAGCCACGAGCCATTTTTAATGTCCTGGTGGAGGGAAGGAGGTTGTCACTCAGGATTTGACGGTACATGGCTCCATCCATTCTCCCATTGATGCGGTGAAGTAGTCCTGTGCCCTTAGCAGAGAAACACCCCCAAAACATAATGTTTCCACCTCCATGCTTGACAGTGGGGACGGTGTTCTTTGGGTCATAGGCAGCATTTCTCTTCCTCCAAACACGGCGAGTTGAGTTAATGCCAAAGAGCTCAATTTTAGTCTCATCTGACCACAGCACCTTCTCCCAATCACTCTCAGAATCATCCAGATGTTCATTTGCAAACTTCAGACGGGCCTGTACATGTGCCTTCTTGAGCAGGGGGACCTTGTGGGCACTGCAGGATTTTAATCCATTACGGCGTAATGTGTTACCAATGGTTTTCTTGGTGACTGTGGTCCCAGCTGCCTTGAGATCATTAACAAGTTCCCCCCGTGTAGTTTTCGGCTGAGATCTCACCTTCCTCAGGATCAAGGATACCCCACGAGGTGAGATTTTGCATGGAGCCCCAGATCGATGTCGATTGACAGTCATTTTGTATGTCTTCCATTTTCTTACTATTGCACCAACAGTTGTCTCCTTCTCACCCAGCGTCTTACTTATGGTTTTGTAGCCCATTCCAGCCTTGTGCAGGTCTATGATCTTGTCCCGGACATCCTTAGAAAGCTCTTTGGTCTTGCCCATGTTGTAGAGGTTAGAGTCAGACTGATTAATTGAGTCTGTGGACAGGAGTCTTTTATACAGGTGACCATTTAAGACAGCTGTCTTTAATGCAGGCACCAAGTTGATTTGGAGCGTGTAACTGGTCTGGAGGAGGCTGAACTCTTAATGGTTGGTAGGGGATCAAATACTTATTTCTCTGTGCACAATGCAAATAAATATATATAATTTTCACAATGTAATTTTCTTTATTTTTTTTAATATAATCTATCTCTCACTGGTAAAATTAACCTAGCCTAAAAATTCTAGACTGTTCATGACTTTGACAGTGGGCAAACTTACAAAATCAGCAAGGGATCAAATACTTATTTCCTCCACTGTATGTACTGAGCTTGGTTCTGGTGTTGTATTTATGTATGAGCTTGGATCTAGTGCTGTGTATATATATGTATGAACTTTGTTCTGGTGCTGTATTTATGTCAGAGCTTGGTTCTAGTACTTTATTTATGTATGAGCTTGGATCTAGTGCTATGTGTATATATACAGTGTATATATATGATCTTGGTTGGGGTACTGTATATATGTATGAGCTTGGTTCTGGAGCTGTAATTATATAGGATATATCTATAATAACAAAATTGCAGGGCAGATGGAATTGTTCTCAATTCATTGTATATTTAATGGGAACCTGTTTGGCAGTTTTAACCCCTTGAACCGCCACCATGCAGTAATACATGACCTGACAATATTTCCCCTGTATGTTTTTTCTCAGATGCAGCAAAATCTTTAAAATCCACAATTAAAACGGCGCACACTATATGCTAATTACTCATTAAAGGGTCATGGGGTGGTGCCGCTATCCTGACGAGTCACATAGTCCTGCCTCCAAACCCACCTTTCCATGCTTGATTGACATCCCCTGGCTGGTACAACTTTCTCATATGCGCCATTGCCTTCTGGCACTATAGACAAAGGGGGGCTGCGTGGCACTATATACAAGGGGAGCTGTGTGGCACTGTACACATGGGGAGCTGTGTGGAACTATATACAAGGGGCCATGTGGCACTACTAAGGGGGGGCTGTGTGGCACTAATTACAAGGTGGAGGGCTGTGGCTCTATCTACAGGGGGCTGTGTGTGGCGCAAACTACAGGGGTCTGTGTGTGGCACTATCTACTAAGGGGGGCTGTGCAGCACTATATACAAGGGAGGGGGCTGTGTGGCACTATATATAGTGGGAGCTGTATATCGCTATATACCAGAGGGGCTTTATAGCGATATCTACAGGGGGACTGTATGGCACTATCTACAAGGGGGAGGTGGGGGTCACTATCTACAAGTGGGGTGTGACACTGTTTATAGGCGGGGCTGTATAGCACTGTCTACAGGGGGGCTGTATGGCACATTCTACAGGGGGCACTATCTATGAGGGGGCTGCTTGTGGAACCTGGGGGGCCCCTATCAAGAGTTTTTGTCCTCCTGCTATGAGGCCCAGTCTTTCCTAGTTACGCCCCATGGCGGCATTTTGAACCAGGGCCGGACTGGACCGGGGGGAGGGTGCATGCCTTATTTTACTTATCTGATGTGCCGCATGATGGTGCCCATCTGTAAGAACACTCCTCCTCTCTGACGCTGTACGCAGCACGCGCTGCCAGAGAGGAGCAGGTCTGCAGAAGGAGCGGTCGAGTGCTCTCACCTCAAGAAGAGGAGTAATGAGATGCACGATGCACTAGGTGAGCGGTGAGCGGTGGCCTGTATTAAAAACTGAGCGCCACTTACAGCGCTCATGCTCCTGTTTTCACTAATTTAAAAGTTGTCAGTCGTCCGTAGCTGGGGGACCGGGACCCGGGAGTATACTGCAAGGGAGGTCTGGGCATTTTACTGACAGCCAAAGACCTCTATGAATAATCCACCCCCATAGAGCCATCACGTTACTATAAAGAAAGGATAGGGGGATGCAGGGGAGGGGCTGTATGAGTGTCTGACTTACTGCAGAGGGCTCTATAGGGGGGAGTATTCTGCCTCCCCTTTAGAGCAGTCAGTCGGATGCTCATACCCCCTTTCATTTTAGTAACTAGTGAGGGCTCTATGGGGGGAATTATTCCCCCCTATAGTGCCCTCTGCTGTCAGTAAAACGCCCAGACCCCCCCCCTTGCAGTATACTCCCGGCCCCCCAGATTTGGCGGACCCGTTTTAAATTAGTAGGGGCAGGATAGAGCTGTTAACTATCATATCTAAGTTCATAACTTAGATGTGATCGATAATAGGTGACCTATTGTTTGATTCAGGTGTCAGCACTAGATACAGCTGCTCTGTATACAGGATCCAAAGCAGCTGTATCTCAAAAAGTAACAATAATTCTCAATAAAATGTAATTAAAACTTGCACCAATCACATTGATGGATATATTCATATATATATGTAAAAGTTTTTAAAGGTGCACATAGCCTTTAAACTGTAACTAAACTTTTATCATGTCATACTCACATGTCAGAAGTTTTCATTGGTGGGGGACTGAGCACTGAGACCCCCACCCAGGGGCGGATTAATGGTACCATGGGACCCGTGCACATTTTCAGGTCTGCCCCCCCCCCCCCCCCCCCCCCGAACTCCGAGGACGCTGTACTATATGTATTTGCAGATTTCTGTTTAGGCGGCCACAGACCTGGCACGGTTTTAATTTAGCTGTAAAAGCGGAATGAGCCATATAGAAGAAAGAAAGCAGAATACTTTGAGACACTGAAGTGGTCAGGAGCTTTATAACTTTTTTATTTTTACGTCAAAGGAGTGGTGTGTGAAGGATTATTTTTTTGCAGGAGGAATTATAGTTTTTATTGGCACCATGTAAAGTACCACATAATGGGTGAATTGGAAAAAACTGAGATTCCTCCATGGTTTTTTGGATTTCCTTTTTACTGTATATATTTACCTTCTCTTAAGGTAAAAGTAGATTTAACATATACTTTTACCTTAAGAGAAGGTAAATATATACATACCCAGAACCAAGCTCAGCACATATATACAGCCCCAGAACCAAGCTCAGTACATATATACTGCACCAGAACCAAGCTCAGTACATATATACAGCACTAGAACCAAGCTCAGTACATATATACAGCCCCAGAACCAAGCTCAGTACATATATACAGCACCAGAACAAATACAGTTCAGTACAGAGATCATTTGAAAATTCAGTTAAACCCCTGCCATATAAATTTGTACATCATAAAACGACAGCTCCCAGTATAGCCTGAACAATGGTTAGGATATGCTGGGAGTTGCTGTTTAACAAAAAGAATGCTACCATCCGTCATCTCGCTGCAGATCATACAGTGACTACAGTACTGATCAGTCACAGGTAGAATAAACATTTATATTGAGTGACTCACCGGTGATGCCTCAGATTCTTTTCCGTTCTTTTTCTCTTTTCTTCTCCATCCGGTCCAGACCTCTATGATGACTTCTCCCGGGCACGGCCCATTTCTGCAGTTTGCAGCTCAGATGTCTTTGGCTCCTCACTTTTCCAACATTTCTGCACCTGTAAACGAAGATAAAATTCTCATGATGCCACACTCTATGCTTCTATTTATAATAGTATCATACAATAATTATAGTACTATACACTGCGCCCCTGAATATAATTGTACTATACACTGTGCTCCTGAATATAATAATATTATACACTGTACCCCTGAATATAATAGTACTATACACTGTACTCCTGAATATAATATTACTATACACTGTACTCCTGAATATAATATTACTATACACTGTACTCCTGAATATAATAGTACTATACACTGTGCTCCTGAATATAATAGTACTATACACTGTGCTCCTGAATATAATAGTACTATACACTGTACTCCTGAATATAATATTACTATACACTGTACTCCTGAATATAATAGTATTATACACTGTGCTCCTGAATATAATAGTGCTATACACTGTACCCCTGAATATAATATTACTATACACTACGCTCCTGAATAGAGATGAGCGAACTTATGAAAAGTTCGGTTCGGCTAGTTCGCCGAATTTCACGAAAAAGTTCGATTCGGACCGAACTAGTTCTGACCGAACCTGTCATTTCTGTGCGCCGAGCATGGTACTGTCCAGGGTGCTGAAAAAGTTAATGGGCTGCACTAACTCTTTCAGCAACCTTGACAGTACCATGTTCGGCGCACGGCAAATAAAATTTTAATGTAATAAAAAAAATAAAAAAATACGTTCATACTTACATTCCTCCTGTCCGGCCTCCAGCGATGACATTTCATCCATGCCGCCGCTGCAGCCAATCACAGGCTGTAGTGGCGGTCACGCACATCAGGATGACGTCAGAAGGCAGGCCTCCAGGGATGACGCTTCATCCCACGTGACCGCCTCTGCAGCCAATCACAGGCTGCAGCGGACTCTGCAGCCAATCACAGGCTGCAGTGGCCTTTGCAGCCAATCACACGCTCCTCTCCTGAAATACTCTGTGCTGCGCTGCCTTAAACTCTGTGGACAGGTCAGGATCCTGTTTCTTTTAAATGCTGCTGGGGAACCCGCTCGATCCACTTTATAAGGCTGCGCTACAGTGCAGCATTTAAAAGAAACAGGATCCTGACCTGTCCACAGAGTTTAAGGCAGCACAGAGTATTTCAGGAGATGAACGTGCAGATTCAGTGCTGCTGTGAACTCTGCTCTTACCATTACGTAGCTCTCAGTCTGTTACCTCTCCTCCACTCCTGTCCTCAATAACACCTTCACATGATTGGCAAGTCACCACGTAATGGTAAGAGCAGCGTTCACAGCAGCACAGAGTATTTTAGGAGAGGAGCGTGCAGATTCAGTGCTGCTGTGAACTCTGCTCTTACCATTACGTAGCTCTCAGTCTGTTACCTCTCCTCCACTCCTGTCCTCAATAACACCTTCACATGATTGGCAAGTTACCACGTAATGAGTTCACAGCAGCACAGAGTATTTCAGGAGATGAGCGTGCGAATCTTGTGCGGGGTGGTGACTTGCCAATCATGTGAAGGTGTTATTGAGGACAGGAGTGGAGGAGAGGTAACAGACTGAGCTACGTAATGGTAAGAGCAGAGTTCACAGCAGTACAGAGTATTTCAGGAGAGGAGCGTGCAGATTCTGTGCTGCTGTGATGTGGTGACTTACTTGCCAATCATGTGAAGGTGTTATTGAGGACAGGAATGGAGGAGAGGTAACAGACTGAGAGCTACGTAATGGTAAGAGCAGAGTTCACAGCAGCACTGAATCTGCACGCTCATCTCCTGAAATACTCTGTGCTGCCTTAAACTCTGTGGACAGGTCACGATCCTGTTTCTTTTAAATGCTGCACTGTAGCGCAGCCTTATATAGTGGATCAAGCGTGTTCCCCAGCAGCATTTAAAAGAAACAGGATCCTGACCTGTCCACAGAGTTTAAGGCAGCACAGAGTATTTCAGGAGATGAGCACGGCCGGCCACGGGCAGCCGGTCGTTTTCCAAGCCGTGCTCCCATTATAAAGTATAGGAGCACGGCCCATAAAATAAAAAAATAGAACATGTTCTATCTTTTTTTTTTTTTTTTTACTCAATAAATTTTTATTGAACATTTTTCCAACATACATAATAACAAACATTTTGCATTCCGATGCCAACAGTGAGACATACCAGTAATGTCATACAGATATAATACAAAAGAAGTAATACAATACAAAAGATATAATACAATATACATGAATTAAGACCAGATCTCTCATTCAATGTCCTAACAAGTGAAGGTGCCTCGGGTTCTAGGATATACCACTACGGTGTTTCTTCTAGTTAGCAAAGTTGTGAACGCTACCCAACCATGGACCCCAATCTTTCTCATATTTAGGGATAGAATGACCCCTATGTGCCATCATTTTCTCGTGTGAGCATGTACTGTTAAAATGGGCAATAATTTCCGTTAATGGGGGGATTGTTTGACTCTTCCAACACCTGGTTATTACTAATTTGGTCGCAATAAATATATGCGCTGCGATTACTCTGTAATCTCCCGGAATGTCTTCAAGGTTTAGAAAGAGCAATGCTAGCGATGGTGAAGGAACAACTATAATTCCTGTAATATCAGACAATAATAGGAATGCAGCATTCCATAGATGTTTGAGTAACGGACAGGCCCATAAAATGTGTAACAGCGTCCCCCTACACCCACAATTTCTCCAACAATGGTGAGAGGCAGTCGGGTATATGCGCTGGAGCTTATCTGGAGTGTAATACCATCGGAGCATTGTCTTCATTACTGACTCATAATGAAGAGTACATTTCAAATGTTTCGCTATAAAAGTAAGTGCATAAGACCATGTTTGTGCAGAGTATTCATTTGTGAGTTCCTTTTCCCAGGCCAAGAAAGGGGAAGATTTTTCAAATATATTCTTAGATCCCAAAAGGTCATAGATGGGGCGCAATCCTTTAAGATGCGACCCGGTTTGAGACCATATTCGGAATATCTCCGTATTAGCTGTAACCTCAAATGGCCAATCCGTTTGTAAAAGATGCCTAATTCTAAGGAATTTATAAAACTCGGTGTTTGAAATACCAAACTTAGTATGTAAGGAGCTAAATTGTACCATTTGTTTGTTTTCCAAGAATGATGTCATCTGTGTCAGACCCCCCAATTTCCAAGTTCGGAGATCCAAATCGGTGAGAAGAAGCTCTAGAGCTTCTATCGGTGAATTGGGGAGTAGAGAAAATGAAGATGTACTACACAAGGAATGGAACTTTACCCAGTTCTGTAAAGAAGTGGATAGAAAATATGGCAGGGGTAAATTTGGAGATTTAGGGTGCAATTTTACAATTAGAAGGGCTTTTAAATTATGTATAGGTGATATTGATGTTTCAATTTGCACCCAATGTTTGGAAGAATCTCCCTCCCACCAGTGTTTCAATTGAGATATCTGCGTGGACAGATAATAATGATGAATATTAGGTAAACTTAAGCCACCATGTTTTTTCCCTTTATTCAATAAACGAGCCGCTATGCGCGGTCTACTTTTTTGCCAAACATAAGAGCTTACCAACCTGTGTGCTTTATTAAAAAAGGACAAGGGCATTTTAATCGGCAATGTCCGAAACAGATATAATAACTTCGGAAGTACCAACATTTTAAAAGCCGCAATACGACCTATCCACGAGACTTCATGCATTTCCAGTTGTTTCAAATCTAGTTCTATTTGCGCTAACATAGAACAATAATTGGCCTGGTATAACTGTGAGACTTTAGGAGTGATGTTTATTCCCAAGTATTTAATATGCGTTTGTTGCCAATCTAACGGAAACCTTTCCCGCATAAATCCCAGGTCCAATAATGAGCAATTCAGGGGTATAGCCTGTGATTTTCCCATATTAACTTTATAAAATGCTAGTTGTCCGAAATCCTGAATGATCTCAAAGGCAGCTGCTAACGAGGTTTCCGGCTGTTCTAGGGTTAATATTATATCGTCAGCATATAGGGAAATGCAGTGAGATCGATCTCCTATTTTTATCCCGTGAATGTCATGATGTAGTCCAATAGCCTGAGCCAAGGGTTCTATGGACAAGCCAAAAATTAAAGGTGATAATGGACAGCCTTGTCTAGTCCCGTTCGTTATCCCAAAATCCTCAGAGAGCGCACCATTCACAAAAACTTTCGCCGTTGGACTGGAATATAAAGCTTGAATTGCAGTTGTAATAGAGCCTTCAAATCCCATTTCCTCTAAAACCGTGAACACAAATGACCACTTAACCCTATCGAAGGCTTTTTCGGCATCTAGAGTTACCATAACAGCTTTAGTTCCTTTTCTGTTTACATAGTCTAAGATATTGAGAACTCTCCTGGTGTTTTCCGGGCCCTGCCTACCTTTAACCCCTTAAGGACGCAGCCTAGTTTTGGCCTTAAGGCTCAGAGCCCATTTTTCAAATCTGACATATTTCACTTTATGTGGTAATAACGTCAGAATGCTTAAACCTACCCAAGCGATTCTGAGATTGTTTTCTCGTGACACATTGGGCTTCATGTTCGTGGTAAAATTTGGTCGATATATTCAGTGTTTATTGGTGAAAAATTGCAAAATTTAGAGAAAATTTTGAAAAAATTGCATTTTTCAGAATTTAAATGCATCTGCTTGTAAAACAGACGGTTAGACCACCCAAAATAGTTACTAGTTCACATTTCCCATATGTCTACTTTCGATTGGCATCGTTTTTTGAACATTCTTTTATTTTTCTTGGACGTTACAAGGCTTAGAACATAAACAGAAATTTCTCATATTTTTAAGAAAATTTCAAAAGCCTTTTTTTTAAGGTACCTCTTGAGTTCTGAAGTGGCTTTGTGGGGCCTATGTATTAGAAACCCTGATAAAACACCCCATTTTAAAAACTAGACCCCTCAAAGTATTCAAAGCAGCAGTTATAAAGTTTTTTAACCCTTCAGGCATTTCACAGGAATTAAAGCAAAGTGGAGGTGAAATTTGCAAATTTAATTTTTCTTGCAGAATTTCAATTTTATTCATTTTTTTTTCTGTAACACAGAAGGTTTTACCAGAGAAACACTACTAAATATGTATTGTCCAGATTCTGCAGTTTTTAGAAATGTCCCACATGTGGCTCTACTGCGCTCGTGGACTAAAACACAAGCCCTAGAAGCAAAGAAGCACCTAGTGCATTTTGAGTCCTCTTTTTTATTAGAATATATTTTAGGCAGCATGCCAGGTTTGAAGAGGTGTTGAGGTGTCAAAACAGTAGGAATCCCCCAATAGTGACCCCATTTTGGAAACTACACCCCTCAAGGAATTCATTTAGGGTTGTTGTTACCATTTTGACCGCACAGTTTTTTCACAGCACGTATTTGAATTGGGCTCTGAAATGAAAAAAATTTCATTTTTTCCAATAAAATGTCATTTGTGATCAAAATTTCTTATTTTCACAGGGAACAAAATACCCCATTTTGTTGCCCAATTTGTCCTTAGTGTGGCAATACCCCATTTGTGGTGATAAACTGCCGTTTGGGACCATGGGCGGGCTCAGAAGGAAAGGAGCGCTATATGTTTGTTGGAGTCCAGATTTTGTTGGATTGGTTTTCGGGTGCCATATCGCATTTGCAGAGCCTCAGAGGTATCAAAGCAATGGAAACCCACCAAAAGTGACCCCATTTTGGAAACTACACCCCTCAAGGAATTCATTTATGGTTGTTGTTAGCATTTTGACCACACAGTTTTTTCACAGCACCTATTTCAATTGGGCTGTGACATTAAAAAAATGAAATTTTTTCCAATAAGATGTCATTTTTTACCAAAATTTCTTTTTTTCACAGGGAACAAAATACTCAATATTATTGCCCAATTTCTCCTGAGTGCATCAATACCCCATTTGTGGCAATAAACTGCCGTTTGGGCCCATGGGAGGCCTCAGAAGGGAAGGAGCGCTGTGTGTTCTTTGGAGTACAGATTTTGCTGGTTTGGTTTTCGGGTGCCATGTCGCATTTGCAGAGCCCCAGAGGTATCAAAGCAATGGAAACCCACCAGAAGTGACCCCATTTTGGAAACTACACCCCTCAAGGAATTCATTTATGGGTAATGTGACCATTTAGACCCCATAGTTTCTTCACAGAACTTATTTGAATTGGGCTGGGAATTAAAAAAATATATATTTTTTCCAATAATATGTCGTTTTAGCTCAAAAATTCTTATTTTCACAAGAAATAAAATGCTCCATTTTGTTGCCCAATTTGTCCTGAGTACGGAAATACCCCATTTGTGGTGATAAACTGCTGTTTGGGCCCATGGGAGGGCTCAGAAGGAAAGGAGCGCTGTGTGTTCTTTGGAGTACAGATTTTGCTGAATTGGTTTTCGGGTGCCATGTCGCATTTGCAGAGCCCCAGAGGTATCAAAGCAATAGAAACCCACCACAAATGACCCCATTTTGGAAACTACACCCCTCAAGGAATTCATTTATGGGTGTTGTGACTATTTTGACCCCATAGTTTTTTCACAGAACTTATTTGAATTGGGCTGGGAATGAAAACAAAATTATTTTTGTCAAATAATATGTAGTTTTGGCTGAAAAATTCTTATTTTCACAAGAAACCAAATGCCCCATTCTGTTTGCGCAATTTGTTCTGAGTGCCGCAATACCCCATTTGTTGTGATAAACTGCCGTTTGGGCCCATGGGAGGGCTCAGAAGGAAAGGACCACCATTTGGCCTACTCGGGATTTTCTAGTGCGAAGTCATGTATGCAGAAGCCCCTGAGGTACCAGTACAGTTGAAACCCGCAAGAAGTGACCCCGTTTTAAAAACTACACCCTTAAGGCATTCATCTAGAGGTGTAGTGAGCATTTTGACCGGAGACCTACACCCCATAAACTGTAATGTGGGTTCTCCCGGGTATGGCAATACCCTACATGTGGCTGTTATCAGCTGCCTGGACACACAGCAGGGCCCAGAGGGGAAAGACGAGGGGGGATAAGCTGTGCGGAGTGCATCAGGGTAAGTAAAATTGGGGTAAATTATAAACCAAGGGATGTATGATAAATTTTAATACAGAGCTCTGGTTATTCGGGACACGTGTCACATTGATATATTGTGTCCTCCCTTATCCCCCTCTTATAGCAGACTTTGCACCTCTTTTGACTTTTTCCCTTCTTGCCAGTTTGGGGAACTTCTCCTGGAAAGTGTTGCCCTGGTACGATGCGTGTGGGCTCGCTTCCAGAAGTACTGGGTGCCCCCCCTTCTTGGTCCCTAAAGATTAGGTTCTTGATAATCACCTCTTGAAATTCCAGGAAAGTTCCCGTCTGGCCTGCACATCGACGTAGCATGTACGCATTGTACAATGCCATCTGTATGATGTGCCCGGCCAGCTTCTTATACCACACCGCATGGTGCTGTAGGGCTTCAAGGCTTGATCTTACAAGTCCATCCCTCCCATGTACCTATTGTAGTCCAGGATGCAGTCTGGTTTGGGGGTGGCCTTTCCTTCATATATCCTAAACCTGTAGGTATACCCTGATGCACTCTCGCACAGCTCATACATCTTCACGCCATACCTTGCCCTCTTACCCGGCAGGTACTGGCGGAATTGAACCCTCCCTTTAAAATGTACCAGGGACTCATCAATAGAAATACACTTCTCGGGGGTGTATGCTTGGGAAAACCGGGCACTGGAACGGTCTAATAGGGGTCTCCGTTTATACAAACGGTCAAAACTGGGGTCATCTTGGGGTGGGCACTGCTCATTATCAGTATAATGTAAGAAGCAAAGTATTGCCTCATTCATTTATTTTTTTAGGTTCCAGTTCAGTTCTGAAGTTGCTTTGAGGGGCCCATATATTAGAAACCCCTATCAAATACCCCATTTTAGAAACTAGACCCCTCAAAGTATTCACAACAGCATGTAGAAAGTTTATGAACCCTTTAGGTGTTTCACAAAAATTTAGAGCAAAGTAGAGGTGAAATGTACTTTTTTTTTTTGTCAGAAAATCCTTTTTATACCATTTTTTTTATAACACAAAAGGATTTATCAGAGAAACGCAACTTAATACGTATTGCCCAGATTCTGCAGTTTTGAGAAATATCCCACATGTGGCCCTCGGGCGGTAATGGACTGAAGCGCCGGCCTCCGAAGCAAAGGAGAACCTGGTGGATTTTGAGGCCTCTTTTTTATTAGGCACCATGTCCGGTTTGAAGAGGTCTTGTGGTGCCAAAACATTGGGAACCCCCCAAAAGTGACCCCAATTTGGAAACTAGACCCCTTGAGGAATCCATTGTAGTTTTCTTGGGGTGCATGCGGCTTTTTGATCAGTTTTTATTCTATTTTTAGGTGGCGTGGTGACTAAAAAACAGCAATTGTACAATTGTTTTTTTTTTCGTTTTTTTTTACAGCGTTCACCGTGCGCTATAAATGACATATTCACTTTATTCTGCGGGGCGATACGATTACGGCGATACCAGATGTTTATAGTTTTATTTTATGTCTTATGGCGTTTGCACAATAAAATACGTTTTGTAAACAATCATTCACTTTTTGTGTTACCTTATTCTAAGAGCCATAAAGTTTTTATTTTTCAATCAATAAAGCCGTGCGAGGACTTATTTTTTGCGTAACGAACTGTAGTTTCGATCAGGACCATTTTTAGGTACATGCGACTTTTTGATCTCTTTTTATTCCATTTTTTGGGAGGTGAAGTGACCAAAGAATTGTGATTGTGGTTCGGTTTATTATTATTTTATTTTACGGCGTTCACCGTGCGGGATAAATAATGTAATAATTTTGTAGTTCAGGCCGTTACGGACGCGGCGATACCAATTATGTATAGTTTATTTGTTTGTTTATATATTTTTATTAATAATAAAGGACTGATAAGGGAAAAGGGGGGATTTTTACTTTTATTACTTTTAAATCTTTTATTTTCTTATTTTTACACATCTGTTTTTAACTTTTTTTTAACTGTATTACTTTGTCCCACTAGGGGACATGAGGGCAGGAGGCCCTGATCGCTATTCTAATACACTGCACTACATGCGTAGTGCAGTGTATTAGAACTGTCAGCTACTCACTGACAGCAAGCATAGTGGGTCCTGACGTTGTCAGGACCCACTAGGCTTCCGTCTATGGCATAGCCGGACGCCATTGTTTGGTGTCCGGTTGCCATAGTCACCATCGCCGGCCGCTATCGCGTAGCAGGCCGGCGATGGCAGCTTAACCCCTAAAAAGCCGCGATCTCTATAGAACGCGGCTTTTAAGGGGTTAATCAGCGGGGACACAGCGATCGGTCCCCGCTGTAGGAGCTGTGACAGCTGCTGAACAAGACAGCAGCGTCACAGCTCCTGTATGTGTCGGGAGGACGGCCGAAACGGCCGTTACTCCCGAGACGTACTATTACGGCATGGAGCGCGAACGATACAGCTGCCATGACGTAATAGTACGTCAAGGAGCGGGAAGGGGTTAACAAACCCAACTTGGTCTCTATTAACTAGTAGTGGTATCACTTCTCTCAAGCGGTTTGCCAACACCTTAGCATAAATTTTTAAGTCCGAGTTAAGGAGGGAAATGGGCCTAAAATTTTGTGGTGAGTCAGGCGGTTTCCCTGGTTTGGGAAGTGTCACTATCACTCCACTCAGCATTTCCTTTGGGAAAGAACCCTCCGAAATGGCATGTTTTAGGGTTTCAAACAAATAAGAGAGGAGAGATTTTTCAAAAGTTTTATAGTAGATACCAGATAGACCATCAGGTCCAGGGGCTTTATGTAGCGGGAGGGATCGAATAATTTTGGATATTTCCCCTTCTGACAAAGGGAGGTTTAAATCAGCCAATTGTTGGGACGATAGACGTGGAAGATTTAGATCTTTTAAGAAATCTTTGGCAGCCCGTTGGACCGGTTGTGGATTTGCCGTATGGGGGTGCAAATTATAGAGGGATTCATAGTATTCTTTGAATTTTTGTGCTATATCCCCAGGTGAGTATATTTTAGTGGTTCCTAGAGGATCTTTAAGGAATGGTATCTTACTCTTGATATCCCTGGCCTTTAATCTATGTGCCAAAAGCTTACTGGCTTTATTATCTTGAGAGTAGTATTGTGCGTTGATGGATTGCAAATTCTTTTCATATTTGTACATCAAACAATCTTTCAATTTAATTCGAAGATGCCGCAGTTTCTCAGTGTTAGCTAGGGAGGTGTCAGTTTTGTTCAGGGCTTCTACAATACGTATTTGTGCTATTATATCATCAAATTGACGATCCCTTTCCTTCTTTGCTCTATGACCCCACTTTATAAAAAGACCTCTCATGTATGCCTTATGGGCATTCCAGAGAACAAATGGGTCTCGTACAGAATTTACATTCAATAGAAAATATTCCTCTAGACCTTTGCGCAGTTCATCTTTGTATTTAGGATGAGACATCAAATATGCATTATTTCTCCATAAGAAATGTGATGGTGAGTTATGGGCTTCATTTACACATATAGTAATGGCAGCATGATCCGACCATTTAATCAGTTCAATAGAGGATTTTTCCACCTTCTGTATTAACGAACGCCCTACCAGGAATAGATCTATGCGAGAATAGGACCTATGTACTTGTAAAGGATCTGCCAGGCACAACTTCTGTGGATACGCCCATTGGTAATCAGTCTGCACCTGAGTCTATGTCTCTGAGACTGACTCCATCTTCCACCACTAAGGATGGCAGGCTTAGGAGTGGGAGAGCCTATCGCAGCCTGGCCAGACTGAGCTAGCTCCCGCCCTCGGTCTATTTATACCTGCCTTTCC
The DNA here is from genome assembly GCF_050947455.1 of Rhinoderma darwinii. Classification (NCBI taxonomy): domain Eukaryota; kingdom Metazoa; phylum Chordata; class Amphibia; order Anura; family Rhinodermatidae; genus Rhinoderma; species Rhinoderma darwinii. The sequence continues at coordinate 236,470,002 of NC_134691.1, forward strand.
TGTTCCTCCGTTGCTTGTGATTCTTCTCGTGTGGTTTCCTGGCCCAGCTACAGCTTCTACTATTTGATCCTGATCCATACTGACCCTAGCTTACTGACTACTCTCCTGCTCTGCGTTTGGTACCGCGTACATTCCTGGTTTGACTCGGCTCGTTTACCTCTCTTGTTGCTCACGGTGTTGCCGTGGGCAACTGCCCCTTTTCCCTTAGCTTTGTGTACCCTTGTCTGTTTGTCTTGTGCACTTACTGAGCGTAGGGACCGCCGCCCAGTTGTACCCCGTCGCCTAGGGCGGGTCGTTGCAAGTAGGCAGGGACAGAGTGGCGGGTAGATTAGGGCTCACTTGTCCGTTTCCCTACCCCCATCATTACATAATCACAAGCCATATACCTAGTCTACCCTGGTCCCTGACACTACTATGGACCCCTTGAGACCCTGGCCCAGCAAATGCAGGGTCTCTCCCTACAGGTCCAGGCCCTGGCTCAGAGGGTCAACCAGCCTGATGCTACCATGGTAGTGCCCCTCACCTCACCTCTTGAACCCCACCTCAAGTTGCCTGACCGGTTCTCAGGGGACCGGAGGACTTTTCTCTCCTTTCGATAGAGTTGTAGGCTTTACTTTCGCTTTAAGCCTCACTCCTCAGGTTCTGAGAGCCAGCGGGTGGGTATAATTATGTCCCGGCTCCAGGAAGGGCCCCAAGAGTGGGCCTTCTCCTTGGCTCCTGACGCCCCTGAACTTTCCTCCGTTGATCGTTTCTTTTCTGCTCTCGGACTCATTTATGACGAGACTGACAGGACTGCCTTTGCCGAGAGTCAGCTGGTGACCTTACGTCAGGGTAAGAGACCTGTTGAGGAGTATTGTTCTGACTTTAGGAAGTGGTGCGTAGCTTCTCGGTGGAATGACCCTGCCTTAAGGTGCCAGTTTAGGTTGGGTCTGTCGGGCGCCCTGAAAGACCTGCTAGTTAGCTATCCCTCTTCTGACTCCATAGACCAGGTTATGGCTTTAGCGGTACGACTTGACCGACGTCTCAGGGAATGACAACTTGAACGTTTTTGTGTTTTCCCCTCTGACTCCCCCATGATTCCTCACGAGGTCCCGTTGCTTCGCTCTTCCACGGAAGACTCGGAGGTACCTATGCAACTCGGGGCCTCCGTGTCCCCCCGACAGAGTAGAGAGTTCCGCAGGAAGAATGGTCTCTGCTTCTATTGTGGGGATGACAAGCATTAAGTGAACACCTGTCCTAGGCGTAAGAATAAGCAACCGGAAAACTTCCGTGCCTAAGTGATCATCGGGGAGGTCACTTGGGCGCACAGGTATTTCCCGTAAATATGAAACGTAATAAAATCTTGCTTCCCTTTCAGGTCTCTTTTGGTGGTAGGTCTGCTACCGGCAGTGCCTTCGTGGATTCAGGGTCTTCTGCTAATATCATGTCTGTGGAATTTGCTATGTCTCTAGCTATGCCTTTGATTGATTTGCCTAGACCTGTCCCGGTAGTGGGTATCGACTCCACTCCTCTTGCTAATGGTTATTTTACTCAGCATACCCCTGTTTTTGAACTCCTTGTTGGCTCCATGCATTTGGAGCAGTGCTCTGTACTGTTAATGCAGGGATTATCGTCCGATTTGGTTTTAGGCCTTCCCTGGTTGCAGTTGCATAATCCCACGTTTGACTGGAATACTGGGCAGCTTACCAAATGGGGTAATGAATGCTTGACGTCATGTTTTTCTGTTAATTCTATTTCTCCCCCTGAGGAGGTGAACACGCTACCTGAGTTTGTTCAGGACTTCGCTGATGTTTTCTCTAAGGAGGCCTCCGAAGTGTTACCGCCTCATAGAGAATATGATTGCGCTATCGAATTGGTACCAGGAGCTAAGCTCCCTAAGGGTAGGATATTTAATCTTTCTTGTCCCGAACGTGAAGCCATGAGAGAGTATATCCAGGAATGCCTGGCCAAGGGTTACATTCGCCCCTCTACTTCTCCGGTAGGTGCTGGCTTCTTCTTCGTAAGGAAGAAGGATGGTGGTCTTAGGCCATGCATTGACTACCGTAACTTGAATAAGGTCACTGTAAGGAACCAGTATCCCCTCCCTTTGATTCCTGATCTCTTTAATCAGGTTCAGGGGGCCCAATGGTTCTCTAAGTTTGATCTACGGGGGGCGTATAACCTTATCCGCATCAAAGAGGGGGATGAGTGGAAGACTGCGTTTAACACGCCCGAAGGTCATTTCGAATATCTCGTCATGCCCTTTGGGTTGTATAATGCTCCTGCGGTCTTCCAGAATTTCATAAATGAGATTTTAAGAGATTACCTGGGGGTATTTCTTGTAGTGTACCTTGATGACATACTGGTGTTTTCCAAGGACTTGTCCTCCCACATTGAGCATGTCAGGAAGGTGCTCCAGGTCCTTCGGGAAAACAAACTGTTTGCGAAAACCGAAAAATGTGTGTTTGGGGTACAGGAGATACCATTTTTGGGTCAAATCCTCACTCCTCATGAATTCCGCATGGACCCCGCCAAGGTCCAGGCTGTGGCGGAATGGGTCCAACCTGCCTCCCTGAAGGCGTTACAGTGTTTCTTGGGGTTCGCTAATTATTACAGGAGATTTATTGCTAACTTCTCGGTCATCGCTAAGCCTCTTACGGACCTCACTCGCAAAGGTGCTGATCTCCTCCACTGGCCTCCTGAGGCTGTCCAGGCTTTTGAGGTCCTTAAGAAGTGCTTTATCTCGGCCCCGGTGCTGGTTCAGCCCAACCAAATGGAGCCATTTATCGTGGAAGTTGACGCATCCGAGGTGGGAGTGGGGGCTGTCTTGTCCCAGGGTACCAGGTCCCTCACCCATCTCCGTCCCTGTGCCTACTTCTCCAGGAAGTTTTCGCCCACTGAGAGTAACTATGATATTGGCAACCGCGAACTCTTAGCCATTAAATGGGCATTTGAAGAGTGGCGCCACTTCCTGGAGGGGGCTAGGCACCAGGTAACGGTCCTTACCGACCATAAGAATTTGGTTTTCCTAGAATCTGCCCGGAGGCTAAACCCGAGACAAGCTCGATGGGCGTTATTTTTTACCAGATTCAATTTTTTGGTTACCTATAGGGCAGGGTGTAAAAATATTAAGGCTGATGCACTGTCGCGTAGCTTCATGGCCAGCCCTCCTTCAGAGGAAGATCCTGCTTGTATTTTGCCTCCAGGTATAATAATTTCCTCTATTGATTCTGATTTAGTCTCTGTAATTGCTGCTGATCAAGGTTCAGCTCCCAGGATCCTTCCTGAGAACAAGCTGTTTGTTCCCCTGCAATTCCGGCTAAGGGTACATTGGGAAAATCATGACTCCGCACTAACTGGTCATCCAGGCATCCTGGGTACCAAGCACCTCATTGCCAGAAACTATTGGTGGCCTGGGTTGCCTAAAGACGTTAAGGCCTACGTCGCCGCTTGTGAGGTTTGTGCTAGGTCCAAGACTCCCAGGTCCCGACCAGCGGGCTTACTACGTTCTTTGCCCATTCCCCAGAGACCTTGGACCCATATCTCCATGGATTTTATCACCGATTTGCCTCCATCTCAAGGCAAGTCGGTGGTGTGGGTTGTAGTAGACCGCTTCAGTAAGATGTGCCACTTTGTGCCCCTCAAGAAACTACCCAATGCCAAGACGTTAGCTACCTTGTTTGTCAAACACATCCTGCGGCTCCATGGGGTCCCTGTCAATATTGTTTCGGACAGAGGGGTACAATTTGTTTCATTGTTTTGGAGAGCCTTCTGTAAAAAGTTGGAGATTGATCTGTCCTTCTCCTCTGCCTTCCATCCTGAAACTAATGGCCAAACTGAGAGGACTAATCAATCTCTAGAACAATATTTAAGGTGTTTTATCTCTGACTGTCAATATGATTGGGTCTCATTCATTCCCCTCGCCGAATTTTCCCTTAATAACCGGGTCAGTAACTCGTCAGGGGTCTCCCCCTTTTTCTGTAATTTTGGGTTTAATCCACGGTTCTCCTCCATTTCACCTGGTAGTTCCAACAATCCCGAGGTAGAGGTCGTTCATCGGGAACTGTGCACAGTCTGGGCCCAGGTTCAGAAGAACCTAGAGGCGTCCCAGAGTGTACAAAAAACTCAGGCTGATAGAAGACGTTCTGCTAACCCCTTGTTTATGGTCGGGGATCTGGTGTGGTTATCGTCTAGGAACTTGCGCTTTAAAGTCCCGTCCAAGAAGTTTGCTCCCCGGTTTATTGGGCCGTATAAGGTCATTGAAGTCCTCAATCCTGTCTCCTTCCGACTGGAGTTGCCCCCATCTTTTCGAATACACAACGTGTTTCATGCCTCCCTCCTTAAACGCTGCTCCCCGTCCTTGGCTCCCTCGAGGAAACCTCCTGTTCCCGTTCTCACCCCTGAGGGGGTGGAATTCGAGGTGGCCAAGATTGTGGACAGCAAGATGGTCCAAGGCTCCCTCCAGTACCTGGTTCATTGGAGAGGATACGGGCCTGAGGAGAGGACTTGGGTACCCGCCTGGGATGTTCACGCTGGGGTATTGGTCAGGAAGTTCCACCTTCGCTTCCCCAATAAGCCAGGTCCACTTAGAAAGGGTCCGGTGGCCCCTCATAAAAGGGGGGGTACTGTAAAGGATCTGCCAGGCACAACTTCTGTGTATACGCCCATAGGTAATCAGTCTGCACCTGAGTCTATGTCTCTGAGACTGACTCCATCTTCCACCACTCAGGATGGCAGGCTTAGGAGTGGGAGAACCAATCGCAGCCTGGCCAGACGGAGCTAGCTCCCGCCCTCTGTCTATTTATACCTGCCTTTCCTGTTCCTCCTTTGCTTGTGATTCTTCTCGTGTGGTTTCCTGGCCCAGCTACAGCTTCTAATTATTTGATCCTGCTCCATACTGACCCTGGCTTACTGACTACTCTCCTGCTCTCCTGCTCTGCGTTTGGTACCTCGTGCACTCCTGGTTTGACTCGGCTCGTTCACCACTCTTGTTGCTCACGGTGTTGCCATGGGCAACTGCCCCTTTCCCTTTGCTTTGTGTTCCCTTGTCTGTTTGTCTTGTGCACTTACTGAGCGTAGGGACCGCCGCCCAGTTGTACCCCGTCGCCTAGGGCGGGTCGTTGCAAGTAGGCAGGGACAGAGTGGCGGGTAGATTAGGGCTCACTTGTCCGTTTCCCTACCCCCATCATTACACAGAGCTAAAGAACCCATTTAGTAACTCTGCCTTCTCTTGATCCCCTGTGACCAACTCCCCATTACCATTATCTAGGGGACCTACATGTTCGGACCTTGGCTTTTTAGCATTTATATACTTGAAGAATTTTTTGGGATTTGTTTTACTATCCTTGGCCACATGCCTTTCATTTTGTATTTTTGCTAATTTTATTACATTTTTACAGATTTTATTAAGCTCTTTATATTTTACAAAGGCTGCAGATGTACCCTTAGATTTGTATTTTTTAAATGCCCTTTTTTTGTCATGTATTGCCCCTTTCACAGAAGGTGTAAGCCATGTGGGATTTAATTTTAGTCGTTTATACTTGTTACCTATAGGAATACATTTTGCACTATAATAGCCCAAAGTAGATTTGAAAATCTCCCATTTATCATTTGTCCCATTATTTGACATTAGTTCTTCCCAGTCTATATCCTGAATTGCAGCCTTCATCCTGGGGAAATTGGCTTTCTTAAAATTAAAGGTTTTTGCCCTCCCAGCCTGCGTTTGTTTTTTACAGTATAGGTAAAATGTAACTATATTGTGATCACTGTTACCGAGGTTTTCACGAACATTGACGTTCCCAACAAGCTCTGCATTATTAGAAATGACCAGATCCAACAGAGCTTCACCTCTAGTCGGGTCTTCCACAAACTGGCCCAGAAAATTTTCCTGCAACAGGTTGAGGAAATGTCTCCCCTTTGCAGTTGAAGCCGAACCATGACACCAATTAATGTCCCGTAAATTAAAATCTCCCATTATCACTACAGTACCCGCCTGTGCAGCCCGCTCCATCTGTTTATATAACTGACCTTCCATATCCTCAGTTATATTGGGGGGGGTCTATAGATTACGCCAAATGTAATTTTTTTTTTAGTGTTTACCTCCCTTTCTAGTTCCACCCACAAGGTTTCAACCTCCTCACAGTATTCACCCACTATTGTCTCTTTCACACTCGCCTTCATATAATTTCTCACATACAGACATACACCACCTCCTTTCCTATTTGTCCTGTCTTTCCGAAACAGTGTAAAACCCTGTAGATTTACAGCCCAGTCATGTGAAGAGTCCAGCCATGTTTCAGCAACACCAACTATATCTATATTTTCTTCCAGTACCAAGGCCTCCAGCTCCCCCATTTTGCTTGCTAGACTTCTGGCATTTGTGAACATACACTTTAACTTGCCTTTCAGTTTTTCACTTTTATTATCAGAAATGTGATTTGACATTATTTGGGGATTTTTATTTACACTGCTGTTTTGTAACAAAGGGATCTCCTTATCCTGTTGTCTAGTCCTCTCCCCACATTCTGTTTCTCCCCCCCACCAATATAGTCTGACCCCTCTCTAACCTGGCTACCCCTTTTTTTTCTACATTGACCTCCCTCCTCAGCCCTAGTTTAAATACTCCACCACCCCAGCTAGAATTCTCTCCCCCAGCACAGCGGACCCCCTTCCATTTAGGTGCAAATCATCTGCAGAATACAGTTTGTACCCCAATGAAAAGTCAGCCCAGTGCTCTAGGAACCCAAATCCTTCTCCTCTACACCAAGACTTAAGCCATGCATTTAACTCCCTGAGTTCACGCTGTCTTTCCTGTGATGCGCATGGCACAGGCAGTATTCCTGAGAATACAACCTTGGAGGTCCTTCCCTTCAGCTTGTAGCCTAGTTCTTTAAAATTATTCTTAAGGCTCCTCCACCTACCATTTATTCTGTCGTTGGTACCGACATGGACCACGACAGCTGGATCATCACCAGCCCCTCCCAGCAATTTGTCCACCCGTTCCACCAGATGCCGAACCCTGGCACCTGGGAGACAGCAAACCATTCGGTTGAGGTGGTCTTGGCGACAAATTATTCTATCCGTCTTCCTGATTATAGAATCCCCTACGACTATCAATTGCCTTGGTTTACCTGCATTGCCATCCCGCCGACTACTAGCTGGGCTGTTCTCCCAGCTGTTATGGAGATCAGTATCCACTAGGGCTGCCATTTCTGAGACTGACACCCTCGCATCATCACCCAACTTGACAATTTTGCTTGGAATGTCAGAAACCGGATCGGCCTTCCTTTTCTTTGACCCCTTTCTACTGCCCCTAAATACATTAACCCAGCTACTTGCCTGATCCTGCTCACCCATGTCTTCACCCATGTCTAACCCACTAACTGCATGCTCCGTGAGCAGCATGCTTCGCTCAAGATTGTCTATTGCCCTCAGTGTTGCATTTTGCTCCTCCAGATCCTCTAATGCGAGCTTCCAGGTGACCAACATGCTCACATCTGCCACAGAGGTATTCACCCTGGAACTCCGGCTCCAGTCGTGCATACATATGGCAAACTGTGCACTGAAGAAAACCTCCAATCTTGCTGCCCATTATCCCAGTTACAAAAAAACAGCGAACAGTTGTTAATGCAAAAAGAATTATATATAGAATTGTATAGAAAGAATATTTATCAGGGTATAGACCAACTATTGTGGCTGTAATTCTCCTGTATGCTATTTTCTGGCAATCATGTTCACTGATAGATAAATGGTCCTAATAAGCATAGATGGCAACTGAATAGTTTGGGTAGAAATTATCCAATTACATTTTTATTGCAGTTAATTAACATACTACATATTAGCAATTGACGAAAAATTGTTTAATACCTCAATTTGACAAAGACAGCCTTGTGATATGTACATCTTCTACTTATGATTCTTTCATTAGCTATGAGAGGCAGCTCAAAATGTATCACTCACATTGCACACATCTTATTTTCAGTGTTTGGTTGTTGGTGGAACATTCAGTACCTGGTTTCCCAGGGCACATTCTGCTTCCTGTGCCTGGTGGTGAGGAGAACACTCAGCATCTGATCACTGGGGGATAGCAGCCATGGTCTAGGTTGTGACAGCTTGGTGATACAGAGAGTATCCCAAAATACGGTGGTCACTAGACCATTCAGCATTTGTAAGAATTTAGTGGAACATTCATTATCTTTGGCCTGTGTAATGTTACTGTATTGACAAAAGACAGGATACAGGAATGGATAAGCAGATTTCAGGATAAAGCAACGTAATTTATTAACTTGGGTATGGATCCTTGGGCTGCAACTAGTTGTCAGCTGCAAGGAGCAGTGACAAAAACACAAGGACAGGAATGCAGAAACAGGTAATGGGGTAACCGGACAGTCCATAACCAAAGAGAAGGGCCAACAGGTCCAGATGTGACAAACACAAGAATGGCAGCGATTAAGCTGACCACAGACGGAACCAGGAGCAGACCTTGGACGGAACAAGGAGACACCTAGAGCAGCGATCAGGCAAAGGCACTAGACTTGGAACCAGGAGATGCCAGGAACAGGGTCCAGGAGTAGCCAAAGTCGGAAATAGGAGATACCAGGAGCAGCGTCCAAGAGCAGGTGGTGTCACATCACAGGATTGAGGTCTTGACACAGGTAGGTACAGGTCTAAGGTAACAAGTTCTGAATGATTTAGCTGTCACTGGACAGGAACATGGTCACATGTAGCAGAACTGGTACACAGAGACAGCTGCAGGACTGGAGCACGATCACAGCAGCAAAGCAGGAGATCAAACACAGTAGCCAGGGGTCAATACCAAGAGCACAGGTACCAGGAACATGAAACAGGATCAGACTAGGAACTTTGAGGTGGGAGGCAGAATCCACAATAATGGACTGGTCAACATTCGGGAAGAATACTGTGAACAATACATGATCCTCATGCAAAGGCTGATCGGTCAAACAGGTTTAAATACCAGAGTTCATCAGCAGCATTCAATGGAACAGCAAGAATTTGCAAAGCACAAGAGTCCTGCACAGGAGGGGTAATGACTGTTTAGCTGCTGCAGGGTGTGGTTGTGCCATGCACCTTAGTATAGCTGAGGCAAAACATGTAGGCCCCATGCACACAAACGTATTTTTGCGGCCACAATTAATTTCAATGGGCCCATGCACACGACCGTGGTTTCCACGGTCCGTGCATTGCCCAGGAGCCTGGACCGCAAAAAGATAGGACATGTCTTATTACGGCCGCATTTTGTGGTCCAGGCTCATTGAAATGAATGAACACAGCAATGTACACGGCCTGTGATTTGCGGGTGGCCGCGAGTGGCACTCCGTGGCAGTCCGAGCTGCAAATCGCGGCTTGTGCACACCACTACGGTCGTGTGCATGAGGCTGTAATGTAGCAGATCTGACTTTGAAGTGAACACTTAATCCCACCAGGGTCAAAAACTATGATGCCAGCAGGGAAAAGATAAACAAGAATGCAGTTTGTATGTCCTGATGCCCACGACCAAAGTGTTTCTTCAATCCGCAAAAACACGGATCTTTTATCAGTATTTGCTGAGCATTTGTCCGTGAAAAACATTTCACAGTCCATCTGTGTGTCGGCAGTATTCAAAGATACGCAAAAAAATGGAAATTATGTCACTAGTAGTCAGGGCCAGTTTTAGACAAAGTGGTGCCCGAAATGCTGAATTAGGGCCTGTTTATCTGCGTTGCTGTTCCACTGATGGCTTCCTTCAGACTTTTCCGTCGGGGAACCCATGTATGCAAACCAAACGGAAACCATAGCTTTCCGTTTGCATTACCATTTCAATGGTACTGTTTCTGTTGAAAATGGTTTCCGTTTGTTTGGCGAAAACAATAGCACAGTCGACTGCGCTATTGATTCCGCTTGCCTTTGCATTGATGGGTTCCTCCGACGGAAAGGTCTGAAAATAGCCATCAATGGAAACCAAACGCTGATGTGAACACACTCTTACTGCAACAAAAATCCAGTCAATTCAGAAGGCGGTGTGCAGAGAACTGCATCACTCATTTCTAGCACGTCCAGGAGTGTTGCAAACCCAAAGCATATGTCTCCCCTCTCACACAAAAAAATTATCTATATACATATACAGTTATTAAATCATACCACTATGCCAGATGAAATATTACCTGCATACTGTTACTGAGCACAACTCACTTTTATAAGACCAGTATTACACATTATAAGGTCCAAATAATACAGCTACACCATAACCACATAGTGACTGAATAATACATTTATATCTAGTGACTCACAGGTGATGTTTTCTCTAATTGGAGTTGTTCACTTTCCATTTTTTTTCTCCACCCGTGGCCCAGACCACTGTAACGACTTATTCCAGCCGCGACTCGTCTCTACACAATTTGACACACAGACATTTCTCGCTTTTCCAGCACCCTCCACACCTATACCCCATCCTCTGAACAAACTCGTAATCCACAGTGCCCCAGATGGTAATAATGATCCCTCAGTGCTGGACACAATAAAAGTACCCCATCAGTAACTGTGCCCCCTTTGTGCACACAGCAGTAATGCCCCCTTTGTGCTCCCTCTAGATAGCGCCACACACAGCCCCCTGTAGATAGCGCCACACACAGCCCCCTGTAGATAGCACCACAGTCCCCCCTTGTATATAGTGCCACACAGCCCCCTAGTAGAAAGTGCCATACAGCCCCCTTGTATATAGTGCCACACACAGCCCCTAGTGGACAGTGCCACACAGACCCCCCTTAGTAGACAGTGCCACACAGCCACCCTTGTATATAGTGCCACACAGCCCCCTCCCTTGTATATAGTACCACACAACCCCCTTGTATATAGTGTCATACATCCCCCTTGTATATAGTGCCACAATGCCCTCCCCTTGTATATAGTTCCACACAGCCCCCCTCCTTTGTTTATAGTGCTACACAGCCCCCCTTATATAAAGTGCCACAGAGCCCCCTTCTTATATATAGTGCCACCCAGCCCCCCTCCCTTGTATAGCGCTACACAGCGCCCCTTCCCTGTATATAGTGCTACACAGCAAACCCCCTGTATTTTACCACACAGTCTCCCCCTAAAACATATATTGTACTTACCTTGCCCTTCCCACAACGGATGGGGTGCTGCACATCCTCTAGGCGGGTCGCTTGCGTAGACCAGACTAATGTAGTGATGTTATTATGCCGGCATACGCAGGGAGTCTTCGCAGCGCCTTAGAGGCTGCAGGCCTAATGTGGCCTGCAGCCTATAGTATTCATTTGTATCTGCGTCTCGAGGATGCAGATTTGTATCTGCATCCTCGAGACGCAGATAATGTGAATGTGGCTGTCGCTAGCACCGGGGCCCCCTCCAGTGCTAGTGACTCCAACCTGTGTTAACCGGCCAATAAATGTTATGGGCAGGGCAGCGCAGGCCCCCTTGTGCCCTGTAGTAGCTGTGGGCAGGAGGCCCTAAGAGGATGGAGGCTCTGGGCAATTGCCCAGTTTGTCCCCCCTAACACCAGCCCTGCTAGTAGTCCCAAGCCCCTGGTGCCATTTATCTTGCGTTTTTGCTTTGTTGAGAGCTCTGTCTGATTCTTCTGCTGATATAGCTCTGGTTTCTGGCGATTCCTTCACTGCAAAAATGTCCTGCGATCCTGTGGATGATGTTCTCCTGGACTGACTAATCTTTCAGCGATTTGGACAGCAAGCACCAGTGTTGGAAGAAGAACCAAAGACAAAGAGGAGGAGGTATTGGGTTTACCTCATTGTCTCCCAACGGACTAGGAAGGGTTATTTCCACACCCTGTACTCTAACATGTGGCAGCACCTGAACAAGTTCCACAGCTACTGCCATCCATCTATCTCTGCCTTTGATACCCTGCTATTGGACCTGTCTCTTGGACTCAACTTCCAGGACACCAACATGCACGGTGCATCACTCAGGAGGAACGGCAAATCGCCACCCGCATGTAAGAACACATAATGTCACCTTTGCCCAATTCCGCCATGGCACCCTGGCACAGATAGTATAACTATAGTTGTTCCCTTTGCCTATTGTCGCCATGTCATCGTGGCTGATGAAGTCTTTGTACTTTGCCCTCACCTAAAGTGTCCATTCCCCAGGCATGGTTTGGATGACCGCAGGCACATTTTTAACTATCGCCTCACTCGTGCGAGACGGTATGTCGAGTGCGCCTTTGGGATTCTCAGCAGCAAGTGGCAGGTTTTGCAGTCCTCTCTGCAGATGAGTCCAGATAATGTGACACTGGTTACCCAAACCAGTGTCATCCTCCACAACTTCTGACGCGTTTAGGATGCAGCATTGAATATTGAGCTGCAGCACTACATGCTGACATCTACCATCCCTCTGGAACAAAACCAGCATGGCAGACCTGGAGCATCAGAACTAGCTACCACCATACAGTATAATGCCCCTTAGCTCCCCCATAAAGTCTAATTCCCCATAGCTGTCCCCATACAGTATAATACCCTCTTAGCTGACCCTAGTGCATGTGCCCACATCTAAAGTGCCAGTGCCCACATAGTGCCACTGTACGCATGTAGATAGTGCCACACCCCCTTAAATATAGCGATACCACCACCCCCATAGCCATTGGGATTCCCACTAGGAGCGGAATTTCCAGCCATAGCGTCGGCAGCACTCTGGCCGGGGATTCCACTATAGGAGGAGCCACTAACGTCACTGTCCATATATGGACAGTGACGTCAGGGATTCCCTGTAGGAGCGGAATTCCTGGCCATAGCATACTGAGGACGGAGATACAGTTGACACCGGAAGTCTGGGATATACACTACCGTTCAAAAGTTTAGGGTCACTTCGAAATTTCCTTATTTTTGAAAGAAAAGCACAGTTTTTTTCAATGCAGATAACATTAAATTAATCAGAAATACACTCTATACATTGTTAATGTGCAAAATGACTATTCTAGCTGCAAACGTCTGTTTTTTAATGCAATATCTACATAGGTGTATAGAGGCCCATTTCTAGCAACTATCACTCCAGTGTTCTAATGGGACATTGTGTTTGATAGCTGTGTTAGAAGGCTAATGGATGATTAGAAAACACTTGAAAACCCTTGAGCTATAAAACTGACCTTCCTTTGAGCTAGTTGAGAATCTGGAGCATTACATTTGTGGGTTTGATTAAACTCTCAAAATGGCTAGAAAAAGAGAGTTTTCATGTGAAACTCGACAGTCTATTCTTGTTCTTAGAAATGAAGGCTATTCCATGCAAGAAATTGCCAAGAAACTGAAGATTTCCTACAACGGTGTGTACTACTCCCTTCAGAGGACAGCACACACAGGCTCTAACCAGAGTAGAAAGAGAAGTGAGAGGCCCCGCTGCACAACTGAGCAACAAGCCAAGTACATTAGAGTCTCTAGTTTGAGAAATAGACGCCTCACAGGTCCTCAACTGGCAGCTTCATTAAATAGTACCCGCAAAACGCCAGTGTCAACGTCTACAGTGAAGAGGCGACTCCGGGATGCTGGCCTTCAGGGCAGAGTGGCAAAGAAAAAGCCATATCTGAGACTGGCTAATAAAAGGAAAAGATTAATATGGGCAAAAGCACACAGACATTGGACAGAGGAAGATTGGAAAAAAGTGTTATGGACAGACGAATCGAAGTTTGAGGTGTTTGGATCACACAGAAGAACATTTGTGAGACGCAGAACAACTGAAAAGATGCTGGAAGAGTGCCTGACACCATCTGTCAAGCATGGTGGAGGTAATGTGATGGTCTGGGGTTGCTTTGGTGCTGGTAAAGTGGGAGATTTGTACAAGGTAAAAGGGATTTTGAATAAGGAAGGCTATCACTCCATTTTGCAACGCCATGCCATACCCTGTGGACAGCGCTTGATTGGAGCCAATTTCATCCTACAACAGGACAATGACCCAAAGCACACCTCCAAATTATGCAAGAACTATTTAGGGAAGAAGCAGGCAGCTGGTATTCTATCTGTAATGGAGTGGCCAGCGCAGTCACCAGATCTCAACCCCATAGAGCTGTTGTGGGAGCAGCTTGACCATATGGTACGCAAGAAGTGCCCATCAAGCCAAACCAACTTGTGGGAGGGGCTTCTGGAAGCATGGGGTGAAATTTCTCCCGATTACCTCAGCAAATTAACAGCTAGAATGCCAAAGGTCTGCAATGCTTTAATCGCTGCAAATGGAGCATTCTTTGACGAAAGCAAAGTTTGAAGGAGAAAATTATTATTTCAAATGAAAATCATTATTTCTAACCTTGTCAATGTCTTGACTATATTTTCTAGTCATTTTGCAACTCATTTGATAAATATAAGTGTGAGTTTTCATGGAAAACACAAAATTGTCTGGGTGACCCCAAACTTTTGAACGGTAGTGTATCACCGGCTGCCTGGGACAGTGGGACACCGCCCGAAATCCGTAACTGTCCCGCTGAATCCGAGATGGTTGGGAGGTATGCCTAACTACGCGCAATGAACATAGCAAAAATAGATAGATGGAAGAATGCTAGGTAACATGTGGTCCCTTGCATGTAGCATAGCTCCATGCATCACAATAGGCCCTAACTACACACAATCCACATAGCATAAATAGATGGATGGAAGTGTGCTAGGTAGCAGGGGGGTCCCTGGTACGTAGCACTACTCCATGCGTCACTATAGGCCCTAACTACACACAATCCACATAGCAGAATTAGATGGAATGAAGTTTGCTAGATACCAAGGGGGGCACTGGTAAGTAGCATAGCTCCATGCATCACAATAGGCCCTAACTACACACAATCCACATAGCATAAATAGACGGATTGAAGTTTGCTAGATACCAAGGGGGGGAGGCTACTGGTAAGTAGCATAGCTCCATGCATCACAATAGGCCCTAACTACACACAATCCACATTGTAGAAGTAGATGGATGGTAATATGTACCATAGCATAAATAGGCATAACATAGCCCCTTGCGTCACTGGACAAGTATATGTAATGTATATTTACGGGCCAACCTCCATGACATCTGTCAGGAACAGGTAGGGGCGCTTTGCCTTACGTCTGTCCCTACTCTTCCTCCTTCAGTTCCCAACATAACTCGTCTCGGCAGGTGTTCCATCGGGTTTTAATTGATTCCATCGGGTTTTAATTTTAAAAAAAAAACAGTATTAACAGTTACATCACATAAAAAAACATGACTGCAAATGGTCAAGGGGCATAGATATTGGGTGATACTTAGAGTCGTCTTTGCTGTGCCCTCGTCGTCGTCTCCCTCTTCTTTTGATGGAGCTCCGCAGCATTTTCTTCCCAGGTGCGGACCTTAAGGTTGTAGTTTTGGTGCCCACCCTGCGCTTATCCCAAATGCATGGGCGGTCATGCACCAGGGTGATGAGATGTTCAACTTTAACAACTGCCAGTGACATCCTTCTACACTGCAGTTTGCTCTGTATTGTGCATACATTGATTCTTAGCCTCATGTCTACAACTTGGAAAGTCCCTGGGGTCGCTAGGCAACCTATCATGACTTGTCCTGAGTTTTTGCGACACGGAATCACGGCCTTGGCCCGGATCCATAAAAAGAATGGTTGTGTGCATGGGGCCATTTATATGAATGGATCCGCAATTTGTCCACAAAAATGTGAATAAATTGCAACCAGCAACAATACGGTTTGCATGAGGCCTAACAGCCTGTTTTGTTCATGTCATTATATCACAAAAAATGCCTACCAAAATTTACAGCATACCATAACCCCAAGAGGATAATAAAAAAAAAACAATGTTGTCCATATGAGGGCTAAACTACGGTTGCCTTCAATTGTCAGAATATAAAAATCCTGATAATAAACAAAATGGCGGCTTGTGCGCCTATAACATTAAACTATGCAAATCGAAACATTTTGGGAATATATTTCAATTACATTTTTGGGGTAATTGTGGGTTAATTATACAGAAAATAATTTCGTTTGTCATATAAATGCAATACTTAACAAGTTTTTAACCATTTTGTTTACTATATAATGTAGATCTCCATGCTGAATTGAATAGAAGATCCCTGTTCTTAAAATTGATAATTTTAATATCTTAAATACATTTAGTGAGCATTTTATAGCCTCATAAAATAAATAATTACTTTTTGTCTAAAGAAGTCATTTCTACGCCCCTTATCTTTGCAATCAGTAGCCTTCATGCAATCTAATGAACTTCACCTCATTATGCATCCACTCATTAAAAGTCTTGTATTCACTAGAACTGTATCTACATGAAGTGATCTATGAGAGCGTTATATTAGCTTAGACGACGCATCCTTAATTTTACTCATTCGTCTTAATTTTTTGTAATCATTTTCCGTAAAGAGGGTATAGTGTCAGCCTTTGCTTCCATGCTACTGACAGATCCAATCTTGCAGATAATTACCATAAGGAAATTGATGCTTTAGTGTGCAAAGGAGAATTTAATTTGCTCAGACATCCCACAGCACAATGCATTCCAAAGGATATCAGGATTTCATTTTTTTTTTTCTTCAGAAATTAAAAAGTCCTATATAACATGATTACTTATTATGGAACATCTTTAAACAGCATTTTTTAACAGTTTGATATGATCATGCAAATACATTTAACATTACATTTTCTAACTCTTTTTTGCTTATGAATAAAAGATCCTGAACTTCATAAAATAAGGTTGGTAACGTGAAAAACAGAAATATACTGTAAATGGTGTTCAAGGACATTGTCAAACTCTTTTTTTAATAGAGTGCTTCTATAGAGTGTATATTTTATGTAAAGAAACCTATAGTTAGGGAAACATTGTTTCTCCTGCTAAACTACTTGAAAAAAAGAAAAAAGTGCTGCCTCAAAACAAGAAAGAAAAAACAAAAAATACAAACTTACCTGGTTACCTATATCCCTGCCAGCACCCATCATCCGCCTAGAAAATGTAAGGGCAATAGCAGGTAGCATGTATCAATTCATGTAACCAGCACTTCTACTCTGATGTGTTGAGAGCAATATGTGTCACCTAATGCTAGTGCCATCTAGTGCTACAGCTTCGTCAACTTTTTTGGCTGGTCAGTGCTTACAGAAATTATTCATTAACGTGTCTAATGGACTCCCCGATTATTCATTACAAAGGAAACTTATTTTTACCTACTATGTAGAGTTACCAACTTGATTTTTTTTTTTTTTGTGGACAACTTAAAGAGGCTCTGTCGCCAGATTATAAAATCCCTATCTCCTATTGCATGTGATCGGCGCTGCAATGTAGATAACCGTAATGTTTTGTTTTTGTTTTTTAACGTTTATTTTTGGCCAAGTTATGAGCTATTTTATATTTATGCAAATGAGCTTTGAAATGGACAACTGGGCGTGTTTTTTTTCGAATTTCCAACTGGGCATGTATTGTGTTTTTAACTGGGCGTGTTTACTTGTTTTACTAACTGGGCGTTGTGAATAGAAGTGTATGATTCCTGACAAATCAGCATCAGCCACTTCTCATCGTTCCCACCCAGCTTCTGGCAGTGCACAGACGTCTATTTGACCATTTGTGAACATTTTCCTAAGAACGGCGTCATGTAGTGCTGACAGCCATGATTTCAGCTATGTGTCATTTCTATGAACTATGCAGTAGTTTTGTTCAACTTATGGTTTATTAGTTGCAGCGCGCTGTGAGCCTGGCGTATTCATGAGCTGAGGGATAGCTGCACAACCACCACTGATTCATAGCTTTTACTGTGCAGAGAGAGAAAGCTGTCAATCAGCAGCGGGGGAGCCTGAAGCTCACGGTTACGTCTGAATACAAGTTCACAGGGCTTGCAGCGTACTGCAGCTGGTAGGATATTAGTTAACCAAAACGACTGCATATTTACACACAAATGACAAACTGCTGAAATCAGCATTTCTGTCACTACTTCATGCTTCTCTCATAGAGTGCATTATTAAAGGGGTTGTCCACGATCGGACAACTGATGACCTATCAACAGCGTGTTCTCGCAAGAACACGCTGTGTGTCTGTGCACTGCCAGAAGCTGGGTGGGAATGATGAGAAGTGGATGATGCTGATTTGTCAGCATCATACACTTCTATTCACAACGCCCAGTTAGTAAAACAAGTAAACACGCCCAGTTAAAAACACAATACACGCCCAGTTGGAAATACGAAAAAAACCACGCCCAGTTGTCCATTTCAAAGCTCATTTGCATATATATAAAATAGCTCATAACTTGGCCAAAAATGAACGTTTTTTAAAAAAAAAAAAAAACTTTACTGTTATCTACATTGCAGCGCCCATCACATGCAATAGAAGATAGGGATTTTGATAATCTGGTGACAGAGCCTCTTTAAGAGAAGATGCACCTTTATATATTATCTTTGCTTTTAATGTTTTAGCTGTCTTACTGAAATACAGCCACATGCAGCCTACTGTAAAGAATCTGTTGTGTAAAACTGATGCTAAAAGCCTAGTGGGAACCCGGCTGATAAGCAGCCTCCGAAAATAGTGTGGTCACACAGGCACTTCAGCAAGGCGGATTGTTATGTTAATCCTCTGGGGTCAGTTGTAAGGCCTTTCTGCTCAAAGGGTTAAAAAAAAGGGTTAATTTAAGAGAAGAACTTATCTCTCTAACTAGCTGAAAAAGCCATGACATGATAGGGCCTGTTCACAACAGCGTCAGGTTTCCTTTGATGAGTTCCATTAGACCTTTCCGTCGGAGGGACGCATTACTGAAAAGGCAAACAGAAACAGTAGTTTCCATTTGCGTTACCATTGATTTGAATGGTAATGCTTCTATTGAAAATGGAGTCCGTTTGTCTCTGTTCCGCAAGGATTCCCTTTTTTTTGCGGAATCAATCGCGCATTCGATGTTGCATGCTGCGGTTACCTCATAAGGACCAGAGGAATCTGAGGAGTTGGAAGGAGTCCAGCGTTTACGTGAGGTCCTTGCAGGGCTGCCGCATCACCGTAGTGTGTAGGGGGCACGGAAAGGTTGATGGGTGGATGTAGGAGGTAGCTCATCATCGGCGGAGGATCAGGGCCTTTTGGTTTGGAAAGGTAAGGCATGATTTTTTTCCTCGTTTGCCACCTATTGGATATAGTGTTATAGTGTTCATTAAGACTTAGATAGATGTGGAATACAGCCTAGGATCAGGATAGAAGCAAATGTGCATCTTCACCCTGCCATCGCCAGGCCACGCCCCTTAAATATGTGTACTGTATTATGTTTTAGTACTTTTGCTGCACTCTGAGAGCCATAACTTTTTTGGCCAGATAACTGTTTTTTGCTGGAAAAGTTCTAGTTTTCATTACCACCATTTTGAGGTGCATAAAACTTATTGATTGAATTTTATAAAAAAAATTTGGTGAGGGAATAGAAAAAAGTAAATTTGCCATTGTTTTTTGTAAAAGGACTGACAGTGGAAGCCTCCTCCCCCTGTCAAACAGGGGGTTTAAACATCTGGGATAGATGTCTTGAACATTACAGCGGAATGCTGGCTGTGTAAGGGTATGTGCACACGATAACTGCATTTACGTCTGAAATTACGGAGCTATTTTCAGGAGAAAACAGCTCCGTAATTTCAGACGTAATTGCATGAACTTGCGTTTTGCGAGGCGTCAATTACGGACGTAATTTGGAGCTGTTCTTCATTGGAATCAATGAAAAACTGCTCAAATTACGTCTTAAGAAGCGTCCTGCACTTCTTTTGACGAGCCGTCTTTTTTACGCATCGTTTGACAGCCAAAAAAACACAGCACCTAGGTTTGGTTGGAGAGACAACCCTGGGCATCAACACATTGAATCGAGAACTCTCTTCCAAACTATTCATTCCCGTAACCATCATTGCTGGCGAGAGGTCCCATCCGGTCTCTGCCTATCTGGACTCTGGCTCTGCAGCCAACTTCATCTGCCAAGACCTTGTGGATCTTCTTCAGTTGCCTACTATCCTGCTTGAAAGGCCATTGATCGTTGCCTCGGTGGATGGACTGCCATTGCCTGACCCAGTTGTGTCAATAACTAAGTGGGAGCCCTTCATGCTGAACTCATCTCTCTGTTCATCCTATCCAAGGCTGTCAACCCCGTGCTGCTGGGTTTGCCTTGGCTCCGTCTGCACGCCCCCGTCCTGGATTGGAACTCTGGAGAGGTTCTCCAGTGGGGTCCGAAGTGTCTTGACCGCTGTCTGGGCCATATCCAGTTGCCACAGCCTGCTCCTCTTCAGCCATTGACAGGGTTGCCTTTTTGTTTCTCCATGTTCTCCGATGTCTTCAACAAAAAGGAGGCTGAGACCTTGCCGCCACACCGGGCATATGATTGTCCGATCGACCTGGTTCCTGAATCGTCTCCTCCTCGTGGTAGAGTGTACCCTCTCTCCTTGCCAGAGACCCAGTCCATGTCGGCCTACATTAAGGAGAACCTGTAGAGGGGTTTTATTCGAAAATACTCATCCGCGGCCGGAGCGGGGTTCTTCTTTGTTAAGAAAAAAGATGGATCGCTATGACCTTGCATTGACTACCGAGGCCTAAACCAGATCACGGTGAAGAACAGGTACCCTCTGTCTTTGATTTCTGAACTGTTTGATCGCATACAGGGGGCGAAAGCATTTTCGAAACTGGACCTGCGGGGGGCCTACAATCTGATCTGGATTCGTGGAGGTGACGAGTGGAGGACTGCCTTTAATACTTGTGATGGGCACTACGAATACTAAGTTATGCCCTTCGGCCTGTGTAACGCCCCCGCAGTATTTCAAGAATTTGTCAATGAAATTTTTCGTGATCTCCTTTATGTTTGTGTTGTGGTGTATCTCGATGACATTTAGATTTTTTCCCCAGATCCAGTAACTCATCAAAGTCATTTCCGCCAGGTGTTGCTCCGTCTAAGAGAGAATCACCTTTATGCCAAGCTGGAGAAGTGTGTGTTTGAGAAGAAGTCTCTATCCTTCCTGGGCTATATTATCTCTGATCAGGGCCTCAAGATGGACCCCCAGAAGGTAAAGGCTGTCCTGGAGTGGCCACACCCCCAAGGCTTAAGTGCCATACAATGCTTCCTAGGATTCGCCAACTTCTACCGGCTGTTCATCACCAAATGTGGACTCCGCAGGCTGAAGCTGCATTTGAATCCTTAAAAAAAGCCTTCACGTCTGCCTACATTCTGTACCATCCTGATGTATCTCTACAGTTTTTGTTAGAGGTGGACGCTTCCTCGGTTGGTGCTGGTGCACTTTTGTTTCAGAGAGGATCGAAAGGCAAGACTGTGGTATGTAGCTACTATTCCAAGCTGTTTTCTTACGCAGAGCGCAACTACTCGATTGGGGATCGGGAGTTACTGGCCATCAAGCTGGCTCTGCAGGAGTGGAGACATCTACTGGAGGGTGTGGTTCATCCTATCCTGATCTTCACGGATCACAAGAATTTGACCTACCTACAGACGGCCCAGCGGTTGAATCCTCGTCAAGCCAGGTGGTCATTGTTCTTTGCTCGGTTCCAGTTCGAACTCCACTACCAACCCGCCGACAAGAATGTGAGGGCTGACGCCTTGTCTAGATATTTTGAAACTGAGGACGCTATATCTCCACAGAATATTATTGACCAGTCCTGCATCTTCTCTGTGAATCCCCTGCAAGTTAGAGACATTCCTCCGGGAAGGACTTTTGTGCGTCTGGCAGAAAGAGGAAGAATTCTTCGCTGGGGTCACAGTTCTAAGGTGGCAGGTCCCGCAGGTGCACATAAGACCCAAGATCTAATCACCCGTCAGTTCTGGTGGTCCACGCTACCTAAAGACGTTATGGACTTTGTCTCCTCATGCACGGTATGCGCAGCAAATAAAGTTGCTCACTCCAGAGCTGCTGGCCTGCTCCAACCATTGCCTGTGCCCGTTGCCCCCTGGCAACATGTCGCTATGGACTTTGTCACGGATCTTCCTTCTTCTGCGAGTTGCAGCGTGATCTGGGTGGTGGTGGTGGATCGATTTTCCAAGATGGCTCATTTCATCCCCTTGACCGGCCTGCCATCTGCTACGTGATTGGCTGACCTCTTCATACAACACATCTTCCATCTGCACGGCTTGCCCCTGCATGTTGTCTCGGACCGAGGGGTCCAGTTCACCTCAAAGTTTTGGAGAGCACTCTGCGGCCTCCTCAGTGTAAAATTGGACTACTCTTTGGCCTATCATCCCTAGTCCAAAGGGCAAGTCGAGAGAGTTAACCAGATTATGGAGAACTATCTACGTCACTTTGTTTCCAGGCGCCATGATGATTGGGTGCAGTTGCTCCCGTGGGCAGAGTTCTCTTATAACAACCACACCAGTGAGTCGACCACTTCCAGTCCATTCTTCATCGTCTACGATCAGCATCCTCGTATACCTCTTCCTGTTTCTACTATGTCCCAGGTTCCTGCAGCCGACTCGACCTTCAGGGACTTTCTACAGATTTGGCAACAGGCCCAATCTTCTATCCTGTTGGTGGTGGACCGCATGAAGAGGAAGGCAGATACAAGAAGACGGGCGCTTCCGCAGTTCCTTCCAGGGACTAAAGTCTGGTTGTCTTCTAGGAATATCCGGCTGAAGGTGCCGTCGTGCAGATTTGCCCCTAGGTTCCTCGGACCCTTCGAAATCCTGCTACAGATCAACCCGGTATGCAACAAGCTGCGGCTCCCCCATACCCTCAGGATTCCTAACTACTTCCACGTCTCCCTTCTGAAACCCGTGGTCCTGAACCGCTACTCCAGGACTCCTAGTTCCACAGTGGTCCCTGGCGGCTCATCGGGGCCAGATTCTGACTACCAAGAAGGTGGGAGGAAGGACATTTTATTTAGTGGTTTGGAGGGGGTTCGGCCCAGAAGAGAGGTCTCGGTAGCCAGAGGAGAACATCAATGCTCCTGTCCTCGTGAGAAAGTTTCTCTCCCGCTCTGGTCCCAAGAAGAGGGGGTGTAATTGGGGTGATACTGTAACGTCTATGGCCATGGCCCGTCGTTCTGACTTAAACCTCGACAGCCAGGGCCATGGACATGCGCCGGCACTCACTTCCGGACATCGAGACTATCTCCGGCGGGCGGAGTTAGTACCCATAGTTTGTCCTGCTAATGGTCTCCCAGTGTATTCCAGTTTCCCAGTGTACCTTGTTCCTGTATCCCGTATCCTGTTTCCGTGTTACCCAGTTCTAGTGCCGTGCTGTGCTGTTGCCGTGCTGTGCTACATTCTACGCTTGATTTGCTACGCCTCATCTGACGTCTTCCTGCCGCCTGGTCCTGGACGTGCCTGCCTCGTTACTGTCTACGTTGCCTCAGGTATCCTCGCTGTACTATTGATTCTGATTCTGTGGCCCAATAATTCTATTTTTGTCTGTCCAGAGCACATTGTTCCTGAAGTCCTGATGTTTGCTTAGGTGCTCATGGGCACAATATTGTTATATTATTAGTCCAATATTTCTGGCCAGCAACGGTTTCCTTCTGGCACACATCTCATGTAGATCTAATTTGTGCAGTTTCTAATGGTAGATTGACGTACTGTAGCTTGACATCTATAGTGGCGAGAGATACCTGTAGGTCCCATGATGGGGTTATTCTGGGGAATAAAATTATCACTTATCCAAAGATTCTGGGAAAACGTTAACTTTATTCGGGGGATAGAAAAAAGTAATACGTTTTGGTTTTACAGCATTTACCGTGAAATTTAGTCAACATAATAACTTAGTTCTCTGGGTCGATATGATTCCGACAATACCAAATCTAGTTTTTACTTTATGTTTTACTATTTTTGCACAATAAAAGCAATAAAAGCATTTTTTTAAATGATTTGTTAAATTATTAAGAGCCATAACATATTTATTTTTCCTTTGAGGAAGCTTTATAATGCCTTGTTTTATGCGGGGCTAGTTGAAATTTTAATTGGCCGGGGATTCCGATGTTGAAGGGATCTTAGGTGGCGCTATCTTCAGAGGGTTTTGCACTGCCTACAGGGGGTTGTGGGTGGTGCTATCTACAGTGGGGGGTGTATTCAGGGGCTATCAAAGCCTCGGCCGACATGAGAGTGCTGTGCTGCTCACACTGAAGCAGCACTGCACTCATTAAACCCATTTCAGGCTGTCAAGGTTTATACACATGCTAACTGCACGGGTCATCGGCAGTTAGAACGTATATAGACGTATGTCAG
This sequence comes from Rhinoderma darwinii, assembly GCF_050947455.1. Taxonomy (NCBI): domain Eukaryota; kingdom Metazoa; phylum Chordata; class Amphibia; order Anura; family Rhinodermatidae; genus Rhinoderma; species Rhinoderma darwinii. Next base: position 236,494,101 of record NC_134691.1, read on the forward strand.
TCATGAAGGGGTTAATATATGAAAGCTGTGGGGTTACTATGGGCAACAAAAGACATTCTTACTATAAGACAGCTTGATATATCTCCCCCAATGTCAGTGAGGAAGCAGGGGGTCATAATTTTCACTTGTTCAATCATGGGGACAGGGGGAGGTTCGGATTATAGGTTAGGGTGGTGGAGAGATGAGGGAGGAGATGTAAGGAGGTGCAGCAGTGTGGAGAGCTTTGTGGGTGAGAGTAATAAGTTAAAATTTTATTCTAAAGAAAATGGGCAACCAGTGCTGTGACTGGCACGGGGTAGAGGCATTGGTGTAGCGGTTGGTCAGAAAGATGAGCCTGGCAGCTGTATTAAGAATAGATTGGAGAGGGGGGAGTTTAGTGTGAGGAAAACCGACTAATAATGAGTTACAGTAGTCAAGACGAGAGTGAATCATAGCAGCAATGAGAGTATTGGCTGTTTCCACAGTAAGAAACGGGCGGATTCTGGAGATTTTTTTGGGGTGATGTGATTGAATGTGTGAAGTAAAGGAAAGATCTGAGTCAAACATAACTTTTGATTACAAGAATAGTGCTGCAGAGGTGCTATTCTTGCTGTCAAAAATACTGTAAAGGCCAACAGAAACCCAGAGACTCTCAACGTAAATGCGAACAGAAACTCATTGATAAAAACAAACGGACGGAACTGATGAGGAGTGATGCAAACTGAACCACTGTAACAAAACACATTTTGCAAAGCTCTGTTCTCACTAGTAAAAAAAAGGTTTTCATTTATGAACGATCCATGATTAATCTGGTTTTAACAGATAAAAACAGATCCTTGTTTATTTTTTATATTATTTTTGAACTGAGTAAAACAGCTCTGCCCACAAAACTCAATGGTGACATAAACGGAAATGTAGAGAAAAGCACAATAGCATTAAAGGGGCTGTCTCATGAAGACAACCCTTGTCCACTTGCCTTTTTGGGCATATGAACATTATAGAGGGGTCCTCCTTTCGGGAACCCATACAATGTGCCAGAACGGCGAGACGTTATTTAATACCAGATTTCCCCAGATTTGCAGTGGACTCTGCAGGGGAAGTGTCTGACTAGAAAAAGCTTCCACTGGCAATTGCAGCTTATTACCCTGGATCAGAGAAGACGCCTTCCATTAAAAATTAACTAATGATTGCAAAATAATTTTTAACTTACCCAGTGTCCATCTCTTTCTTTCCTCTTGCTCCATTGCCTCGTTCTCAGTCCCCATTATCTACTATCCAAGATGGCCACCTCTGTCTCAGACTTGCATAGGGGGCGTAGTATTCAAGTCTGAGCTACATGTCCTTCACTGCACTCTGATTTACCTGCACTGTTGACATCGCTACTGACGCTTCCCCTGCAGGGGTACTGGCTAGAGCAGCATCAATGAAGAAAGAGGAGTGAAGACAGCATCGGGGATGTCAGAACTCATCTTCTGTAGGTAAGTATAGCACTGTAGGTTTGTAATTTTGTTATGTCTTTTATCATCTCTGTTTTTTTTTTTTGTTTTTTTTTACAGGGTTCCTTGTGTTGGATTACATCGGATCGTCGTGAGATTCATTTATTTGAAATTAAATGGTGAAATAGGGCGAGTAGTGGGAGAGTTTTTATTTCAAGAAAGTTTTTTGTTTTTTTTTCCGGCGATAGTAATGGCTGACTGACACCTCCATTACTATCGCTAGGCACACACTTCAATTTACTGTACGCCAATGTTATGAAGAAAAAAGAAGAGCTCTTTGCAACCCAGTGCAAATCCCGCTGAGAGACAGCTCACACAAGGTAATGTGGAGTGTTCTGTGCTTTTTTGTGTATTTTTTTCTTGTTTTTTTATTTAAAAAGCTTATATTAGCAGAGAATTAAAAAATAAAACGTCTTAGTTATACACTTACATTTCTGATTCTTGACTGTTCCACCACTGATGGTTTCTTGGGTCCCTTTGATGCTTTATAACCTGGTGTCATAGTGTGGCACCATAACAATGTTACATAACTGCATTGTGATGTGACATTGTCATGGGTGACAGACATGACCCCAGATTATAAATAAAGAAACATCAGGGACCCAGGTAACTATATGCCAAGAATCAGTAACATAAGAGTATGGTATGCATTTTATCCTTATACAAGATTATCAAAAAGAAACCCAGAAACCCCATCAATTAATGTATTACTTTAAATTACACGAATATTGAATCTGTTCTAACAAAATGAGTGTTGTTAGGGACAGGGCTGACATAACAAAATCTTGGGCCCTAGACAGTTCAATGATCAGGGCACCTCTGTGCTCATTACAACATTACCTATTTCATCTTGATACATGGCGTTTACAAATTCTATGATAAAACAAACAATCTATAGCTCCCAAGCCCCAACATACAATTTTTCCCCGAAATAGTGCATCTAGGCTAGGGCTACAAAACACTGCCTGGTCGTCTAGGAGTCGCAGTAAAAATGTGGCACTATTTCCCTAAGGGAACAAAAATGTTGAAGTTGCTGCGTAAATCATGGTAATGCCGAAAATCTAGCCTTATAGTCAAGCCTCCCTCCCCCACGCAAAAGCCATAACTAAGCCCCCTTCTCCCACACATATAATTTACAGCAAAGTCCTCTTTCCCCACATGAATGAACTATAAGAGCCTATTCACATGTTACAGTCAAATTGCAGCGCTATTTCAAAAATGTTGTTATAACCATGTTGTTTTGCCACGGTTTTGTTAAAATTGTGGCAAAAGAAACGCAATTTGACTGCGACATGTGAATAGACCCTAAAGAAGTTTCCATACACATAGCATTTACTGCCAAGGCCCTTTCCCCATAAAAACGATCTGTAAATGACCCCCTTCCCCACACATAGCATTTACAGTTCCTCTCATCCTCTTCCTGCTTAGCACATAAACAACAACTGTACTTACCAGTCCTGAGCTCCGTGGAGGAATCTTCATCTATCAGCTGTCTCATGCAAGTTAGACTGGCACTTTTCAGCTACTGGCGCTTTCTATACTACTTCCGTCCTCCCTGCTTGCTTAGTAACTAGATAGGGCTGTGCACTGCAGCACATCCAGGCCCCATATTTTATCAGGGAGCGTGGTTGGGCCAGGAACGGGAGCTGTTCTTCACAGTTCACTGTGTTGTCCTGCACAGGCAGAGTATGTGACCTCCAGATAGCTGCATTATATGATGTCACATCTGATGTGTAATTAAACAGCATAGATGTCGCACACTCTGCCTGTGCAGGACAACACAATGTAACGCGTAGCACAGCTCCCGCTCTTGTCTCCAACACTCCCCTGCGCCACTGCTACCAGGGTCAGGCATCAGTGGGCGGCTCTAAACATTTAATAGGGAACGGCTCAGGGGCACATGCCCCACTGCCCCTGACCCAGCCCGCCTCTGCTTTTATATATGTGATAGAAATAGGGGAGCAGAATTCTCTTCTCTGTGTGCAGTGCATAGAAGACATGATAGGCCACTAGCTCAGAGGCTGCTGAGAAATAGAGCCTGCAGAGGGGAAAACTGCTTGAAAATCAATGGCGGATCATCATATGGGCCCGAACCACACATAATCTTAAAAAACTATGGTCTCACTTACAACTGAAACTGCTTCCGTAGGACGCAGATTCAGTTGGGTTGAATGCTGGAGCCTTGCTCCAGCATTCACTCTGCCGTGAGCGGCTCAGCGCAGGCAGACGCGATGTAGTGACGTCATCGCGCCTGTCTACACCGAGTCACTCACAGGACAGTGCAGAGGAGGAGAAGCATCCTCCACCCGTCGTGGGAACGGGAATAGGTAAGTAATTATGTTATTATTTTTCTATTTTGTACATACATATTATACTGTATAGGACAGCTAAGGGGAACATTATACTGTATGGGGCAGCTATGGGGGACATTATACTGAGCAATTACAAAAACTGCAGGTCCAAGGGTGGGGAGACGCTGTGTAGCACTAAATACAAGGGGGGATTGCTGTATAGCACTATATAGAAGGGGGGAGCGCTGTGTATCACTATATTTAAGGGGGGATTGCTGTGTAGCACTATATACAAGGGTGGGGCTTTGTGGCACTATATACAAGAGGGGGAGGGCTGTGCGACGCTATTTACAGCAGTCTGTGTGTAGTGCTGTCTTCAGGGAGGCAGTGTGGTGCGATTTAAAGAGGGGGAGGGCTGTGTAGAGTTATTTACAGGGGTCTGTGTATAGCGCTATCTACAGGGGGCAGTGTGTGGCTCTATCTACAGGGGTCTGTGTGTGAAGCTATCTACAGGGGGCAGTGTGTGGCTCTATCTACAGGGGTCTGTGTGTGAAGCTATCTACAGGGGGCTGTGTGTGGTACTCTCTACAGGGGGTCAGTGTGGCACTATCTACATGGGGCTGTGTGTGACGCTATCTACAGGGGCTGCGTGTGGTGCTATCTGCAGGGGGTGTAGTGCTATCTGCAGGGGGTGTGGCGCTATCTACAGGGGGTTGTGTGGGGCGCTAGCTATAGGTAGGGCTGTGTGTAATGCTATCCAAATTGTGAGTCACTAGATTTATAGAGAATCTGTCATCTCTCCCGATATGTTTATTATAGGAAATCCTTGTACTTCACAAAAAGTCTTTGTGCAGTCCAGGACTGGTAGACAAATAAGTTTTACTATTCCCCTTGTCAGGAGAATGTGTCCCTACACAGTGCAATACTGTCAGAAATGGTTGGAGACTGTCAGTATGTGGGGACACAGCCTTTTGACAACGGGAGTTGTAACACCCATTTGTTAATGTCTGGACAAAAAGGAAGTGTTAACAAGAGTTACAGGGCGGCAGTGGAGAAGGGGGGCCAAACTTTGGGTAACAGCCCAGGGCCTATGTTCTACTCTATCCGCCACTGTACATAATACAAGAAGAGCAAAGAAGCTAATAAGGGGCATGGAGAATCTAAGTTATGAGAAAAGACTAAAAGAACTAAACCTATTTAGCCTTGAAAAAAGACGACTAAGGGGGGACATGATTAACTTATATAAATATATTAATGGCACATACAAAAAAATATGGTGAAATCCTGTTCCATGTAAAACCCCCTCAAAAAACAAGGGGGCACTCCCTCCGTCTGGAAAAAAAAAAGGTTCAATCTGCAGAGGCGACAAGCCTTCTTTACTGTGAGAACTGTGAATTTATGGAATAGCCTACCGCAGGAGCTGGTCACAGCAGGGACAGTAGATGGCTTTACAAAAGGCTTAGATAATTTCATAGAACAAAAAAATATTTTTACTTCCCTTTTCCCATCCCTTAGTTGAACTTGATGGACATGTGTCTTTTTTCAACCGTACGAACTATGTAACTATTTAACTATATAATGGCCAGAAATAATGTTGTTCCTTATGTACATACATATAACAACATATTTTTAAAAGTCACCTGAAAAGTTAGGTACGCTTTAAGTCCTTTAAGATGCTTTCCTTAGTCACAGCCTTTCTTAGACCCTATGCACCTGACACGAAGGTTGCAGAGTTCTGTACGGCTCCACACTATGGAGCTGCAAGGATTCGGTGTGCCCAGTACAATGCTCCATGGGATAACATACATATGTACAGAGCTATCCTCCCCTAGAAGCAATGCTATATGATTAGCTCCTTACACATAGCATCTGGTATTTTTTTGGGGGGGGGATCCTTTCACTTGGCATTCTTGAGTGGAGTAACGGCAGGGCCGGCCTTAGGATGGATGGCGCCCCATGCAAAATTATCTTTCGGCACCCCACCCCATCATTAAAAAAAAAAAAATCCCCATAAAAAAATTATACTGCTCCTTTAGTGCCCCCATACAGTATAATAATAATATTTAATAATATAATATATTACAACCCCTTCAAGGACACAGTATTTTGTCCTCTAATTGTGCCCACACTATTATGCCCCCTGTAGTACCCCTACACAGTATAATGTCCGCTTAGTGGCCCCCACACAGCATAGTGCCCCCCTGTAGATTTTGCCATACAGCCTCCCTGTAGACAGTGCCATAATCCCCCAGCCCCTCCTTGTTGATTCCTTCAGGAATTTTGAAGCAGATTTTGTATTAACAGCGTTGTTTGACCTTTTTTTTTTTTGCGTTTTTTCTTAATGCAAAAGATGCAGGCAAAAAAGCTCCAAACGGGCGCCACAGGTATTTTCTGCCTCCTATTAATTTCAATTGGAGGTCAGAGGCGGAAACCACTTGAAGACCATCAGCCCCCCACTCACAGTAAAATGACCATTAGCCCCCCACTCAGGGTTGCCAACCATCCGTAAATTTACGGACAGTCCGCAAAAATGGGTGTTATTTTCTGCCGTCCGTAGCGTCCGGCAGAAAAAAATACTGTCCGGGATTTTTCCCTCATTCTTCGGAACTTTGCACTGCACATGCGCATGCGCTGAAATGTACATACACAGTGCAAAGGAAGAATAGGCTGCGGCCTGGCATATTTTCAGATTTCGTTTGAATCCACGGAATCTGGAAATATTCAGGCCACTGCCAAGTGAGGTCGGTGACGGCCAATGTGAGGTCAGTGAGTGGACCAATCCAGTCACCTGACCTGTCATGTGACCTCAACTCAGTGTCATGAGGTCAGGTGACTGGACTGGTCCACTCCCAGGCCATCACCAACCCCAGTCAGAAGTGGACCTGTCACCTCCGCCGCTGCGCCGCATGACCCCCTCATCTCCTCCTACGGTGAGTCACGTTAGGCAAAGCGGAGAGTGGTAGCAAGAGGGGGGAGTGTGGCACTAAGAGCAAGGGGAGAGTGTGACACTAAGAGCATGGGGGAGTGTGGCACTAAGAGCAAGGGTGAGTGGGGCGCTAAGAGAAGGGGGGAGTGTGGCGCTAAAAGCAAGGGAGGGGAGAGTGGCACTAAGAGCAAGGGGGAGAGTGTGGCACTAAGCAAGGGGAGAGTGTGGCACTAAGAGCATGGGGGAGTGTGGCACTAAGAGCAAGGGTGAGTGGGGCGCTAAGAGAAGGGGGGAGTGTGGCGCTAAGAGCAAGGGAGGGGAGAGTGGCACTAAGAGCAAGGGGGAGAGTGTGGCACTAAGCAAGGGGAGAGTGTGGCACTAAGAGCATGGGGGAGTGTGGCACTAAGAGCAAGGGTGAGTGGGGCGCTAAGAGAAGGGGGGAGTGTGGCGCTAAGAGCAAGGGAGGGGAGAGTGGCACTAAGAGCAAGGGGGAGAGTGTGGCACTAAGAGCAAGGGAGGGGAGAGTGGCACTAAGAGCAAGGGGGAGAGTGTGGCACTAAGCAAGGGGAGAGTGTGGCACTAAGAGCATGGGGGAGTGTGGCACTAAGAGCAAGGGTGAGTGGGGCGCTAAGAGAAGGGGGGAGTGTGGCGCTAAGAGCAAGGGAGGGGAGAGTGGCACTAAGAGCAAGGGGGAGAGTGTGGCACTAAGAGCAAGGGAGGGGAGAGTGGCACTAAGAGCAAGGGGGAGAGTGTGGCACTAAGAGAAGGGGGAGTGTGACGCTAAGAGAAACGGGGGAGTGTGGCACTAAGAGAAAGGGGGGGTGGCACTAAGAGAAGGGGGCAGTGTGGCACTAAGAGAAAGGGGGGAGTGTGGAAATAATAGAAAGGGGGGAGTGTGGCACTAAGAGAAAGTGGGTGTGGCACAGAGAGAGGGGAGCATGGCACTAAGAGCAAGGGGGGTGTTTGGCACTAAGAGAAAGGGTGTGTGGCACTAAGAGAAAAGGGGGATGGCACTAAGAGCAAGGGTGGTGTTTGGCACTAAGAGCAAGGGGGGATTGGCGCTATTTACAAAGGGGCTGTGTGGTGCTATCTACAAGGGGGGCTGTGTGGCGCTATCTACAAGAGTGAGCTCTGGCGCTATCTTCAAGGGGGAGCTGTATGGCGCTATCTAGAAGGGGCAGCTGGGTGGCGCTATCTAGAAGGGGAAGCTGTGTGGCGCTATCTAGAGGTGGGAGCTGTGGCGCTATCTACAAGGAGGGAGCTGTGGGGCGCTATCTACAATGGGGGAGCTGTGTGGCGCTATTTACAAGGGTGGAGCTATGTGGCGCTATCTACAAGGGGGAAGCTGTGTGAAACTATCTACAATGGGGGAGCTATGTGGCGCTATCTACATGGGGGGAGCTATGTGGCATTACCTACAAGGCGGGAGCTGTGTGGCGCTATTTAAAAGGGGGGAGCTGTGTGGCTATATGGACAGAGACATCAAGCGCAGCGCCCCAGGAATGGAATCCCCGGCCACACGGGAATTCTGCTGCTTCAGGGAGCTACAGTGGCGCTAGTAGATAGCAGAGCAGGGAGATACTTCCCTTCTCTGTTATAGTGCCGTCGCTACCGCTGTAGCAGCCGCAGCAGCTGCTAGAGGCGACACCGCCCTCATGCCCGTGTCGCATGCCAGCCAGCGCAGCCCCTTCCACCTGCTGGAGTGATGCTCCCTGTGCGAAGGCACAGGATGTACACCTCTATGGCCGGCCCTGGATAATGGCACAATATCTAAGGTGGTCCATTTTATGCAAGTGTGATGGATTAACATAAGAATATGATAATTTATAAATGAATACTTGTCGAATTTAGCACTTTTTACTCGCTCTAATCTACCTTTACTCCTAGATCCCCCCCACCGACTACTACCAATATTGTTCAACTCAAAACTACAGAATAAAACTGATAAACCCTTTCTAATGTTACAGACGCTGCTGCCGCCACCGCTTTTCATCAAAAGATTTACGCAACCCCATACAATATAGCATGCAATATAGAATCCAACAGGAAAATAAGCTGTAGGTTTCCATATGAAATCAGAGGCAAACTGATGTACATGGGTAAGGCACTATGCACCTTTATGGGTGCCGTATTGACTTACAATAAAGGCCCAACGTAGCTCTGTCATGCAGTGATATTCTTCCCTTTAAAGCTAACAGAATTTACATGGAGCATTCAACACAAATGTAAACAGAGCCATTGGGCTAGAAACCATATGATTTTAGGATTGCTTGCTTTTACTGAAAATGTTTATGTAAATGATATTGCAGAGTAAATATGCATACAGCTGTGTTTTTTACATATATAGATAATGGCAGTAATTTACAGTTTAGAAGCTCTTTATGTGGAGCAACATACACAAATTTAAGCAGAACTGCAGAGGGTTAACACTAGAGCTTATAAAAACTCTTTCATAAATGCAATTCACACGTAGCCATTCATTTTTGTGTCTGCAGATGAAGGGGGAGATGGAAGATTAGAATTTGCTGGGTGGATAGCTATCCAATGAACCCTGCCAGTGTATCCAGGGATGTTTGGACTGCTGAAAAAAAGAAAAGTAAATAACATTAGTAATGCCAAAGACAATGAGATACCATCACCTTCAAGGTTATGCAATAGAGAAGTAAACAAGTAAGCATAATGATTAATTTGCTTCATATTGCCCTATAATGATCATGAAATAAAATGTACTTACAAGATGAAAAGCGCATCTACACTTATAGTGAAATATTAAAATAAAACCAAAATTTTTGGGTATAAAAGGATAAAAACTTTTGGGTTAGATAAATCAGTTTCAACTGTGGCACAGTACTGTGGTTCCCTGAAAAGAAACAAGAACTTAAAATAAAAAAATAAAACAAAAAAGAATCCCATAATGATTGAATTTGAATTTTTAAAAATAAAACATGGCAAAATGTTTCAAGAAGTCTATTTATTCCTCCTATTTCCTCACTGTGAACAAAGATGATATCTTCAAGGAAGGAACGTGAAACCTAAAAAAACAATTATGTACAGTAGCATCTCACGTCACAGTGATTAAGTACAGGTGCTCACGTTATATACTATTTGCATCATCTTATGAAAACTGTATAAGTTAAGGATTTGTTCATACTGCTGTTGTGAGCCTCTATCGGAGATTCCACTTTTCATGCAGCGCTATTCTTGCAATCAAAACTACGGAATCTCCTCCAGACCTCATTATAAGTCTATGGGGTCCATCATTCGACAGATGCGGCACAGTGTTTTTAACGGAAGCTATGGCACCAGTTTGCACAGAGTCTAATAAATACACAATGGAGGGAATATATTAAAAGGTTTACCCCAGTTTTCTGAAATAAAAAGTAGCAAATTTTGGCGCATGCCAGATTTGCACAAAAATGTGAGACTTTTTACTTTTCTAGATAATTTAAAAATGTGGCAAGAAAAGGGGGCAAGCTTTAGTGGGAGGGTACGGGACCTCCAACTGAACAACAGGTTTACCATAATAAACTGGCGTAAGTTAAGGCGCAGACCTAAACCAGCTCATAGCAGGCATAGATTTGAATTTCTGTCGCACGGACAGCCAAAGATGCGCCAAATTTATAAAGAGGTGTTAATTGGCTTAAGACTGACGTTTCAAACACCAGCCTTAATATATTACGTCAATGTCCCTGGTTTACTAAGATATAGTCAATGCCTCACCGTCCATGAGGAGAGATGAGCATCTCTAAGGGGGCGGTGGCGCCAATGAAACTAGCCCCCGACACCCCCTCCTGCACTATAATTGTACCTGCGTCTATAGGACACAGATACAATTACATGCATAAGCGCTGAATGGCAGGGCACGGAACACGATGACATCATCGTTGAATCGCAGGGCAAGGCCCTCTGCCAATCAATGCCAATTAACAATGGCGCTAATTGGCAGGACAAAATGTATCGCCCTGCCATTCAGCGCCTTTTAATGATGCAAGTGGCGCGATGACGTCCTCACACCACTTGCGTCGTTCAGCCCCAGCAGACCTGGTCAGAAGAGAGCAGGCCTGCATTGCAAGAGGATGGTGTGGGAACGGGATCAGGTGAGTATGTAAAGTTTTTTTTTCTATTAAAATTATGAGTGGTTATATATGGGACACTATCTACAGGGGGGGCTATATGTGGAGCACTATCTACACGGGTGCTAAATGTGGGGCACTATCTACAGGGGGCTATATATGTGGCACTATCTACAGGGGAGACTCTATGTGCGACACTATCTACAGGGGACTATATCTGGGGCACTATCTACAGGGGCGGGCTATATAAGGGGCACTCTCTACAGAGGGTTTATATGTGGGGTACTATCTACAGGGGGTGCTATTATATGTTGGGGACTAGATACAGGGGGGCTATATGTGGGGCACTATCTACAGGACGGGCTATATGTGGGGCACTATCTACAGGGGGCTGTATGTGGGGCAACAAAAAAGAAATCAAAAGAAGACTCCAAAGGTTCAAGCAAATACTAAACTGGTGCTGTCTTAGTATTGATTGTAAAAATAGAAGAAAAAGTAAAAAAAAAGTCCTGGGTCATATCCATATTTATATATAACTTATATAAATATATGAATGGCACATACAAAAAATATGGTGAAATCCTGTTCCATGTAAAACCCCCTAAAATAACAAGGGGGCACTCCCTCCGTCTGGAAAAAGAAAGGTTCAACCTGCAGAGGCGACAAGCCTTCTTTACTGTGAGAAAAGTGAATTTATGGAATAGTCTACCGCAGGAGCTGGTCACAGCAGGCACAGTAGATGGCTTTAAAAAAGGCTTAGATAATTTCCTAGAACCAAAAAATATTAGCTCCTATGTGTAGAAAATTTTTACTTCCCCTTTCCCATCCCTTTGTTGAACTTGATGGACATGTGTCTTTTTTCAACAGTACAAACTATGTAACTATGTAACTATGTAATGGGGTAACAAGAAAAAATCATATACAAGATTTTTTAAATACCATTTCCCAAAAGAGGCTAATGCCTAACTTGTATGTAGGGCATTATCTACAGGGGCTACTATCTATAAGGGAATATATGGGGGCCACTATCTACAGGGGCACTATCTACAGGCGGCTATATAGGGGGCACTGTGTATGTGGGATCTATCTACAGGGGCTCTATGGGGGTATTAGATACAAGAGGCTCTATGGAAGGCACTATCTACGAGGGGCAGTGTGTGTGTGTGCGTGTGCGTGTGTGTGTGTGTGTGTTACACAGTGTATGGTGTTATTATAATCTGGGATACAGTGTATGGTGCTATTATAATTAGAGGTGCAGTGTATGGTGCTATTATATTTAGGGGTGTAATGTGTGGCACCATGACAATTTTATCTTCGTTTACAGGTTCGGAAATGTTTGAAAAGTGAGACGCTAAAGACATCTAAGTGGTAAACTGCAGAAATGGGCTGTTCAATTGTATTTCAAAGTGTTAATAAGATCAATTACTGAGTAATTTTTGCATAATATTTATATACCTTGGTTATGCATATTTAGCACCTAAATATACATATTAATTCTTTGATTGTGGTTTTTGTTAAATTTCTTTGTCAATTGATATATTTTGCAACTTCTTTCATTTGAAATACTTTTTTTCTCATTACTTTGAAATTGTTGGTGCAATTTATTTATGTCCAGTCTATATACGCATAGTATTAAAACTTATTTGAAAACATAGGGATTGTGTTTTCTGACACATTTCCCATTTAGTAGATAGTTTCCAGGTTATATTTTGATAAAAAAAAAATATTTATTTTTTAATATGAATTATACTCCATATAACCTTATCGCAAATCACTTTGTATACGTTTCTACATGCGTCTATACATTTTGTAACTTTGTTATACATTTAATCTGTTTCTGTTGAGAAAAATGGTGTGTAGAACTGTTTTTTAATTAGATGTGTCAGGATTGGCTAACTGTGACTTTAAAGCACATGTATCGAATCTGCTACGTATGCTATGAGTAAGAACACTTCTGTTCGAAACGCGTAAGCTGTAACACGTCTTTCCTGTGTCCTCTATGGATTTTTAAAGATGACCAAATAAAGCGCTTTTTATACTACAGAATGTGGATGTGCTCAGAAATATCCCTTTTTTTCGAAATATTGAATTTCTTGTCTGCCTACAAGCCCCCCTCCCCTTCCAATTGCACTCCATTGAGGAACTACAGATCCCAGGATGAAAAATTGGGCGAGCACACTTGTGGCTTTTTTCTGCTGTCTTTTTTCTCTTGATTGTATATATGTACTGAGTTTGGTTCTGGTGTTGTATTTATGTACTGAGCTTGGTTCTGGTGTTGTATTTATGTACTGAGCTTGGTTCTGGTGCTGTCTTTATGTACTAAGCTTGGTTCTGGTGTTGTATTTATGTACTGAGCTTTGTTCTGGTGTTGTATTTATGTACTGAGCTTTGTTCTGGTGCTGTCTTTATGTACTGAGCTTGGTTCTGGTTTTGAATTTATGTACTGAGCTTAGTTCTGGTGTTGTATTTATATGTTCTGGTGCTGTATTTATGTACTGAGATTGGTTCTGGTGTTGAATTTATATAATAAGTTTGGTTCTGGTGTTGTATTTATGTACTGAGCTTGGTTCTGGTGCTGTATACATGCACTGCGTGTCACGACTCTGGGGTATGTGGACCCACTAGGCCATTCCACCATAGCTGAGTAGCAGCTGGCCAAACAATAGTCAATAACAGTCTCTAGGACAAAAGTACCTGGATAGATGATTTGACAAACACGTGGCGTAGCAGACACGTGGCACAGATAACACTTGGCACAGATGACACTTGGCACAGATGACACTTGGCTTCACACTGGAACAAACACAATTACTGTATACGGGATACAGGGCATGGGAACACAGGATACAGGATGCAACTAAGGGACCATTTGCAATAACAAACATGGCCAGACCCAACAATGCTCAGTCAAGGAGGAATAGGGCCTTTTTATAACTCCTGGTAAGCTGGGATAGGATGGGGGAGATTTTCTTAAAGGGCCAACACACGCACCAAGAAGGGAATCAGAAATTAATATTATTCTGACTATTACTATGCTGCATTTATAATAACATATTATAATAAGCAGCACTATGCCCAGGGCCGATTCTAGCTTTTCTGCTGCCTGAGGCGAAAATTGAAATGGTACGCCCCAGATCTTGATTGACATTCCCCTGGCTGTTCTACATCACTAGTAGCCCCCAAGATATTAGGAGGAGACTGGTAGTGATGTATAATAGCAAGGGGGATGTCAATCAAGATCTGGGGGGCGCCATTTCAATTTTCGCCTCAGGCAGCAGAAAAGCTAGAATCGGCCCTGGGTATAGTGTTGCTTAATATAAATGCAGCATAGTAATAGCCAGAATAATATAAATTTCTGATTCTATTCTGCGTACTCAGAATAATGATTCATGGAAAAATTTCAGCTGTTAAATGAATCTTTTAAGCTTAAAAAGGCTCTGTCGCCAGATTATAAGTGCCCTATCTCCTACATAATCTGATCGGAGCTGTAATGTAGATAACAACAGTGGTTTTTATTTTGAGCAAATTATGAACAATTTTAGATTTATGCTAATTTGTTTCTTAATAGACAACTGGGTGTTGTAAAGAGAAGTGTATGACGCTGACCAATCAGCGCCATACACTTCTCTTAATTCATGATTAGCTGTATACACAGCACATCGTGATCTCGCGAGATCACATTGTGCTGTCACTTACTCACACATTAACTTTACCGAAGTGTCTTGAGAGTGAATAGACATCACCTCCAGCAAGGATGTGATGTCTATTCACACTCCCGACACTATGGTAAAGTTTCTGGGGACTTAACTCACAGCCCAGCGTGATCTCGCTGTGTTGTCATTGACAGCACAGCGTGATTTCGCAAGATCACGCTGTGTGTGCAGTGAAAGAAGCTGGGCTGGAACGGTGAGAAGTGTATGATGCTGATTGATCAGCGTCATACACTTCTCTTTACAACGCCCAGTTGGTAAAAAGTTAAAAACGCCCAGTTGTCTATTAAGAAACGAATTAGCATAAATCTAAAACTGTTCATAACTTACTCAAAATTTATCATTTTTCAAAATAAAAACCACTGTTGTCATGTACATTACAGCGCCGATCAGTTTATGTAGTTTAAGTGCCTATCGGGCACTTATAATCTGGTGACAGAGCATCTTTAAATGGTAACTAAACGTTTGACAAACTTCTGACATGTCATATTGACATGTCAGAAGTTTTGATTGGTGTGGGTCCGAGCACTGAGACCTCACCAATCGCTAAGACTAAGTGGCAAAAGCGCTCAGCCGCTTTGTTTCTGTTCAGCTTTTTCTGGAAGTCAATGTATCGGAGTACGGGCTCAATAGAAAGTCTTTCCGGAAAAAGCTGAACAGAAACTAAGCGGCTGAGCGCTCACTCGAGCGCTTCTGCAGCTTCGATTTAGCGATCGCTGGGGGTCTCAGTGCTCGGACCCCCCACCAATCAAAATTTCTGACATGTCACTATGACATGTCAGAAGTTTGTCAAACGTTTAGTTACCCTTTAAGAATTGTGAGATGCTGCAAATAACAGATTCATCTTTTTGCATCAGAGGAGATTAGAAAACCATGAAACAGCAATGATTTTAACCACTTAAAGACCGAGCCGTTTTTGCTTTTCATTCCCCGCGTTCCAAGAGCGTCAATGGAGTGGTGTGGGGGCTTATTGTTTGCGGGAGGAGTTGTCGTTTCTAATGGCACCATTTAAAGTACCATATAATGTACTGGGAAACAGAAAAAAATATATTTGCGGGCTGAAATTGGAAAAAACTGTGATTCATACATTGTTTTTTTGGATTTAGTTTTTACAGCTTTCACCATGCGGTAAAAACGACGTCTTAACTTTATTCTGCGTCTCAATACGATTACGGTGATACCAAATGTATATATTTTTTTTTATATATTACTTTTATTTATTTTTTTACTTTTTGTTACCACATTCTGAGAGCCATAACTTTTTTATTTTTCCGTGGATTGAGCGGTGTGAGGGCTTATTTTTTGCGGGACGAGCTGTAGTTGTTATTGGTACCATTTCTTGGTATGTACAAATTTTGATAACTTTTTATGACTTTTTTTGCACATTAGGGTGACCAAAAAACAGCAATTTTGACGGTTTACATTTTTAGTTTTTTACTGCGTTCACTGTGCGAGTTAAATAATGGTATATTTTTTTTTGAACTTTTAATATTTTATTTTTTCCACTACTAATAACATTATTAAACTTTTTTTTTACACCACTTATTAGTCCCCCTAGGGGACTTAAACCAGTGATCATTAAATCGCTGGTACGATATATCATGATTTTCAGAGGATTCTGTTAAGCCCTGCCAGAGACATGGCTTAACATAGGCAGACAAGCACCCTCTATACTTCCCTCTGACACCTATCACATACATGTACATGACAATTTGTCAAAGGGTTAAAGCAACGTGCGTCAACATCCCACATTGTGAACTTTTTGTCGTTTTGATGACAGGACAGTGGCTGGCCAGGAGGATCTCATTTTGGAAATTAGTGTGTGCTCATACCGTAACCGGCTAATTCTATAACCCTTTTCTTGTTTTTGCGTCTAAGGAGTTAGCATATGTGTGTGGAGCTCCATTTCACAACCCTAGAAATCTATTCATTTCCCTAAGGCAAGGGCAGAACCTCAGAGTATATTTTCAGAGATACATTAAAAACTTTTGGAGGCGAAAGCTGCATCTAGGCAATGGGTAGCTATAGGCTAACAAATACAACTGCACTCAGGGGTAGACAATGATAGCAGAGGCCATTGTGCAAGAACATTGTTTTGGCCTCTTACACTTGAATTTCTCAGCAAGGAGTACCCCCTTATATTTGCTTATATGGTGATAGTGGGCCCCCTTACCTACTAGGCAGCTGCACAGGTTGCACCAATGGTATGTTGCAGGTTGCACCACAGTTTCCATGGACATAACATACCAGTACAACTTTTTTCACTGTCCCATGGGTGGCTTAAGACCCCTAAACATGATGGCCCTAAACTGCATTTACTGTGTGATAGCAGCTTCTGACAGCATCTTTGAAATCCATCATGCCCGATCTCTTTTTTACCAACTTCTGCCGTCAGAGGACAATCCGGAGGCTCTTATACTTATGAGATTGTCATCTGAGCTTGTCGATATCAACGGGTTTGGACAACTTTTCTCTCATGTATAGGCCAGCATATAGGCCAATTATACAGTAGGAATATTAACGTTCAGTGAATGTAAGCTTTACAAAAATGGGCTACTTGGAAGGGACTAGTAAGGCTATGTTCAAACAGGGCAGATACGCTGTGTAAAAGTACACAGCGTATCCACCCTGCTCTCCACAGTGAATTCCGGATGAAAACCAGTACCAAATTGTGGTGCAGTTTTTCGGCCAGAGTGTCCGCTGCGGAAACAGCAGGTAAAAAAAACAAAAAGCCTATACTTTCCGTAGTTATGCCGAGACGCGCCTCTCTGACGTCCGGCAGACCGGGCTCTTGGGATAACGTTTCAGCCTATGTGACCAGTGGTTGGCTGCAGCAGTCACATGGGATAAAACTAAGCAAAGAGATCTGGGTAAGTATAATTTTTTTTTTCTGAGTTGCAATTTTTGCGGTGGAATCTTAGTTTTTCTGGCGCAAAAATCTGCTATCTTCTGCGGGTTTTACCTCCCCATTGAGTTCAATGGGGAAAACCCGCAACAAGAAAGCAGCAATTCTGAAGCATAAATTAACAAGCTGCGGATTAAAAAACTGCACCGCAGGTCAATTTATGAACGTTTTTCGGCATATTTTTTATGCAGCGTGTGGATGAGAATTGTTCAAATTTCATCTACTCTGATGCTACTGTATTATGTAGCAGATTTTCCGTAATGAAATCCGTTGCAGAAAACCCGCAGCATTTATACTACATCTGAACATACCCTAAAAGTATTCTTCCATCTAAACTACAGAGTCTTCAGAACATGTAAACTTGGTGACATCTAGTGGAAACATTGTGTAAATATTTTTATTTTATTTTTCTATTCAGATTTAATTACTATGGCCTACAAGTGATCAGTGTGATATTCGTCTATCTAACTTTTGATAGGATAATAGTAAAATGTTCAGAGCAAACCTAGATTGATAGCCAATAAATTCTGAGTGGTAAAGCTTGAGAGGTAGTGTTTCCGAAAGTATTTTTTTTAAAATGGCTGCTTAGTCTTGATCCTAAAAAAATAAATATAAACAAATCACTGAAAATAGGATAAAATTTACAACATATCATTCAAAATGGCCATAGTTACTGATACAAGGGCAGGTTAAAATACTAGTTCTCAACAGGATGCAGTCAAGCCACAATGTTATACGTCAACCCCTCTTTATAAAATCCTAAATGTGCCCCTGCCCTGCTTGTTTGCATAATAATTATATGAATCGGCTTTATCCTAACTGTGGTATGCATGCAAAAGTAAAGGTCTCTTTTTCTTTATAGTTTTTTATTCGTTTTTTTATAGTTTTTGCAGGATTCAGTCTGGCCTTATGTTGTTGGGGGAGAATGGATTGTCAGTACTGTGTGGGGTGTACTAAGAGGGTGCTGGCCAGCTTATAGGCCAAGCCTATATAATCTAATTGTATAGGCTTGACCAATAGGCTGTTAGCCAGCATGGTGCACTATATGTAAACGTGTGACTAGCACCTTATACTGTAGAAGCCTTATTTTTGTGCAATAAGAATAATAAGCAGTCCCCCTCCCCTCCCGCTTAATGGTAGGTGTAAGGGTGTGTTCACACGTACAAAATGAAGTGGCTGAAAATGACGTGGCAGTTTTCAAGGCGTTTTCTAAGCTGAAAATTGAGCTTTTTTTAATTTGAAGCTTATTTTGGGAAGTGACATGCTAGTTCTTTTAAGGGTATGTTCACACGCAAACGCAAAATACGTCTGAAATTACGGAGCTGTTTTCAGGCAAAAACAGCTTCTGAATTTCAGACGTTTTTGCAAGTACTCGCGTTTTTCGCGGCGTCCATTACGCACGTAATTTGAGCGGTTTTTCATTGGAGTCAATGCACTTCTTTGACGCGGGCATATTTTTACGCGCCGTCTTTTGACAGCGACGCGTAAAATGACACCTCGTCTGAACAGAACATCGTAAGACCCATTGCAAGCAATGGGCAGATGTTTTCAGACATATTGGAGCCGTCTTTTCAGGCGTAATTCGAGGCGTAAAACACCTGAATTACGTCTGAAAATAGGTCGTGTGCACATACCCTTGCAAGGCTTCTTTTTGCGGGGTGTTTTTTTAATTCAGCAGAAAATACACCTCATGTGAACAGCACATTGTATTTCTCATTGAAATCAATAGGAAACTGTTTGCAGGCTTATTTTAACTGTATTTTGGTTTAATTAGGAGCGTCAAAGGCTTGTGTTACGCTTCTAAATAAACCTGAAAACAAGCCGTGTGAACATTCCCTACAAGTGACTGTTCATCAGTATTTTGCACCTGTGCCGCCTTCCTGATGTAGCATTGTGCCTTGTTTGCATTCTGCTGAGAATTGGCATGGCCTTTTTCAGTGATATGTTGTAAATAGGTCCATAATTTTTATAAAGGTCAGGCTCTGTGTTTTTATGCCACTTGGAGCTGACTGTATAGGGATTTTTACAGCTCTCATTAAACTAAATAATAAATTCATATGCAATGAGCTCCCCCTAGTGGTACCAGAAAGAATTTCTGGAAGGGGTGCTTCTGAAGGGTCAAACTGGCCCACCAAAGTATCGGAGGATCATTCAGGGGGCCCAAAGATTCAGGAGAAGAAAATCCCACTTGTAGCTGACTTCGAGGTCATTTACTATCACTAGCAGGGGCGGATTATAATGAGGGCAATCTAGGCAAGTGCCCGGGGTTCGAGGCACATGCCCTGTTAAAATTAAAATTAAAGCTGGTTCAGAGAACAGGGGTGAAGCGGGACCTCTCACACAATTGTATCCGCGTCCTGAGGACGCGGATACAATTGCTTACTTTAGCGCTGGTGAAACAGGGAACTATCCGTTCCCTTCCTCCCATTCGGCACTTTACTAATGACACAGTCGGCGCAATTACATCATCACGTCGACTGCGCCGTTATGCTGGATGATGCCGTCTGGTCTCTGACCAGTCCTGCGTTGCTGGAGGACAGCACGGGGACAGGTGAGAATGTTATTTTTTTTCTGGGCAGCGTTGAGGGCAATATCTACAGGGGAGAATGGGGAATATCTACATGGGGCATTATCTACAGAGGGCATTGTAACTGGCGCTATCTACAGGCAGAATTGTTTCTGGCGCTATCTACAAGAGGCAATATCTACAAAGGGCATTGTAACTGGCGCTATCTACAGGGGGCATTATCTGCAGAGGACATTGAAACTGGAACTATCTACAGAGGGCATTGTGACTGGCACCATCTACAAGGGGAATTATCTACAGAGTGCATTGTTACTGGCACTATCTACAGGGGCATTATCTTCAGAGGGCATTGACACTGGCACTATCTACAGGGGGCATTGCGACTGGCACTATCTACAGGGGCATTGTGACTGGCACTATCTACATGGGCATTATCTACAGAGGGCATTGTAACTAGCACTATCAACAGGGAGCATTGTGACTGGCACCATTTACAAGGGGCATTATCTACAGAGTGCATTGTAACTGGCGCTATCTAGAGGGGCATCATCTACAGAGGGCATTGTAACTGGCACCATCAACAGGGGGCATTGTGACTGGCGCTATCTAAAGGGGGCATTGTTAGTGTGTGTGGTGGTGTTTTACTTTACAGTGTTTGACACAATTTAATTCAGGGGCACGGTGTATAGTACTATTGTATTAAGGGGCACAGTGTATAATACTATTATATTCAGGGGTACAGTCTATGGTACTATTGTAACCAGGGGCACAGTGTATAGTACTATTATATTCAGGAGCACAGTGTATGGTACTATAATATTCAGGGGCGCAGTGTATATGTACCGCCCATGGCCGCGGGCCGTCGGGTTCACTCACCTCCCGACGCCCGCAGCCATGGATCTGTGAGCGCTGACCTCCGTCTCCCTCCTAGGAGATGCCAGCGCTCGCTTCCGCTTCGTCCGGCCGGGTCCCGTAGGGTCCGCGCGCACGCTCGCGCCCGCTCTTAAAGGGCCAGCGCGCGCACATGGAATCAATGATTATTAACCCACGTGATTCCCTGCACTATAAGAATGCCCCAGCCCTTCAGATCCTTGCCTGAGCGTTGTTAGTCTTTCCCTGTCTGTCTCGCAAAAGGTCCCTTAGTGTCTCCCGTTCCTGCTGTTACCCGTGCCCTGTTACCGTTCCTGTATTCCGCATTGTTCCTGTGCCTACCCGTGTTCAAGTGTCATCTGCCACGTCAAGTGCCATCTGCCACGTCAAGTGTCATCTGCCACATCAAGTGCCATCTGCCACGTCAAGTACCATCGGCTCATCGGATACTGCCCGCCACGTCTGGCGCCACTTTCCGCACCTGTCTCCATCAGTGCTGAGGCCACAGTCACCGTCCGGACTATTACAGGTACCTAAACATTACTGTCTGCTATCTACTTTCACATAGACTGTGACCTGGTCAGCTGCCTCCCCGCTACGGCGGGGCGGCCTAGTGGGTCCACAAACCCAGTGCCCGTGACAGTATAGTACTATTATATTCAGGAGCACAGTATATAGTACTATTATATTCAAGAGTACAGTGTATAGTACTATTACATTCAGGAGTACAGTGTATAGTACTATTATATTCAGGAGTACGATGTATAGTACTATTTGTAATGTCCGTGGCTGCGGGCTGTCAGCTCGAATCCCCTCCTGACAGCCGCAGCCACGAGTTGGCAAGCGCTGGTCCGAGCCTCCTCCTCAGGAGACGCCAGCGCCCGCTTCAACTTACCTCAGCCGGATCCCGTAGGGTGCGCGCGCACGCTCATGCCCGCTCTTTAAGGGGCAGCGTGCGTGCCGGACTTTTGTTGAACTTTGATCCGTGAGTACCCTTGACTATAAGAGGGGTCTAGCCCCCTGCTTCTATGCCTGAGTGTTGTTGATGTTTCCTAGTTTGTCTATGTCAGGGGTCTCAAACTCGGCCGGGTAAGTGGGCCGCATATAGAAAAAATGGGAAGTTGACGGGCAGCATTACTTTCAAATTTGATACAATACAAAATTATTGTTAATCAATTAGTTATTTGAACTACTATAACACTATATTACTATAATAATACCGCTAGGTTTAAAATTTGAGATATTTCTCCACGTGCTTAATTCAACAATCCAGTTTTCTAGTTTAAGTTTTTCCGGCTCATTTGGCAGCGTTTGGCAGACACACATGTCAAGATTGGGCAGCCCGTTTTTAGATAGTGCGACAGTGCCCTCGGTGGATGCTGCCGCAGTGCCCTCGGTGGATGCTGCCGCAGTGCCCTCTGTTGATGCTGCCACAGTGCCCTCTGTAGATGCTGCCACAGTGCCCTCTGTAGATGCTGCCACAGTGCTCTTTGTTGATGCTGCCACATTGCCTTCTGTTGATGCTGCCACAGTGCCCTCTGTTGATGCTGCCACAGTGCCCTTCGCAGATGCTGCCACAGTGCCCTCTGCAGATGCTACCACAGTGATGTCAGGGGCTTGCCCAGAGCTGGAGTCCCGGAGCAGAGCCGCTTCTGCCACTCTGCCTGGGATTCCAGCTCTGCTCCTGACATCACTGTCCATATATGGACAGAGATGTCAGGGGCAACCCCAGAGCTGGAGTCCTGGGCAGAGCGCTAGTAGGCTCTTCCTGGGACTCCAGCTGTGCTCCTGACAGCACTGGGACTCCTGCTCTGGGGAAGCCCCTAACATCATTGTCGATGTATGGACAGCGATATCAGAGGCTTCCCCAGAGTCCCGGAGCAGAGCCGATACTAGTGCTCTGCCCAGGACTCCGCTCTGGGGAAGACCCTGACACACTGTCCATACATGGGCAGCGATGTCAGGGAATTCCGCAGCGTCCTGGAGCAGAGCCGATACTAGCACTCTGCCTGGGACTCCGCTCTGGGGGAGACCCTGACACACTGTCCATATATGGGCAGCGATGTCAGGGAATTCCACAGAGTCCCGGAGCAGAGCCTGTACTAGCGCTCTGCCCGGGACTCCGGCTCTGGGGAATCGCTGTTCATATGTGGACAGTAATGTCAGGGAATTCCAGAGTCTCGGAGCAGTGGTGATACTAGCGGCTGTGTCCCGCGAGCCGCAGATGACAGACCCAGGGGCCGCATGCGGCCCGCGTGCTTGAGACCGCTGGTCTATGTGATGGCCTCCTAGTGTGTTCCTGTTTCCTGTTCCTGTACCTGTTCCAGTTCCTTGCATTCCATACCATCCTGGTCGAGCACTGTGCTGTGCCAAAGTCTTGTCGTGCTGTATACCACGTCTGACCTGCCTCACCTCGCCTGACGTCTACTTGCTGGCTAGTCCAAGCCGAGCCTGCCCTGCTGCTGTCTGAGTTGCCACAGGTACCTATACAAACTATAGACATTCACCTGCACCCTGTTGGCCAGCTGCCTTACCGCCAAGGCGGTATGACCCAGTGGGTCCACAGACCCTTCGTGACACTATTATATTCAGGAGTGCAGTGTATGGTGCTATTGTATCCAGGGGCACAGTGTATAATACCATTATATTCATGGGCACAGTGTATAGTACTATTACTATTATATTCATGGGCACAGTGTATAGTACTATTAAATTCAGAGGCACAGTGAATAGTACTATTATATTCAGGGGCACAGTATATAGTACTATTATATTCAGGAGTACAGTGTATAATACTATTTTATTCAGGGGCGCAGTGTATAGTACCATTATATTCAGGGGGACAGTGAATGGTAGTATTATATCCAGGAGTACAGTGTATAGTACTATTATATTCAGTAGCACAGTGTATAATACTATTATATTCAGGGGCGCAGTGTATAGTACGATTATATTTAGGGGCACAGTGTATGGTAGTATTATATTTAGGGGCACCTTGTATAATACTATTATATTCAAGGGCGCAGTGTACAGTACGATTATATTCAGGGGCACAGTGTATGGTACTATTGTATTCAGGGGCACAGTGAATGATACTATTATATTCAGGGGCACAGTGTATAATACTATTATATTCAGGGGCACAGTGTATAATACTATTATATTCAGGGGCATAGAGTGTGGCACCATGAGAATTTTATCTTCGTTTATAGGTGCGGAAATGTTGGAAAAGTGAGGAGTCAAAGACATCTGAGCTGCAAACTGCAGAAATGGCCTTGCCCTGGAGAAGTCATCATAGAGGTCTGGACCGGATGGAGCCGAAACGAGAAAAAGAACGAAAAAAATAATCTGAGACGTCACCTGTGAGTCACTCAATGTAAATGTTTATTCTCCCTGTGACTGATTAGTACTGTAGTCACTGTATTATCTACAGCGAGATGACAGATAGTAGCATTCTTTTTTGTTAAACAGCAACTCCCAGCATATCCTAACCATTGTTCAGGCTATAATGGGATCTGTCGTTTTATGTCGTACGAACTTATACGGCAGGGGTTAAACTGATTTTGCAAATGATCTCTGTACCGAACTGTATTTGTTCTTGACTTGGCAATTGTTGCCCACTCTTCCTTGCAAAAGCGCTCCAAATCTATGAGATTGCGAGGGCATCTCCTGTGTACAGCACTCTGTGGGTAAGGTGTTCCTTTGGTGATGTGCATTGTTGACTTTGCGACAAACATACCTTTTGGAATTATGGCCAAAAAGTTCAACTTGGTCTCATCAGACTATAACACATTTTCCCACATGCTTTAGGCAGACTTGATGTAGGTTTTTGCAAAACATAGCCGGGCTTGGATGTTTTCCTTTGTTAGAAAAGGCCACATTGCCACCCTACCCCACAGCCCAGACATATGAAGAATACGGGAGATTGTTGTCACATGCACTACACAACCAGTACCTGCCAGAAAGTCCTGCAGCACCTTTAATGTTGCTGTAGGCCTTTTGGTAGCCTCCCGGATCAATTTTCATCTTGTCTTTTCATCAAGTTTTGAGGGACGTCTAGCTCTTGGTAAAGAAATGGCCGGACACAACATGAAATGGTTGGGGGAGGCAGACATGACCAGGGTTGCAGGCAAGAAAGGAGGAGGTCAAAAGTTCAGGTGAAGAGGGGGAGGAAGGGAAGGGGTGGTGGCCATGAGGGGGCGAGGTTATGGAGGGCATATAGGGGGATGAGCGCCGGGTTTGCGCCATTCATTCAGAAAAAAGGTTAGCCCTTGTCCCGCCCTCCCTCCCTTATGTTATGTATTATGTTTTTTCACTGTATGGATTCTTGTTTTTGCTGGTGTTCTTTCTTTTGCAGGGGACGACTGGTGGTGACCTGTAAAAGTGGAGTCATGGTGGCATTGTGGCGGATTGGGGGGTCCTTGGAGTTGGTGGTAATTTGAAGTGGGAGATTCATCAGAGGTATGGTCCCTAACAAGTACATAATTGCTCATGGGTATGGGTGTATTTTGGCCTCCTGCTGGGTGGTGTCCCGGGGAGTGGTTTTCCATACTTGGCAAGCCAACTGCGGATTATAAAGGTGCCCCTGAGCCTGTAGGGAGACGGCTGGGGGTAAGTAGCTATACAGGTGGGCAGTTTGGCGCCAAAGTTTTGTAGCTCTAAGGACTTCAGTTTCCTCGTGATGTTATTTATAAAGCTCTGTTGTATGTTCATGTAAATATGTTAATAAAATGGCTGCTGTGGCTGAATTTTTCTAACCCACGGTCTCGTGTGTTTACTGGGAGGGGTAAGGGGTATGAAACAAGGCGGGGCCATGGGGTCAAATGGGGTGGACGGTAAAAAGGGGGGAGGTTAGGTGGAAAGTTGTTTTGAAGTGGACAAGCTCTGTAATCCCGTGGTCATGTCACTGTTGTGCCAAATGTAATCCACTTCTTGATGACTGTCTTCACTGTGTTCTATGGTGTATCTAATGCCTTGGAAATTCTTTGGTACCCTTCTCTTGACTGATGCCTTTCAACAATCAGATCCCTTTGATGTGTTGTAAGCTCTTTACAGACCATGGCTATTGCTGCCACATGCAACAAAGAAAATGTCAGGAAATTCCTAATAGAACAGCTGAACTTTATATTGGGTTACTCATAATCACTTTAAATAATGGCAGCTGTGTACTGACTACTATTTAACATAAGTTTGAATGTGATTGGCTAAATCTGAACACAACCACATCCCCGATTATAAGAGGTTGTTCACACCTTTGCAACCACATTACTTTTGTTTTTTTTATTTTTCCCCTCTAAATGATTTTGTTTTGTTTTTCAATGGAATTGTACAGATTATGGGTCAAATTAAAGGTGGAAAGGTTCTGAAATTATTCATCTTGTACTGACTTTATAACATAACAAAAGCTAACATTTTAACAGGGGTGTGTAGACTTTTTATATCCACTGTATATACTGAGCTCGGTTCTTGGGCTGTATATATGTACTGAGCTCGGTGCTGGAGCTATATTTATATGTACTGAGCTCGGTTCTGGAGCTGTTTATATGTACTGAGCTCGGTTCTGGAGCTGTATTTATGTACTGAGCTCGGTTCTGGAGCTGTATTTATGTACTGAGCTCGGCTCTGGAACTGTATTTATGTACTGAGCTCGGCTCTGGAGCTGTATTTATGTACTGAGCTCGGCTCTGGAGCTGTATTTATGTACTGAGCTCGGCTCTGGAGCTGTATTTATGTACTGAGCTCGGCTCTGGAGCTGTATTTATGTACTGAGCTCGGCTCTGGAGCTGTATTTATGTACTGAGCTCGGCTCTGGAGCTGTATTTATGTACTGAGCTCGGCTCTGGAGCTGTATTTATGTACTGAGCTCGGCTCTGGAGCTGTATTTATGTACTGAGCTCGGCTCTGGAGCTGTATTTATGTACTGAGCTCGGCTCTGGAGCTGTATTTATGTACTGAGCTCGGCTCTGGAGCTGTATTTATGTACTGAGCTCGGCTCTGGAGCTGTATTTATGTACTGAGCTCGGCTCTGGAGCTGTATTTATGTACTGAGCTCGGCTCTGGAGCTGTATTTATGTACTGAGCTCGGCTCTGGAGCTGTATTTATGTACTGAGCTCGGCTCTGGCGCTGTATTTATGTACTGAGCTCGGCTCTGGCGCTGTATTTATGTACTGAGCTCGGCTCTGGCGCTGTATTTATGTACGGAGCTCGGCTCTGGCCCTGTATTTATGTACGGAGCTCGGCTCTGGCCCTGTATTTATGTACGGAGCTCGGCTCTGGCCCTGTATTTATGTACGGAGCTCGGCTCTGGCCCTGTATTTATGTACTGAGCTCGGCTCTGGCCCTGTATTTATGTACTGAGCTCGGCTCTGGCCCTGTATTTATGTACTGAGCTCGGCTCTGGCCCTGTATTTATGTACGGAGCTCGGCTCTGGCCCTGTATTTATGTACTGAGCTCGGCTCTGGCGCTGTATTTATGTACTGAGCTCGGCTCTGGTGCTGTATTTATGTACTGAGCTTGGTTCTAGAGCTGTGTATAAGTACTGAACTTGGTTCTGGCGCTCTATATATGTACTGAGCTTGGTTCTGGGGCTGTATATATTTACCTTATGTAAGGGTAAAATTGGATGTTAAATCTACTTTTACCTTAAGAGAAGGTAAATATATACAGTAAAAACTAAACGCAAAAAACCACGGCGGAATCTCAGGTTTTTTTTCCAATTCACCCATTATATGGTACTTTAAATTGTGCCAATAAAAACTACAACTCCTCCCGCAAAAAAAATAATCCTTCACACACCACTCCGTTAAAATTAGAAAACGCATGGCTCTAGAAAGACAGCAAGTGAAAAATGAAAGAAAAAAAAAAAAAGGCTTTGACTTTAAGGCTGGGTTCACACGACCTATTTTCAGGCGTAAACGAGGCGTATTATGCCTCGATTTACGCCTGAAAATACGGCTCCAATACGTCGGCAAACATCTGCCCATTCATTCGAATGGGTTTGCCGACGTACCTGTAATTTACGCGTCCTCGTTTGACACCTGTCAAACGACGACGCGTAATATGACTGCCTCGTCAAAGAAGTGCAGGACACTTCTTTGAAATGTAATTTGAGCCGTTTTTCATTGAATTCAATGAAGAACAGCTCAAATGTTCGGCCGTCAAAGACGCCTCGCATAATGCGAGGAGGAGCTTTTACGTCTGAAACGACGCAGCTGTTTTCTCCTGAAAACAGTCTGTCTTTTCAGACGTAAAAGCCAGTTCTCGTGTGCACATACCCTAGAGGGTTAAACAGACACTGGTTCTTTAAGGCTACATTTAATAACAGCAGATTTTTTTTCCATAAACCACTAATAATTGAAAGCTGCTGACCTCTATTGTGTCTCAACATATTCTGCTTTTTCTCTTCTGTATGGCTCATTCTGCCTTTACAGCAAATTCAAAACCATTCCAGATCTATGGCCGCCTAAACTGAAATCTGCAAATATATACGGTACAGCATCTTTAGAGCTCTGCCTTCAGAGTTCGGGGGGGGGGGGGCAGACTTGAAAAAGTCCCCGGGTCCATGGAACCCTTAATCCGCCCCTGTCTTTTTCTTATAGTCTCATTCACATATAACTTATTTTGCATTATCGATAGTATGTATGTCCTAAACAACCCATAAATATCAATGGTTCATGTGAAACGAAAACAGAAATAACCTAATGAGAACCAACACGAACTTTTTATGTAAAACTCAAATATAAAAACTTTATTGTTAAACATCGTTAAAAAATACACAAATAAATTTAAAATAGAGCATACAGCGTTCACAAAAAGAGAGGGAGTCAGAAAAAGCATGTTAGATGAAATGGATATACAGACTGTGTCAAGGTCTTTCATGACGGGCGTGTCTAGTTAAGTAGTAGTGGGTAGCCTACATATTTGTGTGTGTATATATCTATATATATTTTCTATTATATATATATTTATTACGTATATATATTTACATTTATTCATTAATGATTTTGTTTAAATTACATAATTCTATACATTTGTATGATGGATGTAGTTTGCAATTTTGGGTTAGCACGTGGATTTGAAGTTGATCTCTGCATATTGTAATGTTTAACTCATTATGTATTATAGGTTTTAGAATTGGCGTTCAGAAATGAATTAATAAATGTATTGCCATTTTTTCCTTCACTTGCAAGATATATGCTTTGTGTCTTGCAACACTCCTGGACACGCTAGAAATCGGTGATGCAGTTCCATGCACACCGCCTTCTGAATTGACTACATTATTGATACAGTAAGGGCTTATTCACACGAACGTATAATACGTGTTTTTCACGCAGTGAATTTCACGCAGCGGACATACGTCCGCTGCGTGAAACGCACAACATGTCCTATACTTGTCCGTGTTTCGCGCTGCACGCACCCATTGAAATCACGTGATTCGCGCAACATCAGTAAAAACAATGACTGAAAACAGAAAAGCACCACGTGCTTTTCTGTTTGTAAACATAAAACCAGAGTGTCATCATGATGCCGGCTGCGCGAAAATCATGCAGCCGCGCACCATATGCTGATGACAAACGGACACGCTCGTGTGAATCCGCCCTAAGGGTGTGTTCACATCAGCGCTTCGTTTCCGTTGATGGGTTCCGTCAGACCTTTCCGTCGGAGGAACCCATAAATGGAAAGGCAAACAGAAGCTTCCGTTTGCATTTCCATTGATTTCAATGGTAATGTTTCCAAATGGTTTCCGTGTGTCTCCGTTCCGTAAGGTTTCCGTTTTTTTATGAAATGAATAGCACAGTTGACTTTTTTATTTTAAGCCGCGCCCTTAATCCCACCCAGTCCTCGCCCATACACACCCGGTTCAGCTCACACAATATCATGCTCCCATAGTGCCTCCCACACAGTATAATGCCAAATAGCTTCCCCCACACAGTAGAATGCCCCCATAGCTGCCACCATACAGTATACTGCCCCATAGATGCACACATACAGTATAAAGCCAACACAGAGGCCCCCCATATAGTACAATGCCCACACAGATGTCCCCATACAGTATAATACCCACACAGATTCTCCCATGCAGTATAATGCCCATACAGATGCCCCCATGCAGTATTATGCCCAAACAAATTCCCCCATACAGAATAATGCACCATAGCTGATCTCATGCAGCACAATTCCCATTAGCTGCCCCATATAGTATAATGCCCACATACAGTATAATGCCCACACAGATGCCCCCATACAGTATAATGCCCAATAGCTGTCCCATACAGCTTAATGCCCCCATAGCTGCCCCCATGTAACTTAATGCCCCATTAGCTGCCACTAGTGCCAGTGCCCTTGTAGATAGTGACACAGTGCCTATTGTAAGGGGGCAGCCCTCCGGATCGCTGTCTCCTGGGGTAGACAGGCACTTTTGGCACAGTAAGAACAGACTACAGTCCAGTCACAGTGTGGTACTACTGGCCTCAGCCAGTTTTATTAGGTAAAAAGCCGTAGCAGAAAACAAATCATAAAGTAAATCCTAGGCCGTCTGGCCACTAACTAAATATGCAGTTCCTAACTACAGAGAGCGGAGCCTAAAGCTCAGCTCCCAAACACAACACCACAGTTGCTTTACTCACATCCAGCTTTCCCAGGAGCAGAGAGAGAGACTGAACTCTGCCTCTGTTTTAAAGCACACCTCAGCTGTGCAGGTAATTGGCCACAATGCAATATCTGAAGTGGCTAGTGGAATAGGAACCCTCCCAACTCTCCCTATTCCAACAGCCAGGCCATTTTACACAGGTTTTCCAGAAAACCTTTGAGCAAGGAAAACACATTTTCCTTCTAGCTCAATTCCCTGGCTGTTTTAAAATGTATATGACAGGACCCTGGGTGAGATGTACACTCCATCCACTACTTTTCCCCTGGTCCTGTCACATATCCTCCACTGTTTCGACCTCGGGGGCGGAACAATCTGTGCCTCCAAGAAATGGACCCTGGACAGGGCATCTGCGTTTCCCTGTTGACGTCCTGGTCTATGCTGGACTACAAAACTGAAGTTATGTAACGACATGAACACGTCTATTTTTCTCCCGATTTTGGCACATCCATTTGAGGGGGCATGGTCAGTGACCAGTCTGAATGTTCTCCCTATCAGATAATACCTGAGAGCTTCTAAGGCCCATTTTATCGCCAAGCACTCCTTTTCTACAATGACGTCGTTTTTCTCATGCTCATTTAGTTTTCTACTCAGGTAAACCACCGGATGTTCCTCTCCTTCCCTTAGTTGTGACAATACAGCCCCTACTCCTACATCAGAGGCATACGTTTGCACCACAAACTCTTTCCTGAAGTCTGGTGTTATTAACACCGGCTGGGCACATAGAGCATGCTTTAAGCTCTGCAAAGACTGCTCAGCTTCAGTGGTCCATTTGACCATAACAGAATCTTTACCCTTTGTGAGGTCAGTTAAAGGTGCAGCAATGGTGGCAAAATTTTCAATAAACCGCCGGTAATAACCGGTTAAGCCTAAGAAGGCCCTCACCTGTTTTTTGTTTACCAGCCTGGGCCAGTTCTGAATGGCCTCAACCTTATTTATTTGAGGCTTGATAATACCTCGCCCAATTGTGTACCCCAGGTATTTCGACTCTTCCTGTCCAACGGCACACTTTTTGGGGTTTGCTGTCAAACTGGCTTCTCTAATAGAGTTCAAGACTGCTTGAACTCTGGGTAGATGACTCTCCCAATCTTGGCTATGTTTGATCACATCATCCAGATAGGCAGCGGCATATTTGTGATGTGGCCTTAGAATTCTGTCCATCAATCGCTGGAAGGTGGCCGGAGCCCCATGCAGACCAAAGAGAAGGACCACATAGTGAAAGTGTCCCTCAGAGGTGCTAAAGGCTGTTTTTTCTTTGGCCGAATCGGTCAATGGCACTTGCCAGTAGCCTTTGATAAGATCTAAGGTTGTGAAATACCTGGCATTACCCAACCTATCCATTAGCTCATCCACCCGTGGCATTGGATAAGCATCAAACTTGGATTCAGCATTCAGCTTCCGGAAGTCATTACAAAAGCGTAAACTGCCGTCAGGTTTTGGGATTAAGACTATCGGATTGGACCAATCACTATGTGACTCCTCTATCACTCCCAATTTTAGCATCATTGTAAAGGATCTGCCAGGCACAGCTTCGGGGTTAACTCCCTTAATTAATCAGTCAGCACCTGAATCTACATCCCTGAGACTGACTCCAGCTTCCACCACTCAGGCTGGCAGGCTTAGGAGTGGGAGAGCCTATCGCAGCCTGGCCAGACTCAGCTAGCTCCCGCCCTCTGTCTATTTATACCTGCATTTCCTGTTCCTCCTTGCTTGTTATTCTTTTTCGTGTGGTTTCCTGGCCCAGCTACAGCTCCTTCTATTTTGTTCCTGCTCCATACAGACCCTGGCTTACTGACTACTCTTCTGCTCTTCGTTTGGTACCTCGCACACTCCTGGCTTGACTCGGCTCGTTCACCACTCTGGTTGCTCACGGTGTTGCCGTGGGCAACTGCCCCTTTCCCTTGCTTGTGTTCCTTTGTATGTTTGTCGTGTTTGTCGTGCACTTACTGAGTGCAGGGACCGCCGCCCAGTTGTACCCCGTCGCCTAGGGCGGGTCGTTGCAAGTAGGCAGGGACAGAGTGGCGGGTAGATTAGGGCTCACTTGTCCGTTTCCCTACCCCCCGGTCATTACAATCATTTGCACTTCTTCGGCTATTGTCTTACGTCTAGCCTCGGGCACCCTGTAAGGCTTTTGGTTTACCCCGACGCCTGGTTCGGTTATTATATCATGCTTAATTACTTTGGTTCGACCGGGTAGCTTAGAAAATACATCTCTGTTGCTCTGTACAAACTCCCTGGCCTCTTGGATTTGAGAACCTGACAGGGTGTTTGGAATTTTTACCTCTGGTATCCCAGAGGCCTGAATCACTTTATCCGTACTATTGGTAGCCACCAACACTTCACGGTCCTTCCATGATTTAATTAAATTAACATGATAAATTTGGTAGGGTTTGCTTTTACCTGGTTGATGCACCCGATAATTTACCTCTCCCACCTTCTCTACAATTGCATAAGGCCCTTGCCATTTAGCCAGTAATTTACTTTCCACGGTGGGGACTAGTATCAAGACCCTATCCCCAGGGCTGAAGCTCCTTATCTTAGCGGCCCTATTATAAATCCGGGACTGACTCTCCTGGGCCTGCTGTGTTTCCTTACCAGGGGCATTACTTTTTCGAATCGGTCCTGCATCTGCGCAATGTGTTCAATCACAGATTTGCATGCGGTAGGTTCATGCTCCCAAGTCTCTTTGGCAATATCTAACAGACCACAGGGGTGTCTGCCATAAACCAACTCAAAAGGGGAAAACCCTGTGGATGCTTGGGGTACCTCTCGGACAGCAAACATAAGTTAAGGTAAAAGACAATCCCAGTCCTTTCCATCCTGGGCCACCACTTTTCTAAGCATCCCCTTTAAGGTTTTATTGAACCTCTCCACCAACCCGTCTGTTTGGGGATGGTAGACTGAGGTGCGCAAGTGCGTGATTTTCAACAGTTTACATAACTCTTTTGTAACTTTTGACATGAAGGGTGTCCCTTGGTCTGTGAGTATCTCTTTGGGAATCCCTGTCCGGGTAAACATAGAGAACAACTCCTTGGCAATGGTCTTAGCGGACACCTTCCTTAGTGGGATAGCCTCTGGATAGCGGATAGCGTAATCAAGGATCACCAGAATATGCTGGTGTCCCATGGGCAGACTTCACCAGAGGTCCTACCAGATCCATTGCAATCCTCTGAAAGGGGGTTTCGATAATCGGTAGAGGCACGAGAGGGCTCCTAAAATTTGCTACAGGGTTGTGTAATTGACACTGTGGGCAGGATTCACAATATCTTTTCACCTCTTCATGTACCCCTGGCCAATAAAACCTTTGCCAGATACGGTCTTTTGTTTTGTCATAGGCCAGATGTCCCCGTAGGACATGTGAGTGAGCTAGATCTAACACATTTTGGCGATGAGTCTTAGGCACTA
This sequence comes from Rhinoderma darwinii, assembly GCF_050947455.1. Lineage (NCBI taxonomy): Eukaryota > Metazoa > Chordata > Amphibia > Anura > Rhinodermatidae > Rhinoderma > Rhinoderma darwinii. The sequence continues at coordinate 236,527,931 of NC_134691.1, forward strand.
CCAATTGTTCTACCACTTGGCCCCCTACTTCACTGACTCTATATAGTAGGCCCCTTTCCATGGCAAAATGGGGAAATATTTTCTCAGCCCCGGGGTCTTGGGGTACCCCATTTATTACTTTTACATTTTCCCTGGCATGGGTTAATGTAGGGTCTCTAAGTTGAGCAGTGCCAAAGTTATCTCTGGAGACTGGCAAGTCAGGAAGACCGTTTTCAGCAGGGTCTTCCTCAACATCTCCTGAAAAAACCTCTAAGGGAGAACTCTCTGTTTCACCCAGGGTCACTCCTACTGCTTGCCCATTGTCAGACTCTCCCACTGGAACAGGGTCAACCACATTCACATTTATATTGGTCAAACATTTTTCAATCCTTTCCCACATTTGCCAAAACAAAGGAAAGTCACATCCCACAATTATATTATGCATTAATGCTTTTACAACCCCTACTTCATGGGTTACATTTCCACATGGAGTTTCAAAAGACACCACAACAGTGGGATAATCTTTTGTATCTCCATGTACGCAGACCACTCCCATCCGCCTGTTTTGCAGTTTCCGGGTGTCCACCAAACTAGCATGGACAAGAGTCACCAGACTACCAGATTCCAACAGAACCTCCACAGAGTGTCCCTCTATCATCAACTGGCAGGTTTGTCGCTCTGTGTTTGGAGAGAACAAGGCAGAGTAGGCGGGTCTAGCAAACAGCAATGGTCTCCGCCCACTACCACACTCCATAGCCTCATCCACTATGGGACAATTGGCAGCCATATGGCCCAGCCCTTGACAACGCCAACACACAATGTTTTTTACATTCATAGACCTTTTAGGGCTAACTGGGCTTACGGGCCTGGCCAACACCTCTGTCGCAGGTCCTCCTTTACGGGCCCCCTTTAGATTAGGAACAGTCTTACCCAGTTCAGAGGTCTTCTGGTTCCTTGGGGTATGCCGAGTAACAGAGAAATCCTGGAGATATTCCTCCATGTTCAGGTATCTCTCCACGATGGCGACTAGCTGATTCACATCCTTGGGCTCAGTTTGGCCGACCCAGCGTTGTATCCGGATGGGCAGGGCTCTGAAAAATCTGTCCAGGACCACTCTTTCGACGACCTGTCCAGCAGTGATGACATCTGGCTGCAGCCACTTTTTAGCCAGGTGGATTAGGTCGTACATCTGGGACCTTGCTGGTTTATCCAGGTGGAAAGTCCAGGTGTGTACCCGCTGGGCTCTAACCGCAGGTGTCACTCCCAAGCGAGACAGAATTTCAGCTTTCAACTTTGGGTATTGCTTGGCCTCTTGCTCACTCAAGTCGAAGTAGGCTTTTTGGGGCTCTCTAGTGAGAAACGGAGCAACTGTATCCGCCCACCGATCTGCTGAAAGTCTCTCTCTCTGTGCAGCCCTTTCAAAAATACTGAGGAATGCTTCCACATCATCCTCTGGTGTCATTTTCTGGAGCGAGGCTTGCACTCTCCTTCCAGTACCTGCAGCTGTTGCCTGGACTTGAGGTTTTTCAGCCAGCACCTTTATCTGCTCCACCAGATTTTCATTAATCACCTGCTGCTCTCTGAAGGCGGCTTGTGTAGACTCTAGAAGCAAACGATTTGTTTCCTGGTGGTTAATATTAGTCTTTTGCTGCAGTACCTTAGCCTGTTGCATCTGAACATTTGCTTGGATCAGCTGTTTAACAACTTCCTCCATGTCTGCAGTGTTTGACTTTTTCTTTAGCACAGCCGATTTAACCCAGGACATCCAACTGGCAAGATTCTTGTGCCACTGCTGATCTTACTGTGCCCGCATTCTCGCACCATTTGTAAGGGGGCAGCCCTCCGGATCGCTGTCTCCTGGGGTAGACAGGCACTTTGGCACAGTAAGAACAGACTACAGTCTAGTCACAGTGTGGTACTACTGGCCTCAGCCAGTTTTATTAGGTAAAAAGCCGTAGCAGAAAACAAATGAATACATAAAGTAAATCCTAGGCCGTCTGGCCACTAACTAAACATGCAGTTCCTAACTACAGAGAGCGGAGCCTAAAGCTCAGCTCCCAAACACAACACCACAGTTGCTTTACACACATCCAGCTTTCCCAGGAGCAGAGAGAGAGACTGTGAACTCTGCCTCTGTTTTAAAGCACACCTCAGCTGTGCAGGTAATTAGCCACAATGCAATACCTGAAGTGGCTAGTGAAATAGGAACCCTCCCAACTCTCCCTATTCCAACAGCCAGGCCCTTTTACACAGCTTTTCCAGAAAACCCTTGAGCAAGGAAAACACATTTTCCTTCTAGCTCAATTCCCTGGCTGTTTTAAAATGTATATGACAGGAACCTGGGTGAGATGTACACTCCATCCACTACTTTTCCCCTTGTCCTGTCACACTATGTAGATAGTACCTATGTAGATAGCACCAACGTGTCCCCTGTACATAGTGCTACAGGGTCCATGTAGATAGTGACACACCCCCCTTGAAGACAAGGCCACCCCACCTGTAGATAGCACCATTGGGACTCCCTCTTGGAGCAGAATCCCCAACCAGAGCATAGGCCGGGGATTCTGCTCCTAGAGGGAAGCCCTGATGTCACTGTCCATATATGGACAATGACGTCAGTGGTTACTCTATGAGCGGAATCCCTGTTGCCGACTCTGGCCGTGGGATTCCGCTCCAAGAGTAGCCCCTGACGTCAATGTCCATAAATGGACAGTGACCTCAGGGGTTTCCTCTAGAAGTAGAATCCCTGGCCAGATCATCGGCAATGGGGATTCCGCTCAAGAAGTAGCCATTGACATCACTGTCCATATATGGACAGTGACGTCAAGGGCTTCCCCAAGCACGGTGCTTAAAGTAGCGCTGTGCCCGTGGAGTCCTCAGCGAGCGGAGGAGCTTACTCTGCTCCTCCACTCTGAACTAATTCTGAAGTAGGGAGCTGATAGTTCCCTGCTTCAGAATTGGGTTCAACTGTATGTGTGTCCTGAGGATAAAGATCAGTTAACAGCGGGACATATCCCGCCTGGGATGGCGGGTAACTGCCCGGAATCCGGGACTGTCCCGCGGAATCCGGGATGGTTGGGAGGTATGTTACATATAGGAAAACAGGATGACATTGCATTACATATAGGAAAGCTAGGTGACAAAATATTGCATATAAGAAAGATTGGTGACATGTGGTGGCGTAGGTACAGGATTCGCAGAGGTCGCAATTGCCGGGCCCAAAGCCAGGGAGGCTTATGACCCCCCGCACCACATCTATCCACAATGACTGTAGTAACTGGGGCCCATGTAATAAACTACACAAGCCCTGTTACTACAGTAACAGTATACTCACCCACCTCGATCCTGAGTGAGGTCTGTAAGCATCGCTGAGTCCTGATGCCTTTCAGCACAACGACATTATATGCGCCTCCCACAACATCTTGACACAGAATGACGACAGGATCCATGCTGCACCCGGAACTAAAGAGGACCCGATTCAGGTGCGAGAGGGGTAAGTATAAGAACACTGTCTGAGGCGCCCTTTAGCTAAGCCTACCATGTGTAACACTATCTCCTGGGCCCTGTATCTAAGCCTACCATGTGTGAAACTGTCCCTAGGCCCTGTATTCGGGCCTACCATATGTGTTACTGTATACTTGGCCTAGTATCCAAGTCTATCATGTGTGAGACTGTTTGGTGGGCCCATTATCCAAGCCTATCAGGTTTGATATTGTCTGAACTTTTGCACCTGGACTTATGAGCTTTTAGCTATTCTCTGATGACATGGCATTACATATAGTAAAGCTGGGTGACAAGGTATTACAAAATAAGAAAGCTGGGTGACGGCATTAGAAAAAGAAGAGCTGGGTGACATTGAATTACAACTAGGAAAACTGGATGACACGGCGTTACATATAAGAAAGCTGGGAAACAAGGCATTACAAATAGGAATGCGGGGTGATGTGGCATTATAAATAGGAAAGGTGGGTGATATGGCATTACAAATAAGAATGCGGGGTTATATATCATATTATAAATAGGAAAGCTGGATGACAAGGCAATACATATAGGAAAGCTGGGTAACATGGCATTATAGGTATAAAAGCTGGGTGAAAGGCCTTATTTACCACTATGAACTGGAGGTTCAGGGCCTAGGGCAGCGCCTTGCCAGGGAGCAGGGAAAAAATAAATTGTATTATATGTAATAACGCTCTCCTCCTGCCAAACTTGGTTGTAAATCCGGCAACTTTTGTGGCGTGGTGAAGGGGGCACAGCAGTTGTAAAGAGAGAGGGAGGGAGACAAGCAATGCTCCTAGCTCTTCTCGGCAGTACTGCATGAGCACACCGCTGATTGGTGGAAAAGCAGTCAGCGGGGACTGCTGTCCTCTGCTCCAGCAATCAGAGAGCTGTCTGCACGCTGACAGAGAGCGTGCACCCTGAGAAAGCACTACTGTACTGTACCTTGTTCCATTCTGCTTATATGTGCACCCATCCAGACAGGGGCAGATTAAGGGTACCATAGGCCCCGGGCACATTTTCAATTTTGCACGGTTTTGAAATTGCTGTAAAAGCAGAATGAGCCATACAGAAGAGAAAAAGCAGAATACTTTGAGACACTAAAGAGGTCAGGAGCTTTAAATTGATAGTGGTTTATGGGGAAAAAAATTCTGCTGTGCGTGAATATAACCTTAAAGAACCAGTGTCTGTTTAACCCCTTAAAGTCCGAGCCATTTTTTTTTTCGCTGCCTTCCTAGAGCCATAACTTTTTTTATTTTTACGTCAATGGAGAGGTGTGTGAAGGATTATTTTTTTGCGGGAGGAGTTGTTGTTTTTATTGGTACCATTTAAAGCAGGGGTCTCAAACTCGTCCGGGTAAGTGGGCCACATATAGAAAAAATGGGAAGTTGACGGGCCGCATTACTTTCAAATTTGATACAATACAAAATTATTGTTAATCAATTAGTTATTTGAACTACTATAACACTATATTACTATAATAAAACTACATTACTATAATAACACCGCTAGGTTTAAAATAAAATTTGAGAGAATTCTCCACGTGCTTATTTCAACAATCCAATTTCCAGTTTCAGTGTCGCTAAATGCAGTCCGGGGGCTCAGTTGGCAGCGTTTGGCAGACACACATGTCAAGATTGTGCAGCCCTTTTTTACATAGTGCCACAGTGCCCTCTGTAGATAATGCCACAGTGCCCTCTGTAGATAATGCCACAGTGCACTCTGTAGATAATGCCACAGTGCCCTCTGTAGATAATGCCACAGTGCCCTCTGTAGATAATGCAACAAACCCCTAGATAATGCCACAGTGTCCTCTGCAAATACTGCCACACACCCACTTGTAGATGCTGCCACAGTGCCCTCTGTAGATGCTGCCACAGTGCCCTATGTAGATGCTGCCACAGTGCCCTATGTAGATGCTGCCACAGGGCCCTCTGTAGATGCTGCCACAATGCCCTCTGTAGATGCTGCCACAATGCCCTCCGTAGATGCTGCCACAGTGCCCTCCGCAGATGCTGCCACAGTGCCCTCCGCAGATGCTGCCACAGTGCCCTCCGCAGATGCTGCCACAGTGTCCTCTGCAGATCCTGCCACAATGCCCTCCGCAGATGCTGCCACTGTGCCCTCTGAAGATAATGCCACACACACCCCAAGTAGATAGCACCATTGGCGCTCCCTCTAGGAGTGGAATCCCCAGCCAGAGCGTTGCCAACGCTTTGGCTGGGGATTCCTCTGCTGTTGGAGCCCCTGACCTCACTGTCCATACACTGTGATGTCAGGGGATTCTCCTGGACGGGAATGTGATATCAGGGGCAACCCCAGAGCTGGAGTCCCGGGCAGAGCACTAGTAGGCTCTTCCTGGGATTCCAGCTGTGCTCCTGACATCACTGGGACTCCTACTCTGCCCCTGACATCACTGTCGATGTATGGACAGCGATGTCCGGGAATTCCACAGAGTCCCGGAGCAGAGCCGATACTAGCGCTCTGCACCGGACTCCAGCTCTGGGGAAGCCCCATACATCGCTGTCAATGAGGACAGCGATGTCAGGGGATTCCCCAGAGTCCCGGAGCAGAGCCTATACTAGCGCTCTGCACGGGACTCAGGCTCTTGGGAAGCCCCAAACATCGCTGTCAATATGAGGACAGCGATGTCAGGGGATTCCCCATAGTCCCGGAGCAGAGTCTGTACTAGCGCTCTGCTCGGGACTCCGCTCTTGGGAAGACCCTGACAACACTGTCCATATATGGACAGCGATGTCAGGGAATTCCACAGAGTCCCGGAGCAGAGCCTGTACTAGCGCTCTGCTCAGGACTCCGCTCTGGGGAAGACCCTGACAACACTGTCCATACAGTGAAGGAAATAAGTATTTGATCCCTTGCTGATTTTGTACGTTTGCCCACTGTCAAAGACATGAACAGTCTAGAATTTTTAGGCTAGGTTCATTTTACCAGTGAGAGATAGATTATATAAAAAAAAAAAAAAAAAGAAAATCACATTGTCAAAATTATATATATTTATTTGCAATGTGCACAGAGAAATAAGTATTTGATCCCCTACCAACCATTAAAGGGAATGTGTTGCCAGAAAAACATGTTTTGTTTTTTTTAATTAAACATTTAGTGTGTAGGTGATTAAACATTGTTCAAATTTTTTTTATTTTTTTCACGAGTCAGGAAATATTATAAATTAATTCTAATTTATAATATTTCCCATTGCTGGTCACTAGATGGAGCTATTCCCGAAATTACAGCATTGCAAAATTGGGTAAAAAGCCCTCGCTCTAGTGAGCTCTCAGCATCCCCCCCCCCCTCCTTTATCCTGGCTAGTGCCGGGATAAACGAGGGGTTTGAACGGTCTAACCTCCTACACTGTGTGTCGCCATTTTTTGAGCTAACACACAGTGTAGTAGGTTTACATACAGTAGTAAACGTACACAAACACGAACATACATTGAAATCTCTTACCTGCTCCTGCCGCCGCGGCTCCCTCCGGCCCGTCCGCTCCGTCTGCTGCCGCTGGTCCAAGTGCACAAGTCCGGAAGCCGCGACCGGAAGTAGTAATATTACTGTCCGGCCGCGACTTCCGGTCCACAGGAAAATGGCGCCGGACGGCGCCAATTTCAAGTTGGACTGTGTGGGAGCGGCGCATGCGCAGTTCCCACACAGACGGCGTACATAGAAGTGGATGGGACGGGACCCGTTCGCAGTCTCTATGGGACTGTGGCTGCCGTATTCCATGTCTGTATGTGTCGTTAATCGACACATACAGAAATGGAACAAAAAATGGCAGCCCCCATAGGGAAGAAAAAGTGTAAAAATAAGAAAAAGTAAAACACAAACACACAAATAAATATAAACGTTTTTAATAAAGCATTAACATCTTTAACATATTAAAAAAAAATTGTGATGACACTGTTCCTTGAAGAGTTCAGCCTCCTCCAGACCAGTTACACGCTCCAAATCAACTTGGTGCCTGCATTAAAGACAGCTGTCTTAAATGGTCACCTGTATAAAAGACTCCTGTCCACAGACTCAATTAATCAGTCTGACTCTAACCACTACAACATGGGCAAGACCAAAGAGCTTTCTAAGGATGTCAGGGACAAGATCATAGACCTGCACAAGGCTGGAATGTGCTACAAAACCATAAGTAAGAAGGAGTGAGAAGGAGACAACTGTTGGTGCAATAGTAAGAAAATGGAAGACATACAAAATGACATCGATCTGGGGCTCCATGCAAAATCTCTTCTCGTGGGGTATCCTTGATCCTGAGGAAGGTGAGAGCTCAACCGAAAACTACACGGGGGGAACTTGTTAATGATCTCAAGGCAGCTGGGACCACAGTAACCAAGAAAACCATTGGTAACACATTACGCCGTAATGGATTAAAATCCTGCAGTGCCCGCAAGGTCCCCCTGCTCAAGAAGGCACATGTGCAGGCCCCTCTGAAGTTTGCCAATGAACATCTGGATGATTCTGAGAGTGATTGGGAGAAGGTGCTGTGTTCAGATGAGACTAAAATTGAGCTCTTTGACATTAACTCTACTCGCCGTGTTTGGAAGAGAAATGCTGCCTATGACCCAAAGAACACCGCCCCCACTGTGAAGCATGGAGGTGGAAACATTATGTTTTGGGGGTGTTTCTCTGCTAAGGGCACAGGACTACTTCACCGCATCAATGGGAGAATGGATGGAGCCATGTACCGTCAAATCCTGAGTGACAACCTCCTTCCCTCCACCATTAAAAATGGCTCGTGGCTGGGACTTCCAGCATGACAATGACCCGAAACATACAGCCAAGGCAACAAAGGAGTGGCTCAAAAAGAAGCACATTAAGGTCATGGAGTGGCCTAGCCAGTCTCCAGACCTTAATCCCTTCGAAAACTTATGGAGGGAGCTAAAGATCCGAGTTGCCAAGCGACAGCCTCGAAATTTTAATGATTTACAGATGATCTGCAAAGAGGAGTGGGCCAAAATTCCATCTAACATGTGTGCAAACCTCATCATCAACTACAAAAAACGTCTGACTGCTGTGCTTGCCAACAAGAGTTTTGCCACCAAGTATCAAGTCGTTTGCCAAAGGGATCAAATACTTATTTCTCTGTGCACAATGCAAATAAATATAAATAATTTTGACAATGTGATTTTCTTTTTTTTTTTTTTTTATATAATCTATCTCTCACTGGTAAAATTAACCTAGCCTAAAAATTCTAGACTGTTCATGTCTTTGACAGTGGGCAAACTTACAAAATCAGCAAGGGATCAAATACTTATTTCCTTCACTGTATATGGACAGCGATGTCAGGGAATTCCACAGAGTACCAAAGCAAAGCCGATACTAGCGCTCTGCATGGGACTCCGGCTCTGGGGAAGCCCAAGACATCGCTGTCCATATGTGGACAGCGATGTCAGGGAATTCCAGAGTCCCGGAGCAGAGCCTATACTAGCGGCTCTGTGTCCCGCGGGCCACAGATGACTGCCCCAGGGGCCGCATGCGGGCCGCGTGCTTGATACCCCTGATTTAAAGAGGCTCTGTCACCAGATTATAAGTGCCCTATCTCCTACATAATCTGATCGGCGCTGGAATGTAGATAACAGCAGTGGTTTTTATTTTGAAAAACGATCATTTTTGAGCAAGTTATGAGCAATTTTAGATTTCGTTTCTTAATGCCCAACTGGGCGTGTTTTTACTTTTGACCAAGTGGGTGTTGTAAAGAAGTGTATGAGGCTGACCAATAAGTGACCAATCAGTGTCATACACTTCTCATTGTTCCAGCCCAGCTTCTTTCACTGCACAATCTCACTGTGCTGTGGATTATGCTGGGCTGGAACAATGAGAAGTGTATGAGGCTGATTGGTCACTGGGCATTAAGAAACTAAAAACCACTGCTGTTATCTACATTCCAGCGCCGATCAGATTATGTAGGAGATAGGGCATTTATAATCTGGTGACAGAGCCTCTTTAAAGTAATATATAATGGGTGAAATGACAAAAAAACTGAGACTCCTCAATTGTTTTTTGGGTCTCATAAATATACACTATACACTACCGTTCAAAAGTTTAGGGTCACTTAGAAATGTCCTTATTTTTGCAAGAAAAGCACAGTTTTTTCCAAAGAAGATAACAATAAATTAATCAGAAATACACTCTATACATTGTTAATGTGCTAAATGACTATTCTAGCTGCAAACGTCTATTTTTTAATGCAATATCTACATAGGTTCATAGAGGCCCATTTCCAGCAACCATCACTCCAGTGTTCTAATGGTACATTGTGTTTGCTAACTGTGTTAGAAGGCTAATGGATGATTAGAAAACACTTGAAAACCTTTGTGCAATTATGTTAGCACCGCTGTAAACAGTTTTGCTGCTTAGAGGAGCTATAAAACTGACCTTCCTTTGAGCTAGTTGAGAATCTGGAGCATTAGATTTGTGGGTTCGATTAAACTCTCAAAATGGCTAGAAAAAGAGAGCTTTCATGTGAAACTCGACAGTCTATTCTTGTTCTTAGAAATGAAGGCTATTCCATGCGAGAAATTGCCAAGAAACTGAAGATTTCCTACAACGGTGTGTACTACTCCCTTCAGAGGACAGCACACACAGGCTCTAACCAGAGTAGAAAGAGAAGTGGGAGACCCCGCTGCACAACTGAGCAACAAGACAAGTACATTAGAGTCTCTAGTTTGAGAAATAGACGCCTAACAGGTCCTCAACTGGCAGCTTCATTAAATAGTACCCGCAAAACGCCAGTGTCAATGTCTACAGTGAAGAGGCGACTCCAGGATGTTGGCCTTCAGGGCAGAGTGGCAAAGAAAAAGCCATATCTGAGACTGGCTAATAAAAGGAAAAGATTAATATGGGCAAAAGCACACAGACATTGGACAGAGGAAGATTGGAAAAAAGTGTTATGGACAGACGAATCGAAGTTTGAGGTGTTTGGATCACACAGAAGAAAATTTGTGAGACACAGAACAACTGAAAAGATGCTGGAAGAGTGCCTGACGCCATCTGTCAAGCATGGTGGAGGTAATGTGATGGTCTGGGGTTGTTTTGGTGCTGGTAAAGTGGGAGATTTGTACAAGGTAAAAGGGATTTTGAATAAGGAAGGCTATCAATCCATTTTGCAACGCCATGCCATACCCTGTGGACAGCGCTTGATTGGAGCCAATTTCATCCTACAACAGGACTATGACCCAAAGCACACCTCCAAATTATGCAAGAACTATTTAGGGAAGAAGCAGGCAGCTGGTATTCTATCTGTAATGGAGTGGCCAGCGCAGTCACCAGATCTCAACCCCATAGAGCTGTTGTGGGAGCAGCTTGACCGTATGGTACGCAAGAAGTGCCAATCAAGCCAATCCAACTTGTGGGAGGGCCTTCTGGAAGCATGGGATGAAATTTCTCCTGATTACCTCAGAAAATTAACAGCTAGAATGCCAAAGGTCTGCAATGCTGTAATTGCTGCAAATGGAGCATTCTTTGACGAAAGCAAAGTTTGAAGGAGAAAATTATTATTTCAAATAAAAATCATTATTTCTAACCTTGTCAATGTCTTGACTATATTTTCCAGTTATTTTGCAACTCATTTGATAAATATAAGTGTGAGTTTTCATGGAAAAGAAAAAAATTGTCTGGGTGACCCCAAACTTTTGAACGGTAGTGTATATATATATACACCTTCTCTTAATGTAAAAGTAGATTTAACATATACAGCCACAAAACCAAGCTCAGTACAAATATACAGACCCAGAACAAAGCTCAGTACATATATGTAGCCCCAGAACCAAGCTCAGCACATAAATACAGCACCAGAACAAAGTTCATTATATAAATACAACATCAGAACCAAGCTCAGTATATAAATACAACACCATAACCAAACAGTACATAAATACAGCACCAGAACCAAGCTCATCACATATATACAGCACCAGAACCAAGCTCAGTACATATATACAGCCCCAGAACAAAGCTCAGTACATAAATACAGCACCAGAACCAAGCTCATTATATAAATACAACATCAGAACCAAGCTCAATATATAAATACAACACCAGAACCAAACTCAGTACATAAATACAGCACCAGAACCAAGCTCATCACATATATACAGCACCAGAACCAACCTCAGTACATATATACAGCCCCAGAACCAAGCTCAGTACATAAATACAGCACCAGAACCAAGCTCAGTACATACAGTGAAGGAAATAAGTATTTGATCCCTTGCTGATTTTGTAAGTTTGCCCACTGTCAAAGTCATGAACAGTCTAGAATTTTTAGGCTAAGTTAATTTTACCAGTGAGAGATAGATTATATAAAAAAAAAAAAAGAAAATCACATAGTCAAAATTATATTTATATATATATATTCATATATTTATTTGCATTGTGCACAGAGAAATAAGTATTTGATCCCCTACCAACCATTAAGAGTTCAGCCTCCTCCAGACCAGTTACACGCTCTAAATCAACTTGGTGCCTGCATTAAAGACAGCTGTCTTACATGGTCACCTGTATAAAAGACTCCTGTCCACAGACTCAATTAATCAGTCTGACACTAACCTCTACAACATGGGCAAGACCAAAGAGCTTTCTAAGGATGTCAGGGACAAGATCATAGACCTGCACAAGGCTGGAATGGGCTACAAAACCATAAGTAAGACGCTGGGTGAGAAGGAGACAACTGTTGGTGGAATAGTAAGAAAATGGAAGACATACAAAATGACTGTCAATCGACATCGATCTGGGGCTCCATGCAAAATCTCACCTCGTGGGGTATCCTTGATCCTGAGGAATGTGAGAGCTCAGCCGAAAACTACACGGGGGGAACTTGTTAATGATCTCAAGGCAGCTGGGACCACAGTCACCAAGAAAACCATTAGTAACACATTACGCCGTAATGGATTAAAATCCTGCAGTGCCCGCAAGGTCCCCCTGCTCAAGAAGGCACATGTATAGGCCTGTCTGAAGTTTGCAAATGAACATCTGGATGATTCTGAGAGTGATTAGGAGAAGGTGCTGTGGTCAGATGAGACTAAAATTGAGCTCTTTGGCATTAACTCAACTCGCTGTGTTTGGAGGAAGAGAAATGCTGCCTATGACCCAAAGAACACCGTCCCCACTGTGAAGCATGGAGGTGGAAACATTATGTTTTGGGGGTGTTTCTCTGCTAAGGGCACAGGACTACTTCACCGCATCAATGGGAGAATGGATGGAGCCATGTACCGTCAAATCCTGAGTGACAACCTCCTTCCCTCCACCAGGACATTAAAAATGGCTCGTGGCTGGGTCTTCCAGCACGACAATGACCCGAAACATACAGACAAGGCAACAAAGGAGTGGCTCAAAAAGAAGCACATTAAGGTCATGGAGTGGCCTAGCCAGTCTCCAGACATTAGTCCCATCGAAAACTTATGGATGGAGCTGAAGATCCGAGTTTCCAAGCGACAGCCTCGAAATCTTAATGATTTACAGATGATCTGCAAAGAGGAGTGGGCCAAAATTCCATCTAACATGTGTGCAAACCTCATCATCAACTACAAAAAACGTCTGACTGCTGTGCTTGCCACCATGGGTTTTGCCACCAAGTATTAAGTCTTGTTTGCCAAAGGGATCAAATACTTATTTCTCTGTGCACAATGCAAATAAATATATATAATTTTGACAATGTGATTTTCTGGTTTTTGTTAAATATAATCTATCTCTCACTGGTAAAATTAACCTAGCCTAAAAATTCTAGACTGTTCATGTCTTTGACAGTGGGTAAACTTACAAAATCAGCAAGGGATCAAATAGACCCCCGGACGAAGGCATCCCGCCGAAATGCGCATCGGGTCTGACGATCTCTCCTGCCCGAGATATCACATGGGTATGTGACCAGCTACATTTGTTTCTCTTTGCTGCTTTGTCCATAGACCTTACTCACTCAGAGTAGTATTGGTTAACTCTTCAGGTTCTGGGCACCAGACTACCAGCTTGTATTTGTATAGAGACCTTACCAATATACTTGCACTGTCATGTGAATTATGATATCTATTTCACTTTTGTCTTACAATCTCTACATACTTTAATTGACTTTCAATCAATTTGTATAGTCTGTTTGCTCAACATAGCTGCTAATACTATTCATATGTGTTTACCCACCCATGGTGTACTTGTATCTCTAGCATCAGATGAACGTTTTACTCTCATGCTGTGCATGACTCATCTTTTAAGGCCTCATGCACACGACCGTAAAAACGCCCGTTATTACGGGTCGTAATCACGACCCGTAATAACGGGCTCATAGACTTCTATTGGCGACGGGTGCCTTCCCGTTTTCTCACGGGAAGGTGCCCGTGCCGTTGAAAAAGATAGAACATGTCCTATTTCAGGCCGTAATAACGGCACGGACAGTCCATAGAAGTCTATGGAGCTCTCGTAATAACGGGTGGCTACATGTGTGCACCCGTCATTACGGCAGCGTTGCTAAGCGACGTCAGTAAATAGTCACTGTCCAGGGAGCTGAAAGAGTTAACTGATCGGCAGTAACTCTTTCAGCACCCTGGACAGTGACTACCGATCAGTATAAACCTGTAAAAAATAAAAATAAAAGACGTTCATACTTACCGACAACTTCCTGCTTCCTCCAGTCCGGTCTCCCGCCCGTTGCCTTGGTGACGCGTCCCTCTCGACATCCGGCCCGAAGTCCTGGATGACGTTTCAGGCCATGTGACCGCTGCAGCCAATCACAGGTCAATCACAGGCTGCAGCGGTCACATGGACTGCCGCGTCATCCAGGGATGTCGGGCTGGATGTGAAGAGAGGGACGCGTCACCAAGACAACGGCCGGTAAGTATGAATTTCTTTAACTTTTATTACAGAAAAGGCTGTCCCTTCTCTCTATCCTGCACTGATAGAGAGAAGGGGCTGCCGATTAGTGCAGTGCTATTTTGCCGCCAAAAACGTGCTCGTAAATACGGGTGGAATACGTGTGACACCGGACCCATATTTACGGGCACGGGTTCGTAAATACTGGTGCAAAACGGGTGGAATACGTGTGACACCGGACCCGTATTTACGCCAGTATTTACGGGTGGGAAAAAATACGGTCGTGTGCATGAGGCCTAACTTTGTGATTTTTTTCAATAAAGGTTGTTATTCTCTTTCTGCTACATTGTTGTGTTAATTGTACCCCACACCTTATAGTCTTTATATCAGATGTTGAGGGTCAGTGCACCAAGATATACTTGGTTTTACTCAGGATCTCGTTCTTTACTTAATTTATGTATATGCTTTTCTGTCATTTACATTGACGAGATCGTTTCCTGTTTGTACTAATAGGTTGTTGTTTCTTCACTGTATATTGCACGGTGCCATCCAAAATAAATATAGCAGAAAAGAAAAAGAAAAACTAATGGACCAACCAGCACACTTTGGGTAAACTAAATACAAGATAAGACTGTATTAAACAATTTATACAAAATGTATTTATTATTAAGATTTTTTTTATATCAAAAACTTGGATATAAATTACATTATCCATGCACAATTGTCAAATTGGTGGAAATTCATTGTGCATAGAAATGGATTACTAACATTCATAGAAATGAATTACTAACAAAGTTGCAAGAGCTATTGCGATATACCGACAAATTATTGCATGCATATAAACATTGTTTTACAAAATGATACAATAACATTATGTGGTTTAAGGAGAATGACATACAAGAGAATATAAGCAGGTTATTCCCTCCCAAAGCTGGCTATATGCTGTTCACATTGTGCGTTTAAACAGGAGATAAGGCAGACACTCCCAAGATCTGTGCTGTGCTGTTCACATTATGCATTTAAACAGGAGATAAGGCAGACACTCCCAAGATCTGTGCTGTGCTGTTCACATTGTGCGTTTAAACAGGAGATAAGGCAGACACTCCCAAGATCTGTTTGGAGAAATTTTGTCTAGCTACCTGCTAGAGATTTTCCACTCGTGCCTTCAAATTACAGGCATCGTCCAGATTTCAACATTTTATGGATGGGATCCAGGTGGCAAAGGATCCGGAAGAGATTTTTTTAGGAGATGCCAAGTATAACCTATATTTAAGCAAGATGTCATGAGCCGTTATTTTTTGGGGAATATATATTCACATGACACATATCTGTATTAGACCAAAAATTGCTTCCTTAGAGAGGATTATTTCAAACCCTTTTCTCAAGGTTTTTTCACTGGTACCTTTATGTTGTAAGAGTAGTCCAAGTCCCAACACTTTTTACAGGACGAAAATTCAGCTTTATAGCACAGGTCCAGAAAAGCCTCTCCATAGTTGTCCTCATGGTTTTTAATAGGTTTGACTGGATCTCTCTCCCTTCGTGCCTCCTCATATACAGATATAGTGCAGGCACGGCTGAGCTCGTTGCAGACTGAGGTTAGAATCCAGCAAGGTACATCGTGTGTGACGTCAAACACACGTGTTAGGGGGTAATTAGCTAACGCGTTTCATCACATCTGTGACTTCCTCAGAGCCATTATTCCGTTCCAGGCTAGTGCCTTTTATATATGCTTCGTAATTAAATTTTATTGCAAGTTCCCGCCCATTCAGTGAATATCCAGGCTTGCTTTCTACAGATTCGTACATTTCACAGTTTCCTACTATTCAAAACATTTCAAAGGAATTCAATACATCATTGATCACAAGAAAAGTAGTTTTACCAACAATAATTAACTTCATATAATACATAAAGGGTTTTACTCCTACTTTTGGAGACATTATAATTTATTTTTATCTCTGACAAAGTTTCAGGTATAATTTTCATGGTTATAATTTTCACCATAATCATCTGGACAGGTGATTCTCAGAAATCAAAATTCATGAAATAAAATAAGATATTAAGAATAAGAAAAGAAAAAATAAATACAAATAAAAATAAAAATAAAATTAAACAAAGAAAAAAGGAAAAAAATAAAATAAAAATGAAATGAAAAAAAATATATACACTGTACCCCTGAATGCCATAGTTCCATATACTGTGCTCCTGAATATAATAGTACTTTACACTGTGCCCCTGAATATAGTAGTACTATACACTGCGCCACTGAATATAATAGTATTATACACTGTAATTCTGAATATAAAATAGTATTTTATTCTGTGCCCCTGAATATAAAATAGTATTATACAGTGTGGCCCTGAATACAATTGTACTATACACCGTGCCCCTAAATATAATAGTACTATACACTGTGCTCCTGAATATGATATTATCATACACTGTGCTCCTCAATATAATTGCACCATACACTGTGCCCATGAATATAATTGTGTCAAACACTGTAAAGTAAAACACCACACACTAACAATGCCCCCTGTAGATAGCGCCAGTCACAATGCCCCCTGTAGATAACGCCAGTCACAATGCCCCCTGTAGATAACGCCCCTTGTAGATGGCACCAGTCACAATGCCCCCTGTAGATAGCGCCAGTCACAATGCCCCCTGTAGATAGTGCCAGTTACAATGCCCTCTGCAGATAATGCCCACTGTAGAAAGTGCCAGTCACAATGCCCCCTGTAGATAGCGCCAGTTACAATACACTCTGTAAATAATGCCCCTTGGAGATTGTGCCAGTCACAATGCCCCCTGTAGATAGTGCAAGTGACAATGACACTGTAGATAGTGTCAGTTACAATGCCCTCTGTAGATAATCCCCCCTGTAGATAGTGCCAGTCACAATGCCCCTGTAGATAGTGGCAGTCACAATGCCCCCTGTAGATAGTGCCAGTTTCAATGCCCTCTGTAGATAATGCCCCCTGTAGATAGTGCCAGTCACAATTCCCCTGTAGATAGTGCCAGTCGCAATACCCCCTGTAGATAGTGCCAGTGTCAATGCCCTCTGAAGATAATGCCCCTGTAAATGGCGCCAGTCACAATGCCCCCTATAAATAGTGCCAGTTACAATGCCCTCTGTAGATAATGCCCCCTGTAGATAGCACCAGTTACAATGCACTCTGTAGATAATGCCCCTTGTAGTTAGCGCCAGTGTAACGTCTATGGCCACGGCCCGTCGATCGGTCGTTAACCCCGACGGCCGTGGCCATGGACAGCTTACCTGCCTGCAGCGTCGTCCCCCAGTCAGGCGCCAGCACTCTCTTCCGGATTCCGAGTGTCTCCAGGGGGTGCGCGCGCCCGCGCGTGCACGGCCTTAAAGGGCCAGTGCGCGCGTTTTTGCAAAAACTGCAATCTGGCCCAGGATTCCCTGGGCTATAAAAAGGGCTCTGCCCTCTTGCCCTTTGCCAGAGCGTTGTTAATTTTCCTGTTGTTCGTCTTGCTTATGGTCTCCCAGTGTCTTCCAGCCTCCCAGTGTACCTTGCTCCTGTATCCCGTATCCCATATCCTGTTTCCGTGCTACCTAGTGCTATAGCCGTACTGTGCTACCTACCGTGCTGTGCTACAGTCTACGCTGCCCTGCTATGCCTCACCGAACGACTTCCCACTGCCTGGTTCTGGACGTGTCCGCCTCGCCACTGCCTACGATTGCCTCAGGTACTCTCGCTGAACCATTGAACTGTGTACTTTCCGGCTTGGCCAGCTGCCATCCCGCTACGCGGTACGGCCCAGTGGGTCCACACCCCGCATCGTGACAGTACGCTCTGGCCATGGACCCCGGTGGCCAATTCAAGGGCTTGACACCCTCCCAAGCCATGCAGGCGGATCTGCTGGATCTCCGAGCTAGGCAGGACCAGCTCCTCGTGGCCGTGGACTCTATGGCGCAGCAGCTAGGGACGCTAGTTGCCTCCATTCCTTCTTCTATGCAAGTTCCTCAAGCCGACCCTCCTGTTGCTCCTCCTGGCAGTTCCTGTACGGACCCTCGGTTCTCGCTGCCATTGCCCTCTCGGTTCGATGGAGACGCCAGTGCTTGTCGGGGGTTCCTGAACCAATGCCACATTCATTTTACCCTGCACTTTCGGGCATTTCCGTCAGATGGAGCCAAGATCGCATTTATCATCTCCCTCCTGACCGGCAAGGCCCTGGCATGGGCTAACCCTATCTGGGAACGTCAGGGACCCGAGACCCGAGACTTCCAGGAGTTCGCATGAATATTCCGAACCGGTTTTGAGGAGCCAGGGCGAGTCTCATCAGCCGCCACCGCCATCTTCAACCTCCGCCAAGAGGACAACTCCGTGGGCGAGTATACTATTCAGTTCCGGACTCTGGCAGGAGAGCTATCCTGGAACAATGAGGCATTCGTGGCATCCTATTGGCATGGCCCGTCGCCCGTGATCAAGGACGAACTGGCTGCTCGAGACCTGCCTCCCGCGTTGGACGACTTGATTCTGCTTGCCACTCGGGTTGACATAAGGCTGAGGGAGAGATCCCATGAGGTTCGTCAGGAGCGCCGGCGTCCTAGACTGGTGCCCAACTTTTAGCAACCCCTCTTGCCTGCTTCTATCGCTTTGCCCGAGGTTCCGATGCAAGTTGACCAACTAAAATTATCGGTCCAGGAGAAACAGCGCAGGCGCACCTCTGGACTTTGCTTGTATTGCGGCCTCGCTGGCCACGTCGTGCCTCTGTGTTTTCACAAGCCAAAAAACCCCAGCACCTAGGCTTGGTTGGAGAGACAACCCTGGGCGTCAACACATTGAAGAAAGAACTCTCCTCCAAACTATTTATCCCTGTAACCATCATTGCTGGCGAGAGGTCCCATCAGGTCTCTGCATATCTGGACTCCGGCTCTGCAGCCAACTTCATCTGCCAGGATCTTGTGGATCTCCTACAGTTGCCCACTATACCGCTTGAAAGGCCGCTGATCGTTGCCTCGGTGGATGGACTGCCATTACCAGACCCAGTTGTGTCCGTAACCAAGCCGTTGAGACTCCAAGTGGGAGCCCTTCATGCTGAGATCATCTCTCTGTTCGTCCTGTCCAAGGCCGTCAACCCTGTGCTGCTGGGGTTGCCTTGGCTTCGTCTGCACGCCCCCATCCTGGATTGGAACTCTGGAGAGGTTCTCCAGTGGGGCCCGAAGTGTCTTGACCGCTGTCTGAGTCACATCCAGTCGCCACAGCCCGCTCCTCTTCAGTCGTTGTCAGGTTTGCCCCTATGTTTCTCCATGTTCGGCGATGTCTTCAATAAAAAGGAGGCCGAGACCTTGCCGCCACACCGGGCATATGACTGCCCGATCGACCTGGTTCCGGAATCATCTCCCCCTCGTGGTAGAGTGTACCCTCTCTCCTTGCCAGAGACCCAGTCCATGTCGGCTTACATCAAGGAGAACCTGGAGAGGGGTTTCATTCGTAAATCTTCATCCCCGGCCGGAGCAGGGTTCTTCTTTGTTAAAAAGAAAGATGGATCATTACGACCTTGCATTGACTACCGAGGCCTAAACCAGATCACGGTGAAGAACAGGTATCCTCTGCCTTTAATTTCTGAACTGTTTGATCGCATACGGGGGGCAAAATTTTTTTCTAAACTGGACCTGCGGGGGGCCTATAATCTGATCCGGATTCGTCGAGGTGACGAGTGGAAGACTGCCTTTAATACTCGTGATGGGCATTACGAATACTTAGTCATGCCCTTCGGCCTGTGTAACGCTCCCGCAGTGTTTCAAGAATTTGTCAATGACATTTTTCGTGATCTCCTGTATGTTTGTGTTGTGGTGTATCTCGATGACATTCTGATTTTTTCCCCAGACCCAGTAACTCATCAAAGTCATGTCCGCCAGGTGTTGCTCCGTCTAAGAGAGAATCGACTTTACGCCAAGTTGGAGAAGTGTGTGTTCGAGAAGAAGTCTCTATCCTTCCTGGGCTATATTATCTCAGATCAGGGCCTCAAGATGGATCCCCGGAAGGTAAAGGCCGTCCTGGAGTGGCCACGCCCCCAAGGCTTAAGGGCCATCCAACGCTTTCTAGGATTCGCCAACTTCTACCGACTCTTCATCCCCAACTTCTCATCTTTGACAGCACCTATCTCCACCCTCACTAAGAAAGGTATGAATGCCAAGATGTGGACCCCGGAGGCTGAAGCCGCATTTGAATCCTTAAATAAAGCCTTCACATCTGCCTCCATTCTGCACCATCCGGACGTATCCTTACAGTTTTCGTTAGAGGTGGACGCCTCCTCGGTGGGTGCTGGTGCACTGTTGTTCCAGAAAAGACCGAAAGGCAAGGCCATGGTATGTGGCTACTATTCCAAGCTGTTTTCTCCCGCAGAGCGTAACTACTCGATTGGGGACCGGGAGTTACTGGCCATCAAACTGGCTCTGCAGGCGTGGAGACACCTACTGGAAGGCGCGGTTCATCCTATCCTGATATTCACGGATCACAAGAATTTGACCTACCTACAGACGGCCCAGCGGTTGAATCCTCGTCAAGCCAGGTGGTCGTTGTTCTTTGCTCGGTTCCGGTTCGAACTCCACTACCGTCCCGTCGACAAGAATTTCGAAACCGAGGACACCATGGAATCTCCACAGAATATCATTGACCCTGTATCTTCTCTGTGAATCCCCTGCAAGTCAGAGAAATTCCTCCGGGTAGGACTTTTGTGCGTCTGATTGACCGAGGAAGAATTCTCCGCTGGGGTCACAGCTCTAAGCTGGCAGGTCACGCGGGTGCTCGTAAGACCCAAGATCTAATCACCCGTCAGTTCTGGTGGCCCACGCTGCCCAAAGATGTCATGGACTTTGTCTCCTCTTGCACAGTCTGTGCAGCAAATAAAGTTGCTCACTCCAGACCTGCGGGTCTGCTCCAACCACTGCCTGTGCCCGTTGCCCCGTGGCAATATGTCGCTATGGACTTCATCACGGACCTTCCTCCTTCTGCGAGTTGAAGTGTGATCTGGGTGGTGGTGGATCGATTTTCCAAGATGGCTCACTTCATCCCGTTGACCGCTCTGCCGTCTGCTACGCGATTGGCTGACCTCTTCATATAGCACATCTTCCGTCTGCACGGCTTGCCCCTGCATATTGTCTTGGACAGAGGTGTCCAGTTCACCTCGAAGTTTTGGAGAGCAATCTGCGGGCTCCTTGGTGTGAAATTGGACTTCTCTTCGGCCTATCATCCCCAGTCCAACGGGCAAGTCGAGAGAGTTAACCAGATTATGGAGAACTACCTATGTCACTTTGTGTCCAGGCGCCATGATGATTGGGTGCAGTTGCTCCCGTGGGCAGAGTTCTCCTATAACAACCACACCAGTGAGTCGACCACATCCAGTCCATTTTTCATCGTCTACGACCAACATCCTCGTATACCTCTTCCTGTTTCTACAATGTCCCAGGTGCCTGCAGCCGACTCCACCTTCAGGGACTTTCTACAGATATGGCAACAGACCCGATCTTCTATCCTCTTGGCGATGGACCGCATGAAGAGAAAGGCAGATACAAGAAGACGGGTGCCTCCGCAGTTCCTTCCAGGGACTAAAGTCTGGCTGTCTTCTAGGAATATCTGGCTGAAGGTGCCGTCATGCAAATTTGCCCCGAGGTTCCCTGGTCCCTTTGAAGTCCTGCTACAAATTAACACGGTATCCTACAAGCTGCGGCTCCCCCCCACTCTCAGGATTCCTAACTCCTTTCACGTCTCCCTGCTAAAACCGGTGGTCCTGAACCGCTACTCCAGGACTCCTAGTCCCACAGTGGTTCCTGGCGGCCCATCTCGGACTTTCGAGGTAAAGGAGATTCTGGCTACCAAGAAGATGGGAGGAAGGACATTTTATTTGGTGGACTGGAGGGGGTTCGGCCCAGAAGAGAGGTCTTGGGAGCCAGAGGAGAACATCGATGCCCCTGTCCTCGTGAGGAAGTTTCTCTCTTGCTCTGGTCCCAAGAAGAGGGGGCGTAAGAGGGGGTATACTGTAACGTCTATGGCCACGGCCCGTCAATAGGTCGTTAACCCTGACGGCCGTGGCCATGGACAGCTTACCTGCCTGCAGCGTCATCCCCCAGTCAGGCGCCGGCACCTTCTTCCGGATTCCGAGTGTCTCCGGTGGGTGCGCGCGCCCGCGCGTGCATGGCCTTAAAGGGCCAGTGCGCGCGTTTTTGCAAAAACTGCAATCTGGCCCAGGATGCCCAGGGCTATAAAAAGGGCTCTGCCTTCTTGCCCTTTGCCAGAGTGTTGTTAGTTTTCCTGTTGTTCGTCTTGCTTATTGTCTCCCAGTGTCTTCCAGCTTCCCAGTGTACCTTGCTCCAGTATCCCGTATCCTGTTTCCGTGCTACCTAGGGCTATAGCCGTGCTGTGCTACAGTCTACGCTGCCCTGCTACGCCTCACCGAACGACTTCCCACTGCCTGGTTCTGGACGTGTCCGCCTCGCCACTGCCTACGATTGCCTCAGGTACTCTCGCTGAACCATTGAACTGTGTACTTTCCGGTTTGGCCAGCAGCCATCCCGCTACGCGGTACGGCCCAGTGGGTCCACACCCCGCATCGTGACAGCCAGTCACAATGCCTCCTGTAGATAGTGGCAATTATAATGCCCTCTGTAGATAATGCGCCTGTAGATATTTCCCAGTCTCCCCTGTATATATTGCCCCCAACACTGCCCAAAAAAAATAGATAGTGTAGATAGTGCCAGTCACAATGACCCTGTAGATAGTGTCAGTTACAAGGCCCTTTGTAGATAATGCCCCCTGTAGATAGTGCCAGTCACAATGCCCCTGTAGATAGCGCCAGTCACAATGCCCCCTGTAGATAGTGCCAGTTACAATGCCCTCTGTAGATAATGCCCCCTGTAGATAGTGCCAGTCACAATGCCCCCTGTAGATAATGCCAGTCACAATGCCCCCTGTAGATAGCGCCAGTTACAATGCAGTCTATAGATAATGCCCCTTGTAGATGGCACCAGTCACAATGCCCCTGTAGATAGTGGCAGTAACAATGCCCCCTGTAGATAGTGCTATTTTCAATGCCCTCTGAAGATAGTGCCCCTGTAAAAAGCGCCAGTTACAATGCACTCTGTAGATAATGCCCATGTAGATGGCGCCAGTCACAATGCCTCCTGTAGATAGTGCCAGTTACAATGCCCTCTGTAGATAATGCCCCCTGTAGATAGCGCCAGTTACAATGCACTCTGTATATAATGCCCCTTGTAGATATTGCCCAGTCTCCCCTGTAGATATTGCACCCAATGCTGCACAGAAAACATTCTCACATGTCCTCGTTCACGCGCGTCCTCCAGCAACGCAGGACTAGTCAGAGAACAGCGTCATCCAGCAGGCGCAGGTGGCGTGATGACGTCATTGCGCCGACTGTGTCATTAGTAAAGCGCCGAATGGGGGGAAGGGAACGGATAGTTCCCTGTCTCGCCATGCTAAAGTAAGCAATTGTATCCGAGTCCTGAGGACGCGGATACAATTGGGTGAGAGGTCCCGCTTCACCCCGGTTCTCTGAACCTACTGTAATTTAAACAGCCGGTACGGGACAACCGAGGCGAACTGGGCCCCCTTCCAGCCTTGGCCTCCGGGCACTTGCCCAGATTGCCCTCATTATAATGCGCCCCTGCATGCATATCCTGCCTCCTCCCGCATTCATTGCTCAAGAAGCATCTGCTGACCGCTTTAATTTCATACAGCCAGCAGACATAGCAGTCAGGACAGAGAGAAGAGGGGACGGGAGTCTACACAGACATGGAGATAGCAATTTAGGAAGACACCAGAAGACTCAGTCTGAGTCTTTGCTGTAAAAATAAAAACATTCCCTTTTCTTCAATAAGACGTAGATTTAGCTCAAAATTTTTAATTTTCTCAACAAATAAATGAAAAAAAGAACCCCAACATTTGTAAAGCAATTTCTCCTGAGTATGGCAATATCCCATTTGTGGTGAATGGAAGGAGCACCATTTGGCTTTTGGAGTTCAGATTTTGCTGGATTGGTTTCTGGTCGCTATGTCGCATTTGCAAAGCCCCTGTGGGAACAAAACAGTGGAAAAACCCCCAGAAGTGACCCCATTTTAGAATTACACCCCTCAAGGTATTTACCTAGGGGTTTAGTGAGCATGTTAACCCGCAGGTTTTTTGCAGCAATTAGTGTGCACTCAATGTTGCAGATTGAAAATGGGATTTTTTTCCATAGATATGCCAATATGTGGTACCCAGCTTGTGCCACCATAACAAGAGAGCTCTCTAATTACTATGCTTTGTTTCCTGGTTTTAGAATCACCCTACATGTGGCCCTAATCTTTTGCCTGGACAATCGACCAGACTCAGGAGTGAAAGAGTACCATGCGAAATTGAGGCCTAATTTGGCTATTTACAAAGTATTGGTTCACAATTGCATAGGCTCTGATGTGAAGTAATAAAAGAAACCCCTGAGAGGTGACCCCATTTTGGAAACAGCACCCCTCAAGGCATTTATTAAGGGGTGTAGTGAGCATTTCACCCCACAGGTCTTTTCATGAATGATTGCGCAAAGTTAAAAATCAAAATTTTTTTCCTAGATATGCCGTGTCAGTGGCAAATATGTTATGCCCAGCTTGTGCCACTGGAGACACACCCCCCAAAAATTGTTAAAAGGGTTATCCCGGGTATGGCGATGCCATATATGTGGAAGAATACTGCTGTTTGGGTAGGCTGTAGGGTTCAGAGGGGAGGGATCAACATTTGGTTTTTGGAGCGTGGGTTTTTCTTGGTAGTAGTTTTGTTTGGAGTATTACTGATGTTTCAATTTATAATGTGGGGGCATATGTAAGCTGGGCAAAGTACATCAGGAGCATAGTCACGTGGTATAAAAAATAGGTAAAAAAAAAACAATAAAATAATCCATAGATATTTGTTATGCTGTGAAGCAATCCTTTATGCACAGGCCAGTGTCGCACTGATAAATGGTGTAGTTTCGTATCCCCCATTTAGTCCACACTCCACACCTTTGCAGTTTGGGGAATTTTGCTGGGAAAGTGTTGTCCTGGTATAATACGGGCACCCTCGCTTCCAGTAGATATGTTTGGGCCCTACCGTTCCTGGTTCCCTAATTTTAGGGCCTTGATAATTCTCCTCTTGAAACAGAAGAAATTTTCCCCTGGGTCCTGCACAGTTGCATATTTTTTCTTTCCTGGCTTATTGGAGCCTTAACTCATTTTATTTTTTGATAGACGTGGTATGAGGACTGTTCTTTTGTGGGACGAGCTGTAGTTATTATTCGTACCATTTTGGGGTACATGTGACTTTTTGATCACTTTTTATCCTATTTTTTGGGAGGCCAGGTGATCAAAAAAACAGCAATTCTGGCATAGTTTTTTTTATTCAGTGGTCACCATGCGTTATATATTACGTTACCTTTATTCTGCGGATCAGTCCAATTCCACTGATTTCAAATTTATAACACTTTTTTATGTTTTACAACATTTTGCACAATAAAATTACATTTGTAAAAAGAATGTCTTTTTTCTGTCGCCAAGTTGTGAGAACCATAACATATAAATTTTTTAGTCGACAAAGCTGTATGAGGGCTTGTTTTTTGCGAGACGAGCTATAGTTTATATAGGTACCATTTTTGGATGCATGCGACTTTTTGATTACTTTTTATTCCAATATATGTAGGGCAAAGTGACCAACAAACAGAAATCTTAGCATAGTTTTTTAAGGTTTTTTTTTACGCCGTTCACCGCATGGGAATAAATAACATAATATTTTTATAGTTCAGGCCGTTGCAGTCACAGCGATACCAAATATGTATGGGTTATTTTTTTTTTTCAATGATAAACGACTTGATAAAGGAAAAGGGCGATTGAGTTTTATTTTATTACTTTAAACTTTTATTATATGTTTTAAAACTTCTTTTTCACTTTTTTTTACACTTTTTTATACTTATTTTTAAGTCCCACTAGGAGACTTGAAGGTCAAACTCTCTGATTTCTTTTTTTTAATACATTGCACTACCTGTGAAGTGCAATGTATTAGATCAGTCAGTCATTTACTGACAGCAAGCCGATCAGGCTTCGCCTCCCGGCAGGGGCCTGCCATTGCAGGTGGATGTCAGCTGCAACATACAACTGACATCCACCGCTGATGACGCCACCTGAGCTCCTGAGCCGTCGCCATCTTGCTGTCAGCTATGGAAGCTTTCAGGCCTCGCTTCCAGGTGGGGCCTGAACGGCTTCCGTGCTAGGCAGACTGGGGGGAAGTATTAAGCTTCCGGTTGCCATTGCTGGGGTCACGATGAGCTGCAAACACCTTAAATGCAGCGATTGCTGTTGACCTCTGCATTTAAGGGGTTAATGGTGGAGATCGAAGCTAATTTCGGTCCCCACCATTACAGCCGGATGTCAGCTGTAGTACACCTCTGACATCCGGCGATGGTGGCACAGACTCAGCTTCTGAGCCGGTGCCATACATTTGTCATATGGATACGGCAAAATGCGCAAAGCACTAGTTACCCATGAAGTATCCATACGGCAAATGTCGGGAAGTGTTAAATAAATAAGGCACACATTGGCGAAACATAGGGCATCATCTCATGATCATCTCATGATTAATAGGAGATGCAGGAAAATGGGAGTTGTACACTCACCTGGCGTAGTCGCGCTGGGGGCACGACAACCTGGTTGTCAAAAACAAGTATATACAGTCTAAGTGCTGGTTCGGAAGACTGCTAGCCCCGGGTCTGTTGGACTGAAGAGCTTGTCCCAGACAGAGTATAAGCAGTATCAAATGCTGAGATGTACTAGGATATTCTGAGTGCAAGATGGCAAAAAAAATGACCCTTTACGAAGGCGCTGTTCCATTTGTGGTATTAAGGAAGATCCTCTGGAGTCATGCAAATGTTAACCTTAAATTAATATCGTAACATGCAACGCATTTCAAAGGTGGACCAGCTCCTTCATCAGGCAAATTTATAACATCTGATAAATCTGCCTGATGAAGGAGCTGGACCGGCATTGAAACGTGTTGCATGTTACGATATTGATAAAATGTTAACATTTGCACGACTCCAGAGGATCATCCTTAATACCGCAAAGGGAACAGCGCCTTCCACTACTGGAACCAACTAACTAACCTGCCTGCATTACCGAAGAAAGAAAAGGTAAGTGTGTGTAATGCATAGTTGCCAACATTTGAATTTTTTTTCCACAGACACTTAGGGTGTGGCAGCTTTGGTGGGTTTTCTCTGGTGGGTGTGGCTAATAGGGGTGTGCCCCCCCTAAAATTTCTGCATACAAATAAACAAACAAAAATTTCTGCACTAGTTTGGCTGACAAATACTCAGGTGGCCAGTTTCTCTCTCTGGTTATATATAGGCAGGTGATGTCTCACTTTATTGCTAGGGCTAGGAGATATGTGCCACAGTGCCCTCTGTAGATAGGGCCATTTGGGCTCCCTCTAGAAGTGGAATCCCCATGCTCTGGCTGGGGATTCCACTCCTGAAGGAGCCCCTGACTGGACAGTGACGTTAAGGGCTTCCTCTAAGAGTGGAATCCCCATCAACACTCTGGCCAAGGAGTGAACGGCAGAGCAGTAAGCGGATATTTCTAATTCTGAACAAGTCAGCCATGTTCTGGGGCGTTGCTATGGTCTTAAAAGATCAGAGGCACAAGGCCCAAGACATATGTTTGCCCCCAAAAAAATAAAATATCTGCCTATCTCGGGGACAGCACATCTATAAGACTACAACTGCTATATGTGTGTATATATCCTATATTTATATACACACACGTATCTCTTCTCAATACATACATATATCAATGGATAGATACATTTATACATATGTGTAAACCTAAAAATGACAACTCAAATATTTAAGGTTTGAAAGATAAATATATAATAATAATTCATATATATATAAAAAAAATATATAATTTATATAGGTCAGACTAAACATGTATACACCGTGGAGTATGATACTTAAGCTCAGGTAAGTAAGAGCATATTGAACAAGATGTCTCGCAGAATAAGGGTATGTTCACACGCAGTGACAAAAAACTTCTGAAAATATGGAGCTGTTTTCAGGCAAAAACAGCTCCTGATTTTCAGACGTTTTTGTAGCAACTCGCGTTTTTCGCTGCGTATTTTACGGCCGTTATTGGAGCTGTTTTTCAATGGAGTCAATGAAAAACGCCTCCAAAAACGTCCCAAGAAGTGACATGCACTTCTTTTTTGCGGGCGTCTTTTTACACACCGTATTTTGACAGCGACGCGTAAAATTAAGGCTCGTTGGAAGAGAACACCGTAAAACCCATTGAAAGCAATGGGCAGATGTTTGTAGGCGTATTAGGGACGTTTTTTCAGGCGTAATTCAAGGCGTAAAACACCCGAATTATGTCTGAAAACACTTTGTGTGAACATACCCTAACTGCAAATGTAATGATTGAAAAAGCAAATGGATGTCCCAATATGTGATGAATGGAATATAATTCACAGACCTTATATAGCCACTGACACGGTCACTCAGAGCGCAGGGAAAGGTGCTTTGTGAAATAGCAGATGCGAATTTGACTCACGAATCCCACAATTAAAAAAAACATGTATGTGCACACGCAGTGTTTTCAGCAATTTTTCGGGCCATAAACGACCCGAAAACGGTTGAAAAATTTGAAGCGGAACGCCTCCAAACATCTAACCATTGATTTCAATGGGAAATACTGCATTCTGTTCTGACGGGGCGTTTTTTTTACAGCACGTAAAAAGACGCCCGCGAAAAAGAAGTGCATGTCACTTCTCGGGACCTTTTTGGAGCCGTTTCTCATTGAGTCTATAGTAAAACAGCTATGGGTTTAGCCTCCGGGCAGATTCTAGGAAAACCAGATTCTTGTGGTCGGTTAGGACCGTTACCTGATGCCTAGCCCCCTCCAAGAAGTGGTGCCACTCTTCAAATTCCCATTTAATGGCTAAGAGTTTGCGGTTGCCAACGTCATAGTTACTCTCAGTAGGCACAGGGACGGAGATCGGTGAGAGACCTGGTACCCTGGGACAAGACAGCACCCACTCCCACCTCGGAAGCGTCAACCTCCACGATGAATGGCTCCATTTGGTTAGGCTGAATCAGCACTGGGGCAGAGATAAAGCACTTCTTAAGGATCTCAAAAGCCTGGACCGCCTCCGGAGGCCAGTAGAGGAGATCAGCACCCTTGCGAGTAAGATCCGTAAGAGGCTTAGCGATGACCGAGAAGTTAGCAATAAATCTCCTGTGGTACTTAGCAAACCCCAGGAAGCACTGTAACGCCTTCAGGGAGGCAGGTTGGACCCATTCAGCCACAGCCTGAACCTTAGGAGGGTCCATGCGGAATTCATTAGGAGTGAGGATATGACCCAAAAATGGTATCTCCTGATTCGGATAAGGTTATAAGCCCCCTGAAGATCAAACTTAGAGAACCATTGGGCCCCATGAACCTGATTGAAGACATCAGGAATCAAAGGAAGGGGATACTGGTTCCTTACAGTGACCTTATTCGAGTTTCGGTAATCGATGCACGGCCTAAGACCACCATCCTTCTTCCCTACGAAGAAGAAGCCAGCACCTACCGGAGAAGTAGAGGGGCGAATGTAACCCTTGGCCAGGCTTTCCTGGATATATTCTCTCATGGCTTCACGTTCGGGACAAGAGAGATTAAATATCCTACCTTTAGGGAGCTTAGCTCCTGGTACCAAATCGATAGCGCAATCGAACTCTCTATGAGGAGGTAACTCTTCGGAGGCCTTTTTAGAAAAAACATCAGCGAAGTCCTGAATAAACTCAGGTAGAGTGTTCACCTCCTCAGGGAGAGAAATAAAATGAATAGAAAAACAGGACGTCATGCATTCATTACCCCATTTAGTAAGATCCCCCGTATTCCAGTTAAACGTGGGATTATGCCTCTGCAACCAGGGAAGGCTTAAAACCAAATCGAACGATAATCCTTGCATCACCAGTACAGAACACTGCCCCAAATGAATGGAGCCAACAATGAGTTCCAAAACAGGGGTATGCTGCGTAAAATAACCATTAGCAAGAGGAGTGGAGTCGATACCCACTACCGGGACAGGTTTAGGTAAATCAATCAATGGCATAGCTAGAGACATAGCAAATTCCACAGACATAATATTAGCAGAAGACCCTGAATACATGAAGGCACTGCCGGTGGCAGACCTACCCTCAAAAGAGACCTGAAAGGGAAGCAAGATCTTATTAGGTTTCATATTTACGGGAAATAACTGTGCGCCCAAGCGACCTCCTCGATGGTCACTTAGGCGCGGAAGTTTTCCGGCTGCTTATTCTTACGCCTAGGACAGTCGTTCACTTGATGCTTGTCATCCCCACAGTAGAAGCAGAGATCATTCTTCCTGCGGGGCTCTCTACGTTGTTGGGGAGACACGGAGGCCCCGAGTTGCATTGGTTCATCCGAGTTTTCCGTAGAAGAACGAAGCAACGGAACCTCGAGAGCCATCATAGGGGAGCCAGAGGAGAAGGCACAAAAACGTTCAAATCGTCGTTCCCTGAGACGTCGGTCAAGGCGTACCGCTAAAGCCATAACCTGATCTAGAGAGTCAGAAGAGGGATAGCTAACTAACAGGTCTTTCAGGGCGTTCGACAGACCCAATCTAAACTGGCACCTCAAGGCAGGGTCATTCCACCGAGAAGCTACACACCACTTCCTAAAGTCAGAACAGTACTCCTCAATGGGTCTCTTACCCTGACGTAAGGTCACCAGCTGACTCTCGGCAAAGGCAGTCTTGTCAGTCTCGTTAGAGATGAGCCCGAGAGCAGAAAAAAAAGGTAAACAGAGGAAAGTTCAGGGGCGTCAGGAGCCAAGGAGAAGGCCCATTCTTGGGGCCGTCCTGGAGCCGGGACATAATTATACCCACTCGCTGGCTCTCAGAACCTGAGGAGTGGGGCCTTAGACGGAAA
The DNA here is from genome assembly GCF_050947455.1 of Rhinoderma darwinii. Taxonomy (NCBI): domain Eukaryota; kingdom Metazoa; phylum Chordata; class Amphibia; order Anura; family Rhinodermatidae; genus Rhinoderma; species Rhinoderma darwinii. Next base: position 236,559,182 of record NC_134691.1, read on the forward strand.
TAGAACCTACAACTCTCCTGAAAGGAGAAAAATGTCTTCCGGTCCCCTGAGAACCGGTCAGGCAACTTGAGGTGGGGTTCAAGAGGTGAGGTGGAGGGCACTACCTGGGTAGCATCACGCTGGTTGCACCTCTGAGCCAGGGCTTGGACCTGTAGGGAGAGACCCTGCATTTGCAGAGCCAGGGCCTCAAGGGGGTCCATAGTTGTGTAGGAACCAGGGTAGAAAAGGTATATGGGCCTGTGATTATGTAATGTCGGGGTAGGGAGACGGACATGTGAGCCCTAATCTACCCGCCACTCAGTCCCTGCCTACTTGCACAGTCCGTCCTAGGCGATGGCGTACAACTGGGCGACAGTCCCTATGCTCACTATGTGCACGACAAACAAAACAGACAAGGGAACACAGAAGCAAGGGAAGAGGGGCAGTTGCCCACGGAAACACCGTGAGCAACAGAGTAGTGAACGAGCCGAGTCAAACCAGGAGAGTACGCGGTAACAAAAGCAGAACAGGAGAATAGTCAGTCAAGCAGGGTCAATATGAAGCAGAGGTCAATGGTAATAGCAGGAACAGCAGAGCCAGGAAACACAGCAAATGAAGGTATAAATAGACCAAGGGCAGGAGCTAGAACCGTCTGGCTAGGCTGTGATAGGTTCTCCCACTCCTCATCCTCAGCCTACCAGCCTGAGTGGTAGCAGATCGAGTCACTCTATCAGACCTAGGGACAGATGCAGACTGATAAACCACGGGCGTCGACACAGAAGCAGTGTCTGGCAGAACCTTTACAGTATATAGGGGCAGCAGGGTATATAAGGGGCAGCAGGGTATATAAGTGGAAGCAAGGTATAAAAACGCGAGTTGCTAAAAAAACATCTGAAAATCAAGGGAAAACAGCTCCGTATTTACAGACGTTTTTGAGTTTGCGTGTGAACATACCCTAATGCTTTCTCTTAGGTCTCCTCTTTCTGTTTTAGCCTTTCTTCCCATTCTTCACTTCCCTCTTCTAGACCAAGCAGAATTAATGTAGCTGGTTTGTTGCATTTTTTGATGGTGAGGTTAGGGGGTGTGAGTGATGCTACCTCGTATTTTGAAATTCTTGCCACTGATAGATATTTTGTACTGGCCTGTGACAAAATTTCCTGTACTGAATGTGGTACCTGTATGGTGAGAGGGCTCTCAAGTACAATATCTGCTGCTTTATGCAGAGGCGTAGCTAGGTTCTCCAGCACCCGGGGCAAAGATTCCGTTTGGCGCCCCCCCACCTCTTTCCCGACATCTCCTGCCCCCTCGCCATGTTTGTTTTCCCTATCAATGACGTGTCATTTATTTTCCACATTTTTTTATGTAACCCAAGCATAAAAACATTTGTACATTTTACAAGCAATATAGTTCTATACACAACACCAGAACCAAGCTCATTACATATATACAGCGCCAGAACAAAGCTCATTACATATATACAGCACCAGAACCCAGCTCATTACATATATACAACACCAGCACAAATACAGCTCAATTTAGTGCAACCCCTGCCGTATAGGTTTGCGCTAAATTGTTTCCAGCTCCCAGCATGGCCCAAACAATGGTAAGGATACGCTGGAAGTTGCTGTTTCAAAAAAATAAAAAATCATATCATAATCACACCACCCATCATCTCGCTGCAGATTATACAGTGACTACAGTACTGATTAGAGGCAGAATAAAAATGTACATTAAGTGACTCACCGGTGACGTCTCAAATTTTAGTTATTTTTCTCCATCCGGTCCAGACCTCTATGATGACTTCTGCCAGCCACAGCCCATTTCTGCAGTTTGCCGCTCAGATGTCTTCAGCATCTCACATTTCCAACATTTCTACACCTATAAACAAAAATAAAGTTCTCATTATACCTCACACTACGCCCCTAAATATAATAGCGCCATACACTGCACCTCTAATTATAATAGCACCATACACCGTGTCCCACACACACAGACTGTGCCCTCTGTAGATAGTGCCTGCCATAGAGCCCTCTGTAGATATTGCCCCCCATAGAGCCCCCTGTAGATAGTGTCCCCCATATAGCTCACCCCTTTATATAGTGTTCCACATATAGCTCCAACTATAGTGCTCCACAGATAGCCCACCCCTGTATATAGCCCCCCTGTAGATATAGCCCACCCCTGTATATAGTCGGTCGCAAGGGGGGGGTCACGAGGGGGGTCGCGAGGGGGGCGGGAGCCACAGAAAGAATGTGCCTGGAGACAGAAGAGTTTCTAAAATCATAAAATAATGTCATTTATTTTATTATTTTAGAAACGCTAGTGTTCCCAGGCACTAAATTGTTTACACTGTGTACTCACCAGTCGCCACTGTCCTGTGTTTTGTTGTCTTCTGCAGTGCTCTGCTCCGGTGTTTCTGCTCCCTCTCCCCAGGCAGACTGCTGCATCATGGTCGGTGCGATGCTGGCGCCCCCCTCTAGGATGCGCCCGGGGCATATGCCCCGCCTGCCCCCCCCCTAGCTACGTCCCTGCTTTATGTTTTAAAAGTGCTACTCTTACTACTGCTTTAATGCATGACAGTGCCCCTCTAATCACAGGGTCTATGTTAAGAAAACGCCTGTTCTCTTAAGATCACCATGACTACTGTTCTAGCTTCTGGGCGGTTCTGTTTTACTTTGAGCCTATCTCTTTTCTCGGTCTTTCTGCCAATTAGGTGTGGGGTTGTATTTTTCTGGCTTCCTCCACCTGGTCTTTGCTTGTGATTCTCTGAGTCTTCTGGTGTTCTGATCAAGCTCTGACACTCCCTGAACTTCTGACTTCTGGACTTCTTGGAAACTGACTTTGGCTTGTCTCTCGCTAACCCCTTGTTTACCGATTTTGATTATCTGCTCCCGGCTGGTTCTGACTTCAGCTGATTTCCACTTGCTCGGTTTTGGACTTTCTGTTTACCCTCTGGCTGGCTGGTTATTCTGTTCATGTTTGCCTGCATTGCACCTCTTACCCAACACTGAACTCTGCTAAGATAACCTGGGTTCTATGCAGCAAAGACCATCCCACCTTGCAGTCGGCTCTGGCGAAAACCTTAGAGTAGCCTTAGACTCTGTCGATCAGAGTTGTAACAGTTTGAAATTGCGGTTTTATTTGCACGCTGTCTCCCGGCAGTCTCCAGCAGCCTTTGGGGAATCGCTGAAATTGTAATTCCATAACATAATCACAAGTCCATTTACATTATCCTTTCACGAAGGAACCTATGCAAGCCCTGGTGGATCAGATGCGCGATCTGACTACAAGGTCTGGCCGAGAAGGTCCAACGGCATGAAACTACGCAGGCCCAACCAGTCGTTCTAGTCGCAACTCCAGTGGAACCTAAGGTGAACTTACCTGATCGTTTCTTTGGTGATCATAAGTCATTTGATCATTTTCGAGAGAGCTGTAAATGATATTTTAGACTAAGACGTATCTCCTCTGGTACTGAGCAACAGCGAGCGGGTATCTTCATTTCACTTTTACAGTATGATCCTCAAATCTCGGTTTTTTCATTGGGGCATGTTGCCAGTGAACATTTTTCTGTGGAGACCTTCTTTGCGGCCTTAGGTTTAATTTATGGAGAACCAGATATTACTGCAGTGGCTGAGACCAATCTGTTACCTCTTCAACATGGACAGCGTTCTGTCGAAGAATATTGTTAGAAATTTAGACGATGGTCTGTTTAGTCACAATGGAATGATGCTGCACTCCGATGCCAATTCCACCTAAGCTTTTCTGAGACTGAAAGATCTCCTTATAAATTACCCATGACCCTTGCTGTGCGTTCGGACCGAAGACTACGTGAGCGCATAAATGAAAGATCAATGATGGCTGCTTCCCTTCCCTGTGCTGAGAATCTATCATCTAATGCCCATAGCCCATGCTATTGGACTCCACTATATCTTCACAGGAACGGATACCTTTTAGAAAACGAAAGGGACTGTGTTTCTATTGCGGGGATGCTAGTCATACACTCAAGAAATGTTCCAAGCGTCCAGAATGTCCAGCTCCGGAAAACTTCAGAGCCTAGATGGCCCCTGGGAATGCCATCTAGGCAGTCAGGTTTTTCCCACATTTTCTAAAAAAATCCTTTTGCCTGTTAATGTATGGTTCAATAATGTTTGTGTTTCTGGTCAAGGTTTTGCAGATTGTGGTTCTGCGGCTAATTTCTTAGATTTTCAGATTGCAAAAAGATTGGCTATGCCCCTTGTTCAGTTGAGAACCCCAGTCAAAATCCCTGCTATTGATAATGCTGCTCTCACTCAATGGTCGGTCAAGTTCTCTGCTCCACCTGTTACATTGGAAGTGGGTACTTTGCATACTGAACAAATCACTTTCTTTATTCTAGAAAATTTGCCCTCTGAAGTAATATTGGATATCCCATGGTTCCAGACACATAATACGGTTATTGATTGGGTAAAAGCAGATTTGATTAAGTGGAATTCTAAATGTTATGATTCTTAAATATCTTTGTCTACTACTAAAGTATCTTGCAACGCACCATCGTTGCCTGAGTGTATTCAATATTTTGAGGATGTCTTTTCTGAAATAGCTTGTGAATCTCATCCTCCTCATAGGCCGTACGACTGTCCTATTATACTTCTCCCTAATGCTAAGCTGCCCAAGGGGCAGATTTATAATCTTTCTGCTCGGGAAAGACAGGCCATGAAAGATTATATTAAAGACAGTCTCCATAAGTGTCATTCGTCCATCTAATTCTCCGATGGGTGTGGGTTTTTTCTTTGTTGAAAAAAAAGATGGCGGACCCTGTATCGACTATCATGTATTTAAGACCCTGTATCGACTATCATGAATTAAATAAGATCAAGGCCATAGGTTAGGGAGGCAAACTGGGCAATTGCCCAGGGCCCCAAGCAACTTAGGGCCCCATGCCCATGGCTGTTACGGGGTCCGCGCCACCTGGCCCATAACATTTATGGGCCCGGCGGAATGGGCCCCCTCATACCCGAATGTCACGGGGCCCCGGTGCTATCAACCGCCACATTCACTTGAATGTGCATCCTCGGGACACAGATACAAATGAATGCTATAGGCTGCAGGCCACGTTAGGCCTCCAGCCTATAAGGCGCTGGAAAGAATGTCTGTACAGGCCAGTGTCATGATGTCTGTCGCGGGAAAGGTGCAAGGTAAGTACAATCTTTTGGGGGGGGTATGTGGCGATATACAGGGGGAAGCTGTCTGACACTATATACAAAGGGGCGCGCTCTGTGACACTATATACAAGGGGAGCGCTTTGTGACACTATTTACAAGGGGGAGGAGCGCTGTGTGACACTATATACAAGGGGGAGGAGTGCTGTGTGACACTATATGCAAGGGGAGGAGCGCTCTGTGACACTGTATACAAGGGGGAGCGCTTTGTGACACTATATACAAGGGGGGAAGCGCTGTGTGACACTGTATACAAGGGGGATGAGCGCTGTGTGGCGCTATATACAAGGGGGCTGTGTAGCACTATATAAAAGGGGGGGTTCTGTGTGGCACTATATACAATTGAGGTGGGCTGTGTGGCAATATACAGGGTGGATTGCTGTGTAGCACTATATAAAAAGGGGTGGGGGTTGTGTGGCATTATATACAAGGGGGGCTGTGTGACACTATATACAAGGAGGGCTGTGTGGCACTATACAAGTCAGGGGGCTGTGTGGCACTTTTTATATATATATATATATATATATATATATATATATACACAAGTGAGGGGGCTGTGTGGCATTATATATATATATAAGGGAGGCCGGCTGTGTGGCACTATCTACTAAGGGGATGTTGTGTGGCACTATATATAAGGGGGAGGACTGTGGCGCTATCTATAGGGGGGCTGTGTGTGGTGCTATCTGCAGGAGGCACAAATAGGGCATTATTACTGTGGGACACAAAGGGCGCATGGTTACTGATGGGGCACTTTTATTGTGTCGAGTACTGCGGGATCATTATTACCATCTGGGGCAATGTGTATTATGACTTTGATTACTGAGGATGCTTTAAAAGCGAGAAACCAACATGTCTGAGTGTCAAATTCTGCAGAGACGGGTCGTGGCTGGAATAAATCGTCACAATGGTCTGGGCGGGATGGAGAAGAAAAGGCAAAGTGAACGACTCCAATCGGAGAAAATATCACCTGTGAGTCACTAGATATAAATGTGCTGTAATTCCTTATATGGTCTGCACAGCTCCAGTGTATAACTGACATCTACGACTATATGTTCACTACATGGTGGTAATATTGGTTTTTGTATAATGTTTTCATTCAATAACAGTATGGGGGTATTATTCCGTCACTATGTGTGTTATTCAGTAACAGTATGCAGGTAATATTTAATCTGGTATAGTGGTATGATTTAATAACTGTATATGCATATAGATAATTTTTTTTGTGTGAGAGGTGGGACATATTCTTTGGATCTTGCAACACTCCTGGACGTGCGAGAAATCAGTGATGCAGTTCTCTGCACACCGCCTTCTGAATTGACTGAATTATTCATACGGTAAGGGTGTGTTCACATCCACGTCGGACTTCCGTTCATGGGTTCTGTCAGACCTTTCCGTCAGGGGAACCCATGAACGCAAACCAAACGGAAACCTTAGCTTTCCGTTTGCATTACCATTGATTTCAATGGTAATGTTTCCGTTGGAAATGGTTTCCGTTTGTCTCCGTTCTGTAAGGTTTCTGTTTTATGGATGGAATCAATAGAGCAGTCAACTGCGCTATTGTTTCCGCCAAAAAAATAAACCTTACAGAACGGAGACCAAGGAAACCATTTGTAATAGAAACATTACCATTGAAATCAATGGTAATGCAAACGGAAAGCTATGGTTTCCTTTTGGTTTCAGTTCATGGGTACCACTGATGGAAAGATCTGATGGAAGCCATCAACGAAACCCCGATGCAGATGTGAACAGGCCCTAATTCAGCATTTGGGGCCCCACTTTTAACTTTGCCCAGGGCCACACTTTGTCTAAAACTGGCCTTTAATAAGATTACCGTTAAGAATCAATATCTTCTTCCTCTCATCCTGGACCTGTTTAACCCCTTCAGGACCAAGCTCATTTTGGAATTCAGGACCAGACGCATTTTTTCAAATCTGACATATTTCATTTTATGTGGTAATAACTCCGGAATGCTTTTACCTATCAAAGCATTTCTGAGATTGTTTTCTCGTGAGACATTGGACTTTATGATAGTGGAAAAATTTGGTCGATAAATTCAATATTTATCAGTGAAAAACACCAAAATGTTGTGAAAAATTGCAAAAATTAGCATTTTTCTAAATGTAAATGTATCTGCTTGTAAGACAGGCAGTTATACCACACAAAATTTTTGCTAATTAACATCCCCCATATGTCTACTTTAGATTGGCATCGTTTTTTTAACGTCCTTTTATTTTTCTATGACATCACAAGGCTTAGAACTTTAGCAGCAATTTCTCACATTTTCAAGAAAATTTCAAAAGGCTATTTTTACAGGGGCCAGTTCAGTTGTGAAGCGGCTTTTAGGGCCTTATATATTAGAAACCGCCAAAAAGTCACCCCATTTTAAAATCTTCACCCCTCAAAGTATTCAAAACAGCATTTAGAAAGTTTCTTAACCCTTTAAATGTTTCACAGAAATTAAATCAACGTAGAGGTGAAATTTTCAAATTTAATTTTTTTTTTGCAGAAATTCAATTTTAATCTATTTTTTCTGTAACACAAAAGTTTTTACCAGAGAAACGCAACTCAATATCTATTTCCCAGATTCTGCAGTTTTTAGAAATATCCCACATGTGGCCCTAGTGTGGTAATGGACTGAAGCACAGGCCTCAGAAGCAAAGGAGCACCCAGTGGATTTTGGGCCTCCTTTTTATTAGAAAATATTTTAGGCACCATGTCAGGTTTGAAGGGCTCTTTCTGTGCCAAAACAGTGGAAATCCACCAAAAGTGACCCCATTTGGGAAACTACACCCCTTGAGGAAATTATCTAGGGGTATAGTGAGCATTTTGACCCCGCAGGTTTTTTGCAGAAATTATTGGAATTAGGCCGTGAAAATTAAAATCTACATTCTTTCAAAGAAAATGTAGGTTTAGCTAATTTTTTCTAATTTCCACAAGGACTAAAGGAGAAAAAGCACCGCAACATTTGTAAAGCAATTTCTCCCGAGTAAAACAATACCCCACATGTGGTAATAAATGGCTGTTTGGACCCACGGCAGGGCTTAGAAGGGAAAGAGCGCCATTTGGCTTTTGGAGCTCAAATTTAGCAGGAATGGTTTGCGGAGGGCATGTCGCATTTGCAAAGCCCTTAAGGGACCAAAACAGTGAAAACGCCAAAAAAGTGACTCCATTGAGAAAACTACACCCCTTGAGGAATCCATCTAGGGGTGCAGTGAGCATTTTGACCCCACAGGTGTTTCATAGATTTTATTAGAATTGGGCAGTGAAAATAAAAAAAAATCCTTTTTCTTCAATAAGATGTAGCTTTAGCTCAAAATTTTTAATTTTCTCAACAAATAAAGGAAAAAAAGATCCCAAACATTTGTAAAGCAACTTCTCTGGAGTACGGCAATACCCCACACGTGGTCATAAACTGCTGTTTAGACACACGGCAGGGCTCAGAAGGGAAGGAGCGCCATTTGCTTTTGGTGTACAGATTTTGCTGCATTTGGTTTCTGGTCGCTATGTTGCATTTGCAAAGTCCCTGTGGAACCAAAACAGTGGATCCCCCCCAGAAGTGACCCCATTTTGGAAAAAACACCCTCAAGGTATTCACCTAGGGGTGTAGTGAGCATGTTAACCCCACAGGTGTTTTGTAGAAATTCGTGTGCACATGATGTGGGAGAGTGAAAATGGGAATTTTTCTTTAGATAAGCCAATATGTGGTGCCCGGCTTGTGCCACCATAACAAGACAGCTCTCAATTTTTATGCGGTGTTTCCCGGTTTTAGAAGCACCCTACGTGTGGCCCTAATCTTTTGCCTGGACATTCGACAAGGCTCAGGAGTGAAAGAGTACCATGTAAAATTGAGGCCTAATTTGGCGACATATAAAGTATTGGTTCACAATTGCAGAGGCTTTGATGTGAAATAAAAGAAACCCCTGAGAAGTGACCCCATTTTGGAAACTACACCCCTCAAGGCATTTATTAAGGGGTGTAGTGAGCATTTTCACCCCACGTGTCTTTTCCATAAATGATTGCGCTGCCGAAGGTACAAATTCAAATTTTGCCCTAGATATGCCAATTCATTGTCAAATATGTCGTGCCCAGCTTGTGCCACTGGGGACACACACATCAAAAATTGTTAAAAGGGTTCTCCCGGGTATGGCGATGCCATATATGTGGACATAAACAGCTGTTTGGGCATGCTGTAGGGCTCAGATGGGTGGGAGGGCCATTTGGCTTTTGGAGCGTGGAATTTGCTTGGTAATAGTTTTGTTTGGAGTATCACTGTTGTTTCCGTTTATAATTTGGGGCATATGTGAGCTCGGCAGAGTACATCGGGGAATAGTCAGGTGGCCCTCCGGCCGGCACAACCGGATATTTTTCTTTCCTGACTTATTGTAGCCTTAACTTATTTTATTTTTTCATAGACGTAGTGGTATGAGAGCTCTTTTTTTACGGGACGAGCTGTAGCTTTTATTGGTACCATATTGGGGTACATGCAACTTTTTGATCACTTGTTATCCTTTTTTTGGGAGGCAAGGTGACAAAAAAACAGCAATTCTGCCATAGTTTTTTTTTTTTTTATATACAGCGTTCACCATGCGTTATAAACTACATGTTACCTTTATTCTACGGGTCAGTACGATTCCGTCGATACCAAATTTATAGAACTTTTTTATAACTTTTTGCACAATAAAATTACTTTTGGAAAGAGAATGTATTTCTTCTGTCGCGATGTTGTGAGAGCCATAACTTTTAAATTTTTTCGTCGATGGAGCTGTGTGAGGGTTTGTTTTTTGCGAGACGAGGTATAGATTTTATAGGTACCATTTTTGGATACATGCGACTTTTTGATCACTTTTTATTTCAATTTTTGGAAGACGGTGACCAAAAAAACAGTAATTATGGCAGTGTTTTTGAGTTGTTTTTTTTACGGCGTTCACTGCGCTGGATAAGTAACATAATAGTTTTATGGATTAGGTCGTTACGGTCGCAGCGATACCAAATATGTATGGCTTTATTATTTTTTTCAATAATAAATGACTTGATAAGGGAAAAAGGGCGATTGTGTTTTATTTTATTACTTGAAACTTTTATTGTATGTTTTACAACTTTTATTTTAACTTTTTTTACAGTTTTTTTTTTACACTTTTTTTTTAGTCCCACTAGGGGACTTGAAGGTCCAACTGTTTGTTTGATGTTCTAATACATTGCACTACCTATGTAGTGCAATGTATTGGAACTGTCAGTTGTTCACTGACAGCAAGCCGATCAGGCTCCGCCTCTGAGCGGGGCCTAATCAGCTTACGTAATGGCAGACAGGAGTCCATTGTTAGGGCTCCTGTTGCCATAGTAGCAGTCGCCAGCCTTGCCATCGCGTGGCAAGGCTGCCGATTTGCTACAAACCTCTAGGATCCTGCGATCACAATGGATCGCTGCATCGAAGGGGTTAATGCCACTGCTGATGACGCCGGCTCAGCTTCTGAGCCGGAAGCTGAGCCGGCGCCATCTTGCCGATAGTACCGGAAGCCTCCTGGGCCCCGCCGATGACGGGGCATAGGAGGAATCCGTTACTGGCGGACCAGGAGGTAAGTATAAGCCCTCCGATCGCTTTTGCAGCCACCGGCAACCCAGTGATCACGTTGCTGGGGTGCAGGTGGCTATAAACTCCTCACATGCTGCGATCTCTATTGAACGCAGCATGTGAGGGGTTAATCGGTCCTGGCCGATACCTCAGGGTGACAGCTGTAACATACAGCTGTCACCCGGCGGTGATGTCGCTGGCTCAGCTCCTGAGCCAGCTTCATCTCCATGACGTACAGTTACGTGAAAAGGCGGTAAGACATCAGCTTTAATCACGTAACTGTACGTGATTGGGCGGGAAGGGGTTAATCAGTTCTCAGGAGCCAGGTGGTTCTCTAAACTAGATTTACGCGGGATGAGTGGAAGACATCTTTAAACACACCATATGGTCATTATAAGTATTTGGTCATACTTTTTGGTTTAAGTAATGCTCCAGAGGTTTTTCAAAACCTGGTTAATGATATTTTCAGAAATTTTATTGGACGCTTTGTGATGGTGTATCTGAATGATATTCTTGTGTTTTGTTCCGATTGGTCCTCTCATATTCAACATTTAAGGTCCGTCCTTCAAGTACTGAGGGAAAATTGTCTTTACGCGAAATTTGAAAAATTTATTTTCTGAGTTCAAGATGTTAACTTCTTGGGATATGTGCTGTCTCCTCATGATTTTCGTATGGACTCTGCTAAGGTTCAGGCAATTCTTGATTGGATTCAATCCACTTCACTAAAAGCTCTGCAGAGGTTCTTGGGTTTTGTTAATTATTACCGAAAATGTATTCATAATTTTTCCTCCATTGCCAAACCTTTGACGGATCTTATGAAAGTGGGTTCTGATCTTGTAAATTGGAAGCATAGTGTGGTCTCTGCCTTTGAAACCTTAAAACAGTGTGTTATGGAAGCGCCTCTACTTGTTCAACCTGACCTTTCTAGCCCCTTTATTGTTGAGGTTTATGCCTCGGAAATAGGTGTGGGAGCTGTGTTGTCTCAAGGGTCTTCTGTTTTGACTAATTTGTGTCCCTGTGCTTTTTTTTCTCACAAATTTTCTTCCACTGAAAAGTATTATGATATAAGCAATTGTGAGCTTCTTGCTATTAAGTGGGCGTTTGGAGAGTGGCACCACTTTCTAGAGACAGCTAGACATCAAATTACTGTACTGACTGACAGAATCAGCCAAAAGACTCAATCCCAGACAGGCTAGAAGGCCTTGTTCTTTACCAAGTTTGACTTTATTGTAACCTACAGACGCGGGTCTAAAAATGTCAGGGCCGACGCATTATCTCAAAGTTTCTGTTCCTCACAGGTCCCTAACGTTCATCCTGAACCTATTTTATCTAAGGGCATAGTGGTTTTTGCAATTTCACCTGATCTTGCAACTGGGATTAAAGAATGTCAGCAACTCGCCCCGCAAAACCATTCCATCGTGATGTTAGTTCCTATGTCTCTGCTTGCGCTAAGGCTCCTCAAATTCGTCCTATGGGTGAACTACTACCATTGTCTGTTCCACAGAAACTTTGGTCTCATCTGTCTATGTATTTTATCACCGATTTGGGTTGTGGTGGACCGTTTCAGTAAAATATGTAATTTCATTCCATTTCCGCAACTTCCCGATTCCAGAACTCTGTTTAAATTATTTATTGATCAATTGGTTCGTCTGCATAGTATTCTGGAAAATATTGTCTCTGATAGAGGTGTACAATTTGTGGCTAACTTCTGGAGAGCTTTCTGTAAGAAACTTGGTGTACAGTTAACTTTCTCTTTGGCATTTCACCTTGAGATCAATGATCAAACCGAGCATTTTAATCAAACCTTGGAACAATATCTTAGGTGCTATATTTCTGAAAACCTGGTTAATTGGGTCTCATATCTTCCTTTAGCGGAGTTTGCTATAAATAATCGCCACCATGTGTCTCCTGATACCTTGCCATTTTTCTGTAATTATGGTTTTTATCCTCGTTTTGGTTCATCTTTCACCTCCTCTAGTGATAACCCTGAGGTGGAAGTCAAATCAAATAAACTGTGCACAGTTTGGGCTCAGGTTCAGTTGAAACTGAACAACTCCCAAGTTATTCAAAAGAAAAATACTACCAAAAAACGTACGGTGGGTCCTGTGTTTAGCATGGGTCAAAAGGTGTGGCTTTATACTTAAAATCTGCGACTGACAGTACCTTCTCGTAAGTTTGCCCCTAGGTTTATTGGTCCATATGAAATTGTTGCAATTATGAACCCTGTGTCTTTTTGTCTGGCTCTTCCTCCGTCTTTTAGATTTCATGATGTGTTTCACAAATGTCTCCTAAAAAATGTTTTTCCACCATCTAATCCACTCAGGAAACCTCCTCCTCCAGTTCAGGTAGAAGGTGATATGAAGTTTGAGGTTCAGAGGAATGTGGATTCTAGAGGGTCAGGGGTACTCTACAGTACTTGGTGCACTGAAAGGGGTATGGGCCAAAAGAACAAACTTGGGTTCCTGCCCATTCAGTACACGCTAGTCATTAAGTTACAATTTTTCATTCAAAGTTTCCCTTGAAACCTAGGCCGAGGTTAAAGGTTCCGATGGCCCCTCGTAGAAAGGGGGATACTGTTAGGAAAACGCCTGCTCCTTTAAGATCCCCATGACTACTGTTCTAGCTTCTGAGCGGTTCTGTTTTACTTTGAGCCTATCTCTTTTCTCTGTCTTTCTGCCAATTAGGTGTGGGTTGTATTTATAGTCTTCTGGTCTTCTGATGAGGCTCCGACACTCCCTGTATTTCTTACTTCTAGACTTCTTGGAAACTGACCTCGGCTTGTCTCTCGGTAACCCCTTGTTTACCGATTTTGATTATCTGCTCCCGACTGGTTCTGAGCTCTGCGACCTGATTTCCTGATTTCCACCACTCTGTTTTGGACTTTCTGTTTACCCTCTGGCTGGCTGGTTATGCTCTTCAGGTTTGCCTGCATTGCACCTCTTATCCAACGCTGAAATCTGCTAAGACAACCTGGGTTCTATGCAGCAAAGACTATCCCACCTTGTGGTCGGCTCTGGCGGAAAACCTTAGAGTAGACTCTGTCGATCAGATTTGTGACGGATTTGAGGTTGCGGTTTTATTTGCATGCTCTCTCCCGGAAATCTCCAGCAGCCTTTGGGGAATCGCTCAACATGCAATTCCATAACAATCTAGATGTGCAGAGTAGTACCCCATTGAAATCTGCTAAGATAACCTGGGTTCTATGCAGGAAAGACTATCCCACCTTGTGGTCGGCTCTGGCGAAAACCTTAGTGTAGACTCTGTCGATCAGATTTGTGACGGATTTGAGGTTGCGGTTTTATTTGCATGCTCTCTCCCGGAAGTCTCTAGCAGCCTTTGGGGAATCGCTCAACATAACAATATAGATGTGCAGAGTAGTACCCCATTGATGTTTGTTTTGACCCATGTAGTTGTGTAAGGACATCTTGTGCATGTCCTTTTGTCTCATGACAAACAAAGTTAAGGGTTTTGTATAGTCTAGTATGCCTAAGGCTCCGGCAGCTAAAATTGCCTCCTTGAGCTGATGAAGTATTGTCAATTTCTTAGCTGTATATTGAAATTTTTCTGATATAGGTTCCGGGTACTTCTGTATTTTTTTTTAGAACTGTTCTAGCTGCTCCGCTGTCCACTAGGTAGCATAAGACCTTGCCTTGCAGAAGCGTTAATTCCACTTGAGCATTAGGTCTCTACATTAAAGGGAAACATTGGGACAGGGGGGCACTAGATTACCTTTTACCTAGTCATCATACCCTTCTTGTTGTACTACCTGAATTTGGGTTTGGGGACGCCGATGTAGTTTGGTAACATTTATTTTAATGTCTCCCTGCTGTCCACAATGGAAACACAGACCCTTTCTCTTTGCCTCCTTAAGATCTGTCTTTCTTACTTGGTTTCCCCTTGGTCTATTTCCATGTTGTCCTGCATTGCTCTGGGTGTCTGTGACTAAATTAAAAATTGTCCCTCAATTCTGTAGCATCTGGCAATTTACTTGCCATTGCCGGATGTTCAGATTGGGTCCATGGCTTATACCAAGTAATAGTTTGTGCTCTATCTACTGGAACCACACCATCCATACCAGCTGGTTACTGAATTCTAGTGGTCTGGGTAATTACTGGGAAGGCATCAACATAAAGTGTGTTATTTGTTTACTGTTACCACATTTCTCACAAATACCCAGGTATTTTGTCTTGTTCTTCTCCGGGAATGAGTGTGGGGCATATGCGGAACTGTAGTGGACTGAGTGGCAGCTGTCAGTCCATGAGAGCAAGCACTCCAACATTCATTAGTCCATAGTGGTTTGGCATTTCTACATTTAGAACAAAAGGGCATTTATAGGATTACATTGACTATCTATGGGGCACTCTCACCTTCTGTAGATAACAGTTTTAAAATGTGGATACAACCGCTTCACTTTATTCCACAATGATGCATGAGATGGAGGTAGGTGGGCAGATAACCTGCACCTGTCCTATGGGAAGTGGAGGTATCTGACGTATCAATTGGGGGGTTGAATATCATAGTGGTGGATATGACTCTAGCTGCAGTGTGTTCTTCTTCTGATTTTTTCACACGTGTGTTTATATCTGGTTCTACTACAACATTTTTCCCCTTACTTTTCACCACTTTCTCTGACACTTCTAACCAAGCTTGTACTTTCTCTTCAAATCGCTTTTTAACCCCTTCGCGCTCAGCTCAGTACTATTACGTCGTGCTGAGCGCATCGTTCACGCTCAGCTCAGTAATAGTACTGACCTGAGTTAACACGGCGCCATCTTTCCCTGGCACGTGTTTGAGCTGTGATACCTGCTGTTTCCGACAGCAGGCTATCACAGCTTAGTGTGGAGGGACCGATCGCGGTGGTCCCCGCCGATTAACCCCTTAGAAGCCGCGTTCAATAGCGATCGCGGCTTCTTAGAGGTTAAGCCACAATCGACGGCCCGCTACACGATAGCGGGCCGCGATGGCTACTATGGCAACCAGAGTACTAACAATGGACTCTGGCTACGCCATCGACAGAAGCCTAGTGGGTCACTATGCTTGCTGTCAGCGAACAGCTGACAGCTCTAATACACTGCACTACATGCGATGTATTAGGGTATGTTCACACGGCCAAATTTCAGACGTATACGAGGCGTATTTTGCCTCGTTTTACGTCTGGAAATACGTCTCAAATACGTCGGCAAACATCTGCCCATTCATTTGAATGGGTTTGCCGACGTACTGTGCAGACGACCTGTTATTTACGCGTCGTCGTTTGACAGCTGTCAAACGACGACGCGTAAAAATACAGCCTCGTCAAAAGAAGTGCAGGACACTTCTTTGGACGTTTTTGGAGCTGTTTTCTCACAGACTCCAATGAAAACAGCTCCAAAAACGGACGTAAAAAACGCAGCGAAAACGGCGTGAAAACGGCGCGAAAAATGCGAGTTGGTAAAAAAACGTCTGAAAAGCAGGGTCTGTTTTCCCTTGAAAACAGCTCTGGATTTTCAGACGTTTTTGTTGACTACGTGTGAACATACCCTTGGAATGTATTAGAATAGCAATCAGAGCCTCCTGCCCTCATGTCCTCTAGTGGGACAAAGTAAAAAAAGTGTAAAAAAGTAAAAAAAAGTTGTGTAAAAATAAGAAAATAAAAGTTTTAAAAGTGCTAAAAGTAAAAATCCCCCTTTTTCCCTCATCAGTCATTTATTATTAATAAAATATATAAATAAACAAATAAACTATAGATAATTGATATCGCCGCGTCCGTAACGTCCTGAACTACAAAACGATGTCATTATTTATCCCGTGCGGTGAACGCCGGAAAAGAAAATAATAATAAACCGTACCACAATCACAATTGTTTGGTCACTTCATCTCCCAAAAAATGGAATAAAAAGAGATCAAAAAGTCGCATGTACCTAAAAATTGTACTGTTCGAAACTACAGTTTGTTACGCAAAAAGTCCTCGCACGGCTTTCCTGATGGAAAAATAAAACAGTTATGGCTCTTAGAATAAGGTAACACAAAAAATAAATTATATTTTACAAAATGTATTTTATTGTGCAAACGCAAGACATAAAAAAACGATAAACATCTGGTATCACCGTAATCGTATCGCCCCACAGAATAAAGTGAATATGTCATTTATAGCGCACGGTGAACGCTGTAAAAAAAAATAGAATAAAAAAACAATAGTAAAATTGCTGTTTTTTAGTCACCACACCTCTTAAAAATAGAATAAAAACTGATCAAAAAGTCGCATGCACCCCAAGAAAACTACAATGAATTCCTCAAGGTCTCTAGTTTCCAAAATGGGGTCACTTTTGGGGGGTTTCCACTGTTTTAGCACCACAAGACCTCTTCAAACCGGACATGGTGCCTAATAAATTAAATTAAATTAATTAAATGTCACCTCTACTTTGCTCTAAATTCCTGTGAAACACCTAAAGGGTTAATAAACTTTCTAAATGCTGTTGTGAATACTTTGAGGGGGTCTAGTTCCTAAAATGGGGTGTTTGATAAGGGTGTCTAATATATGGGCCCCTCAAAGCAACTTTAGAACTGAGCTGGAAACTAAAAAATAAATAAAAATGAGGCAATACTTTGCTTCTTACATTATACTCATAATGAGCCGTGCCCACCCCGAGATGACCCCAGTTTTGACCGTTTGTATAAACGGAGACCCCTATTAGACCGTTTCAGTGCCCGGTTTTCCCAAGCATTCACCCCCGAGAAGTGTATTTCTATTGATGAGTCCTTGGTACATTTTAAAGGGAGGGTTCAATTCCACCACTACCTGCCGGGTAGGAGGGCAAGGTATGGCTTGAAGATGTATAAGCTGTGCGCGAGTGCATCAGGGTATACCTACAAATTTAGGATATATGAAGGGAAGGACACCAGTATTCAGCCCCCAGAATGCCCCCCTTTACTGGGAGTTAATACAAAAATTGTGTGCGATTTGGTGTACCCACTGCTGGACCAGGGTTACCACCTCTACCTGGATAATTTTTATACCAGCGTCCCACTCTTCAACTGCCTCGCTTCCAGAAGTCCTGCGGCATGCGGCACTGCTAGAAATAATCTGAGAGGCCTCCCTAAGACTCTGCTTGGGCAAACAAGAAGGGGTGAGAGCAGGGCAAAATCTAGCAGCAACATATTGTGTGTCACGTACAAGGTCAAGAGAGATGCCACACCAGTACCCATGTACCTGTACGAGGTACCAGTACAGAGACCCCCAAACCTGACTGCATACTGGACTATAATAGGTACATGGGAGGGGTGGACTTGTCAGATCAAGTCCTGAAGCCCTACAGTACTTCTGGAAGCGAGGCCACACGCATCGTACCAGGGCAACACTTTTTAGGAGAAGTTCCCCAAACTGTCAAGAAGGGAAAAAGTCAAAAGAGGTGCAAAGTCTGCTATCGTAAGTCTATGCCTCACTGATTTTCCTATTCTCACTTTTGGTCGTCTGAGCCCCATATGGGTCACAGATTGGAACCAAAGAAGAGATGTCCAGAATCAGTGGGCAGGATTAATACCTGTCACTTTTCGCAGAGTTCCAAAAGTTTTTTCTAAACACTATAGTAGTCCCCTCATGGTTCAATCACATTTAATCACACACTAAGGCCCCATGCACACGGCCATGCCCGTAGTAATAAAGTAATAACCCGCGATTGCGGGCACGGCCGGCCAGTGATGGTATGATGGTGTTATCCAGTCACGGTATGATGGTGTTATCCAGTCATTCTATGGTGGTGTTATCTAGTCACGGTATGGGGATTTTATCCAGTCATGGTATGGTGGTGTTATCCAGTCACAGTATAGTGTTGGTGTTATCCCATTACTGTATGGTGGTGTTATCCAGTCATAGTATGATGCTGTTATCCAGTCACGTTATGGTGGTGTTATCCAGTCACAATATGGTAGTGTTGTCCAGTCACTGTATGGGGGTGTTATCCAGTCACGCTATGGTGCGGTTATCCAGTCATGTTATGGTGGTGTTATCCATTCACTGTATTGTATTGGTGTTATCCAGTTACTGTACGGTGGTGTTATCCAGTCATAGTATGATGCTGTTATCCAGTCACGTTATGGTGGTGTTATCAAGTCACAATATGGTAGTGTTGTCCAGTCATTGTATGGGGGTGTTATCCAGTCACGGTATGGTGCTGTTATCCAGTCATGTTATGGTGGTGTTATCCAGTCATGGTATGGTGGTAATTTAGTTACTTTATTTAACCCCTTCCTGACATTTGTCGTTAGTATACATCATGGAAAGCCACTGCTTCCCGCAAAATGTCGTATACGTACGACAAATGCATGACACCAGCTCAGAAGCTGAGTCGGTGCCATCATCCCTGGGTGTCAGCTGTACCTTACAGCTGACATCCTGCTGTAATGGCGGGGACCGAAGTTAGCTTTGATCCCTGTCATTAACCCCTTAAAAGCAGCAGTCAAAAGCGATCGCTGCATTTTTGCAGCTCATCGCCTCCCCAGCAATGAAATCGCCAGGGTGTCGGTGGCTGCAAAGGCAACCGGAGGCCTAATAGGAGCCTGAAAGGCTTCCATAGCTGCCGGCAAGATGGCGCCGACTCAGGAGCTGATCCGGCGTCATCAGCGGTGGATGTTAGCTGTATGTTACAGCTGACATCCACCTGTCACGGCAGGAACTAGAGCTAGCTCCGATCCCTGCCATTAACCCCTTAGATGCAGCGATCGGATGCATCTTTGTGGTTGTTAGCAGATCGGCAGCTGTGCCCTGCAAGCGCACGGCTGCCGACTGCTACTATGGCAACAGGATACCTAACAATGGCCTCCTGTCTGCCATTACAGAAGCCGATTAGGCCCTGCCCGGAGGCGAAACCTAATCGGCTTGCTGTCAGTGAATGACTGACCGATCTAATACATTGCACTACATAGGTAGTGCAACGTATTAGAAAAAAAGATCTGACAGTTGGACCTTCAAGTCCTCTACAGAAAAGTGTAAAAAAAAGTGTAAAAGATGTGGAAAAAGTTTTGAAAAACATATAATAAAAGTTTCAAGTAAAAATAAAACACAACCGCCCTTTTTCCCTTATCAAGTCCTTTATTATTGAAAAAAATAAATAAACCATACATATTTGGTATCGCCGCGACCGTAACAGCCTAAACTATAAAAATATTATGTTACTTATTCCACACGGTGAACGGCGTAAAAAAAAAACTTAAAAAACAATGCCAGAATTTCTGTTTTTTGGTCACTTTGCCCTACAAAAATTGAAATAAAAAGTGATCAAAAAGTCGCATGTATCCAAAACTGGCACCTATAAAAACTATAGCTTGTCTCGCAAAAAACAAGCCCTCATACAGCTCTGTCAACGAAAAAATTAAAAAGTAATGGTTCTCACAACATGGCGACAGAAAAATATACATTCTTTTTACAAAAAGTTGTAAAACATAAAAAAGTGGTATAAATTAGGTATCTGTAAAGGATCTGCCAGGCACAGCGGGGTTAACGCCCATAGGTAATCAGTCGGCACCTGAGTCTATGTGTCTGAGACTGACTCCAGCTTCCACCACTCAGGCTGGCAGGCTTAGGAGTGGGAGAGCCTATCGCAGCCTGGCCAGACTCAGCTAGCTCCCGCCCTCTGTCTATTTATACCTGCCTTTCCTGTTCCTCCAGTGCTTGTGATTCTTTTCGTGTGGTTTCCTGGCCCAGCTACAGCTCCTGACTATTTGATCCTGCTCCATATTGACCCTGGCTTACTGACTACTCTCCCCCTCTGCGTTTGGTACCTCGTACACTCCTGGTTTGACTCGGCTCGTTCACCTCTCTTGTTGCTCACGGTGTTGCCGTGGACAACTGCCCCATTTCCCTTAGCTTTGTGTACCCTTGTCTGTTTCGTGCACTTACTGAGCGTAGGGACCGCCGCCCAGTTGTACCCCGTCGCCTAGGGTGGGTCGTTGCAAGTAGGCAGGGACAGAGTGGCGGGTAGATTAGGGCTCACTTGTCCGTTTCCCTACCCCTATCATTACAGTATCGCTGGAATCGTACTGGCCCGCAGAATAAAGTTAACATGTAATTTATAACGCATGGTGATCGCTGTATAAAAAAAAACTATGACAGAATTGCTGGTTTTTGGTCACCTTGCCTCTCATAAAATAGGATAAAAAGTGATCAAAAAGTCGCATGTACCCAAAAATAGTACCAATAAAAAACTACAGATCGTCCCACAACAAAACAGCCCTCATGCCACTACGTCTATGAAAAAATAAAATGAGTTAAGGCTCCAATAAGTCAGGAAATAAAAATATCCGGTAGTGCAGATCAGAGGGGAACATTTCGTCTGTTTCAAGGGGCGATTTATCGGGGCCCTAAAATTAGGGAACCAGGAAGGGGAGGGCCCAAACATATCTGCTGGAAGTGAGGGTGCCCGTATTATACTAGGACAACACTTCCCCCAAAAATTCCCCAAACTGCAAAAGTGCGGAGTGTGGACCAAAAGGGGGATAAGTAAGGACATTTATCAGTGCGACACTGGCCTGTGCAGAAAGGATTGTGTCACAGCGTAACACACATCTATGGATTATTTTATTGTTTACCCCATTGTTATACCACCTGACTATGCCCCTGATGTAATCTGCCCAGTTTAGATTATAAACTGAAATACCAGTAAAACTCAAAACAAAACTACTACCAAGCAAAATCTACGCTTCAAAAGCCAAATGGCACCCCTCCCTTCTGAACCCTACAGTGTGCACAAACAACTGTTTACTTCCACATATATGGCACCGCCATACCCGGGAGAACCCTTTTAACAATTTTTGTTGTGTGTCTCTCCAGTGGCATAAGGTGGGCACGACATGTTTGCCACTGAATTGACATATCTGGGGTAACATTTACATTTTTACTTTGCACCATCCGCAGCGCATTCATTTATGGAAAAGACCTGTGGGATGAAAGTGCTCACTACACCCCTTAATAAATGGCTTAAAGGGGTTGTCCCAAGTTGACTAAAAATTTTTTTTTTTAAACGTTCTAAGCAGGAAATTAATTTTAAAACATTTGCTGTTAAAAAATTTAAAAAATTCATTTCCTAAGTGCCTTTTTTTTACACTTGATAACTCAGCAAGTGCTGGTTATCTTTTCTAAAAAGGGGCGTGAGCGGCTTAATGTCAATCAAGCCGCTCCGCTCTGCAGTGTGCGCGCTCCCGATGTTGCTAGATACTGTAGTTCTAGCAACATCGGGAGAATGTTCGTCTCAAGCGGGCATGGTAAGCCCGATTGAGACGAACTTACCGTGAATGTCATCAACCCTACACTACACTACATTACATTCACCCCGTTTCGGCAAACAACTTCTTCCCCCCCTCCCCAACCCTGTCACTACATGTAATGTTTGTAGCCGCCGTACCGGTGCTGCATCAGCACCCGGCGAACAACTAAAAATATATAAAAAAAATAAACTCACCTAAGACGTTCTAACGGCGCTCTGAACGGTCCCGTCACTTGCCATCTTCCTTCTTCTTGGCACCGCTCGCATTCATAGTAACAATGCGTTGTGGAGCAGATGACGTAATCATATCAGGCCCACGTGATTACGTCATCTGCGCCCACCGCTATGTTATTGTGAATGGGAGAAGAAAAGTGACGGGACCATTCAGCTCTTCGTGGGAACGTCTTAGGTGAGTTTATTTTTGTATGTATGTTGTCATGTATGTGTAGTATTCTCAGGAATACTGCCTGTGCCATGCGCATCACAGGAAAGACAGCGGGAGCTCAGGGAGTTAAATGCATGGCTGAAGTCTTGGTGTAAAGGAGAAGGATTTGGGTTCCTAGAGCACTGGGCTGACTTTTCATTGGGGTACAAACTGTATTCTGCAGATGATTTGCACCTAAATGGAAGGGGGTCCGCTGTGCTGGGGGAGAGAATTCTAGCTGGGGTGGCAGAGTATTTAAACTAGGGCTGAGGAGGGAGGTCAATGTAGAAAAAAAAGGGGTAGCCAGGTTAGAGAGGGGTCAGACTATATTGGTGGGGGGAGAAACAGAATGTGGGGAGAGGACTAGACAACAAGATAAGGAGATCCTTTCGTTACAAAACATCAGTGTAAATAAAAAGGCCCGATTAATGTCAAATCACATTTCTGATAATAAAAGTGAAAAACTGACAGGCAAGTTAAAGTGTATGTTCACAAATGCCAGAAGTCTAGCAAGCAAAATGGGGGAGCTGGAGGCCTTGATACTGGAAGAAAATATAGATATAGTTGGTGTTGCTGAAACATGGCTGGACTCTTCACATGACTGGGCTGTAAATCTACAGGGTTTTACACTTTTTCGGAAAGACAGGACAAATAGGAAAGGTGGTGGTGTATGTCTGTATGTGAGAAATGATATGAAGGCGAGTGTGAAAGAGACAATAGTGGGTGAATACTGTGAGGAGGTTGAAACCTTGTGGGTGGAACTAGAAAGGGAGGTAAACACTGAAAAAATTACTTTTGGTGTAATCTATAGACCCCCCAATATAACTGAGGAGATGGATGTTCAGCTATATAAACAGATGGAGCAGGCTGCACAGGCGGGTACTGTAGTGATAATGGGAGATTTTAATTTCCGGGATATTAATTGGTGTCAATCAGCTGCTTCAAAGGCCAGCAGGATATTGTCGTGTATTAATAGAGGCATGGACTCGCGGGACAGGGATGTAATATTACCACTTTACAAAGCATTAGTGAGGCCTCATCTAGAATATGCAGTTCAGTTCTGGGCTCCAGTTCATAGAAAGGATGCCCTGGAGTTGGAAAAAATACAAAGAAGAGCAACGAAGCTAATTAGGGGCATGGAGAATTTAAGTTATGAGGAAAGATTGAAAGAATTAAACCTATTTAGCCTTGAAAAAAGACGACTAAGGGGGGACATGATTAACTTATATAAATATATTAATGGCACATACAAAAAATATGGTGAAATCCTGTTCCTTGTAAAACCCCCTCAAAAAACAAGGGGGCACTCCCTCCGTCTGGAGAAAAAAAGGTTCAAGCTGCAGAGGCGACAAGGCTTCTTTACAGTGAGAACTGTGAATCTATGGAATAGCCTACCGCTGGAGCTGGTCACAGCAGGGACAGTAGATGGCTTTAAAAAAGGGTTAGATAATTTCCTAGAACAAAAAAATATTAGCTCCTATGTGTAGAAATTTTTCCTTCCCTTTTCCCTTCCCTTGGTTGAACTTGATGCACATGTGTCTTTTTTCAGCCGTACTAACTATGTAACTATGTAACTATGTATGTATGTATGTATGTTTTCTTGTATGTATGTTGTCATGTTTGTATGTGTATATGTGCATGTATGTGTATATGTGCATGTATGTTTTCATGTATGTATGTATGTTTGCATGTATGTATGTTTGCATGTATGTTTGTATGTATGTTTGCTTATATGTATGTTTTCATGTATGTATGTTGTCATGTTTGTATGTGTATATGTGGATGTATGTTTGCATGTATGTATGTTTCCATGTATGTATGTTTTCATGTATGTATGTTTGCATGTATGTATGTTTTCTTGTATGTATGTTGTCATGTTTGTATGTGTGGATGTTTTCATGTATGTATGTTTTCATGTAGGTATGTTTGCATGTATGTATGTTTGTATGTATGTTTTCATGTATGTATGTTGTCATGTTTGTATGTGTATATGTGCATGTATGTTTGCATGTATGTATATATGCACATGTTCGTATGTATGGTTGAATGCAAGTATGTATATTTGCATGTATGTATGTTTGCATGTATGTATGTTAGCATGTATGCATGTTTGCATGTATGTTTGCTTGTATGCATGTATGTTTGCTTGTATGTATGTTTGCATGTATGTATGTTTGCATGTATGTATGTATGTTTGCATGTATGTATGTTTGCATGTATGTTTGCTTGTATGTATGTTTGCATGTATGTATGTTTGCATGTATGTATGTATGTTTGCATGTATGTATGTTTGCATGTATGTATGTTTGCATGTATGTTTGTATGTATGTATGTATGTTTGCTTGTATGTATGTTTTCATGTATGTATGTTGTCATGTTTGTATGTGTATATGTGCATGTATGTTTGCATGTATGTATGTTTTCATGTATGTATGTGTATATGTGCATGTATGTATGTTTGCTTGTATGTATGTATGTTTGTATGTATGTTTGCTTGTATGTATGTTGTTATGTTTGTATGTGTATATGTGCATGTATGTGTATGTTTGCATGTATGTATGTTTGCATGTTTGCTTGTATGTATGTTTGCTTTGTATGTATGTTTGCTTGTATGTATGTATGTATGTATGTATGTATGTTTGCTTGTATGTATGTATGTATGTATGTTTGCTTGTATGTATGTTGTCATATTTGTATGTGTGTATGTGCATGTATGTATGTTTGCATGTATGTATGTTTGCATGTATGTATGTTTTCTTGTATGTATGTTGTCATGTTTGTATGTGTATATGTGCATGTATGTGTATATGTGCATGTATGTTTGCATGTATGTATGTTTGCATGTATGTATGTTTGCTTGTATGTATGTTTGCATGTATGTATGTTTGCTTGTATGTATGTTTGCTTGTATGTATGTATGTTTGCTTGTATGTATGTATGTTTGCTTGCATGTATGTATGTTTGTATGTATGTTTTCTTGTATGTATTTTGTCATGTTTGTATGTGTATATGTGCATGTATGTGTATGTTTGCATGTATGTATGTTTGCATGTATGTATGTTTGCTTGTATGTATGTTTGCTTGTATGTATGTTTGCTTGTATGTATGTATGTATGTATGTATGTATGTATGTATGTATGTTTGCTTGTATGTATGTTGTCATATTTGTATGTGTATATGTGCATGTATGTGCATGTATGTTTGCATGTATGTATGTTTGCATGTATGTATGTTTTCATGTATGTATGTTTGCATGTATGTATGTATGTATGTATGTTTGCATGTATGTATGTTTTCTTGTATGTATGTTGTCATGTTTGTATGTGTATATGTGCATGTATGTGTATATGTGCATGTATGTTTGCATGTATGTATGTTTGCATGTATGTATGTTTGCTTGTATGTATGTATGTTTGCTTGCATGTATGTATGTTTGCTTGCATGTATGTATGTTTGCTTGCATGTATGTTTTCTTGTATGCATGTTTGCTTGTATGTATGTATGTTTGCTTGTATGTATGTTTGCTTGTATGTATGTCTATATGTGCATGTATGTTTGCATGTATGTATGTATGTTTGTTTGTATAAATGTATGTATGGCCATGTATGATACTGTCTGCTGGCGCCCTGTATCTAAGCCAACTTTGCCGCAGGCTTCTATACATGGTATAACAGTCAGTATCACACATGAAAGTGAAACTAAGCCTACGACAAGTTTTATTTCATTTATTTTTTTATATTTTTGATTTTTTAGGTTTGGTGTTTGGACTACGTCGGTTTCGAGGACTACTTAGATGACGCTTTTTTTTTTCATCAATAAAATGGTTAATGAGGGTTGTGTTGGGGGTGCTTTATTTCAATAAAATATTTTATCTATATCTTTGTGTTTTATTTTCAAGTTTTATTACTATACCTTTAGTAATGGCCGCTGTCTGAGTGACAAGGTCCATTACTAAGGGGAGGCTTAGTGTTAGCCGGTACAGAGGCTAACACTAAACACCATTATTACCCCGG
This sequence comes from Rhinoderma darwinii, assembly GCF_050947455.1. Taxonomy (NCBI): domain Eukaryota; kingdom Metazoa; phylum Chordata; class Amphibia; order Anura; family Rhinodermatidae; genus Rhinoderma; species Rhinoderma darwinii. The sequence continues at coordinate 236,585,605 of NC_134691.1, forward strand.
TACCCACCACCAGGGGTGCCAGGAAGAGCTGGGTACGATCCAGTACCCGACCATCTATTGTGATGGTCAGGCTCTGGGGCGGCCGCAGGCTGGTATTATGAGGCTGGGAAGGGCCAAAAACAGTGGACCTTCCCACCCTTGTAATGCTAGGCTGCTGCTGCTGTGTTGTATCTGGCTGGTTATAAAAATGGGGGGGACCCCACGTCATTTTTTTTAATTATTTATTTATTATTTTTATTAAAAAGACATGGGGTTCCACCCAATTTATCATAATCAGCCACAAACAACACAGTGTTATTAGCCTGGGAATGTACTAAACCAGTGGCCCCTCCCACCCGTGTAATGCCAGGCTGCTGCGGCCTTGTATATGGCTGGTTATTAAAAATGTGGGGCACCCAACGTCTATTGTTAAATTTTAAAAAAAAACGACGTGGGGGTCCCCCACATTTTTATAACCAGCCCGATACAACACAGCAGCAGCAGCAGCCTAGCATTACAAGGGTGGGAAGGTCCACTGTTTTTGGCCCTTCCCAGCCTCATAATACCAGCCTACGGCCGCCCCAGTACCCGACCATCACAACAGATGGTCGGGTACTGGATCTTACCAAGCTCTTCCCGGTGGGTACCGGGGTAATAATGGGTGGTTAGTGCTAGCCTCTGCACCGGCTAACACTAAGTACCGCCTTTATAATGGACGCTGTCAATCAGCCAACTACCATTATCTAGGCACTAATAAAGTTTGAAAAAAAAACACAAAGACAATTTTTTTTTATTGAAATAAGAAATCCCCAACAAAACCCTCGTTTACCATTTTATTAAAATTTTCAAAAAACGTAGATCTACGCAGTAGTCCAACGAATCGAAGACGTAGTCCAATTGGTACATCAAAATCTGCAACAACATAAAAAAAAGTTATCAATGTGAACAATACCGATACTTATACTCTCCTACACACACACAAACAACCACACACAAACATATACACAAACACATATAAACACACACCCATATATTACACAAACACACACATAAACACATACACACAAACATATACACAAACACACACATATACACACAAACACACACATATATACACAAACATATACTCAAACACATGTACACAAACACCCATATATACACAAACACACACATATACACAAACACACACATATACAAAAACACACAAACATATACACACAAACATATACACATACACAAACACACCCATATATACACAAACACACCCACATAAACTCCAAAAAACACACATATAAACACAAACCTATACACAAACACATGTACACAAACACACCCATATATACACAAACACACATATACACAAACACACAAATATACATATACAAAAATACAGAAACATATACACACAAACATATACACATATGCACAAACACACCCATATATACACACACACACATAAACACAAATACATACACATATACACACACACACACACACACACACAAACATATACACAAACACATGTACACAAACACACCCAAATATACACAAACACACATACACAAACACACACACACAAACATATACACAAACACACCCATATATACACAAACACACCCATATATACACAAACACACACATATATACACAAACACACATGTATACAAAAACACACACAAACATATACACACAAACCTATACACATATGCACAAACACACCCATATATACACAAACACACACACATAAACTCCAAAAAACACACATATACACACAAACCTATACACAAACACATGTACACAAACACACCCATATATACACAAACACACATATACACAAACACACATATACACAAACACACAAATATACATATACAAAAATACACACACATACACACAAACATATACACATATGCACAAACACACCCATATATACACAAACACACACACACACACACATATACACACAAACATATACACAAACACATGTACACAAACACACCCAAATATACACAAACATACATACACAAACACACACACACAAACATATACACAAACACACCCATATATACACAAACACACCCATATATACACAAACACACCCATATATACACAAACACACACACCCACATATACACACAAACATATACACAAACAGATGTACACAAACACACCCATATATACACAAACACACATATACACAAACACACAAATATACATATACAAAAATACACAAACATATACACACAAACATATACACATATGCACAAACACACCCATATATACACACACACACATAAACACAAATACATACACATATACACACACACACAAACATATACACAAACACATGTACACAAACACACCCAAATATACACAAACACACATACACAAACACACACACACAAACATATACACAAACACACCCATATATACACAAACACACCCATATATACACAAACACACACACATATATACACAAACACACATGTATACAAAAACACACACAAACATATACACACAAACCTATACACATATGCACAAACACACCCATATATACACAAACACACACACATAAACTCCAAAAAACACACATATACACACAAACCTATACACAAACACATGTACACAAACACACCCATATATACACAAACACACATATACACAAACACACAAATATACATATACAAAAGTACACACACATACACACAAACATATACACATATGCACAAACACACCCATATATACACAAACACACACACACACATATACACACAAACATATACACAAACACATGTACACAAACACACCCAAATATACACAAACATACATACACAAACACACACACACAAACATATACACAAACACACCCATATATACACAAACACACCCATATATACACAAACACACCCATATATACACAAACACACACACACACATATACACACAAACATATACACAAACAGATGTACACAAACACACCCAAATATACACAAACACACATACAAACATATACACAAACACACCCATATATACACAAACACACCCATATATACACAAACACACACACATATACACACACACATATACACACAAACATATACACAAACACATGTACACAAACACACCCAAATATAAACAAACACACATACACAAACACACACACACAAACATATACACAAACACACCCATATATACACAAACACACCGATATATACACAAACACACACATATACACACAAACATATACACATATACACACCCATATATACACAAACCCACACATATACAAAAACACACACACACACACAAACATATACACACAAAGATATACACAAACACACCAATATATATACACACACACACACACACACACAAACACACACACATATACACAAAAATATACACACATATACACATACACACAAATACACCCATATATACACTCCCACATAAACACACACACACATATACACAAACACATATACACAAACACACCCATATATACACAAACACAGACACACACACACACAAACATATACACACATACCTTTAGCGGAGCGCAGACTTCTCCTTGCGACGGGTGCCTTCCACTGCATCTTCTGCGCATGCGCCAAGAAGCGCCGAGATGCGCGTTCACGAGCAAATGACATCCTCTGCTCAGGACGCAGAGGATGTCATTACGCATGCGCGGCCACCGCTAAAGGTAAATAGTGGTGGCCGGGAACCTAGGCAACGAGCAGGATACAAAGAGGGACCAACCGCAACTTCAATCAAGAATAGCAAGAAAACGACATCGCTGGACGACGGACAGGTAATTAGAATTCATCTTATTTTTACATGGGGGAGCTTTATTGCTCCATTTATCAACTTGGGACAACCTCTTTAAGGTGTAAAGGATCTGCCAGGCACTTCTGTGTATACGCCCATGGGTAATCAGTTTGCACCTGGTTCTATTTTTCTGAGACTGACTCCATCTTCCACCACTCAGGATGGCAGGCTTAGTAGTGGGAGAGCCTATCGCAGCCTGGCCAGACGGAGTTAGTTCCGCCCTCTGTCTATTTATACCTGCCTTTCCTGTTCCTCCTTTGCTTGTGATTCTCCTCGAGTGGTTTCCTGGCCTTGCTGCAGCTCTTAGCTTTTGACCTTGCTTCATACTGACCCCGGCTTTCTGACTACTCTCCTGCTCTGCATTTGGTACCTCGTACATTCCTGGTTTGACTCGGCTCGTTCACCTCTCTTGTTGCTCACGGTGTTGCCGTGGGCAACTGCCCCATTTCCGTTTCCTTGTGTCCCCTTATCCGTTTGTCTGTCGTGCACCTACTGAGCATAGGGACCGTCGCCCAGTTGTACCCCGTCGCCTAGGGCGGGTCGTTGCAAGTAGGCAGGGACTGAGTGGTGGGTAGATTAGGGCTCACTGTCTGTTTCCCTACCCCCCTGTCATTACATAATCACTAGCCCATATACCTAGGCTACCCTGGTCCCTCACTCTATTATGGACCCCCTTGAGACCCTGGCTCAGCAAATGCAGGGTCTCTCCCTACAGGTCCAGGCCCTGGCTCAGAGGGTCAACCAGCCTGACGCTGCCATGGTTGTTCCTCTCACCTCACCTCTTGAACCCCACCTCAAGTTGCCTGACCGGTTCTCAGGGGACCGGAGGACTTTTCTCTCCTTTCGGGAGAGTTGTAAGCTCTACTTTCGCTTAAAGCCCCACTCCTGAGGTTCTGAGAGCCAGCGGGTGGGTATAATTATGTCCCGGCTCCAGGAAGGGCCCCAAGAATGGGCCTTCTCCCTGGCCCCTGACGCCCCTGAACTTTCCTCCGTTGACCGTTTATTTTCTGCTCTCGGACTCATTTATGACGAGACTGACAGTACTGCCTTTGCCGAGAGTCAGCTGGTGACCTTGCGTTAGGGTAAGAGACCTGTGGAGGAGTATTGCTCTGACTTTAGGAAGTGGTGCGTAGCTTCTCGGTGGAATGAACCTGCCTTAAGGTGCCAGTTTAGGTTGGGTCTGTCGAACGCCCTGAAAGACCTGCTAGTTAGCTATCCCTGTTCTGACTCCTTAGACCAGGTTATGGCTTTAGCGGTACGACTTGACCGACGTCTCAGGGAACGACAACTTGAACGGTTTTGTGTTTTCCCCTCTGACTCCCCCATGATGCCTCCCGAGGTCCCGTTGCTTCGCTCTTCCACGGAAGACTCGGAGATACCTATGCAACTCGGGGCCTCCGTGTCCCCCCGTCAACGTAGAGAGTTCCGCAGGAAGAATGGTCTCTGCTTCTATTGTGGGGATGACAAACATCAAGTGAACACCTGTCCTAGGCGTAAGAATAAGCAGCCGGAAAACTTCCGCGCCTAAGTGATCATCGGGGAGGTTACTTGGGCGCACAGGTATTTCCCGTAAATATGAAACGTAATAAAATCTTGCTTCCCTTTCAGGTCTCTTTTGGTGGTAGGTCTGCTACCGGCAGTGCCTTCGTGGATTCAGGGTCTTCTGCTAATATCATGTCTGTGGAATTTGCTATGTCTCTAGCTATGCCTTTGATTGATTTGCTTAAACCTGTCCCGGTAGTGGGTATCGACTCCACTCCCCTTGCTAATGGTTATTTTACTCAGCATACCCCTGTTTTTGAACTCCTTGTTGGCTCCATGCATTTGGAGCAGTGCTCTGTACTGTTGATGCAGGGATTATCGTCCGATTTGGTTTTAGGCCTTCCCTGGTTGCAGATGCATAATCCCACGTTTGACTGGAATACTGGGGAGCTTACCAAATGGGGTAATGAATGCTTGACGTCATGTTTTTCTGTTAATTCTATTTCTCCCCCTGAGGAGGTGAACACGCTACCTGAGTTTGTTCAGGACTTCGCCGATGTTTTCTCTAAGGAGGCCTCCGAAGTGTTACCTCCTCATAGAGAATACGATTGCGCTATCGATTTGGTACCAGGAGCTAAGCTCCCTAAGGGTAGAATATTTAACCTTTCTTGTCCCGAATGTGAAGCCATGAGAGAGTATATCCAGGAATGCCTGGTCAAGGGTTACATTCGCCCCTCTACTTCTCCGGTAGGTGCTGGCTTCTTCTTCGTAGGGAAGAAGGATGGTGGTCTTAGGCAATGCATTGACTACCGTAACTTGAATAAGGTCACTGTAAGGAACCAGTATCCCCTTCCTTTGATTCCTGATCTCTTTAATCAAGTCCAGGGGGCCCAATGGTTCTCTAAGTTTGATCTACGGGGGGCATATAACCTTATCCGCATCAAAGAGGGGGATGAGTGGAAGACTGCGTTTAACACGCCCGAAGGTCATTTCGAATACCTCGTCATGCCCTTTGGGTTGTGTAATGCCCCCGCGGTCTTCCAGAATTTCATAAATTAGATTTTAAGATATTACCTGGGGGTATTTCTTGTAGTGTACCTTGATGACATACTTGTGTTTTCCAAGGACTGGTCCTCCCACATTGAGCATGTCAGGAAGGTGCTCCATGTCCTTCGGGAAAACAAACTGTTTGCTAAGACCGAAAAATGTGTGTTTGGGGTGCAAGAGATACCATTTTTGGGTCAAATCCTCACTCCTCATGAATTCCGCATGGACCCCTCCAAGGTCCAGGCTGTGGCGGAATGGGTCCAACCTGCCTCCCTGAAGGCGTTACAGTGTTTCTTGGGGTTCGCTAATTATTACAGGAGATTTATTGCTAACTTCTCGTCATCGCTAAGCCTCTTACAGACCTCGCTCGCAAAGGTGCTGATCTCCTCCACTGGCCTCCTGAGGCTGTCCAGGCTTTTGAGGTCCTTAAGAAGTGCTTTATCTCGGCCCCGGTGCTGGTCCAGCCCAACCAAATGGAGCCATTTATCGTGGAGGTTGACGCATCCGAGGTGGGAGTGGGGGCTGTCTTGTCCCAGGGTACCAGGTCCCTCACCCATCTCCGTCCCTGTGCCTACTTCTCCAGGAAGTTTTCGCCCACTGAGAGTAACTATGATATTGGCAACCGCGAACTCTTAGCCATTAAATGGGCATTTGAAGAGTGGCGCCACTTCCTGGAGGGGGCTAGGCACCAGGTAACGGTCCTTACCGACCACAAGAATCTAGTTTTTCTAGAATCTGCCCGGAGGCTAAACCCAAGACTAGCTCGATGGGCACTATTTTTTACCAGATTCAACTTTTTGGTTACCTATAGGGCTGGGTCTAAAAATATTAAGGCCAATGCACTGTCGCGTAGCTTCATGGCCAGCCCTCGTTCAGAGGAAAATCCTGCTTGTATTTTGCCTCCTGGTATAGTCGTTTCTTCTATTGATTCTGATTTAGTCTCTGAAATTGCGGCTGATCAAGGTTCAGCTCCCGGGAACCTTCCTGAGAACAAGCTGTTTGTTCCCCTGCAACTCCGGCTAAGGGTACTTAGGGAAAATCATGACTCCGCACTATCTGGTCATCCAGGCATCCTGGGTACCAAACACCTCATTGCCAGAAACTATTGGTGGCCTGGGTTGCCTAAAGACGTTAAGGCCTACGTCGCCGCTTGTGAGGTTTGTGTCATGTCCAAGACTCCCAGGTCCCGACCAGCGGGCTTACTACGTTCTTTGCCCATTCCCCAGAGACCTTGGACCCATATCTCCATGGATTTTATCACCGATTTGCCTCCATCTCAAGGCAAGTCGGTGGTGTGGGTGGTAGTAGACCGCTTCAGTAAGATGTGCCACTTTGTGCCCCTCAAGAAACTACCCAATGCTAAGACGTTAGCTACCTTGTTTGTCAAACACATCCTGCGTCTCCATGGGGTCCCTGTCAATATTGTTTCGGACAGAGGGGTACAATTTGTTTCATTGTTTTGGAGAGCCTTCTGTAGGAAGTTGGAGATTGATCTGTCCTTCTCCTCTGCCTTCCATCCTGAAACTAATGGCCAAACTGAGAGGACTAATCAGTCTCTAGAACAATATTTAATGTGTTTTATCTCTGACTGTCAATATGATTGGGTCTCATTCATTCCCCTCGCCGAATTTTCCCTTAATAACGGGGTCAGTAACTCGTCAGGGGTCTCCCCCTTTTTCTGTAATTTTGGGTTTAATCCACGGTTACATAGTTACATAGTTACATAGTTAGTACGGCTGAAAAAAGACACATGTCCATCAAGTTCAACCAAGGGAAGGGAAAAGGGAAGGAAAAATTTCTACACATAGGAGCTAATATTTTTTTGTTCTAGGAAATTATCTAACCCTTTTTTAAAGCCATCTACTGTCCCTGCTGTGACCAGCTCCTGCGGTAGGCTATTCCATAGATTCACAGTTCTCACTGTAAAGAAGCCTTGTCGCCTCTGCAGCTTGAACCTTTTTTTCTCCAGACGGAGGGAGTGCCCCCTTGTTTTTTGAGGGGGTTTTACAAGGAACAGGATTTCACTATATTTTTTGTATGTGCCATTAATATATTTATATAAGTTAATCATGTCCCCCCTTAGTCGTCTTTTTTCAAGGCTAAATAGGTTTAATTCTTTCAATCTTTCCTCATAACTTAAATTCTCCATGCCCCTTATTAGCTTCGTTGCTCTTCTTTGTATTTTTTCCAACTCCAGGGCATCCTTTCTATGAACTGGAGCCCAGAACTGAACTGCATATTCTAGATGAGGCCTCACTAATGCTTTGTAAAGTGGTAATATTACATCCCTGTCCCGCGAGTCCATGCCTCTTTTAATACACGACAGTATCCTGCTGGCCTTTGAAGCAGCTGATTGACACTGCATGCTGTTATTGAGTTTATGATTTACAAGTACACCCAGATTCTTCTCAACAAGTGAATCCGCCAGTGTAGCTCCCCCTAGGACATATGATGCATGCAGGTTGTTGGTACCCAGATGCATAACTTTACATTTATCTACATTAAACTTCATCTGCCAAGTGGACGCCCAATCACTTAGTTTGTTTAAATCTGCTTGCAATTCAAGAACATCTTCCATAGTCTGAACTATATTACATAGCTTGGTGTCATCTGCAAAAATAGAAATAGTGCTATTAATCCCATCCTCTATATCATTAATAAATAAGTTTAATAATAGTGGTCCCAGCACTGAACCCTGGGGTACACCACTTATAACCGGTGACCATTCAGAGAAGGAATCATTGACCACAACTCTCTGGATACGGTCCTTGAGCCAATTCTCAATCCAATTACAAACTATATTTTCTAAACCTATAGTCCTTAATTTACCCATTAGGCGTCTATGGGGGACAGTGTCAAATGCCTTTGCAAAGTCCAAAAACACTAAATCCACAGCGGCCTCTCTGTCTAGGCTTCTGCTCACCTCTTCATAAAAACAGATTAGGTTAGTTTGACAACTTCTGTCCTTAGTAAAACCGTGCTGGCTGTCACTTATAATGCTATTTATTGTCACATAATCCTGTATATAGTCCCTCAATAGCCCCTCAAACATTTTCCCCACGATGGATGTTAAGCTTACTGGTCTATAATTACCTGGGGAAGACCTAGAGCCCTTTTTGAAAATAGGCACCACATTTGCGCTGCGCCAGTCCCTTGGCACTATACCAGTCACTAGAGATTCTCTGAATATTATGAAAAGGGGGACAGAAATAACTGAACTAAGCTCTTTAAGAATTCTAGGGTGTAACCCATCTGGTCCCGGGGCCTTGTGCACATTTATTTTATTTAATTTAGCTTGGACCATCTCTACATTCATCCAATTCAGTATATCAACTGATATATTAACAGCACTGGCACCGGCTACATCAGCTGCTCTTTCTTCAGTTGTATATACAGAGCTAAAGAACCCATTTAGTAACTCTGCCTTCTCTTGATCCCCTGTGATCAACTCCCCATTACCATTATCTAGGGGTCCTACATGTTCAGACCTTGGCTTTTTAGCATTTATATACTTGAAGAATTTTTTGGGATTTGTTTTACTATCCTTGGCCACCTGCCTTTCATTTTGTATTTTTGCTAATTTTATTACATTTTTACAGATTTTATTAAGCTCCTCCATTTCACCTGGTAGTTCCAACAATCCCGAGGTAGAGGTCGTTCATCGGGAACTGTGCACAGTCTGGGCCCAGGTTCAGAAGAACCTAGAGGCATCCCAGAGTATACAAAAAACTCAGGCTGATAGAAGGCGTTCTGCTAACCCCTTGTTTATGGTCGGGGATCTGGTGTGGTTATCATCTAAGAACTTGCGCCTTAAGGTCCCGTCCAAGAAGTTTGCTCCCCGGTTTATAGGGCCGTATAAGGTCATCGAAGTCCTCAATCCTGTCTCCTTCCGACGGAAGTTGCCCCCATCTTTTCGTATACACGACGTGTTTCATGCCTCCCTCCTTAAACGCTGCTCCCCGTCCTGGGCTCCCTCGAGGAAACCTCCTGTTCCCGTTCTCACCCCTGAGGGGGTGGAATTCGAGGTGGCCAAGATTGTGGACAGCAAGATGGTCCAAGGCTCCCTACAGTACCTGGTCCATTGGAGAGGATACGGGCCTGAGGAGAGGACTTGGGTACCAGCCCGGGATGTTCACGCTGGGGTATTGGTCAGGAAGTTCCACCTTCGTTTCCCCAATAAACCAGGTCCACTTAGAAAGGGTCCGGTGGCCCCTCATAAAAGGGGGGGTACTGTAAAGGATCTGCCAGGCACTTCTGTGTATACGCCCATGGGTAATCAGTCTGCACCTGGTTCTATGTCTCTGAGACTGACTCCATCTTCCACCACTCAGGATGGCAGGCTTAGGAGTGGGAGAGCCTATCGCAGCCTGGCCAGATGGAGTTAGTTCCGCCCTCTGTCTATTTATACCTGCCTTTCCTGTTCCTCCTTTGCTTGTGATTCTTCTCGTGTGGTTTCCTGGCCTTGCTGCAGCTCCTAGCTTTTGACCTTGCTTCATACTGACCCCGGCTTTCTGACTACTCTCCTGCTCTGCGTTTGGTACCTCGTACATTCCTGGTTTGACTCGGCTCGTTCACCTCTCTTGTTGCTCACGGTGTTGCCGTGGGCAACTGCCCCATTTCCCTTTGCTTGTGTCCCCTTATCCGTTTGTCTGTCGTGCACCTACTGAGCGTAGGGACTGTCGCCCAGTTGTACCCCGTCGCCTAGGGCGGGTCGTTGCAAGTAGGCAGGGACTGAGTGGTGGGTAGATTAGGGCTCACTGTCTGTTTCCCTACCCCCCTGTCATTACATAAGGGGTGTAGCTTCCAAAATGGAGTCACTCCTGAGGTTTCTTTTATTACTTCACGTCAGAGCCTTTGCAATTGTGAACCAATACTTTGTAAGTCGCCAAATTAGACCTCAATTTCGCATGGTACTCTTTCACTACTGAGCCCTGTCGAATGTCCAGGCAAAAGATTAGTGCCCAATTTAGGGTGATTCTAAAACCGGGAAACACAGCATAATAATTAGAGAGCTGTCTTGTTATGGTGACACAAGCAGGGCACCACATATTGGCATATCTATGGAAAAAATACTATTTTCACTCTGCAACATCGAGTGCACACCAATTTCTGCAAACCACCTGTGGGGTTAACATGCTCACTACACCCCTAGGTGAATACCTTGAGGGGTGTAGTTTCCCAAATTGGGTAACTTTTTGGGGATTTCTACAATTTTGGCACCGCAAGAGCCCTTTAAACCTGACATGGTGCCTAAAATATATTCTAATAAAAAGGAGGCCCAAAATCCTCTAGGGCTCCTTTGCTTCTGAGGCCTGTACTTCAGTCCAGTAGTACACTAGGGCCACATGTGAAATATTTCCTAAAACTACAGAATCTGGGCAATAAATATTGAGTTGCGTTTCTCTGGTAAAACTTTGTGCAACAAAAAAAAATGAAATTTGTAAATTTCACCTCTACTTTGGTTTAATTCCTGTGAAACGTTTAAAGGGTTAAGAAACTTTCTAAATGTTGTTTTGAATACTTTGAGGGGTGAAGTTTTTAAACTGGGGTGACTTAATGGGGGTTTCTAATATATAAGGCCCTAAAAGCCCTAAAAGCCACTTTACAACTTAACTGGTGAATTTTTCTTGAAAATGTGATAAATTGCTGCTAAAGTTCTAAGCCTTGTAACGTCCTAGAAAAATAAAAGGATGTTCAAAAAACTATGCCAATCTAAAGTAGATATATGGGGGATGTTAATTAGCAACAATTTTGTGTAGTATAACTGCCTGTCTTACAAGCGGAAACATTAATATTTAGAAAAATGCAAATTTTTGCAATTTTTCACTACATTTTGGTGTTTTTCACAATTAAATACTAAATGTACCAAGCATATTTTAACAGTAACATGAAGTCCAATGTGTCCCGAGAAAACAATCTCAGAATCGCTTGGATAGGTAAAAACATTCCCAAGTTATTGCCACGTAAAGTGAAATATGTCAGATTTGAAAAATGAGGCTCTGTCAGGAAGGTCAAAAGTAGCCAAAGCGGGAAGGGGTTAAAATAAATTTTGAATAGGTCTAATTTATATATACAGATTCTGCTATTGAATACTATAGCAGAGCAGGGAGGTATCTCCCTGCTCTACTATCTACTAGCGCCACTGTAGCTCCATGAAAGAGTGGAATCCCCATGTGGCCAGGGATTCCACTCCTGGACGGAGCGCTTGACGTCTCTGTCCATATATCGACAGTGAAATCAGGGGTAACTCCTGAAGCGGAATCCCCGTTGCCGACACTGTGACCGGGGATTCCACTCCAGGAGAAGCCCTTGACGTCACTGTCCATAAATGGCTGAAATGGCTGTCCGTGATGGCTGTCACTTGTAATACTATTTATTGTCACATACTAATGTATATAGTGCCTCAATAGCCCCTCAAACATTTTTCCCATGTTATAGATGTTAAGAGAACTGGTCTATAATTACCCGGGGAAGACCTAGAGCTCTTTTTGAAGATAGGCACCACATTTGCCCTGCGCCAGTCCCTTGGCACTATACCAGTCACAAGAGAATCTCTAAATATTATGAAGAGGGGGGACAGAAATAACTGAACTAAGTTCTTTAAGAACTCTAGGGTGTAACCCATCTGGTCCCAGAACCTTCTGCACATTTTTTTTATTTAACTTAACTTGGACCATATCTACATTCAGCCAATTCAGTATATCAACTGATATATTAACAGCACTGGCACCAGCTACATCAGCTAATCTTTCTTTTGTTGTATATACCCATTTAGTAACCCTGCCTTCTCTTGATCCCCTGTGACTAACTCCCCATTACCACTATTTAGGGGTCCCACATGTTCAGACCTTGGCTTTTTTTTATTTACATACTTGAAGAATTTTTTGGGAATTGTTTTATTATCCTTGGCCACCTGCTTTTCATTTTGTATTTTTGCTGATTTTATTACCTTTTTACAGATTTTATTACGCTCTTTATAATTTGCAAAGGCTACAGCTGTACCCTCAGATTTGTATTTTTCAAATGCCCTTTTTTTGTCATATATTGTCCTTTTTACAGAAGGTGTAAGCCATGTCGGGTTTAATTTTAGTCGTTTATACTTGTTACCTATAGGAATACATTTTGCACTATAACTACCCAAAGTAGATTTGAAAATCTCCCATTTATCATTTGTACCATTATTTGACATGAGTTCTTCCCAGTCTATATCCTGAATTGCAGCCCTGATTCTGGGGAAATTGGCCTTATTAAAATGAAGTGTTTTTGCCCTCCCAGCCTGTGTTTGTTTTTTACAGTATAGGTAAAATGTAACTATATTGTGATCACTGTTACCGAGTTTTTCACGAAGATTGACATTCCCAACAAGCTCTGCATTATTAGAAATGACCAGATCCAACAGAGGTTCACCTCTAGTCGGGTCTTCCACAAACTGGCCCATAACATTTTCCTGCAACATGGCATTATAAATAGGAAAGCTGGGTGACATGGCATTACATATAGGAAGCTGGGTGACATTGCATTATAAATAGGAAAGCTGGGTGACATGGCATTACATATAGGAAAGCTGGCTAACATGGCAATATAAATAGGAAAGTTTAGTGATTTGGCATTACATATAGGAAAACTGGGTGACATGGCATTATATATAGGAAAGCTAGATGACAGTGCATTATAAAATCGGAATGCTGGGTGACATGGCATTACATATAGGAAGTTGGGTGACATCGCATTATAAATAGGAAAGCTAGGTGACATGGTATTACATATAGGGAAGTGACGGTCTCAGGAATTCCGAGTAAATGATTGGGCCGCAGTCTCGTTTCTCGAGATCTTCCACGCTCTCCCAGAACCTCCTGTTTCCTTCGTGACCTCCTGCAGTTGAAATTTAAATGGTGTAAGTCTTTTATATAGTTTTTAAGTGATTGTATATTATTCTTTAAAGAGGCTCTGTCACCAGATTTTGCAACCCCTATCTGCTATTGCAGCAGATAGGCGCTGCAATGTAGATTACAGTAACGTTTTTATTTTTAAAAAACGAGCATTTTTGGCCAAGTTATGACCATTTTTGTATTTATGCAAATGAGGCTTTCAAAAGTACAACTGGGCGTGTTGAAAAGTAAAAGTACAACTGGGCGTGTATTATGTGCGTACATCGGGGCGTTTTTACTTCTTTTACTAGCTGGGCGTTCTGACGTCTGACGTCTGACGTCACTCACAGGTCCTGCATGATGTCGGACGAGCGAGGACACATCGGCACCAGAGGCTCCAGTTGATTCTGCAGCAGCATCAGCGTTTGCAGGCTTACCTGCAAACGCCGATGCTGCTGCAGAATCATCTGTAGCCTCTGGTGCCGATGTGTCCTCGCTCGTCTGACACGATGCAGGACCTGGGGAAGTGACGTCACAGCATGATCTGCCAGAAGCTGGGCGTTCTGAAGAGAAGTGGATGATACTTCTCGTCAGAACGCCCAGCTAGTAAAAGAAGTAAAAACGCCCCGATGTACGCACATAATACACGCCCAGTTGTACTTTTACTTTCAACACGCCCAGTTGTACTTTTGCAAGCCTCATTTGCATAAATACAAAAATGGTCATAACTTGGCCAAAAATGCTCGTTTTTTAAAAATAAAAACGTTACTGTAATCTACATTGCAGCGCCTATCTGCTGCAATAGCAGATAGGGGTTGCAAAATCTGGTGACAGAGCCTCTTTAAATCATCCATGCGCTTGCAATGCTGCATAAACTGTTGTTGCATTTTTAACTGTATAAGAGCAAAAAGAAGTGTACGGTCATAAGTGACCTGCTAGTTTATAGATAAATCATCAAAGACTGCATTTGATGCATACATGTATATGAATCTACAAAAACTAACAGATGCTACATAGCCATATCCATATGTATCTAAATTGGAAACTTTATTGAACTACAAATATAAAACATAATTAAAAACTGAAGGAAACTCCAAAATGGAACAAAGAGACACATTTTAAACAATGATATACTAGTCTGAATACAATGATCGCTGTACAGTGTATCCAAACGCATGTCCTGATCAGTAACACATACTGTATTAGGTGAATAATGTGTGATAGAACCAGTGCATAAACCCCAATGTTATTATTAATTAATAATAATGTCCCGGATCAATTAATACCGGATCAGAAAGATAACATAAGAAGATAAATACAAAAGAGATACATAAAGGCTAAATGCCAAAGTGTCTAAATAAATATTACTGACTCACGGTAAAATGGGACTCCTGTGAGCTGTGTCCACCACCACACACGTTTCGGTGCGAAAGTGCCTTCTTCCGGAGGTGTCAGAAGTCATTGTATGTAGACTAGCATATCATTGTGTCACGGCTATCGGGAATGTGGACCCACTAGGCTACTCCGCCGTAGCGGAGTAGCAGCTGGCCAAAGTATACTCAATAACAGTCTCTAGGACAAGAGTACCTGACTAGATGATTGGCAGACACTTGGCATTGCTGACACGTGGCAAAAGCAGACACAAGGAGTAGCAGACACTTGGCAATGATGACGCTTGGCGTGGCAGATGACACGTGACACAGAGGATGAACTCGATTCCAATAACAATTACTGGATACGCAATACGGGAACACAGGTTACAACTAAGGGACCATTTGCAATAATGAACATGGGTAGACACAACAACGCTCAGGAAAGGAGGAAGAGGGCAGAGTGATTTTTATAGTCCAGGGTGAGCTGGGGTTTGGGTAGGGAACAATTTACTGGTGCGCGTGCTGGCCCTTTAAGGCCGGGGACGAGCGCAAGCTCGGAAGCAGCGCAGTTAAAGAAACAGAGCAGCATGCGAACTACGCTGAATCTTTTCTGTGAGATTTCCAGCAAAGACTGTAGACTGTCATTTAAAACGAGATTACGCTTGC
This sequence comes from Rhinoderma darwinii, assembly GCF_050947455.1. Classification (NCBI taxonomy): domain Eukaryota; kingdom Metazoa; phylum Chordata; class Amphibia; order Anura; family Rhinodermatidae; genus Rhinoderma; species Rhinoderma darwinii. Next base: position 236,601,848 of record NC_134691.1, read on the forward strand.
CTTGCTGCAAATCTCACAGAAAATATTCAGAAGTGTCAGGATTCTGAATACACATCACGTCCTGGCTGGAGGTAATGTATATTCATAGTCAGGACACTGCAGTAATGTTATAGTGTGTTTATGTGGCTGCACATAGCGATATAGCTATATCGCTAGTGCAGTGTAAATGAATGGAGAGAAGTGTATGACGCTGATTGGTCACTGATTGGTCAGCGTCATACACTCCTCTGTACAACGCCTACTTGGTCTAAAGTAAAAACACGCCCACTTGGGCATTAAGAAACTAATTAGCATAAAGCTAAAAATCGCTCATAAAGTGGTAAAAATAGATAGTTTTTCTAAATAAAAAGCACTGCTGTCACCTACATTACAGCGCCCATCTCCTTATGTAGGAGATAGGGCACTTATAATGTGGTGTCAGAGTCTCTTTAATGCTGTTTCATACTTGTACAGCAGCGTACATTAAGTCTCTTTTTGCTGGTCCGTAAATGTATGGTGAGGTGTAGAAAGGGTTTATAGTGGGTCCCTACGCTTAACCTGGGTGCAGGACCTCATGGTAACCACCGTTGTTGCTGTGCAGCACCTTCTTGTGGAATATCCCGGAAGCCCAACAGCACCCTACCTGCCAGGTCAATAGAAACCCTTTTATGCAATATTTGTTTTTTTGGGGGGGATAAGAAGAATGTGTGTAAACCTAAAACTTAATTACAATGTGATAGCAAAGCTATTAACGGTATTGTAGTGTATACAAGAAGGAAGAGTTCCAAAACTTTTACTTTAAAGTCAATATTACAACTCGTCAATCAATTAGCTTGTAATTCAAACAAACACTACTTAACTGTTTTTGTACGGGTTGCATCTAAAATAGTCATCTTTTCTTCACAGAAGATAATCATTTTGTTAATCACCTGTGAAATTGGTTTCTGAAAGTTCTTCATCACTGAGCTTTTCCTGGCTCAAAATTACAAGAAATGAATTTATACAATTCATGCATGTTTTTCCTAACCAACATCTGAACCTCAAGGTTAACACGAGGACAACATTTTTACATAAAGTTGAAAAACGAAGGGATTTGCTGTTTAGAATTTGTTACATGAATTTAAATGTGCGAAGGGCCGTATTTGCAACTGGGCACGCGAGGGTGCTTGCGTAGGACCACAGAATTGAGTGGGCAGCACTATTAGCAGTGCATTTTTTTATTATATTAATTTTACAAAAAGCAACTGATACAGACAGTATTTAGACAATTGATTAAAAGTCCATTGGGGCAGAAGGGTGGCTTGCCTAGAAAGAGAAGGCTGATGTGCAGAGATATATAGTTCAAGTTCTTTTTGCAGTTATCATGATGCTCATGAGCCATACTTGGAGGGTGCAGGCTTTATATATTACAGCCAATCAGTGTCTGTATATTTTTGACATTTAATGCTGTGTGTATGCCTGCATGTAGTGAATTTGTGCATAAATGTAGTGAGCGTGCATATATGTGCGTGACTGTATTTTTATCATTTTGTAATTTTTTTTTTCATTACCTTTAAAACTGGGCTAGTTATTGTGATCTACATCATTGTGATTGCTACCTCAATAACTTTACTTGGTGTTGTTCTCCCAGGGGTGAACCTAGCCCCTTTGCTGCCTGAGGCGAACTATAGAAAGGCGCCCCCCCCCCCCCCCCAAATCTATTCAAGTAACCACTGCCGGACGTTCTGACTTTCTGCTTAGTCCAGCGGCCCAGCGCGGATGGCATGATGCAGTGACGTAATCATGCTAGGCCGCCGATGTCAATAGCGTGCTCTTGGACTGTTGTAGACCGCAGGCCTAAACCAGGCTGTGGTCTACGAGAGAAAACGGTGGGGCAGGGAGTCAACGGCCCAGGGTTGGCTGGCACATTTTAGCCTGGAGGCAAGCACACAGCACTTTCCCAAGAGTAGCGGCCCATTTTGGGGGCATTGTGCAATTGCTGAGTTTGTCCTCCCTAACACCACCGCTATAAACTGCTACATGTCAATGGAAAAATCTTCCACCGGAGGAAAAAATGCTTCCCAATGGTGGAGTAAAAGAAAGCTTCACCTGAGCCTGGGACCTGGTACTCTGCCATGTGGAAAAAATGATCCCTCTGGCGAAAGACTTTTCAGTTGACAGGTAGCAGAGTCTGAAGGGGAATTATTATTTTTTTTACCTCTAGATTCTAGTGCATTGCAGGGGAGAAGGAAAGTGTATATTTTTTTATTTTTCATACTTTTCCCGGTTGGTTCCAATGGACCGTTTGGACTACGCCGTAGATTTATTTGACTACTTTGATGATCTACGTTTTTTTGTTTTTTTAAAATAAAATGGTGAAAGCGGGTTGTGTGAGGGAGTTTTTATTTAAATTAAAAAATGTTTCTTATGTCCATGTGTTTTTTTAATACATTATTACCGCCAGTGTAATGGCCGCTATCTGATTGACAGCATCCATTACTAAGGCTGAGGCTTACTGTTAACCAGTAAAAAGGCTAGCACCAACCTCCCATTATGACCCCAGTACCCAACGCCGCCAGGGGTACCGGGAAGAGCCGGGTACAATCCAATACCTGAACATATGAAGCGACGGCCGGGCACCGTCATCCCTTCAGATGGTCGGGTCTTGGATCGTACCTGGCTCCTCCTGGTACCCCTGGCGGCGTTGGGTACTGGGGTCATAATGCGAGGTTGGTGCTAGCCTTTTTACTGGTTAACACTAAGCCCCAGCCTTAGTAATGGATGCTGTCAGACAGCGGCTATTACGAAGACGGTAATAAAGTATAAAAAAAAGACATATTTTTTTAATTGAAATAAATACTCCCTCACATAATCCTCTAACCATTTTATTAAAAAAAATGTAGATCATCAAAGTAATCCAACGAATCCACGACGTTGTCCAAATGGTCCAGCGAAACCTGCAAAACAAAACAACCAGTATGAAAAAAAAAATACTTCTACTCACCTACTGCAGTCTTCTTTTGATCATTGGGGGTCTGAGCACTTAGCACTCCCGATCGCTAAAACGAAACAGCAAAAGTGCTCAGGTGAGTGTTGTGCCGCTTCGTTTCTTATTGGCGTGTGGGTGTGTGTGTGTGTGTGTGTGTGTGTATGTATGTATATATATATATATGTATATATATATATATATATATATATATATATATATATTGCGCACACACATACACACATATACATACATACATACATACATACATACGTTACACACACACTATGGCCTCATGCGCACGACCGCACTGGTTAGTTGTGCATTGGTGTATCATTAGGATTCACAACAATTCACCATTACTGGCAAATCCGGACCGTAAAATTACTTGTCTTGAGTTTTTGCGGTCCGGATTTGCAGCCCCAAATGGATCAGTGTAAACCACGGTCGTGTGCATAGGGCCATAGAAATGAATGGATCCGCAATTTATCCGCAAATGTGCGGATAAATTACAGCTGAGAAAAAACGGTCATGTGCATGAGGCCATACTGTACGTCCATACATACATACACACTCTGATACATACACAAATATATATATATATATACACACACACACACACTAAACTACGCAAATATACACATACAGTACGTACATTACATACTCGTGTGTGTATATATATATATATGTATATGTATATATATATATATATATATATATTGTGAGACAGTGACAGGTAAAGTCATTGAGGGAAGGTACATTTCCCCTAGAATCCTGTAATATGTATCCTAGGCTCCAGGGAATGAGTAGTTCTTGCAATAGAAAGCTCTAGCAGTTGATTCTGCAGCAGCATCAGCGTTTGCAGGTAAGTAGCTACATCGACTTACCTGCAAACGCCGATGCTGCTGCAGAATCAACTGAAGCCTCTGGTGCCGGTGTCCTCGCTCGTCTGACAAGATGCAGGACCTGTGAGTGACGACACAGCGTGATCTCTCGAGAACACGGCTGTGTCTGCACTGCCAGAAGCTGGGCGTTCTGAAGAGAAGTGGATGATACTTCTCATCAGAGCGCCCAGCTAGTAAAAGTATTAAAAATGCCCCGATGTACGCACATAATACACGCCCACTTGGACTTTTACTTTTAAACACACCCACTTGGACTTTTGCAAGCCTCATTTGCATAACTACAAAAATGGTCATAACTTGACCAAAAATGCTCGTTTTTTAAAAATAAAAACGTTACTGTAATCTACATTGCAGCGCCTATCTGCTGCAATAGCAGATAGGGGTTGCAAAATCTGGTGACAGAGCCTCTTTAACCCCTTCCCGCTCCTTGACGTACTATTACGTCATGGCAGCTGTATCGTTCGCGCTCCATGCCGTAATAGTACGTCTCGGGAGTAACGGCCGTTTCGGCCGTCCTCCCGACACATACAGGAGCTGTGACGCTGCTGTCTTGTTCAGCAGCTGTCACAGCTCCTACAGCGGGGACCGATCGCTGTGTCCCCGCTGATTAACCCCTTAAAAGCCGCGTTCAATAGAGATTGCGGCTTTTTAGGGGTTAAGCTGCCATCGCCGGCCTGCTACGCGATAGCGGCCGGCGATGGTGACTATAGCAACCGGACACCAAACAATGGCGTCCGGCTATGCCATAGACGGAAGCCTAGTGGGTCCTGACAAGGTCAGGACCCACTATGCTTGCTGTCAGTGAGTAGCTGACAGTTCTAATACACTGCACTACGCATGTAGTGCAGTGTATTAGAATAGCGATCAGGGCCTCCTGCCCTCATGTCCCCTAGTGGGACAAAGTAATAAAGTTAAAAAAAAGTTAAAAAAAGATGTGTAAAAATAAGAAAATAAAAGATTTAAGAGTATTAAAAGTAAAAATCCCCCCTTTTCCCTTATCAGTCCTTTATTATTAATAAAAATATATAAACAAACAAATAAACTATACATAATTGGTATCGCCGCGTCCGTAACGGCCTGAACTACAAAATTATTTCATTATTTATCCCGCACGGTGAACGCCGTAAAATAAAATAATAATAAACCGAACCACAATCACAATTCTTTGGTCACTTCACCTCCCAAAAAATGGAATAAAAAGAGATCAAAAAGTCGCATGTACCTAAAAATGGTACTGATCGAAACTACAATTCGTTACGCAAAAAATAAGTCCTCGCACGGCTTTATTGATTGAAAAATAAAAATGTTATGGCTCTTAGAATAAGGCAACACAAAAAGTAAATGATTGTTTACAAAACTTATTTTATTGTGCAAACGCCATAAGACATAAAAAAAAACTATAAACATCTGGTATCGCCGTAATCGTATCGCCCCGCAGAATAAAGTGAATATGTCATTTATAGCGCACGGTGAACGCTGTAAAAAAAAACGAAAAAAAAAACAATCGTACAATTGCTGTTTTTTAGTCACCACGCCACCTAAAAATAGAATAAAAACTGATCAAAAAGCTGCATGCACCCCAAGAAAACTACAATGGATTCCTCAAGGGGTCTAGTTTCCAAATTGGGGTCACTTTTGGGGGGTTCCCAATGTTTTGGCACCACAAGACCTCTTCAAACCGGACATGGTGCCTAATAAAAAAGAGGCTTCAAAATCCACTAGGTGCTCCTTTTGCTTCGGAGGCCGGCGCTTCAGTCCATTACTGCACTAGGGCCACATGTGGGATATTTCTCAAAACTGCAGAATCTGGGCAATACGTATTAAGTTGCGTTTCACTGATAAATCCTTTTGTGTTATAAAAAAAATGGTATAAAGAGGATTTTCTGACAAAAAAATAATTTAAATTTCACCTCTACTTTGCTCTAAATTTTTGTGAAACACCTAAAGGGTTCATAAACTTTCTAAATGCTGTTGTGAATACTTTGAGGGGTCTAGTTAAAATGGTGTATTTGATAGGGGTTTCTAATATATGGGCCCCTCAAAGCAACTTCAGAACTGAACTGGAACCTAAAAAAATAAATAAATGAGGCAATACTTTGCTTCTTACATTATACTGATAATGAGCCGTGCCCACCCCGAGATGACCCCAGTTTTGACCGTTTGTATAAACGAAGACCCCTATTAGACCGTTTCAGTGCCCGGTTTTCCCAAGCATACACCCCCGAGAAGTGTATTTCTATTGATGAGTCCCTGGTACAATTTAAAGGGAGGGTTCAATTCCGCCAGTACCTGCCGGGTAAGAGGGCAAGGTATGGCGTGAAGATGTATAAGCTGTGAGAGTGCATCAGGGTATACCTACAGGTTTAGGATATATGAAGGAAAGGCCACCCCCAAACCAGACTGCATCCTGGACTACAATAGGTACATGGGAGGGATGGACTTGTAAGATCAAGCCCTGAAGCCCTACACCGCCATGCGGTGTGGTATAAGAAGCTGGCCGGGCACATCATACAGATGGCATTGTACAATGCGTACATGCTACGTCGATGTGCAGGCCAGACGGGAACTTTCCTGGAATTTCAAGAGGTGATTATCAAGAACCTAATCTTTAGGGGAGGCACCCAGTACTTCTGGAAGCGAGCCCACACGCATCGTACCAGGGCAACACTTTCCAGGAGAAGTTCCCCAAACTGGCAAGAAGGGAAAAAGTCAAAAGAGGTGCAAAGTCTGCTATAAGAGGGCGATAATGGATGACACAATATATCAATGTGACACGTGTCCCGAATAACCAGAGCTCTGTATGAAAGTGTTTTAAAATTTATCATACATCCCTTGGTTTATAATTTACCCCAATTTTACTTACCCTGATGCACTCCACACAGCTTATCCCCCCTCGTCTTTCCCCTCTGGGCCCTGCTGTGTGTCCAGGCAGCTGATAACAGCCACATGTAGGATATTGCCATACCCGGGAGAACCCACATTACAGTTTATGGGGTGTACTCCAGCTGATAACAGCCACATGTAGGGTATTGCCATACCCGGGAGAACCCACATTACAGTTTATGGGGTGTACTCCAAAGAACACACAGCGCTCCTTTCCGTCTGGAGAAAAAAAGGTTCAAGCTGCAGAGGCGACAAGGCTTCTTTACAGTGAGAACTGTGAATCTATGGAATAGCCTACCGCAGGAGCTGGTCACAGCAGGGACAGTAGATGGCTTTAAAAAAGGGTTAGATAATTTCCTAGAACAAAAAAATATTAGCTCCTATGTGTAGAAATTTTTCCTTCCCTTTTCCCTTCCCTTGGTTGAACTTGATGGACATGTGTCTTTTTTCAGCCGTGCTAACTATGTAACTATGTAACAGGTCTCCGGTCAAAATGCTCACTACACCTCTAGATGAATGCCTTAAGGGTGTAGTTTTTAAAACGGGGTCACTTCTTGCGGGTTTCAACTGTACTGGTACCTCAGGGGCTTCTGCATACATGACTTCGCACTAGAAAATCCCCAGTAGGCCAAATGGTGGTCCTTTCCTTCTGAGCCTTCCCATGGGCCCAAACGGCAGTTTATCACCACAAATGGGGTATTGCCACACTAAGGACAAATTGGGCAAAAAAATGGGGTATTTTGTTCCCTGTGAAAATAAGAAATTTTTATCACAAATGACATTTTATTGGAAAAAATGACATTTTTTTCATTTCAGAGCCCAATTCAAATACGTGCTGTGAAAAAACTGTGCGGTCAAAATGGTAACAACAACCCTAAATTAATTCCTTGAGGGGTGTAGTTTCCAAAATGGGGTCACTATTGGGGGATTCCTACTGTTTTGACACCTCAACACCTCTTCAAACCTGGCATGCTGCCTAAAATATATTCTAATAAAAAAGAGGACTCAAAATGCACTAGGTGCTTTTTTGCTTCTAGGGCTTGTGTTTTAGTCCACGAGCGCAGTAGGGCCACATGTGGGACATTTCTAAAAACTGCAGAATCTGGACAATACATATTTAGTAGTGTTTCTCTGGTAAAACCTTCTGTGTTACAGAAAAAAAAATGAATAAAATTGAAATTCAGCAAGAAAAATGAAATTTGCAAATTTCACCTCCACTTTGCTTTAATTCCTGTGAAATGCCTGAAGGGTTAAAAAACTTTCTAACTGCTGTTTTGAATACTTTGAGGGGTCTAGTTTTTAAAATGGGGTGTTTTATCAGGGTTTCTAATACATAGGCCCCACAAAGCCACTTCAGAACTCAAGAGGTACCTTAAAAAAAAGGCTTTTGAAATTTTCTTAAAAATATGAGAAATTGCTGTTTATGTTCTAAGCCTTGTAACGTCCAAGAAAAATAAAAGAATGTTCAAAAAACGATGCCAATCTAAAGTAGACATATGGGAAATGTGAACTAGTAACTATTTTGGGTGGTATAACCGTCTGTTTTACAAGCAGATGCATTTAAATTCTGAAAAATGCTATTTTTTCAAAATTTTCTCTACATTTTGCAATTTTTCACCAATAAACACTGAATATATCGACCAAATTTTACCACGAACATGAAGCCCAATGTGTCACGAGAAAACAGTCTCATAATCGCTTGGGTAGGTTTAAGCATTCCGACGTTATTACCACATAAAGTGAAATATGTCAGATTTGAAAAATGGGCTCTGAGCCTTAAGGCCAAAACTAGGCTGCGTCCTTAACCCCTTAAGGACGCAGCCTAGTTTTGGCCTTAAAGGCATGGTGTCGCCCCAAAAACATGTTTTTTTTTAAAATTTAAACATTTAGTGTGTGGGTGATTAAACATTGTTCAAATTTTTTTTATTTTTTTCGCGAGTCAGGAAATATTATAAATTTTTTCAAATTTATAATACTACCCTTTTTTGGTCACTAGATGGAGCTGTTTGGAGCTAGTTCCCAAAATTGCAGCATTGCAACATTGGGTTAAAAGCTATCGCTCTAGTGAGCTCTCAGCAATCCCCCCTCCTTTATCCTGGCTAGTGCCGGGATAAACGAGGGGTTTGAAAGGTTTAACCTCCTACACTGTGTGTCGCCATTTTTTGAGGTAACCCACAGTGTAGTAGGTTTACATGCAGTAGTAAACACACACAAACACTAACATACATTGAAATCGCTTACCTGCTCCTGCCGCCGCGGCCCGTCCGCTCCCTTTGCTGCCGCTGTTCCATGTGCACTTGTCCGGAAGCCGCGACCGGAAGTAGTAATATTACTGTCCAGCCGCGACTTCCGGTCCACAGGAAAATGGCGCCGGACGGCGCCAATTTCGAATAGGACTGTGTGGGAGCGGCGCATGCGCAGTTCCCACACAGACGCCGTACACGGCAGTCAATGGGACGGGAGCCGTTCGCAGTCCCTATGGGACTGTGGCTGCCGTATTCCATGTCTGTGTGTGTCGTTAATCGACACACACAGAAATGGAACAAAAAATGGCAGCCCCCATAGGGAAGAAAAAGTGTGAAAATAAGAAACAGTAAAACACAAACACACAAATGAAAATAAACGTTTATATTACAGCACTAACATCTTTAACATATAAACAAATTATTTGTGATGACACTGTTCCTTTAAGGCTCAGAGCCCATTTTTCAAATCTGACATATTTCACTTTATGTGGTAATAACGTCGGAATGCTTAAACCTACCCAAGCGATTCTGAGATTGTTTTCTCGTGACACATTGGGCTTCATGTTCGTGGTAAAATTTGGTCGATATATTCAGTGTTTATTGGTGAAAAATTGCAAAATTTAGAGAAAATTTTGAAAAAATTGCATTTTTCAGAATTTAAATTCATCTGCTTGTAAAACAGATGGTTATACCACCCAAAATAGTTACTAGTTCACATTTCCCATATGTCTACTTTAGATTGGCATCGTTTTTTGAACATTCTTTTATTTTTCTTGGACGTTACAAGGCTTAGAACATAAACAGCAATTTCTCATATTTTTAAGAAAATTTCAAAAGCCTTTTTTTTAAGGTACCTCTTGAGATCTGAAGTGGCTTTGTGGGGCCTATGTATTAGAAACCCTGATAAAACACCCCATTTTAAAAACTAGACCCCTCAAAGTATTCAAAACAGCAGTTATAAAGTTTTTTAACCCTTCAGGGATTTCACAGGAATTAAAGCAAAGTGGAGGTGAAATTTGCAAATTTCATTTTTCTTGCTGAATTTCAATTTTATTCATTTTTTTTTCTGTAACACAGAAGGTTTTACCAGAGAAACACTACTAAATATGTATTTTCCAGATTCTGCAGTTTTTAGAAATGTCCCACATGTGGCCCTACTGCGCTCGTGGACTAAAAGACAAGCCCTAGAAGCAAAGAAGCACCTAGTGCATTTTGAGTCCTCTTTTTTATTAGAATATATTTTAGGCAGCATGCCAGGTTTGAAGAGGTGTTGAGGTGTCAAAACAGTAGGAATCCCCCAATAGTGACCCCATTTTGTAAACTACACCCCTCAAGGAATTCATTTAGGGTTGTTGTTACCATTTTGACCGCACATTTTTTTCACAGCACGTATTTGAATTGGGCTCTGAAATGAAAAAAATTTCATTTTTTCCAATAAAATGTCATTTGTGATCAAAATTTCTTATTTTCACAGGGAACAAAATACCCCATTTTGTTGCCCAATTTGTCCTTAGTGTGGCAGTACCCCATTTGTGGTGATAAACTGCCGTTTGGGCCCATGGGAGGGCTCAGAAGGAAAGGAGCGCTATATGTTTGTTGGAGTCCAGATTTTGTTGGATTGGTTTTCGGGTGCCATGTCGCATTTGCAGAGCCTCAGAGGTATCAAAGCAATGGAAACCCACCAAAAGTGACCCCATTTTGGAAACTAAACCCCTCAAGGAATTAATTTATGGTGGTTGTTAGCATTTTGACCGCACAGTTTTTTCACAGCACCTATTTCAATTGGGCTGTGACATTAAAAAAATGTCATTTTTTCCAATAAGATGTAATTTTTTACCAAAATTTCTTATTTTTACAGGGAACAAAATACTCAATTTTGTTGCCCAATTTCTCCTGAGTGCATCAATACCCCATTTGTGGCAATAAACTGCCGTTTGGGCCCATGGGAGGCCTCAGAAGGGAAGGAGCGCTGTGTGTTCTTTGGAGTACAGATTTTGCTGGTTTGGTTTTCGTGTGCCATGTCGCATTTGCAGAGCCCCAGAGGTATCAAAGCAATGGAAACCCACCAGAAGTGACCCCATTTTGGAAACTACACCCCTCAAGGAATTCATTTATGGGTAATGTGACCATTTAGACCCCATAGTTTCTTCACAGAACTTATTTGAATTGGGCTGGGAATTTAAAAAAAATATATTTTTTCCAATAATATGTCATTTTAGCTCAAAAATTCTTATTTTCACAAGAAATAAAATACTCAATTTTGTTGCCCAATTTGTCCTGAGTGCGGCAATACCCCATTTGTGGTGATAAACTGCCGTTTGGGCCCATGGGAGGCCTCAGAAGGGAAGGAGCGCTGTGTGTTCTTTGGAGTACAGATTTTGTTGGATTGGTTTTCGGGTGCCATGTTACATTTGCAGAGCCCCAGAGGTATCAAAGCAATGGAAACCCACCAGAAGTGACCCCATTTTGGAAACTACACCCCTCAAGGAATTCATTTATGGGTAATGTGACCATTTAGACCCCATAGTTTCTTCACAGAACTTATTTGAATTGGGCTGGGAATGAAAACAAAATTATTTTTGTCAAATAATATGTAGTTTTGGCTGAAAATTTCTTATTTTCACAAGAAACAAAATACCCCATTCTGTTGCGCAATTTGTTCTGAGTGCCGCAATACCCCATTTGTTGTGATAAACTGCCGTTTGGGCCCATGGGAGGGCTCAGAAGGAAAGGACCACCATTTGGCCTACTCGGGATTTTCTAGTGCGAAGTCATGTATGCAGAAGCCCCTGAGGTACCAGTACAGTTGAAACCCGCAAGAAGTGACCCCGTTTTAAAAACTACACCCTTAAGGCATTCATCTAGAGGTGTAGTGACCATTTTGACCGGAGACCTACACCCCATAAACTGTAATGTGGGTTCTCCCGGGTATGGCAATACCCTACATGTGGCTGTTATCAGCTGCCTGGGCACACAGCAGGGCTCAGAGGGGAAAGATGAGGGGGGATAAGCTGTGCGGAGTGCATCAGGGTAAGTAAAATTGGGGTAAATTATAAACCAAGGGATGTATGATAAATTTTAAAACACTTTCATACAGAGCTCTGGTTATTCGGGACACGTGTCACATTGATATATTGTGTCCTTCCTTATCCCCCTCTTATAGCAGACTTTGCACCTCTTTTGACTTTTTCCCTTCTTGCCAGTTTGGGGAACTTCCCCTGGAAAGTGTTGCCCTGGTACGATGCGTGTGGGCTCGCTTCCAGAAGTACTGGGTGCCCCCCCTTCTTGGTCCCTAAAGATTAGGTTCTTGATAATCACCTCTTGAAATTCCAGGAAAGTTCCCGTCTGGCCTGCACATCGACGTAGCATGTACGCATTGTACAAAGCCATCTATATGATGTTCCCGGCCAGCTTCTTATACCACACCGCATGGCGCTGTAGGGCTTCAGGGCTTGATCTTACAAGTCCATCACTCCCATGTACCTATTGTAGTCCAGGATGCAGTCTGGTTTGGGGGTGGCCTTTCCTTCATATATCCTAAACCTGTAGGTATACCCTGATGCACTCTCACAGCTTATACATCTTCACGCCATACCTTGCCCTCTTACCCGGCAGGTACTCGCGGAATTGAACCCTCCCTTTAAAATGTACCAGGGACTCATCAATAGAAATACACTTCTCGGGGGTGTATGCTTGGGAAAACCGGGCACTGGAACGGGCTAATAGGGGTCTCCGTTTATACAAACGGTCAAAACTGGGGTCATCTCGGGGTGGGCACGGCTCATTATCAGTATAATGTAAGAAGCGAAGTATTGCCTCATTTATTTATTTTTTTAGGTTCCAGTTCAGTTCTGAAGTTGCTTTGAGGGGCCCATATATTAGAAACCCCTATCAAATACCCCATTTTAGAAACTAGACCCCTCAAAGTATTCACAACAGCATGTAGAAAGTTTATGAACCCTTTAGGTGTTTCACAAAAATTTAGCGCAAAGTAGAGGTGAAATTTACATTTTTTTTTTGTCAGAAAATCCTCTTTATACCATTTTTTTTAGAACACAAAAGGATTTATCACAGAAACGCAACTTAATACGTATTGCCCAGATTCTGCAGTTTTGAGAAATATCCCACATGTGGCCCTCGGGCGGTAATGGACTGAAGCACCGGCCTCCGAAGCAAAGGAGCACCCAGTGGATTTTGAGGCCTCTTTTTTATTAGGCACCATGTCCGGTTTGAAGAGGTCTTGTGGTGCCAAAACATTGGGAACCCCCCAAAAGTGACCCCAATTTGGAAACTAGACCCCTTGAGGAATCCATTGTAGTTTTCTTGGGGTGCATGCGGCTTTTTGATCAGTTTTTATTCTATTTTTAGGTGGTGTGGTGACTAAAAAACAGCAATTCTACTATTGTTTTTTTTTCGTTTTTTTTTACAGCGTTCACCGTGCGCTATAAATGACATATTCACTTTATTCTGCGGGGCGATACGATTACGGCGATACCAGATGTTTATAGTTTTTTTTTATGTCTTATGGCGTTTGCACAATAAAATACGTTTTGTAAACAATCATTCACTTTTTGTGTTACCTTATTCTAAGAGCCATAACGTTTTTATTTTTCAATCAATAAAGCCGTGCGAGGACTTATTTTTTGCGTAACGAACTGTAGTTTTGATCAGTACCATTTTTAGGTACATGCGACTTTTTGATCTCTTTTTATTCCATTTTTTGGGAGGTGAAGTGACCAAAGAATTGTGATTGTGGTTCGGTTTATTATTATTTTATTTTACGGCGTTCACCGTGCGGGATAAATAATGAAATAATTTTGTAGTTCAGGCCGTTACGGACGCGGCGATACCAATTATGTATAGTTTATTTGTTTGTTTATATATTTTTATTAATAATAAAGGACTGATAAGGGAAAAGGTGGGATTTTTACTTTTATTACTTTTAAATCTTTTATTTTCTAATTTTTACACATCTTTTTTTAACTTTTTTTTCACTTTATTACTTTGTCCCACTAGGGGACTTGAGGGCAGGAGGCCCTGATCGCTATTCTAATACACTGCACTACATGCGTAGTGCAGTGTATTAGAACTGTCAGCTACTCACTGACAGCAAGCATAGTGGGTCCTGACGTTGTCAGGACCCACTAGGCTTCCGTCTATGGCATAGCCGGACGCCATTGTTTGGTGTCCGGTTGCCATAGTCACCATCGCCGGCCGCTATCGCGTAGCAGGCCGGCGATGGCAGCTTAACCCCTAAAAAGCCGCGATCTCTATAGAACGCGGCTTTTAAGGGGTTAATCAGCGGGGACACAGCGATCGGTCCCCGCTGTAGGAGCTGTGACAGCTGCTGAACAAGACAGCAGCGTCACAGCTCCTGTATGTGTCGGGAGGACGGCCGAAACGGCCGTTACTCCCGAGACGTACTATTACGGCATGGAGCGCGAACGATACAGCTGCCATGACGTAATAGTACGTCAAGGAGCGGGAAGGGGTTAAGGGGTTAAGGAAAAGCCGGAAAAAGGGCCTGGAGTTGGATTGGAGAAGAGCAGGGCGGGTTCCCCAATCCCTAGTCCATCTCTGTTTGTAGGACAAGGCTGCTGCTCAATTAGCTGCACCTGTAGCCTGTGTATAAAAAGGTGCAGACACAGTGTGTGTGAGTCTCACCCCTGACTCAGACTGGAGACTACTAAGGGTATGTTCACACGGCCTATTTACGGACGTAAATCGGGCGTTTTTGCCCCGAATTACGCCCGAAAATAGCGCCTCAATAGCGCTGACAAACATCTGCCCATTGAAAGCAATGGGCAGACGTTTGTCTGTTCACACGAGGCGTATATTTACGCGCCGCTGTCAAATGACGGCGCGTAAATTGACGCCCGCGTAGAAGAAGTGACCTGTCACTTCTTTGGCCGTAATTGGAGCCGCTATTCATTGACTCCAATGAATAGCAGCGCTAATTACGGCCGTAATTGACGCGGCGTTCAAGCGCCTGCACATGCCGGTATGGCTGAAATTACGGGGATGTTTTCAGGCTGAAACATCCCCGTAATTTCAGCCGTTACGGACCCCCGCCGTGTGAACATACCCTAAGGCTGGAGTAGCCTGTATTCTATGTGAGTAAAGACCTGTGTTACTTTGTGTCCAGTGCCTGGTAGGAAGGCACTTGGTATAGTTAGATAATATCTTGTTTAGTTAGTGCTCAGACGAGCAGAATTTATTTTGTATTTTGCCTTGTTGTACAAGAGGCTGTTTCTTTGACAAGAATAAAAACACAGGCAAAAGCCCTGTTATGACTTTTAATGCACGGTGTCTCTGTCTCTGGCTACAAAGAAACCGCTGTACCAACCACTCCTGATGCTAAACCCTCACAACACACACACACACACACACACACACACAGTACACACTACACATACCTTTTGTAGACTTCAGAGAACATCAGGAAGAGGTGGAGAGTCCATGGCAGGATCTCCCCTGAGCGTCCTCAAGCCGTGATGAGTGCAGTGCAGACACATTGCCCCCTATTCTCTCAGTCCAGACACTCAGCAGGATCACATTACAACTGGGACAGGAGAGTGGAGAGCAGCGGGAGAAGTCAGGGGGGGGGGGGGTTATTAAGGTGGCACAGGAGCGATATTCTATTAAGGAGGCAGCACATCTTGCAGCTGCTAATAAGTGCTGGAAACGTCGGCCAGCAGCTCTGTAATGCCGCCCCCTCTAAGACCCTGCAGTGTGCCGCCTGAAGCCAGAGGCTCAACTTGCCTCATGGTAAGTGCGGCCCTGTGTTCACCTACACTTTTCTGATGAACTGTAGTGTTTTTTTTTTACAGCATTTAGTTTAACTAAAAAGGTGTTACTAGAAAGCTATGCCCTTTTTCCCAAAACAAATGAAAAATATTGTGTGTGTTGAGAAGAGTCGCAGGTGGCTACACGAGGCATATTCAGTCTTTGCCTAGGGTGGCATAAGATTTAAAGAGGCTCTGTCACCAGATTTTGCAGCCCCTATCTGCTATTGCAGCAGATAGGCGCTGCAATGTAGATTACAGTAACGTTTTTATTTTTAAAAAACGAGCATTTTTGGCCAAGTTATGACCATTTTTGTAGTTATGCAAATGAGGCTTGCAAAAGTCCAAGTGGGTGTGTTTAAAAGTAAAAGTCCAAGTGGGCGTGTATTATGTGCGTACATCGGGGCGTTTTTAATACTTTTACTAGCTGGGCGCTCTGATGAGAAGTATTATCCACTTCTCTTCAGAACGCCCAGCTTCTGGCAGTGCAGACACAGCGTGTTCTCGACAGATCACGCTGTGACGTCACTCACAGGTCCTGCATCGTGTCAGACGAGCGAGGACACCGGCACCAGAGGCTACAGTTGATTCTGCAGCAGCATCAGCGTTTGCAGGTAAGTAGCTACAGGAAGCACCTAGTGCATTTTGAGGCCTCTTTTTTATTAGAATATATTTTAGGCAGCATGCCAGGTTTGAAAAGGTGTTGAGGTGCCAAAACAGTAGGAATCCCCAAATAGTGACCCCATTTTGGAAACTACACCCCTCAAGGAATTCATTTATGGTTGTTGTTACAATTATGACCACACAGTTTTTTCACAGCACCTATTTGAATTGGGCTGTGAAATGAAAAAAATGTAATTTTTTCCAATAAGATGTCATTTTTTATCAGAATTTCTTATTGTCACAGGGAACAAAATGCCCCATTTTGTTGCCAAATTTCTCCTGAGTGCAGCAATACCCCCTTTGTGGCGATAAACTGCCGTTTGGGCCCATGGGAGGCCTCAGAAGGGAAGGAGCGCTGTGTGTTCTTTGGAGTGCAGATTTTGCTGGTTTGGTTTTCGGGTGCCATGTCGCATTTGCAGAGCCCCAGAGGTATCAAAGCAATAGTAATCCACCAGAAGTGACCCCATTTTGGAAACTACACCCCTCAAGGAATTCATTTATGGGTAATGTGACCATTTAGACCCCATAGTTTCTTCACAGAACTTATTTGAATTGGGCTGGGAATTAAAAAAAATATATTTTTTCCAATAATATGTCGTTTTAGCTCAAAAATACTCCATTTTGTTGCCCAATTTGTCCTGAGTGCGGCAATACCCCATTTGTGGTGATAAACTGCCGTTTGGGCCCATGGAAGGGCTCAGAAGGAAAGGACCACCATTTGGCCTACTGGGGATTTTCTGGTGCGAAGTCATGTATGCAGAAGCCCCTGAGGTACTAGTACAGTTGAAACCTGCAAGAAGTGACCCCATTTTAAAAACTACATCCTTAAGGCATTCATCTAGAGGTGTAGTGAGCATTTTGACCGGAGACATACACCCCATAAACTGTAATGTGGGTTCTCGTGGGTACGGCAATACGCTACATGTGGCTGTTATCAGCTGCCTGGGAACAGCAGGGCTCAGAGTGGAAAGACGAGGGGGGATAAGCTGTGCGGAGTGCATCAGGGTAAGTAAAATTGGGGTAAATTATAAACCAAGGGATGTGTAATGACGGGGAAGGGAGACAGACATGTGAGCCCTAATCTACCCGCCACTCAGTCCCTGCCTACATGCAACGGTCCATCCTAGGCGACGGAGTACAACTGGGTGACGATCCCTACGCTCAATAAGTGCACGACAGACAAACAGACAAGGGTACACAGAAGTTAAGGGAAATGGGGCAGTTGCCCACGGCAACACCGTGAGCAACAAGAGTAGTGAACGAGCCGAGTAAAACTAGGAGTGTACGAGGTACCAAACGCAGAGCAGGAGAGTAGTGAACGAGCCGAGTCAAACTAGGAGTGTACGAGGTACCCAACGCAGAGCAGGAGAGTAGTCAGTAAGCCAGGGTCAATATGAAGCAGGGACAAATAGTTCAAGCAGCAGAGCCAGGAAACAGGAGAATCATAGGCAAAGGAGGAGCAGGAAGTGAAGGTATAAATAGAAAGAGGGCGGGAGCTAGCTCCGTCTGGCCAGGCTGTGATAGGCTCTCCCACTCCTCAGCCTCCCAGCCTGATTGGTAGAAGGAGGGGTCACTCGATCACACTTAGGAGCAGGTGCAGACTGACTAACCATGGGCGTCGACACAGAAGCTGTGTCTGGCAGATCCTTTACAGGATGTATGATAAATTTTAAAACACTCTTTCATACAGAGCTCTGGTTTTTCGGGACACGTGTCACATTGATATATTGTGTCCTCCCTTATCCCCTTCTTATAGCAGACTTTGGACCTCTTTTGACTTTTTCCCTTCTTGCCAGTTTGGGGAACTTCTCCTGGAAAGTGTTGCCCTGGTACGATACGTGTGGCCCCGCTTCCAGAAGTACTGGGTGCCCCCCCTTCCTGGTCCCTAAAAATTAGGTTCTTGATAAATACCTCTGGAAATTCCAGGAAAGTTCCCGTCTGGCCTGTACATCGACGTAGCACGTACGCATTGTACAATGCCATCTGTATGATGTGCACGGCCAGCTTCTTATACCACACCGCATGGCGCTGTAGGGCTTCAGGACTTGATCTGACAAGTCCACCCCTCCCATGTACCTATTGTAGTCCAGGATGCAGTCTGGTTTGGGGGTCTCTGTACTGGTACCTCGTACAGGTACATGGGTACTGGTGTGGCCATGTATTGTTGTCAATACAAGGACATCTCTCTTGTCCTTGTACCTGACACACAGTATGTTGCTGCTAGAATGTGCCCTGCTCTCACCCCTTCTTGTTTGCCCAAGCAGAGTCTTAGGGAGGCCTCTCAGATTTCTTCTAGCAGTGCCGCATGCCGCAGGACTGGAAGCGAGGCATTTGAAGAGTGGGACACTGGTATAAAAATTATCCAGGTAGAGGTGGTAACCCTGGTCCAGCAGTGGGTGCACTAAATCCCACACAATTTTTGCATTAACTCCCAGTAAGGGGGGGCATTCTGGGGGCTGAATACTGGTGTCCTTCCCTTCATATATCCTAAATCTGTAGGTATACCCTGATGCACTCTCACACAGCTTATACATCTTCACGCCATACCTTGCCCTCTTACCCGGCAGGCACTCGCGGAATTGAACCCTACCTTTAAAATGTACCAAGGACTCATCAATAGAAATACACTTCTCGGAGGTGTATGCTTGGGAAAACCGGGCACTGAAACGGTCTAATAGGGGTCTCCGTTTATACAAACGGTCAAAACTGGGGTCATCTCGGTGTGGGCACTGCTCATTATCAGTATATAAGAAGCGAAGTATTGCCTCATTTATTTATTCTTTTAGGTTCCAGTTCAGTTCTGAAGTTGCTTTGAGGGGCCCATATATTAGAAACCCCTATCAAACACCCCATTTTAGAAACTAGACCCGTCAAAGTATTCACAACAGCATTTAGAAAGTTTATGAACCCTTTAGGTGTTTCACAGAAATTTAGAGCAAAGTAGAGGTGAAATGTACATTTTTTTTTTGTCAGAAAATCCTTTTTATACCATTTTTTTTATAACACAAAAGGTTTTATCAGACAAACGCAACTTAATATTTATTGCCCAGATTCTGCAGTTTTGAGAAATATCCCAGATGTGGCCCTAGTGCGGTAATGGACTGAAGCACCGGCCTCCGAAGCAAAGGAGCACCTAGTGGATTTAGAGGCCTCTTTTTTATTAGGCACCATGTCCGGTTTGAAGAGGTCTTGTGGTGCCAAAACAGTGGAAACCCCCCAAAAGTGACCCCATTTTGGAAACTAGACCCCTTGAGGAATTCATTGTAGTTTTCTTGGGGTTCATGCGGCTTTTTGATCAGTTTTTATTCTATTTTTAGGTGGTGTGGTGACTAAAAAACAGCAATTCTACCATTGTTTCTTTATTCTATTTTTTTTACAGCGTTCACCGTGCGCTATAAATTACATATTCACTTTATTCTGCGGGGCGATACGATTACGGCGATACCATATGTTTATAGTTTTTTTATGTCTTATGGCGTTTGCACAATAAAATACGTTTTGTAAAAAATCATTCACTTTTTGTGTTACCATATTCTAAGAGCCAGAACTTTTTTGTTTTTCCATCAATAAAGCCGTACGAGGACTTATTTTTTGCGTAATGAACTGTAGTTTCGATCAGAACCATTATTAGGTACATGCGACTTTTTGATTTCTTTTTATTAAATTTTTTGGGAGGTGAAGTGACCAAAGAATTGTGATTGTGGTACGGTTTATCATTATTTTCTTTTACGGCGTTCACCGTGCGGGATAATTAATGAAATAATTTTGTAGTTCAGGCCGTTACGGATGCGGCGATACCAATTATGTATAGTTTATTTGTTTGTTTATATATTTTTATTAATAATAAAGGACTGATAAGGTAAAAAGGGGTATTTTTACTTTTAAAACTTTTATTTTCTTATTTTTACACATCTTTTTTTTACTTTTTTTTTACTTTATTACTTTGTCCCACTAGGGGAGGCCCTTTTTTTTTACTTTATTACTTTGTCCCACTAGGGGAGGCCCTGATCGCTATTCTAATACACTGCACTACATGCGTAATGCAGTGTATTAGAACTGTCAGCTACTCACTGACAGCAAGCATAGTGGGTCCTGACTTTGTCAGGAGCCGCTAGGCTTCCGTCTATGGCATAGCCGGACACCATTGTTTGGTGTCCGGTTGCCATAGTCACCATCGCCGGCCGCTATCGTGTAGCAGACCGGCGATGGCAGCTTAACCCTTAAAAAGCCGCGATCTCTATTGAACGCAGCTTTTAAGGGGTTAATCAGCGGGGACACAGCGATCGGTCCCCGCTGTAGGAGATGTGACACGAGACAGCAGCTGTCACAGCTCCTGTATGTGTCGGGAGGACGGCTGAAACGGCCGTTACTCCCGAGACGTACTATTAGGTCATGGAGCGCGAACGATACAGCTACCATGACCTTGAATAGTACGTCCAGGAGCGGGAAGGGGTTAAAGGCTATGTAAACCTTTGAAAGGGATTTTTTTTTTTAAATAAAAAGGTCAATCAGTGTGATTTGTGCAGTTATAATTAGGTTTTATTAAAAATAATTTTTACATTTTGAGGTACAGCTGCTCTTTATTCTCTATTCAGAGCAGTTGTATTGTTCGCTAAGACCAGAATCCAGGGGCGTAGCTAAAGGCTCATGGGCCCCGATGCAAAGATTCTTCCTGGGCCTCACCTCCCCAAACTTCTCATGGCCGACGGCCCACAGCTTTCAGCAAATTGCTGGGTCTCCTAAGTGACCCAGCGATGCAGCACTAGCAGCCAGAGGCATCACTAAGGTCTTCAAAAGTCAATGGAAATAGCCCCAATACATATGTGTTCCCCCCCCAAAAAAAATAATGTGTGTGCGTGTATGTATGTATATGTGTGTGTATATATATATATGAGACAGCATATCTATAGTTCTATGACCCCATAGCTATGGATAGGTTTAGATACAGTGGCTCATCAGACAGTATCACACATGATAGGATTAGATACAGAGGCTCAGCAGACAGTATCACACATGATAGGATTAGATACAGTAGCTAGGCAGACAGTATCACACATGATAGGATTAGATACAGTGGCTCAGCAGACAGTATCAAACATGATAGGATTAGATATAGGACTCAGCAGACAGTATCACACATGATAGGATTAGATACAGGGCTCAGCTCGCTGACATTGCAGCTCCAGCGCTGAACTTAGGAAAGGTAAGAATAATAATTGTTTTGCTTTTTTCTGTGTTTCTAATTATTGTTGTGTGTTTGTGTTTTTTTTAACGAGGGTTCCGTTGTTTTGATGGAATCAATAGCGCAGTCGACTGTGCTATTGGTTGTGTCAAGAACAACGGAACCCTGTCACAACATTGACAAATGGAAAACTTTAGCAACGCCTAAGTGCATGTGTAATACTGTTTGTTTGACCTTGTATCTAAGCCTAAGGTAGGCTTAGATATAGGGTCCAGCAGACAGTAATCTTATACAGTATACCACATAGTAGGCTTAAAAGGGGTTGTCCAGTCCCTAAACATTGATGGCCTATCCTCAGGATAGGCCATCAATAGTTGATGGATCGGGGTCCAACTCCCTGGAGCCCCGCCAATCAGCTGTTTTGGAGGGGTTGCAGAGCTCGTACAAGCGCTGCTTCCTCTTCATTTTCCTTACTTGCTTACACTGTGAATCGCTGACACGCCCGTGTCGGCGATTCAGTGTGAGAAAGTGACCGGAATGAAGGCGAAGTAGCGCTTGTATGAGTTCTGCACCCCCTTCAAAACAGATGATTGGCGGGGGACCCGGGAGTCGGACCTCGACCCATCAGCTCCAGACAATAATATTAATACACTGACAGTAATATTAAACTTACTCTCCTCTTCGGCCGCAGTGGAGGTCCTGACTCCATCCAGGGTTGGGATGCTGTGTGCAGCACATAGCGTTGTAATGTCATGCACTGCGCACTGCGCTGTGACGTCAGGACGGCCGCAGCGCTCCGGAAGGAAGAATGTAAGTACTGTCAGCTACTATAGTAACGGGGGCCCGTGTAGTTTATTACATAGGCCCCAGTTACTATAGTAACTTTTTATTGATGTGGTGCGGGGGTTGGCCGTGGGCCCCCCTGGCTTCGGGGCCCGGTCGCAATTGCGATTGCTGTGACTACTATAGTTACGCCACTGCCTGAATCCGTCAGTCCCGCGGACCTGACGGGTTCAGTGTCAGCAAGTCCTATGTGTCTCTGACACGCAGGCTCCAACTGTAATCTATTACATCTAAGTTATGAACTTAGATGTGATAAATAACAGGTAAATCCTGCGTGTCAGAGACACACAGGACCCGCTGTCACTGATCCCGTCAGTCCCGCGGACCTGACTGGAACAGGATTTAGATAACGATACAACTGCTCTGTATAAAGAATACAGAACAGCTGTATTTCAAAAAGTAAAAATATTTCTTTTATTTAAAAAAAATAATAATTAGCTTCAAAGGTTTACATAGCTTTTAGGGTATGTTCACACACTGTGTTTTTAGCCATTTTTCGGGGAGTAAACGCCTCGAAAAATGCCTAAGAAAACGGAAGCTGACCGCCTCCAAACATGTACCCATTGATTTCAATGGGAAAAAACAGCAGTGAATGTCACTTCTTGAGCCGTTTTTGGAGCCGATTTTCATTGTGTCAATAGAAAAACAGCTCCAAAAAGAGCTCCAAAAAACGTATCAAAAAACATTTAATGCTTTAAAAACGGCTGAAAATCAGAGGCTGTTTTCGCCTTGAAAATAGCTCCGTATTTTACAGCCGTTTTTACTTTAGCGTGTGAACATAGCCTTAAAATAAGGCAGTGTATTTGTCAAGTCGTGAAAGGTGCCAGATTTATTACATGCATGCTCCAGTTTTGTGTCACAAAATACTGGTTTAAGTATACCACCCATTAGGTGGTGTAAAGAAGGGAAAGGAGTCTAAGGCCCCATGCACACGACCGTGCTAGGTCCGTGATATACAGTCCGCATGTCGGCCGCATGTGCCGGACCGAACACAGTGCAGGGAGCCGGGTTCCTAGCATCATACTTATTTATGACGCTAGGTGTCACTGCCTATCCACGGAACTTCTGTCCCGCACTGAAAACATGATTACAGTACGGGACAGTAGTTCCGCGGACAGGCAGTGACACCTAGCGTCATAGATAAGTATGATGCTAGGAGCCCGGCTCCCTGCATTGTGTTCGGTCCGTGACATGCGGCCGACATGCGGGCCATATATCACGGACCGAACACGGTCGTTTGCATGGGGCCTAACATGAGCCAAAATACACCAATCTATGAAACAGATTGCGTGTCATTGAAAAATTTGGTGCATCTTCAGACTAGCACTTGTAACTTTAGTCTATCTATCTCTAGGTCATTATTAAATAATCTGCCTCATTGTATTTGATATGCTGACATATAATCGATTTTATCTCCTGATTCAAGTGCACATGGGTGGGGGGGCTAATGTGAGACTTGCACCTGAAGCTTCTTTGCACTGACTCTCAGGGTATGTTCAAACTGCTTATTTTCGGCCGTTTTTTGGTCCGTAAACGGTCGAAAAATGGCCGAAAAATTGGAAGCAGAACGCCTCCAAACATCTGCCCATTGATTTCAATGGGAAAAACGTCGTTCTGTTCCGACGGGCCGTTTTTTTGCGCGGCCGCGAAAAACAAGTGCATGTCACTTCTTGGGACGTAAAAATGCCACGAAAAACACAGTGAAAATCGCGAGTGGCTCAAAAAACTGCACAAAATCAAGAGCTGTTTTCCCTTGAAAACAGCTCCGTATTTTCAGACATTTTTGAGTTTGCGTTGAGAACATACCCTTGATCCCCATGGTGTCCGAGGTATATTGAGATTTTAGCAACAGTATAAAATGTTAATGCTAAATTGAATATTTACATTTACTCACGGCCATGGACGAGTGAGTTCCGGGCCGCATCCCCCTCCTGGGAGATGCCGGCACTCACTTCCGCATTCTGAGACCGGCTCCTGCAGCATGCGCGCGTCCGCATGTGCTCGGCCATAAAGGGAAAGTACGCGCACATGCAGAATAGCTGCAATTAGCCCAGAGTGCCTCTGGACTATAAAAAGGGCTATGTCCTCCCAATCATTGCCTGAGCATTGTTGTGTTACCCTAGTTTCTCCTTGCAAATGGTCTCCAAAGTGTTTTCCAGTTCCCAGTGTTTCCCGTTCCTGCTGCCTGTACCCTGTATCCCGTGCCTCTGTGCCTTGAAGATTTGGAGCCATGTTGTGCTCTCCGCTGCATCTACTGTGTCGCACCCCGCCGGGTGTCTGTCTACTGCCGGAGCCTCATCTTAGCCTGAAACCACCGCTACGGTCTACATTGCCTCAGGTACCCTTTCAGAACTATAGACATTGCATATATCTGGCCAGCTGCTATCCCGCTACGCAGTACGGCCCAGTGAGTCCACACTCTGCGCCGTGACAGTACGCTCAGGCCATGGACCCCGCTGGTCAATTCAAGGGCATGTCAGCTTCTCAAGTCATGCAAGCGGATCTGCAGGAGCTGCGAACACTACAGGATCAACTCCTTGTGCCAGTAAACTCCATGGCAGTACAGCTAGGGACTCTAGCTGCTTCCTCCTCTGCTCCTGTTCCTGCTTCTCCGGCTGATTCTCCTGCTACACCTCCTGTCAGCACCAGTTCTGATCCTCTGTTCTCGCTGCCACTACCACCTCGTTTTAACGGAGATGCAAGTGCATGCAGGGGATTTCTCAACCAGTCATATCCACTTCACCTTGCACGCCAGAGCATTTCCCTCGGATGGTGCCTGGATCGCCTTCATTGCTTCCCTGCTTGCCGGCAAAGCCCTGGCGTGGGCGAACCCTCTCTACTGAACCTTCGCTGGGATGACACCTCCGTGGGAGAGTACACCATCCAGTTCCGGACCCTGGCAGGTGAGCTGTCCTGGAACAACGAGCCGTTAGTAGCTTTCTTCTGGTATGGACTGTCATCTGAGATCAAGGACGAACTGACTGCCCGTGATCTACCACCTACCTTGGACAACCTCATTTTACTTGCTACCTGGGTTTGTCGAGAGAGAAGGCTTCCTAGGTTGACTCCCAACTTCCAGCAACCCCTCTTGTCCTCATCTGTTGCTCCATCCGAAGTCCCTATGCTAGTGGATCGACTTAGACTATCTGTCCAGGAGAAACAGCGCAGGCGCACTTCTGGACTTTGTCTATATTGCGGCCTTGCTGGCCATGTCGTGCGCCTGTGTCCCCAGAAGCCAAAAAAAACTCCGACTAGGATTATTTGTGGAGACAACCCTGAGCGACGCAGCATTTGACAGAGAACTCTCTTCCAAGCTGTCTATCCCCCTGACTATTGTCGCTGGCGAGAGGACCCACCTGGCCTCTGCCTATCTGGACTCTGGCTCTGCAGCCAATTTTATATGCGGAGACCTTGTGGATCTTCTTCACTTGACCAATACCCTTCTGGAGAAGCCGTTGATCGTTGCCTCAGTAGATGGACTGCCGCTGCCTGGCCCAATATTGTCTGTGACCAAACCTCTGAGGCTTTAAGTGGGAGCCCTTAATTCTGAGCTCATCTCCTTTTTTTTTTCCTGCCCAGGGCAGTCAACCCCGTGCTGCTGGGTTTGCCTTAGCTCCGTCTACACGCCCCAGTCCTGGATTGGAACTCTGGAGAGGTTCTTCATTGGGGTCCCAAGTGCCTCAACCGCTGTCTGGGGCATATCCATCCGGTTCAGCCTCCTCCGCATCAGTCATTGGCAGGGTTACCCTCTTGCTACTCAGTTCTCGGATGTCTTCAACAAGAAGGAGGCAGAGACGTTTCCTCCACACCAGGCGTATGATTGCCCTATTGACTTGGTCCCTGATTCATCTCCTCCTCGCGGTAGAGTATACCCTCTCTCCTTACCTGAGACCCAGTCGATGTCTGCCTATATCAAGAAGAATTTAGAGAGGGGCTTCATACGCAAATCCGTATCCCCGGCCGGGGCCGGGTTTTTCTTTGTTAAAAAGAAGGACGGATCCCTCCGACCCTGCATTGACTACCAGGGCCTCAACCAGATCACGGTAAAGAACAGTTACCCGTTGCCTTTCATTTCTGAACTGTTTGATCGCATACGGGGAGAAATCTTATCCGGATTCATCAGGGTGTCGAATGGAAGATGGCATTTAATACTCGTGATGGGCACTATGAATACCTGGTTATGCCCTTCAGCCTGTGTAAACGCTCCCGCAGTCTTCCAAGAGTTTGTCAATGACATCTTCCATGATCTCCTCTATGTCTGTGTTTTGGTGTATCACGATGACATTTTGATTTTTTTCCCCAGATCCAGCGACTCATCAAATGCATGTCCGCCAAGTCTTGCTTCATTAAAGGGAGAATCGCCTATATGCCAAGCTGGAGAAGTGCATGTTCGAGAGAAAATCTCTACCCTTCCTGCGCTACATCATCTCCGATCAGGGTCTCAAAATGGAGGTACCATTTTACCTGAAAAGGTAAAGGCTGTCTTGGAATGGCCACACCCTCAAGGCTTAAGGGCCATACAGCGCTTCCTGGGATTCGCCAACTTCTACCGGCTGTTCATCCCCAACTTCTCACTGACATCTCCCATCTCTATCCTCACCAAAAAGGGCCTGAACGCCAAGGTGTGCACTCCAGAAGCAGAGGCCGCGTTCAAGAGCTTAAAGAAGGCCTTCACGTCAGCCTTATGGTATGTGCACACACACTAATTACGTCCGTAATTGACGGACGTATTTCGGCCGCAAGTACCGGACCGAACACAGTGCAGGGAGCCGGGCTCCTAGCATCATACTTATGTACGATGCTAGGAGTCCCTGCCTCGCTGCAGGACAACTGTCCCGTACTGTAATCATGTTTTCAGTACGGGACAGTAGTTCCACGGAGAGGCAGGGACTCCTAGCGTCGTACATAAGTATGATGCTAGGAGCCCGGCTCCTTGCACTGTGTTCGGTCCGGTACTTGCGGCCGAAATACGTCCGTCAATTACGGACGTAATTAGTGCGTGTGAACATACCCTTAATCCTCAATCATCCTGATGTGTCTCTACAGTTTTCGTTGGAGGTGGACGCCTGCTCTGTTGGTGCTGGTGCACTTCTGTTCCAGAGAGGCCCCAAAGGCAAGACTGTGTTATGTGGCTACTACTCTAAGCTTTTTTTCTCCCGCAGAGCTCAACTACTCGATTGGGGCTATCAAGCTGGCTCTGCAGGCGTGGAGACACCTACTAGAGGGCGCAGTTCAGCCAATCCTGGTACAGACCACAGACCACAAGAACCTCACCTATCTCCAGATGGCCCAACGGCTGAACCCTTGTCAGGCCAGGTGGTTGCTGTTTTTCGCTCGGTTCCAGTTTGAGCCCCACTACCGCCCTGCCGACAAGAATCTGAGGGCCGATGCCTTGTCTAGGTTGTTCGAGACAGAGGACACTATGGAGCCCCAACAGAATATTATTGGCCCTTCCTGCATCATCTCTGTCAACCCTCTGCAAGTTAGAGACATTCCCCCGGGGTGGAATTTTGTGCGTCTGGCAGACAGAGGAAGAATCCTCCGCTGGGGAAACAGTTCCAAGCTGGCAGGTCACGCGGGTGCCCGTAAGACACGAGACCTGATTGCCCATCAGTTCTGGTGGCCCACGCTGCCCAAAGATGTCACAGACTTTGTCTCCTGCTGCACGGTGTGCACAGCAAATAAAGTGGCCCACTCCAGACCAGCTGGTCTGCTCCAGCCACTGCCTGTGCCTGATGCCCCCTGGCAACATATTGCTATAGATTTTGTCACGGATGTGCCTCCGTCTGCTGGATGCAGTATGGTCTGGGTGGTGGTGGATCGATTCTCCAAGATGGCTCATTTTGTTCCACTGACTGGCCTGCCTTCTGCTTCCTGACTGGCCAGTGTCTTCATCCAACACATCTTCTGTCTGCTTGGCTTGCCTCTGCATATTGTGTCGGATCGGGGGGTTCAGTTCACCTCAAAGTTCTGGAGTGCCCTCTGCGGTCACCTCGGTGTGAAGTTGGACTTTTCTTCAGCCTACCATCCCCAGTCCAATGTTCAAATTGAGAGGATTTATCAGATTATGGAGAACTATCTGCGGCACTTTATCACCAGGCAGCATGATGACTGGGTGCACCTGCTTCCTTGTTCTGAGTTCTCCTACAACAACCATACTAGTGAGTCCACCACCTCCAGCCCGAATACCGCTTCCTGTTTCCAATACGTCCCAGGTGTAGAGTCCCTGACTCTACATTCAGGGACTTTCTACAGATATGGCAGCAGACCTGATCTTCTATTCTGCAGAAGGTCGACCGCATGAAGAGAAAGGCAGACACAAGAAGACGAGAGCTTCCGCAGTTTCTTCCAGGCACTAAGGTCTGGCTATCTTCTGAGAATATCCGGCTGAGGGTGCCATCTTGCAAGTATGCTCCCAGGTTCCTCGGACCCTTCGAGATTCTGCTACAGATTGACCACGTCTCCTATAAGCTTCGGCTGCCTCCCACCCTCAAGATCCCAAACACATTTCACGTCTCTCTACTGAAGCCTGTGGTCCTGAACCGCTACTCCAACACTCCTAGTCTTACCCTCTGATTGCCGCGGCCATGGACGAGTGAGTTCCGGGAGGCATCCCCCTCCTGGGAGACGCCGGCACTCACTTCCGCGTTCTGAGACCGGCTCCCGCAGCGTGCACGCGCCCGTACTAAAGGGCCAGTACGCGCACATGCAGAATAGCTGCAATTAGCCTAGAATGCCTCTGGGCTATAAAAGGGGCTCTGCCCTCCCAATCATTGCCTGAGCGTTCTTGTGTTACCCTAGTTTGTCCTTGCAAATGGTCTCCTAAGTGTTTTCCAGTTCCCTGTGTTTCCCATTCCTGCTGCCTGTATCCTGTATCCCGTGCTACCGTGCCTCTGTGCCTTGAAGAGTTGGTGTTGTGTTGTGCTCTCCGCTGCATCTACTGTGTCGCACCCCGCCGGGTGTCTGGCTAATGCCGGAGCCTTATCTTAGCCTGGAACCACCGCTTCTGTCTACATTGCCTCAGGTACCCTTTCAGAACTATAGACATTGCATTTACCTGTTTGGCCAGCTGCTATCCCGCTACGCGGTATGGCCCAGTGGGTCCACACCCCGCGCCGTGACACCCAACTTATTGGCAGAGGTGTACGGTATCTTGAAGCTCCTGGACCCTAATGCAAAATGTGAAATAGGGTCCCCAACTATCATTTATAGCACTGGTCCCTCCTAATATGGGACAGAGGAATATTTTGGGCCCTCTCAGACTTCATGGCCCAGGTTCAACTGCAACCTTCTTTTATCATGTTCTTTTGCAGGGTTCCTCAACTGGTGGGCAGCAGACACCATTTTTCTGGCCCAGTGGGCTAAACCTTGGGCAACTGCCACGCTCAATTGTATCTGCGTCCTCAGGACGCAGATACAATTGAATATTATGGCGGGGCAGGGAGCTATCAGCTCCCTACACCGCCATTCACTAGGCTACAGGCCACATTAGGCTTGCAGCCTCTAAGACGCTGGGACAGGATCGCTGCGCAGGCTGGCGCGATGACGTCACTGCATCGTGCCAGCCTACGCAAGCGTCCCATCTCGGCATCTTATAGGCTGCAGGCCTAACATGGCTGAGGAGGCCTGCTGAGCAGCTCCATTCCTCATGGGGAAAGATGGAATAAAAAAAGAGACACAGGACGCTCCTCTAAGTTGATAACGTATGTTCAAAAACAGATCGCACATACAAAAAGGAAAGGAGGAGGTGTTTGGTAATACGCTCACCTTCTAGAGTTGTGAAAGCTGGTTGGCACAACACGAACTTCTAGCATGTGGAGACCAAAAGCTCCATAGATTGGCAGTCTGCTGGCCTTCAGAGTGGACACCGGTAGCTAGAGGGTCAGCATGGTCCGATGTAAGAAACAGTCCAAAGATACTTGAAAAAAGGAATCACTCCTTACTGAAGACGCTCCTGCACGTTCCAAATAAAGAACGGGCCTCTCAGTGAATAAAGTACAAAACGGCTTTATTGGTTAAAAAAATACATGTGTACAGGGTGGGCCATTTATATGGATACACCTAAATAAAATAGGAATGGTTGGTGATATTAACTTCCTGTTTGTGGCACATTAGTATATGGGAGGGGGGAAACTTTTCAAGCTGGGTGTTGACCATGGCGGCCATTTTGAAGTTGGCCATTTTGTATCCAACTTTAGTTTTATCAATGGGAAGAGGGTCATGTGACACATCAAACTTATCGAGAATTTCACAAGAAAAACAATGGTGTGCTTGGTTTTAACGTTACTTTATTCTTTCATGAGTTATTTACAAGTTTCTGACCACTTATAAAATGTGTTCAAAGTGCTGCCCATTGTGTTGGATTGTCAATGCAACCCTCTTCTCCCACTCTTCACACACTGATAGCAACACCGCAGAAGAAATGCTAGCACAGGCTTCCAGTATCCGTAGTTTCAGTTGCTGCACATCTCGTATCTTCACAGCATAGACAATTGCCTTCAGATGACCCCAAAGATAAAAGTCTAAGGGGGTCTGATCGGGAGGCATTTCTTCTGCGGTGTTGCTATCAGTGTTCGAAGAGTGGGAGAAGAGGGCATGCCCAGGAAACCATTCTGAAAGGAGCGGAAATGCTGGACAGCTCCGTCTGCATTGAGACAGAACTTCCAGAAGGGGACGCTGTTTACTTCAAAACTACGTTCCCATCGTTGCCGAGAGGCCTCACAGACCCAATCAGCATCTGCTGAGGAGTTACTGGCTCTACCTGGAACCCTCACCTGGGTAGGGGTAAGTATGATATCCAATTATTATTATGCAGAGACTATGCCTAAAGAGCAAAGCAACTTTCTCAATGAATGTCTCGAATTCATGCTTTCAAAAAATATTATTAGACATGAGGGTAAACTTTACCATCAGATCACAGGAACAGCAATGGGAACTAGGGTTGCCCCCAGTTATGGCATTTTATTTATCTTGTGCCGTCTCGTAATAGATGGAGATGTCCAGCCTTTCAGAACCTTTTAGAATTGTCTCTATGAAAACACAGACGCTAATGTTACTCATAGTACAAAACCGATGCTTCGCAGCTGTATACTTCAGACTTTTCAAACATATATACTTCCCATGCTTTCGTGAGAAACACACAGACGAATACCATACCACATCAGCACATTTTTATTGGATTTGCACATTGTAAAGGGAAGTGTCCCTATTTATATATATATATATATATATATATATATATATATATATATATATATATATATATATATATATATATATATAAATGTGTGTGTGTGTATATATATATATACACGTGTGTATGTGTATATATATATATATATATATATATATATATATATGTGCATATATAATACGTATAATGTCACATGAGCCAGGGCTGTAGAAACACATCCCTGGTCATGAATACGGTTGTAAACAAAGAGGGACAATTAGCATTGCCCTGCTTTGTTTGGAATCCATGGAGACAGGAGATAGTCTAATCTCCTGTCTCCATTTCAAATCTACAACGCGCACGGACGGTCTCGCGTGCGCGGGATTACGCGCGGGCGCTCATGAGTCGGCTGGTGTTACATTATCACCATGCCGACCCATGCTAGCCGGGGGTGAGCACCACTCGCCCCCCGCTGCCAGTGTACCAGCAGGGTTAAATAGCCCTGCGTCGGTACGCTCAGCAGCTGAAGACCACCTCACCACTCCACCAACGAGGAGCAGCTGGGACCTGCCTGCCTCCCACACCACCAAGGACCGGCTCACCTCTCCTGTCCTGCATCTCCTCCAACGACCTGCTCCTGTCTCCTGCTATGGCTCCTGACTCTGCTCCCCTGTTCCACCAACGAAAATGCTAAGTATCAGTGTAGCGACGGCTACACTTTAAACTCTCCCTCTCTCTCTGTCTGTCCCTGTTAACCCTTGCTGTCCCTGAGTTAACACTTGCTGTCCCAGAGTCCCTGGAGTTAACTCTTGCAGTCAGTCCCTGAAGTTAACCCATTGCTGTCCTGAGTTAACCCTTGCTGTCCCTAGGTAACCCTTGGTGCCCCTGAGTCCCTGTTTTTTTTTTGTTTTTTTTTTAATAAATTCTTTTATTTATCAATTTTGAACAAACATAACACGTTAATGCCAAAAGAATATGCAACCATATAGCACTTCGGCACGCAGGCCGGCATATGTGGTCATCCTGTATGGTAGATGTACAAACAGAGTATTGTCAAACAATAATTGGGGCTCACCCCCTGCATCCTGAACCTGCAGACAGGCACTAAGGCCCACAGCAAAACCTATCTTAGAAGGAGGTATGAGAAAGGAAAGGAGAAAAGAGGAACGACAGAAGAGGGAAAGGAAGGGACGAGTTCCGTTGTTATATGTCATGCAGAGAATACAATTCAAGAGGCTACGATGTTCCTGAATTCCAAAGATGATTGAAATCTGACCCAATGATACCAAGTCTTGATGAACTTGGCGTGAGTGCCTCTCATGGATGCCATGAGATCCTCCATCCTCATGATCTCCTGTATCTTATCGAACCACATGCTGAGCGACGGCGCACAAGATTGTCTCCACAGCGCTGGTATGCAGGCCCTGGCAGCATTCACCAGATGGCGGACCACAGAGCGACGATATGAGAACAACGGGACCTCGCACAGATGGAGCAAGAAGAAGGCCGGGAGTGGGAAGTCCGTGAATTTGGAGGTGATACGCCACACTTCTGACCAAAAGGCAGTCAGCCTTGGGCAGTCCCAAAAGACATGTAGTATCGTTCCCACCTGGTCACCACATCTCCAACACAGCGGGGAGACCACCGGAATCATGGCATGTAGTCTGGAACGCACCCTATACCAGCGAGTTAAAATTTTAAATCCCGCTTCCTGATATCTGCTGGCCATGGACGATTTATGTGTCAATGTGTATACCCTATCTTGTTGTTCCGCCGAGAGTGTGATTCCCAAATCCCTTTCCCACCGTAGCAAATATGTGGGTGTGGAGAGGGTAGATGGGGAGATCAGTAGGGAGTATAGTCTGGATAGTGTGTGTCGTATAGAGCCAGTGCCCACGCAGAGGAGTTCAAACGGAGTTTTGACCCGAGCATGTTCCGCAGGGTTAGGCAAGGACACCAGGAAGTGTCTCAGCTGAGTGACCTGCCAGGGAGTGAGGGGGGTAGGGTCTGTCAAAGACATCAGTTGCGGGCCAGTCATCCATGACTCTCCGTGCAGGTAATGAGAGGCGGGGCCCCTGCCTGCCTGCAACCAGCTCCTAAATGGACCCCCCTCCCGCCCTGGAGGAAACGCCGGGTTACCCAAGACTGGAAACAAGGGGGACGGAGAAGGGGAGATCTCTGTCCGAGGAAAGACCTTCGACGCAACTGCCAGTGAGGGCCCTATCGTCAGGTGTGTCCTTGCTGGCCGAGGGGTATCCCTGCCCAGCCAAGGCAGGGCCTGCAGGGGGACAGCCATAGAAGACTGTTCCATCGACACCCATTGTTTGACCTCTGTGTGGCGGAACCAATCCAGGATGCGCTCCAAGTGCGAGGCCTGGTGGTAGGAGACAAAGTCAGGGAGCCCCACGCCCCCTTCACTCTTAGAGCGAAAAAGCGTGGAGCGGGCTATACGGACCGGTTTCCCCACCCAAATGAAGCGGTGGAGTAAGGACAACAAAGCTTGGAAGAAAGTGCGGGGGATGTGGATCGGTAGGACTTGGAAGAAGTACAGTATCCGCGGGAGAATGTTCATTTTGAAGATTGCACATCTGCCGAACCACGTGAAGGTACCCTTCATCCAGGAATCTAAATCGCTCATTACACATTGAAGGAGAGGAGGATAGTTAACTGCATAAAGGCGAGAGAGATCCCTGGAGAGCTGGACCCCCAAGTATTGAAGCGAGTCTCTGGCCCAGGAGAAGGACCCCGACAGGTCATCCACTAGGGACTGCGGCAGCGATATGTTGAGAGCCTTAGACTTCTGATAGTTAATTTTGAAATTTGACAGTTTCGAGTATCTACTCATCTCCGCCATGAGGTTGGGCAGGGAGATCCTGGGCGCAGTGAGGAAGAACAGAAGGTCGTCCGCATACGCAGCCACTTTATCAGATCTTCCACTCACTGATACCCCCGCTATATTTGGGTTAGAGCGAACCCGACAGAGGAAGGGCTCCAGGCACAAAATAAAAATCAAGGGAGACAGGTGGCATCCCTGCCGCGTACCATTGGAGATAGAGAGCGGAGAAGATAAGGTGCCGTTTACATTAACCCTGGCAGAAGGAGATGAGTAGGGGCTCGAAATCCATTGCATCATGTGGGAACCCAGCCTGATGTGCCGCAAAGTGGCCGACATAAAGTCCCAGTCTACCCTGTCAAAGGCCTTCTCCGCAGTGGGCAGAGACGAGGCAGTCGCGTGACAAATCAGATTAATTGCCCTAGTGGTGTTATCCCTAGCTTCCCTAAGGGGCATGAAGCCCACCTGGTCATAGTGGATCACACTGTGGAGAAGGGGGGTAAGCCTATGGGCCAAGATCTTTGCGTACAGCTTGAGATCTACATTAAGCAGTGAAATGGGGCGGTAATTTTGGCAGCTGGTGGGATCCTTTCCTTCCTTGGGTATAACCGTAATGTATGCCTGCAAGGCATCCTGAGGGAGAGAGCACCCGTCTGTGAGGGAGTTATAGGCCTGCAGGAAATGAGGTGTGAGAAGGTCTGAGCAGACCTTGTAGTACTGAATGGGAGAGTCCTTCAGGGCCCAGGACCACTCCTCTGGCGAAATCTGCTCTTCCAAAGCCGCTAGAGCTTCCTGCGGGATACTTTTCATCCCCGAGGAGTGGAGATATGCCTCCATCTGCTCCTGTCTAGTTCCCCCATCTGCGGTACGAGAGGTCCGCGGGAGTTTGTAGAGTGAGTGGTAGTACGCCCGGAAGGCTTCCGAGATGTCCTGGGGGCGGTGCAAACCCCCAGCTCCAGGGACCTGTACCTGGGGGACATAGGTACGTGACCTCGTTTTCCGCAATGGCCGTGCCAAAGTCCTACCTGGTTTGTTACTGAATTCGTAGAAATGTCGCCTACACTTTACTAGGGAGGCCCTAGCCTTAGCAAGAAAAGAGAACGGACCTGAACACACAACTGCCCCAGCTCTGCCCCCACCACCCGGTCCAGGGAAGTCTTGTGGGACTGCTCGAGGAGGTGTATACGAGATAACAGTTCACTCAAGTGAGCCGTCCACTCCCTTTTAAGTTTAGATCCGATCTGGATGAAGGAACCCCGGATCACGCACTTATGTGCCTCCCAAACACTAAGCGGACTTACATCTGGGGATACATTCGTAGCAAAATCCTCCCGTAGGTCCCTGTGTATTTCTGAAATTACCGTCGGGTCCTGCAGGAGCGAATCACTCAACCGCCACTGCCAGGAGCGAGGGTGGGCTGCAGGGAGACAGAGAGAGAGTGTAATGAGGGCGTGGTCCGAGAAAGTTATGTTATCTATAGAGACTGAGGAGAGGTTGGAGAGATGGGAGTGGCGCAGGAAGAAGTAGTCTAGTCTGGTGTATGTGTTGTGGGGGGCCAAAAAGAAGGTGTAGTCTTTTGTCGTCGGGTGTATAAGCCGCCACACGTCTATCAGTTGGTGTTCATGTAGCAACCGACGTACCCGGCGGTGTGCCGACCTTGGTAACGACGAGTGTCCACGAGAGGAGTCTATAGTCGGGTCCAATGTCAGGTTCAAGTCCGCCCCTAGTATGAGAGTGCCTTCCAAAAAACCCTCCAACTCCGTCAAGACCCTTTCAAACAATGCGACCTGACCAGTGTTAGGGAGATAGCATGTGGCCAATGTGAACAGTGTGCTAGCCAACCTACCCTTCACGAAGATATACCGTCCCGCTCCATCTGTACGAGTCTCCACGTGCTCCCATGGAAGAGAACGAGAGATCAAGATAGAGACCCCCTTTGTAATGATAGGGGTAGGGAAACGGACAAGTGAGCCCTAATCTACCCGCCACTCTGTCCCTGCCTACTTGCAACGACCCGCCCTAGGCGACGGGGTACAACTGGGCGGCGGTCCCTACGCTCAGTAAGTGCACGAGACAAAACATACAAGGGAATATAAAGCAAAGGGAAAGGGGCAGTTGCCCACGGCAACACCGTGAGCAACAGAGTGGTGAACGAGCCAAGTCAAACCAGGAGAGCACGAGGTACCAAACGCAGAGCAGAAGAGTAGTCAGAAAGCCAGGGTCAGAATGGAGCAGGATCAAATTGTTAGGAGCTGTAGCTGGGCCAGGAAACCACACGGAAAGAATCACAAGCAAGGAGGAAAAGGAAAGGCAGGTATAAATAGACAGAGGGCGGGAGCTAGCTGAGTCTGGCCAGGCTGCGATAGGCTCTCCCACTCCTAAGCCTGCCAGCCTGAGTGGTGGAAGCTGGAGTCAGTCTCAGAGAGATAGACTCAGGTGAAGACTGATTACCTAAGGAAGTTAACCCTGAAGCTGTGCCTGGCAAATCCTTTACACCCTTGGTCTTGGAGTCCGGCGAGGTACTGTGATACCCCTCCGTATAGTGAGAGTCCGTCAATCGTGGAACGCTGTCCGCCCGGAAGTGACTTTCCTGGAGAAACGCCACATGCGCTTTCTTTTTCCATAGAAGACGGAGGATGGAGGATCTCTTCTCTGGAACGTTCAGGCCCTGTGCATTCAGGGAAACAACCGTAATGTTAGACATGTGGAGCCACAGTAGGAAAACAAAAAGGGGGAGAAAGGCGGGGAAAAGAGATGGTTACCCCCGTAGAGAGGGGGGAGTGCCAAGAAGAGGGACACTAGCGTCCCACTAACAGCGGAGTACAGAACCCCTAAACAATACTTTGCGTATTATGTCGGACCCGGGAGAAAACACCCCCTGAACACGACACAACAGCACGGAAACCTAGTGGGGAAAGTAGAAGGACAGCGGTGTGAAGAGGTGATCTCCCTGAGACTCGCCACCAATTGGGACTGAAGTAGTATAAGCCCTAAAGAGAGCAGACCGGAACCTCGGACTCAACCGGCTAACTGTAACGGGTGTATGTAGGTTCCTGACCTCCCACCGCAGTGCAGTGTGAGGGGGAAAAAGGATCCCTGAGATAATTGCCCGGACCACACAGACTAGACCCCCTGGCCCACCTAAATTCCCCTTTGGCCTGACAACAGTCCCTCCCGCAAAAACCTGAGAAGA
This sequence comes from Rhinoderma darwinii, assembly GCF_050947455.1. Taxonomy (NCBI): domain Eukaryota; kingdom Metazoa; phylum Chordata; class Amphibia; order Anura; family Rhinodermatidae; genus Rhinoderma; species Rhinoderma darwinii. The sequence goes on from NC_134691.1 coordinate 236,639,497, forward strand.
AACCTGAGGAGAAAATTAAGGGGAGTTAGACACTCATAACAAACAGACCCCCACTGACACCCTCATGGGTACAGAGATATTCTAGCCTTCTGGCCGCAGGCCGATCAGTTTCTTCGGGACGAGCGCCGTCCAGATGCCCGTTGCTCGCGAGGACCGTCTCTAGGAGGAGGCAGAGAAGGGCGCACAGAGTCCGGGTACAGACCCCCCCTGGGGAAGAGCAACGTCGGCGGCTCCGTCCAGTCTGGGTGGCGCACTGGGGAGATTTCTAGGAAACGGAAGGCTGCTTCCAAATCGTCCGGTGAGCGAACAGCGAAGGATTGCCCCTGTCAGCGGAGAATGACGTGGAAGGGATGGCCCCATCTATAGGAAGCGCCTGCTTCTCTGGTAGCCTCGAGCAAAGGGCCTATCACCCTGCGCATATGTAGGGTCAGCCTAGAGACATCCGGCAAGATGGTCACTTCCGCACCCTGGAAAGGAATGGCCCCCCGCTCCCAAGCTCGCCGTGCAATGTCATCTTTTTGTTTGCAAAACTGCACCCTGCAGATGACATCTCGTGGACGGTTACTTTCCCTGTTCCGTGGGCCTGCTAAGCGATGCACCCTATCCATTTCAATGGCCGAGTCGCGTGGTCTGTCCATGAGCTTGTTAAAGATATGGGTGACAACATCGTATAGCTCCTCGGCGGCACAGATTCTGAAATGCCCCTCAGCTTTAGGTTGTTCCGCCTCCCCCTGTTCTCCACGTCGTCCAGGTGCAGGGAGAAGTCCCTCATTTGGGTAGCTTGGGTGTCCATCGACTGAGAGAGAACCGAGATGTCCGTTGTGTGAACAGAGTTCTGACGTTCCAAAGCGTCTACCCGTGCGGTTAAAGATCGTAAGTCCTGGGACACCACCCCTATGGCCCGGTCATGTTTCTCTTCCAGTCGGGCTAGTCGAGCATCCAAATCTGATTTCGTGGGCAATGCCCTCACCATCTCCCATAACTCTGCCAGGGTCCGTTCCATGGAAGGGGGGGCCAGTAGATGAGGTTAGGTGGGGGTTCCCCCGGTCAGTGGAGGAGGTGAGCGTGCCCCTTAGTATGGCTGGTGTGCCCTGGCTCAGTGGTGACATGTCCTCTGCGTAATAATGAAGGGGGACAGCGGAGGAGAGTGGCGCCTTATCTGCCGCGCCTTTTATTGCCTGCCGGCCATGTTCCTGCCCGGGCTCAGGTGGATGCTGCTGGGGGAGGGGAGCGGCAGCTCTCCACGGAGGCACCGACCCTGCCACGGCCCCTGCATCTGGACCTACCGCCGGGGACGGAGCATCAGAGGAGAGGTCCTGCAGTCCTCTGGAGGATCCAGCCGGGACTACGGTGCCAATGGGCGGAGAGTCCCCACGCGACGTCGGGGATCGACTGCGGCCTACGGCTGGAATAGAGGAGGGCCGCGGAGAAGACCCGTCGCGGCCGGATCGTAGGTAACGATCCATCGAGGAGGGACCTGGGGTGACCGATTGTGACTTGCGGTGTCTCCCCCTGGTCATCCCGACACTGGAGCAGGTAAGAGATGCCCGAGGTAGTGTGTAGAGAGTGGTGAGGGTCCGGAGCTCCGAGCACAAGCGTCCTCACACCGCCATCGCCAAGCCACACCCTCCTGAGTCCCTGTTAACCCTTACTGTCCTTGTGTAACCCTTGCTGCCCTGTGTAACCCTTGCTGTCCCTGAAGCTACCCCTTGCTGTCATTACATAGTTAGTACAGCCGAAAAAAGACACATGTCCATCAAGTTCAACCAAGGGACGGGAAAAGGGACGGAAAAAATTTCTACACATAGGAGCTAATACTTTTTTGTTCTAGGAAATTATCTAACCCTTTTTTAAAGCCATCTACTGTCCCTGCTGTTACCAGCTCCTGCGGTAGGCTATTCCATAGATTCACAGTTCTCACAGTAAAGAAGGCTTGTCGCCTCTGCAGGTTGAACCTTTTTTTCTCCAGACGGAGGGAGTGCCCCCTTGTTTTTTGAGGGGGTTTTACATGGAACAGGATTTCACCATATTTTTTGTATGTGCCATTAATATATTTATATCAATTAATCATGTCCCCCCTTAGTCGTCTTTTTTCAAGGCTAAATAGGTTTAATTCTTTTAATCTTTCCTCATAACTTAAATTCTCCATGCCCCTAATTAGCTTCGTTGCTCTTCTTTGTATTTTTTCCAACTCCAGGGCATACATTCTATGAACTGGAGCCCAGAACTGAACTGCATATTCTAGATGAGGCCTCACTAATGCTTTGTAAAGTGGCAATATTACATCCCTGTCCCGCGAGTCCATGCCTCTTTTAATACACGACAATATCCTGCTGGCCTTTGAAGCAGCTGATTGACACTGCATGCTGTTATTTAGTTTATGATTTACAAGTACACCCAGATCCTTCTCAACAAGTGAATCCGCCAGTGTAGCTCCCCCTAGGACATATGATGCATGCAGGTTGTTGGTACCCAGATGCATAACTTTACATTTATCTACATTAAACTTCATCTGCCAAGTGGATGCCCAAACACTTAGTTTGTTTAAATCTGCTTGCAATTCATGAACATCTTCCATAGACTGAACTATATTACATAGCTTGGTGTCATCTGCAAAAATAGAAATAGCGCTATTAATCCCATCCTCTATATCATTAATAAATAAGTTGAATAATAGTGGTCCCAGCACTGAGCCCTGGGGTACACCACTTATTACCAGGGACCATTCAGAGTAGGACTCATTGACCACAACTCTCTGGATACGGTCCTTGAGCCAATTCTCAATCCAATTACAAACTATATTTTCTAAACCTATAGTCCTTAATTTACCCATTAGGCGTCTATGGGGGACAGTGTCAAATGCCTTTGCAAAGTCCAAAAACACTAAATCCACAGCGGCCCCTCTGTCTAGGCTTCTGCTCACCTCTTCATAAAAACAGATTAGATTAGTTTGACAACTTCTGTCCTTAGTAAAACCGTGCTGGCTGTCACTTATGATACTATTTTTTGTCACATAATCCTGTATATAGTCCCTCAATAGCCCCTCAAACATTTTCCCCACGATGGATGTTAAGCTTACTGGTCTATAATTACACGGGGAAGACCTAGAGCCCTTTTTTAAAATAGGCACCACATTTGCCCTAGGAAAGTCCCTTGGCACTATTCCAGTCACTAGAGATTCTCTGAATATTATGAAAAGGGGGACAGAAATAACTGAACTAAGCTCTTTAAGAATTCTAGGGTGTAACCCATCTGGTCCCGGGGCCTTGTGCACATTTATTTTATTTAATTTAGCTTGGACCATATCTACATTCATCAAATTCATTATATCAACTGATATATTAACAGCACTGGCACCGGCTACATCAGCTGCTCTTTCTTCAGTTGTATATACAGAGCTAAAGAACCCATTTAGTAACTTCTGTCCCTGAAGTTAATCCCTTGCTACTTTCCCTGAGTTAATCCTTTCTACCCCTTGCAGTCCCTGAGTTAACCCCTTGCTGACAACCCTTCCCACTGTTAATCCTTTACCTGATTAACCCTTAGTGTACAGGGACAGTTATATTAGGAGGGAGTGGGACAGAGATAGTGAGCGTGTGAGAATTACAAGTAACTTATGTGTATTGTGTTGTAACGTAACTTCTATGTATGTTCAGGTAAGTGGGTGGCAGTATAATTAGGATTGTGATACCGTGTTTATACTGTACTGTGATTAGTTACTGTATTTTATATATGAGAGTGATTACTGTATGTTAATAAATATTACCTTTATTTACTATACGGTCTTATTCCCTTGAGTAGCAGCAAAAGCAATTAGATCGACGTTAGTATAAGGAAAAGGTGGGGAAACTAGGCATAACCCTAGTGACCCTGATTATAAAGGCGGTAGTAATAGCGGGTGACACTAGCCAGTGAACCCCAATATTACCCCACCCCCTTTAACACACATTATAAACAGTTTTAACAGTGTTTTATAGTTCATATGTATTGTATTTTTATTCTATGGATCATGATTGGTTTTAACATTTATTAACTACTGACAGTGGAACGGGAAAAAAACATTTTGTTCTTGAGTGAGTATTTAAAGAATGCTCTCTAATGTTTTCTTATAAGCCTGATGAAGACCTAAGTACTAGGTTGAAATGCATAGCTTCCAGATTCACCTATAGATTTACATGCTGGTTTAAATTGCACATGGTTTTTTTTAAGCAATAAAGTAGTTTTATACTTTATTCACTGAGAGGCCCGCTCTTCATTGGGAATGTAGCTGACTATGAACGACCATGCAGGAGGGCAATCAGTAAGGAGTGATTCCTTTTTTCAAGTACCTTTGGGCCTCGTGGGAACAGGGCTGGGTGAGTTGACGTTTTTTTAATTGTTTGGGGTGCACTATCTACAGGGGGACTGTGGAGCACTATCTGCAGGTGATGTGGCATTATTTACAAGGGGGCACTGTGTGGCACTATCTACAGGCGGTGGCACTATCTACAAGGGGGCACTGTGTGGCACTATCTACAGGTGCACTGTGGCACTATCTACAGGGAACACTGAGGCAATATCTACAGGGAGCTGTGTGGCATTATCTACAGAGGGCTGTGGGGCACTATGTACGGGTGGGTGTGGCACTATCTACAGGGGAGGGTGTGTCCCTATCTACAGGGAGGACTGTAGTGCACTACCTATGAGGCGCATTGTCTGGCACCATGGCCGGCCTTAGCTATGTGCGACACGTGCGGTCGCACAGGGCACCGGCTGCCATGCTGCAAGGGGGGCGCCAGTGGGTACGAGCAGAAGAGAGGAGAAGTGTTCCTTCCTCTGCACTGCTGCGTGAAGTGAGCGCTGATTGGAGGAGCAGCAGGTGCTTCTGCCTGCTCCACCAATCGGCACAGCCTGTACTGCAGTGTCACACACACACTCAGCCCCTCACACAGCTCCTTCCTGCTGTGCTGCTGCCACAGAGAAGACTCCTCCACGGAGCTCCAGAGTCAGGTAAGAAGAGCAGCAGCTTTAGCTTAATCTATGCTTATTTATGTGCTGTGTGAGGGAGGGGGAGAGAGGGGGCTTTATGTGATGTGTAACAGGATGTTTTTGTTTTTTTTAAAAGATCGATTTTGTGGGGGAGGGGAGACTAGGTTATAGGTACTTTGAGTGTGTATTTTTTACAGATCGATTTTGAGGGTGAGGGGACATTGCCCTGAATGCTATAGGAGTGGGGGGATTCTTTATAAATGTATTTTGTGGGGAGGGGGACCTCTGTATAGTTTATTTTGTGGTGTAGGAGCTTATTATGAATCATGGGGGAGGGGAACTTAGCGTTATGTATGGGGAGAAAGGATTCTTTAGGGTACGGCCACACGGAGCGGCCCTCACACTGTCGCAACGCGGCCAACAACCGCGCTGGCACTATGTAGGAGCGGCTGTCAAATACCTCGTTAAGGGGTATTCCGGTTACACTCGTGTGCGCACTGCCGCTCCATTCATTCTCTATGGGAGCGCCGGAGATAGCCGAGTGCAGTGTTCTGCTTTTTCCGGCGCTCCCATAGAGAATGAATAGGAGGTAAGTTGTTGTAATTTGCAAAATCGTGCGGCCATAAAGGGTGTATTAATTCATGGCCGCACGTTATCGCGGGTAAACCGTCCCTTTATCTGCAAAATTGTGCGGCCATGAATTAATACACCCTTTATGGCCGCACGATTTTGCAAATTACAACAACTTACCTCCTATCCATTCTCTATGGCCGGAAAAAGCAGAACACTGCACTTGGCTATCTCCGGCGCTCCCATAGAGAATGAATGGAGCGGCAGTGCGCGTGCGAATGTAACTGGAATACGTGTGGCCACTAACAGGCTGTTTGACAGCCGCACTGAACATGGTGCCGGCGTGGTTGTTAGCTGCGTTGCAACTGTGTCAGGGTTGCTCCGTGTGGCCTTACCCTTAGGCTGGATTCACACGAGCGTGTGCCTTTTGCGCACGCAAAAAACACGGCGTTTTGCCTGCGCAAAATGCATTTGACAGCTCCGTGCGGCAGCAGCATATGATGCGCGGCTGTGTGCTTTTTGCGCAGCCGCCATCATTATGACACTCCATTTGGATGTTTGTAAACAGAAAAGCACGTGGTGCTTTTCTGTTTTGATTCATCCTTTTCACAGCTGTTGCGCGAATCACGCTGGTCGCACGGAAGTGCTTCCGTGTGGCATGCATGGTTTTCACACACCCATTGACTTCAATGGGTGCGTGATGCGCAAAAAACGCTCAAAGAACAGACATGTCATGACTTTTACACAGCGGACTCACGCAGCATAAAAATCACACACATGTCTGCACGGCCCCATAGACTAATATAGGTCCGTGCAACGCACATGAAAATCACGCGCGTTGCACGGACGTATATCCCGTTCGTCTGAATAAGCCATTAGAGATAATATTTGTGGGGAGAGCAACTTGATTATAAGGGTAGGAACACACAGGGCGGATACGTAAAACTACACAGTGTATACGTCCTGAGAACCGCAGGGAATTTCACCTGAAAAACAGCACCAAATTTTGGTGCAGTTTTTTGGGCGGAAAGACTGCAGAAATAAATTTTAAAAAGAGCTAATACTCCCGGCCGTAGTCCCTCTCTCTCTCTCTCTCTCTCTCTGAGCGTAGCCCCGCCTCCTGCGATGACGCTGTAGTCCATGTGACTGCTGCAGCCTTTGATTGGCTGCAGCTGTCACATGGGATGCCTCATCATCCCTGGAGGCCGGGCTACTCTCAGAACAGAATACGCATCGCTATGACTACGGCCGGGTGTATTACCTTTTTTTTTTCTCATTAGAGATTAACGATAAACAAAGTTTTTATCATTGATCTTCCCCTTTTGTTAACACTGACCAAATATCATTATAATTGGTCAGAAACTGGCGAATCATGATGATAATTTGCTCAACTAAATAGGCCTTTAATGGGGGTATATTCAGGCTTAGTGCCTAGGGCAGCGTGAGTTGTAAATACGGCCGTGCTAAAGACGCAGATACTATTGACTACTTACTAGGGATGCACAATGCATCAAAACTTTGATACTGTGCATCCCCAAATGGTTCGAGCCACACCGGTAAGTATAGTAATACATGATGAATGAGAGCGGGGCTGCAGCTGTGTAATACAGCCATTGCCCCGCTCCTGAGTCCTGACAAGAGCACGCCGCGAGGATGATGCCATGCGGCCAGCGCTGCACTAATGAGCGGCGGCACTGAAAACAGAACATGGCGGCCGCACTGCAAAACACCCCCCTGTTCTCTCTTCGGTGTCTGCGCCGCCGCTCATTAGTGCAGCGCCGGCCGCATTACCTCATGCTGACCGCGCACGCACTTCTGTCAGGAGCGGGGCAATGACTGTATTACACAGCCGCAGCCCCGCTCTATAACGGCGGAGATCAGAGAAACCGCTCATCTCCGCCGCTATTCTCCTGAATGCTGCGATCAAAACTGACTGCAGCATTCAGGGGAAAGTGAGGAGTGGGATGCCCCTTGGATCGCGTCACAGGGAATTCCTGTGACGCGATTGAGGGCCATACCATATATGGGCAGACAGCCCAGGGTCTATTGGAGGACCGCAGGGCTGTCTTACCATATTTCCTGTTGTTAGGGCATACTTAGGTATGTCCTAACAACTGCCTGTGTGCTATACATACACCGGCTAATTTACTGACATATCTGATATACAGTACATTAAAGTTTAAAAATAAAGTAAAAACATAAAGTAATGTTAAATTTAAAAAAATACACATACGCCTTTTTTTTACAATAAACCTTAAAATAAGTCTCAATATATAAAATATACACACATTCGGTATTGGCGCGGCCGTAATAACCTGCACAACAATTTTTTTGCGTCATTTATGATGTGTACGCTGTCAAAAAAAAATACAAAAAACTTCTTTCACGTATTAATGTGAGGCACGAGGTGTGATGAATTTAACCTCCATGTGCCTCAAATTAATAGTAATTAACCCCATCATGTACCTCACACATTAACCCATTATGACTGAGAAACATGATGGGGTTAATCACTATTAATGTGAGGCAAATGGAGGTTAAATTCAGCATCACACCACGCGCCTCAGATCAGAAAATGGAAGAACTTTTTTTTATTACTGTTGGCAAGGTATCGTTTTGGTATCGAAATTGCAATACTACACGAAGTATCGGTATTGAAGTCCAGATTCAGGTGTCGTGACATCCCTACTACCTACAAAGGGGCTGTGTTGCACGACCTACAGGGGGCTGTGTGGCATGACCTACAGGGGGCTGTGTTGCACGACATACAGGGGGCTGTGTGGCACGACCTACAAGGGGGCTGTGTGGCACGACCTACAAGGGGGCTGTGTGGCACGACCTACAAGGGGCTGTGTGGTACTATCTACATGGGGCATCTGTGAGTGGTGGGCTGAAGGTCATTTTACTGTGAGTGGGGGCTTATGGTAGTTTTACTGTGAGTGGGGGGCTGATGGTCATTTTACTGTGAGTGGGGGCTGATGGTAGTTTTACTGTGAGTGGGGGGCTGATGGTCATTTTACTGTGAGTGGGGGGTTGATGGTCATTTTACTGTGAGTGGGGGGCTGATGGTCATTTTACTGTGAGTGGGGGGCTGATGGTCATTTTACTGTGAGTGGGGGGCTGATGTCGTTTTATTGTGAGTGGACGGGCTGATGGTAGTTTTACTGTGAGTGGGGGGCTAATGGTCGTTTTACTGTGAGTGGACGGGCTCATGGTCATTTTAGGGTATGTTCACACGGCAGTGTCCATTATGGCTGAAATTACGGAGCTGTTTTCAGGAGAAAACGGCTCCGGAATTTTAGACGTAATGGCATGTGCAGGCGCTTTTCGCTGCGTCCATGACGGACGAAATTGGACCTGTTTTTCCATGGAGTCAAGGGAAAACGGCTCCAATTACGTCTCAAGAAGTGACAGGCTTTTCTTTGACGCGGGCGTCTCTTTTACGCGCCGTCTTTTGACAGCGGCGCGTAAAAAAACGCTTTTGAGCCGCCATTTCGGACGTAATTCGGGGCTAAAACGCCCGAATTACGTCCGTAAATAGTGTGTGTGAACCCAGCCTTACTGTGAGTGGGGGGCTGATGGTCATTTTACTGTGAGTGGGGGGGGGGGCTGATGGTCTTCAAGTGGTTTCCACCTCTGACCTCCAATTGAAATTAATAGTAGGAAGAAAATAGCTGTGGTGCTCGTTTGGAGGATTTTTTGCTGCGTCTTTTGCATTCGCTTCAACGGCTTAAAAAAAAACGCTAAAAAAAACCCCATCAAATAACGCTGTCAATTCAGAAGCAGGTTTTTTCTGCCTTACAAAAAACGCTGTGTGAACATATCCTAAGAATGTAGTGCTTATTTTTAGCTATTTTCTGTCTTTCTCTAAACAATTTTTGGTAGGGGGGCCCTGAGGAATTTATTTTTTTTCCAGGGGTGGCTCAAGTCCGAAAAGGTTGGGAAACTCTGTAACAGGCTACAGAGGCGCCTGCAGCCTATGAGGCGCAGGGACAGGATCCCTGCGCAGTCGGCGTGATGACATCTCTGGATCAAGCTGGCCTACGCAAGGATCCTGTCAGGTGGAGGTGGGGGGCAGTATGGCACTGTCTACAAGGGGGAGGTGGGGGCTGTATGTCACTTTCTACAATGGGGAGGTGGGTGCTGTATGACACTGTCTACAAGGGGGCGGTGGGGGGCACTGTGTACAAGAGGGAGGTGGGGCTGTATGACACTACAAGGGGCAGATGGGGGCTGTATGGCACTGTCTACAAGGAGGAGGTGGGGGATTATGGCACTGTCTACAGTGAGGCTGTATGGCACAATCTACAGGGGGCACTTTCTACTAGGGGGGCTGTGGGGGCATTATACTCTGTGGAGGACATCATACTGTGTAGGGGCACTACAGGGGGCAATATAATGTGTGTGGCACTTAGGGGGCATAACACTGTGTGGGCACAATTAGAGGACAAAATACTGTGTCCTTGAAGGCGTTATAATATATTACATTATTAAATATTATTATTATACTGTGTGTGGGGCAATAAAGGGGCATTACACTGTGTGGGGGCACTATATAGGGCATTATACTGTGGGGAGGAATTATGCTTTTTTATGGGGCATTTTTTATAATGGCATGGGGCGCCGAAAGATAATTTTGCATGGGGCGCCATCTACCCTAAGGCCGGCCCTGTCTGGCACTATCTAAAAAGGGGCATTGTGTGGCATTGTCTACATGGGGCACTGTGTGGCAAGTAACTAGAAATGGCACTATGTGTGGCATTATCTATGAGAACTGTGTGGCACTTTCTAAAATGCTTCTAATACATGTGAAGCTTGTGCGTTGCACAAACTAATAAGGTACTTTCACTAACTGTGTGGGCTGCAAATTAAATAAACAACCTAAAAGCGAACCAAAAAGGGACATAGCCCTTAAAGAAATAGTATACTAAATAATATACAAAAGTACAAAAAATCTTTATTAAATATACACAACAATAACATGTAGTAGAATAAAAAAGGGATACATCATACACGGAGATATATACAGCAAGGTCAGATGGAATAGACCATAGACAAAACAGAGTCAACCATCCAAGGATGACCAGACCACGCTCAAGTAGTCCACAGAACAGAAAATATAAACCGTGGGCATAGGGTAATGAAACCCACATACAATATAGTGCTGCCTATTAGGTATAGCAATGTACAGGATTAGACTAAAAAGTCTACTGCTGCCTGCAGAATATATAACAATCAGCAAAATAAAGCTGAAGGCGTCCTAAGTAAACATGCAGGCTCAAATTAGCCACAAAGAGGGGCTAAAAATAACTGGACACAATGGAACAATCATGTAGAAGCTAGAGACCAGCACATAACCTGGGACATGGTGAGGAGCGATGGAGATCAAAGACGGATGGATGAGTGAACGCCTCGACGCGCGTTTCGCCCTGTAGAACGGCTTCGTCAGGAGGCTACATTTAATAAAACTCTAAGGGTTTTTATAGAAATGGAATGAAGTTGGACTCACCTGTGATGGATGAAAATCGGCGCTCGACACGCCCGCCAGGTGACGCACACATCATGGGAAGCGCCGCAAGTCAGATGGAGAGGCGCCGCATGATGACAACTAAGCAAAGCGGCACTCCCGGATGCGAGCCCCACCACGCACGCGCGATCGAGCGTCTGTGCAAACACCACAGGAGAGGCAACAGGAATAACAAAGACAAAACTGAAACAATAACAATGGCAGAGGTGGGGATTACTATGGAGATAAGGCAGGTCGGAAATAATTTGACAAAAATAACAAACGAATATAAAGTATAAAGAACGGCGGCACTTATATTAAAAAGTAATAGAACAGTGCAACATAAAGTGAAAGAAGTGCGATGTGAATAAATAGTGAAGAAAATAAAACAATAATAAGAAAAAAACCGTGCACCATACTAATAAATATTTAATAGTGATAAATAAATAGTGAGACAAAAATAAATGAATTAATAAATACATATATATATAGTGAAGTGAAATAGTGATAAAAAACACAGTATAAGATTATATAATACATATAGACCATACGGATATATATAAAGAAATAAATATATAGAAATATATGCAAAAACATGAAAAATATAAGCAAGACCGTCAGAATATAATATAATAATAAATTTAATAATACTCATAAAAGCTAATAGACCTCAAGCAGAAGCCGAGAATAGATAATATGATATATAATATAAAAAGACAAAAAAATATATATATTAAACTAGAGGTATAATATTATATAGTACAATTTAAATGTGTATATATATATAGGACTCCACATTACAGCGCTCAGCAAATATAACAAATATACAATAAATACAATAGCGAGCAGTGATATGAAGATCATAATACATCAATACAACTAGAATTATGGACATCTTTATCTTCTCTGCTTCTGAATTCCGATTAGGACCATACACAATCTTCTCCAATATATAGGAAGGTAAACCCACTCACTAGAAGGAATAAACTGGAACATAAAAGATAGATAAAAAAAACAAGAAAAAAACCCTAGAGAAAATAAAATTCACGCATAGTTGAAAATTACAGAAAGGGCCTGAAACTGGTGGCTTCATTTAGACCAAATGGCGCCACAGTATTGAGTAACGTGATCCATTTCATTTCTTTTCTCAATAATGCCAGACGTACATCCCCACCTCTACATCCCATGGAAATTTTGTCAATTCCACGTACCTCAAAACCTTTTGGATTACAGGAGTGAAACTCACGAAAATGTCGCGCAACAGGCTGGAGTTTTATCCAAATCTAGAGCATTAGAAGCTGACTTAATTTTGCTGACTTGTTCCAACACCCGCACCTTCAATTGCCTGCTGGTCATGCCAACATAGATGACGTCACAGGGGCAAGTGGCAAAGTATACCACAGCTACTGTGTTACATGTGATGTTGTAAACAATTTTGTAGTCTTTGCCTCTATCTGAGCTGTAGAAGTTAAGTTAAATTGTACTTATTGTATATTTGTTTTATTTGCTGAGCGCTGTAATGTGGAGTCCTATATATATATATTTAAATTGTACTATATAATATTATACCTCTAGTTTAATATATATATTTTTTTGTCTTTTTATATTATATATCATATTATCTATTCTCGGCCTTAGCTTTTATGAGTATTATTTAATTTATTATTATATTATATTCTGGCGGTCTTGCTTATATTTTTCATGTTTTTGCATATATTTCTATATATTTATTTCTTTATATATATCCGTATGGTCTATATGTATTATATAATCTTATACTGTGTTTTTTATCACTATTTCACTTCACTATATATTTATATATATATATATATATATATAGCAACAATTCCAAAAGACAAGACAGCACTCCAAATTCAGTCATAGATAGCATCACTTTAATCACCTCTTGCGACGTTTCAACCCTACTCAATGGGGTCTTTCTTAAAGGGAATGTGTTGCCAGAAAAACATGTTGTTTTTTTAAAAATTAAACATTTAGTGTGTGGGTGATTAAACATTGTTCAAATTTTTTTAATTTTTTTCGCGAGTCAGGAAATATTATAAATTATTTCTAATTTATAATACTACCCATTTTTGGTCACTAGATGGAGCTAGTTCCCAAAATTGCAGCATTGCAACATTGGGTTAAAAGCCCTCGCTCTAGTGAGCTCTCAGCATCCCCCCCTCCTTTATCCTGGCTAGTGCCGGGATAAACGAGGGGTTTGAAAGGTTTAACCTCCTACACTGTGTGTCGCCATTTTTTGAGGTAACCGACAGTGTAGTCGGTTTACATACAGTAGTAAACACACACAAACACTAACATACATTGAAATCTCTTACCTGCTCCTGCCGCCACGGCTCCCTCCGGCCCGTCCGCTCCGTTTGCTGCCGCTGTTCCATGTGCACAAGTCCGGAAGCCGCGACCGGAAGTAGTAATATTACTGTCCGGCCGCGACTTACGGTCCACAGGAAAATGGCGCCGGACGGCGCCAATTTCGAATAGGACTGTGTGGGAGCGGCAGTCAATGGGACGGGAGCCATTCGCAGTCCCTATGGGACTGTGGCTGCCGTATTCCATGTCTGTGTGTGTCGTTAATCGACACACACAGAAATGGAACAAAAAATGGCAGCCCCCATAGGGAAGAAAAAGTGTAAAAATAAGAAACAGTAAAACACAAACACACAAATGAATATAAACGTTTTTATTAAAGCACTAACATCTTTAACATATAAAAAAAATTATTTGTGATGACACTGTTCCTTTAAGCAATACATCTCAGTGAACAGTGCACATATATATACATGGTTTACAAAATTGTATAATGAAGCAATAAAAATTCAATATTGCATAATTCTCTGGATTCAAATGCAAACATTGCAGTGAAAAAACATCAACGTGCTAAGCACACTTTTCTTGTGTACTTTGTGTACAAACGATTATAAGGGCATATTCCCGTACTGTATAAAAATTAAAATACAATATAATTGGCTAACTGCCAATCAATAGAAGTGCAGGTGCAAAACATTTTAAATATTAAAAACGAATTGATCATTTCTTAATTTCTTAATTCGGCTCACCGTTCAGTGGATCCCCTCACTTCTTCCATGCTGATCATAGTTCTCGGCTTCTTCCGGGAGTGAATGCGCATGCGTAAAACAAAACGTCACGTAGAGGGCTGTTCCTGCTCTTGGCTTGAGAACGAGTCCCGGTACGCTTTGATTGAATGGAACGCATCTCGCGCTGGTTCAATCATCTTGGTTGTATTTTTTGATATATTGTGAATTTAACCCTACGTGTCCCTTTCGGGAACACTGCATAACGATCGTAGGTTATCTTTTTCTATTTTTATAACGAAAAAGAAATAAATATACACTCTATCCTCTGGATTAGTCTAAGTCCTTAAGGTTAAGGGAATCCCATAAACACGGGTACACCCAACCTATATCAGGGTATGTTTATAGTGCTAGATCTGTTATCCACAGATCCTGCACATTTCATCCCTACGGACCGTAATAACCACATTCTGAGGACCATTAGAGCTATGTCACACTTGATCTTCATATTCATTTAGGGTTTTATCACAACACTTCGATTACATTGTATGCATTCCATTTATTTTTCACATTTTTTCAGAACATAGCAATAGATAAGCCGATTTTTTATATATAACGTATGCATGATATTAGAATGAGGGGATCCATATTCGGTGAGTAAAATCACTTCCTATCCCACACTACTCAACTTAAAGTCAACATTTAACCCGAATGGTCGTAATGTGTTCAATCTGTAGATCCATTCTAACTCACGTTTTTTTTTAAAAGATATTCTGTCCCCACCTCGTCTTGGTTTAGTAATCTGGTCTATAATTCTAAACCGTAAATCCTTTTCTGTGTGGTTTGCTTCCACAAAATGTTTTGATACTGGTAAATCCAGTCTTTTGCCTCGTATGGTAAACCTATGGTTGTTTATACGTGTTTTGCAGTCCAATGTTGTCTCTCCTATGTATAGAAGATTACATGGACATTGCAGCATGTAGATAACCCATTCTGATGTACAAGTGAGGAATTGCTTTATTTTATATTCAGTCCCGGTTATGGGATGAGTGAAGAATTCCCCTTTAATCATATATTTGCAGTTCACACAACCAAGACAGGGAAAACATCCCAATTTCTGGCTGCCAAAAAAGGTCTGTGTCTTTTTCTTATTAGAGCCCACATCTGCTCTTACCAATTTATCCTTCAGATTTTTAGTACGTTTGTATGACATAAGAGGGGGTGCTAAAAATTCAGGAACATATTTTAGATTACTACCAAGTATCGACCAGTGTTTGTTAATTATCTTTGCTATATCTTTACTTGTTTCGTTATACGTAGACACAAATGGTATCATTTTGTCAAGGTTCTTTTTGGTTCTCTGTGTAGACAAAAGTATTTCTCTGTCAGACATTAATACCTTATTTCTATGTTGTTGGACTAGTTTCTTTGGGTACCCTCGTGACATAAATTTTTCACCCATTTCATCCAACCTTTTAATGCTTAACTCTTCTGTGTCCACTATACGTTTAACCCTCAGTAGCTGACTGTATGGAAGGGCCCTAATTAGGCCCCTGGGATGGCAACTTTCGAATCGCAATAGATTATTCCTATCCGTTGTTTTCGTAAAAATGTCTGATGTGAGTCTTGATCCTAATTTAGTTATCGTGGTATCCAAAAATTCTATAGTTACTGGACTGTACCAGCGTAAATTTTATGTCTGCATCTATCTGGTTAATGTATTTATGGAACAGGTGCAGTTCCTCTACTGTCCCTAACCAGATGAAAAAGATGTCATGTATGTATCTCCACCACCTCAGCACCTGTCTGAAGTGGTGGGACACATAGACGAACTCCCTCTCCAAAGCCGCCATGAATATATTGGCATAAGTTGGTACCACATTGGCACCCATGGCTGTCCCTCTAAATTGTATAAAGAACTGATCTTGGAACAAAAAGTAATTGTGCCTCAGGATGATATCCAATAAGGCGAGTATAAATTCTATACACGCAGGTGTATATTCGATGTCACGTAGAACCTTGTAAATAGAGGAAATACCTCTACTGTGGTCTATCGACGTGTACAGACTTACTACGTCAAAAGAGCACAGCAGGGCCGTGGTGGGAACCTGGACATCTCTGATTTTTAGCAAAAAGTCAGAATTATCTCTTATATATGAAGGCACTTCAATCGCATATTTCCTTAATATTTTATCCAAAAAGATTGAGATATTGCCAAGAATAGACCCAATACTGGAGACTATGGGTCTTCCAGGAGGTTTTATGAGAGACTTATGTATCTTTGGGAGTATGTATATTATGGGTGTAACTGGATGTTGGACCAATAAAAATTGTTTTAAGTCCTTGTCTATAATGTTATTTTGTATTGCTTTTTCTACTACCCTCTCTATAAGTCTTCCTATGTTAAATTTTGGATGAGATGTTAGTTCCCCATATATCTGTTTGTCCTGCACTTGTCTCATGATTTCTTCAATATACTCCTTAGTGTCCATGACCACCACTGCTCCCCCCTTATCTGCCTGTTTGATAGTAATTTTTGTGTTTCCTTTGAGTTCTGTCAGCGCCTCAACCTCTTCCGTGGTCATGTAAAGGGTGTTTGAATCCCCGAGTTCTACTTTTATCCTTCAAAGTTCCGATGTCTAGTTTAACAGCTGTAATGAAGGTTTCGATTGCTGATAAACTACAAAAGGGGACAAAATCGCTTTTGAGGGAAAGATCAAAATCACAAAGTTTTAATTCTCCAACTCTATCATTGGCAGGGCTATAGCTATGCTCTGCAAACCACGTCTTTAATTTGATTGTGCGGTAAAATCTATGCAAATCTAATTCCAACTCAAACCAATCAGTTTTTGATGTTGGGCAAAATGACAAACCCTTATTTAATACATTGTATTGTGCTTTAGTCAACGTAACAGAAGAGATATTTACCACTAATGTTTCTGTGGATAGTCCATCTTGCGGAGAGACTGTGTCCGTGTCTTCACTGATCTGGGCAACCTGGGTTGTATGGAGTTTGCGTTGTCTGAAGTGCCTTCTTCCCCCGCGTCGGGTACTCCGTTGGTAGTTTTCGGGCGTCCCTCGTCCCGTATTCCTCCTAAAAAATCATGCTCCTTATCTTCCACAGTGGAATTCTCACCCCTCCTCTCATCATTCCGTGTACGTCTGTTTTGTATTCTATCGTTTCCAACATAGCGACGAAAGTTCTTTTGTTCAATCTGCCAGTTGTAGATGTTCCCATTAGTATAATCATCTGCATCTCTCTGCCACTTCTGTCGTTTTGTTTCTTCTAATCCTGAGCGGAATTTCTCCAAATAGCCATGTATTCATCGTATTCCTGTGGTGTTAATAATCTTTTCAATGATGTTTCAGCTGTGCGTACCTTTTCCTCAGTGGTCTGCAAATTCTTTTGTAGATATCCGATGTTTAATAGCAGGGGCGTAGCTAGGGGGGGGCAGGCGGGGCACTTGCCCCGGGCGCAGTTCAGAGGGGGGCGTCAGCGCCCCCTCCTCCTGCACTATAATTGTACCTGTGTCGCAAGGACACAGGTACAATTAGAAGCAATGAATGACCGGGCACGTTCCGTGCCCGGCCATTCAGCGCCTCTCCACGAACGAAGCGACTGGTACCTTTTGTACCAGTGACGCTTCCATCGACGAAAGGCGCTGACTGACTGGCAGGGAAAGTCATCCTGCCCAGCCAATCAGCGCCTTTCATAGACGCCGCGTTCAACACCCAGGAGACCTGCGCAGAAGAGAGCAGGTCTCCATGGCTGCCGGACGGCGTGGGAGCGGGAATAAGCTGAGTTTGAATTTTTTTTTTTTAAATTGTAATAGACGTGTGGCTGTATCTGCGGGGGGACTTTATCTACGGGGGTGTCTATCTACAGGGGGACTATATCTACAGGGCTGGGCTATATACAGGGGGACTATATCTACAGGGGGACTATATCTACAGGGGGACTATATACAGGTGGACTATATCTACAGGGGGACTATATCTTCAGGGCTGGGCTATATACAGGGGGACTATATCTACAGGGCTATATACAGGGGGACTATATCTACAGGAGGCTATATCTACAGGGGGACTATATCTACAGGGGGACTATATCTACAGGGCTGGGCTATATACAGGGGGACTATATCTACAGGGCTGGGCTATATACAGGGGGACTATATCTGCTGGGCTATATACAGGGGGACTATATCTACAGGGGGGCTATATACAGGGGGACTATATCTACAGGGGGACTATATCTACAGGGCGGCCTATATCTACAGGGGGGCTATCTACAGGGGTGGGCTATATACAGGGGGACTATATCTGCTGGGCTATATACAGGGGGACTATATCTACAGGGGGACTATATCTACAGGGGGCCTATATACTGGAGTGGGCTGTCTATAGAGCACCATATACAGGGGTGGGCTATATAGTATATAGCCCCCTGTGCTCCATAAATAGCCCACCCCAGTATATAGCCCCCCTGTAGATATAGTCGCCCTGTATATAGCCCAGCCCTGTAGATATAGCCCCCTGTAGATATATTCCCCCTGTATATAGCCCACCCCTGTATATAGCCCCCCTATGTATAGCCCACCCCTGTAGATATAGCCCCCCTGTGTATAGCCCACCCCTGTAGATATAGCCCCCCTGTGTATATCCCAGCCCTGTGTATAGCCCAGCCCTGTAGATATGGTCCCTCTGTAGATATAGCCCCCCTGTAGATATAGCCCACCCCTGTATATAGTCCCCCTGTAGATATAGCCCACCCCTGTATATAGTATCCCACAAATAGCTCCCCCCTATAGTGCTCCACAGAAAGCCCACCCCTGTATATAGCCCCCTTGTACATATAGTCCACCCCTGTATATAGTGCTCCACAGATAGCCCACCCCTGTATATAGTATATACAGGGGTGGGCTATCTGTGGAGCACTATATACAGGGGTGGACTATCTAGTGGAGCACTATATACAGGGGTGGACTATATGTACAAGGGGGGGCTATATACAGGGGTGGGCTATCTGTGAAACACTATATACAGGGGTGGACTATATGTGGAGCACTATATACAGGGGTGGGCTATATCTACAGGGGGGCTACATACATGGTTTGGCTATCTGTAGAGCTCTATATACAGGGGTGGGCTATATCTACAGGGGGCTATATACAGGGGTGGGCTATCTAGAGCACTATAGGGGGAGTTATTTGTGGGACACTATATACAGTGGTGGTCTATATGGGGGCACGATCTACAGGGGCTCTATGGCAGGCACTATCTACAGGGGCTCTATGGCAGGCACTATCTACAGGGGGCACAGTGTGTGTGTGTGTGGGACACGGTGTATGGTGCTATTATAATTAGAGGTGCAGTGTATGGCACTATTATATTTAGGGGTGTAGTGTGTGGTATAATGATAACTTTATATTTATTTATAGGTGTAGAAATGTTGGAAAAGTGAGAAGCTGAAGACATGTGAGGAGCAAACTGCAGAAATGGGCTGTGACCGGGAGAAGTCATCATAGAGGTCTGGACCAAATGGAGAAAAAGAACTAGAATCTGAGACGTCACCGGTGAGTCACTTAATGTAAATGTTCATTCTGCCTCTAATCAGTAATGTAGTCACTGTATGATCTGCAGTGACATGATGGGTGGTGTGATTATGATAGGATTTATTTTTTGTGAAACGGCATCTCCCAGCATATCCTTATCATTGTTCGGGCCATGCTGGGAGCTGTAGTTTTACGCCGTACACACCTATACAGCAGGGGTTGCACTAAATTGAGCTGTATTTGTGCTGGTGTTGTATATATGTAGTGAGCTTGGTTCTTGTGTTGTGTATAGAACCATATTGCTTGTGAAATGTACAAATAATTTTATGCTCGCGTTACATAAAAAGAAATGACACGTCGATTGGTAGAGAAAACAAACACGGCGAGGGGGAAAGAGATGTCGGGAAAGAGGTTGGGGGGGGGGGCGCCAAACTGAATCTTTGCCCCGGGTGCTGGAGAACCTAGCTACGCCTCTGTTAATAGCAATATATCCAGCGCATATTTGTTAGAAATTTGGGTATAACGAGTGCAAAAATCATTATTGTGAAAGAAACGGTTAGGTCTCATTTGAGAACGCATCCCTCTAGGGATCCTATGAGCTCTATAATATTCCGTTAGAGTGGATAAGTGTAATCCCATCGTGATGGTTCTTTTCTTTTCATATTCATATTTCTTTTTTAATTCTTTACTTGAAGGTATGGATAGAAATGTGGCATCTCCCACTGCACCCTGCAGTATCCTCTCCATGTCAGCCTGGGTATATGAGAAGACATCTGTTTGTTCGGTTCCTTGATGATGATGATCCTTGTTAGTAGTCATTATATATACACGTGCAAAGCTTCATATGTCAAAAATAGAAAAAGCAAAATAGAAGCAGCACCGTTATCTTTAGTATCGGGTGCACAGGTTCCTGTTCAGACACACGACCAGTGTCCCAAATAGCCAGCAACAATTCCAAAAGACAAGACAGCACTCCAAATTCAGTGATAGATAGGATCACTTTAATCACCTCTTGCGACGTTTCAACCCTACTCAATGGGGTCTTTCTCAAGCAATACATCTCAGTGAACAGTGCACATATATATACAAGGTTTACAAAATTGTATAATGAAGCAATAAAAATTCAATATTGCATAATTCTCTGGATTCAAATGCAAACATTGCAGTGAAAAGACATCAACGTGCTAAGCACACTTTTCTTGTGTACTTTGTGTACAAACGATTATAAGGGCATATTCCCGTACTGTATAAAAATTAAAATACAATATAATTGGCTAACTGCCAATCAATAGAAGTGCAGGTGCAAAACATTTTAAATAATAAAAACTATTTGATCATTTCTTAATTTCTTAATTCGGCTCACCGTTCAGTGGATCCCCTCACTTCTTCCATGCTGATCATAGTTCTCGGCTTCTTCCGGGAGTGAATGCGCATGCGTAAAACAAAACGTCACGTAGAGGGCTGTTCCTGCTCTTGGCTTGAGAACGAGTCCCGGTACGCTTTGATTGAATGGAATGCATCTCGCGCTGGTTCAATCATCTTGGTTGTATTTTTTGATATATTGTGAATTTAACCCTACGTGTCCCTTTCGAGAACACTGCATAACGATCGTAGGTTATCTTTTTCTATTTTTATAACGAAAAAGAAATAAATATACACTCTATCCTCTGGATTAGTCTAAGTCCTTAAGGTTAAGGGAATCCCATAAACACGGGTACACCCAACCTATATCAGAGTATGTTTATAGTGCTAGATCCGTTATCCACAGATCCTGCACATTTCATCCCTACGGACCGTAATAACCACATTCTAAGAACCATTAGAGCTATGTCACACTTGATCTTCATATTCATTTAGGGTTTTATCACAACACTTCGATTACATTGTATGCATTCCATTTATTTTTCACAGTTGCCATCCCAGGGGCCTAATTAGGGCCCTTCCATACAGTCAGCTACTGAGGGTTAAACGTATAGTGGACACAGAAGAGTTAAGCATTAAAAGGTTGGATGAAATGGGTGAAAAATTTATGTCACGAGGGTACCAAAGAAACTAGTCCAACAACATAGAAATAAGGTATTAATGTCTGACAGTGAAATACTTTTGTCTACACAGAGAACCAAAAAGAACCTTGACAAAAGGATACCATTTGTGTCTACGTATAACGAAACAAGTAAATATATAGCAAAGATAATTAACAAACACTGGTCGATACTTGGTAGTAATCTAAAATATGTTCCTGAATTTTTAGCACCCCCTCTTATGTCATACAAACGTACTAAAAATCTGAAGGATAAATTGGTAAGAGCAGATGTGGGCTCTAATAAGAAAAAGACACAGACCTTTTTTGGCAGCCAGAAATTGGGATGTTTTCCCTGTCTTGGTTGTGTGAACTGCAAATATATGATTAAAGGGGAATTCTTCACTCATCCCATAACCAGGACTGAATATAAAATAAAGCAATTCCTCACTTGTACATCAGAATGGGTTATCTACATGCTGCAATGTCCATGTAATCTTCTATACATAGGAGAGACAACATTGGACTGCAAAACACGTATAAACAACCATAGGTTTACCATACGAGGCAAAAGACTGGATTTACCAGTATCAAAACATTTTGTGGAAGCAAACCACACAGAAAAGGATTTACGGTTTAGAATTATAGACCAGATTACTAAACCAAGACGAGGTGGGGACAGAATATCTTTTAAAAAAAAACGTGAGTTAGAATGGATCTACAGATTGAACACATTACGACCATACGGGTTAAATGTTGACTTTAAGTTGAGTGGTGTGGGATAGGAAGTGATTTGCCCATGACCTTGTTGTGTACTTGACATGTCGAGGGGTATTTTAAGTAGACAGAATGTATATTCTATCGGACTAACATAAAAAATTCTTTCTCTGTCTATTACAGATAAACTGTGAAGACTCACCGAATATGGATCCCCTCATTCTAATATCATGCATACGTTATATATAAAAAATCGGCTTATCTATTGCTATGTTCTGAAAAAATGTGAAAAATAAATGGAATGCATACAATGTAATCGAAGTGTTGTGATAAAACCCTAAATGAATATGAAGATCAAGTGTGACATAGCTCTAATGGTCCTCAGAATGTGGTTATTACGGTCCGTAGGGATGAAATGTGCAGGATCTGTGGATAACGTATCTAGCACTATAAACATACTCTGATATAGGTTGGGTGTACCCGTGTTTATGGGATTCCCTTAACCTTAAGGACTTAGACTAATCCAGAGGATAGAGTGTATATTTATTTCTTTTTCGTTATAAAAATAGAAAAAGATAACCTACGATCGTTATGCAGTGTTCCCGAAAGGGACACGTAGGGTTAAATTCACAATATATCAAAAAATACAACCAAGATGATTGAACCAGCGCGAGATGCGTTCCATTCAATCAAAGCGTACCGGGACTCGTTCTCAAGCCAAGAGCAGGAACAGCCCTCTACGTGACGTTTTGTTTTACGCATGCGCATTCACTCCCGGAAGAAGCCGAGAACTATGATCAGCATGGAAGAAGTGAGGGGATCCACTGAACGGTGAGCCGAATTAAGAAATTAAGAAATGATCAATTAGTTTTTAATATTTAAAATGTTTTGCACCTGCACTTCTATTGATTGGCAGTTAGCCAATTATATTGTATTTTAATTTTTATACAGTACGGGAATATGCCCTTATAATCGTTTGTACACAAAGTACACAAGAAAAGTGTGCTTAGCACGTTGATGTTTTTTCACTGCAATGTTTGCATTTGAATCCAGAGAATTATGCAATATTGAATTTTTATTGCTTCATTATACAATTTTGTAAACCATGTATATATGTGCACTGTTCACTGAGATGTATTGCTTGAGAAAGACCCCATTGAGTAGGGTTGAAACGTCGCAAGAGGTATTTAAAGTGATCCTAGCTATCACTGAATTTGGAGTGCTGTCTTGTCTTTTGGAATTGTTGCTGGCTATTTGGGACACTGGTCGTGTGTCTGAACAGGAACCTGTGCACCCGATAGTAAAGATAACGGTGCTGCTTCCATTTTGCTTTTTTTAATATATATATATATGTATGTATTTATTAATTTTTATTTATTTATTTTTTCTCACTATTTATTTCTCACTATTAAATATTTATTAGTATGGTGCACGTTTTTTTTCTTATTATTGTTTTATTTTCTTCACTATTTATTCACATCGCACTTCTTTCACTTTATGTTGCACTGTTCTATTACTTTTTAATATAAGTGCCGCCGTTCTTTATACTTTATATTCATTTGTTATTTTTGTCAAATTATTTCCGACCTGCCTTATCTCCATAGTAATCCCCACCTCTGCCATTGTTATTGTTTCAGTTTTGTCTTTGTTATTCCTGTTGCCTCTCCTGTGGTGTTTGCACAGACGCTCGATCGCGCGTGCGTGGTGGGGCTCGCATCCGGGAGTGCCGCTCTAGCATTGTCATGGTGATGTTGTCATCATGCGGCGCCTCTCAATCTGACATGCGGCGCTTCACATGATGTGTGCGTCACCCGGCGGGCGTGTCGAGCGCCGATTTTCATCCATCACAGGTGAGTCTAACTTCATTCCATTTCTATAAATACCCTTAGAGTTTTATTAAATTTAGTCTCCTGACGAAGCCGGTCTACAGGGCGAAACGCGCGTCGAGGCATTCACTCATCCATCCGTCTTTGATCTCCATCGCTCCTCACCTTGTTCCAGGTTATGTGCTGGTCTCTAGCTTCTACATGATTGTTCCATTGTGTCCAGTTATTTTTAGCCCGTCTTTGTGGCTAATTTGAGCCTGCATGTTTACTTAGGACGCCTTCTGCTTTATTTTGCTGATCGTTATATATTCTGCAGGCAGCAGTAGACTTTTTAGTCTAATCCTGTACATTGCTATACCTAATAGGCAGCACTATATTGTATGTGGGTTTCATTACCCTATGCCCACGGTTTATATTTTCTGTCCTGTGGACTACTTGAGCGTGGTCTGGTCATCCTTGGATTGTTGACTCTGTTTTGTCTATGGTCTATTCCATCTGACCTTGCTGTATATATCTCCGTGTATGATGTATCCCTTTTTTATTCTACTACATGTTATTGTTGAGTATATTTAATAAAGATTTTTTGTACTTTTGTATAATATTTAGTATACTATTTCTTTAAGGGCTATGTCCCTTTTTGGTTTGCTTTTAGGTTGTCTACTTACATTAAAGAGGCTCTGTCACCAGATTTTGCAACCCCTATCTGCTATTGCAGCAGATAGGCGCTGCAATGTAGATTACAGTAACGTTTTTATTTTTTAAAAACGAGCATTTTTGGCCAAGTTATGACCATTTTTGTAGTTATGCAAATGAGGCTTGCAAAAGTCCAAGTGGGTGTGTTTAAAAGTAAAAGTCCAAGTGGGCGTGTATTATGTGCGTACATCGGGGCGTTTTTAATACTTTCACTAGCTGGGCGCTCTGAAGAGAAGTAACATCCTCTTCTCTTCAGAACGCCCAGCTTCTGACAGTGCAGATCTGTGACGTCACTCACAGGTCCTGCATCGTGACGGCCACATCGGCACCAGAGGCTACAGTTGATTCTGCAGCAGCATCAGCGTTTGCAGGTAAGATCGACTTACCTGCAAACGCTGCTGCTGCTGCAGAGGCTCTGATGTGAAATAATAAAAGAAACCCCTGAGAAGTGACCCCATTTTGGAAACTACATTCCTCAAGGCATTTAATAAGGGGTGTAGTGAGCATTTTGACCCCACAGGTGTTTTCCAGAAATTAATGCGCTGTGGATGGTGCAAAATAAATATTGCAATTTTTCCCTAGATATGCCATTTCAGTGGCAAATATGTTGTACCCAGCTGGTGCCACTGGAGAGACACCCCCCAAAAATTATTAAAAGGGTTATCCCGGTTATGGCAATGCCGTATATGTGGAAATAAACTGCTGTTTGGGAACATTGTAGGGCTCAGAAGGGAGGGAGCACCATTTTGATTTTTGGAGCGTGGATTTTGCTTGGTTGTAGTTTTGTTTGGAGATTACTGGTATTTCCGTTTAATGTGAGGGCATAAGTAAACAGGGCAGAGTACATCACGGCATAATATGCTGCTATAATAATGGGTAAAAAAATAATAAAATAATCCATGGATGTTAGTTACGCTTTGAAGCAATCCTTTCTGCACAGACGAGGTTCGCAGTGATAGATGGTGTCCTTTCTTATCCCCCTGTTGGTACACACTCTGTACCTTTGCAGTTGGGGGAATATTGCTGTGAAAGTGTTGATATGGTATAATACGGGCACCCACGCTTCCAGCATATTTGTTTAGTTGCCGCGGTCGCTTGTTATTGCGTAACAAATTCTGAAGTATTTTTCTCCTACAATCCCTTATGAAAATAAAAATTTAAAAAAACACATGTGGGGGTCGAAATTCTTACTACACCCCTTGACAGCGATTAAAGGGTGTGGTAAGCATTTTGACTCCACATGTGAGGGGTGTAGTTTTCAAAATTGGTCACTTCTTGGGGTTTCTGCAATTGTGAGCCAATGCAATGTAAATCACAAAATTAGGCCTCAAAATGCGCATGGTGCTCTTTCACTCCTGAGCCCTGTCGTACGTCCAGGCAAAATAATAGGGCCCCGTGTAGGGTGTTTCTGAAACCAGGAAACACAGCATAATAATTAGAGATCTGTCTTTTCATAGTGGTACAAGCTGGGCAGTGAGCACTGAAATGGCAGATCTATGAAAAAATTGCCATTTTCACTCTGCAATATCCAATGCGCACTAATTTCTGGAAAACACCTGTGGAGTCAACATGTTCACTACACCCCTAGAAAGGGTGGGCTCCAGAAGCTAATCCTTCCCTTCTGAGCCTTGCCATATGCACAAACCGCAGTTTACGACCACATATGGGGTATTGACCTACACAGAAAAAATGCGTAACAAATTGTGGGGTGCTTTTTCTCCTATATTGCTTGTGAAAATGACAAGTTTTCAGCTAAAACTGCATCTTATTGGGAAAAAAACGTACATTTTCCATTTTCACGGTATAATTCCAGCTTAAAGAGGCTCTGTCACCAGATTTTGCAACCCCTATCTGCTATTGCAGCAGATAGGCGCTGCAATGTAGATTACAGTAACGTTTTTATTTTTAAAAAACGAGCATTTTTGGCCAAGTTATGACCATTTTTGTATTTATGCAAATGAGGCTTGCAAAAGTCCAAGTGGGCGTGTTTAAAGTAAAAGTCCAACTGGGCGTGTATTATGTGCGTACATCGTTGCGTTTTTACTACTTTTACTAGCTGGGCGTTCTGACGAGAAGTATCATGCACTTCTCTTCAGAACGCCCAGCTTCTGGCAGTGCAGACACACAGCGTGTTCTCGAGAGATCACGCTGTGACGTCACTCACAGGTCCTGCATCGTGTCGGACGAGCGAGGACACATCGGCACCAGAGGCTACAGTTGATTCTGCAGCAGCATCAGCGTTTGCAGGTAAGTCGATGTAGCTACTTACCTGCAAACGCTGATGCTGCTGCAGAATCAACTCTAGCCTCTGGTGCCGATGTGGCCGACACAATGCAGGACCTGGGGCAGGAAGTGAGTGACGTCACAGATCTGCACTGCCAGAAGCTGGGCGTTCTGAAGAGAAGTGGATGATACTTCTCGTCAGAACGCCCAGCTAGTAAAAGTAGTAAAAACGCCCCGATGTACGCACATAATGCACGCCCAGTTGTACATAACTTTAAACACGCCCACTTGGACTTTTGCAAGCCTCATTTGCATAAATACAAAAATGGCCAGAACTTGGCCAAAAATGCTCGTTTTTAAAAAATAAGAACGTTACTGTAAACTACATTGCAGCGCCTATATGCTGCAATAGCAGATAGGGGTTGCAAAATCTGGTGACAGAGCCTCTTTAATCTATGAAATGTCACCACTAGATTAATTCCTTGATGGTCTATTTGGAAATGTTTCTTATGTTTTGGTACCTTCTGGCCTTTGCAAATCTATAATGGTACCTGGAAAACATCCCCCAAAAAATTAGGCCCAAAAATCCACAAGCTGCACCTACATATCTGAGGCCTGTGCTTAAGTAGCACACTAGCGACACATATGGGATATTTCTTTTAACTGCAGAATCTAGGTAATATATATTGTGTTGCATTTCTCTAAAAAATGGATTAAAATTTAGTATTTGCAAAAGAAAATGAAATGTTTAAATGTCACCTTCACTTTGCTTAAATTCCTGTGAGACACCTAAAGGGCTTACAAACTTCCTAAATACTGTTTTGAATACTTTGAGGGATGCAGTTTTATAAATGAGGTAATTTATGGGATGGGTTTCTAATATATAGGCCCCTCAAAACAACTTGGTAACGAAAATGGGCCTAAAAAAAAGGTTTTGAAAATTTACTTGAAAAATGCAAAAAATTTCCGCTATACTTATATGTTTAAAAATGATGCCCCTTTTTAGACAGTGCCACAGTTCCCTCTGTAGATACGGACACCCCCCCCCCTGTAGATAATGCCACAGTGCACTCTGTAGATAGAGCCTCACCCCAATTAAATAAATCCCCAGTGCCCTCTGTAGATAATTCCCCAGTGCCCTCTGTAGATAATTCCCCAGTGCCCTCTGTAGATAATGCCATATTGCCCTCTGTAGGTAATGCCGCAGTGCCCTCTGTAGATAGTGCCACCCAGCTAGATAATTCCACAGTGCCCTCTGTAGATAATTTCCCAATGCCCTCTGTAGATAGTGCCACACATATCCCCCTATAGATAGCTCCATTGGGGCTCCCTCTAGGAGTGGAATCCCCAGCCAAAGCATTGCTGCATTTTGGCCCGGGATTACTTCCCTGGAGGAGCCCCTGACGTCACTGCACATATATGGTCAGTGGTGTCAGAGGCCTCGTCTATCAGTGGAATCCCTGACCAGTGCAATGGCAACGCGCTGGCCGAGCTTTCCGGTCCAGGAGGAGCCACTGACGTCACTGTCCATATATGGACAGTGACATCAGGGACAAGGTCTATCAGCGGAATCCCCAGCCAGAGTAGTCTGGCTGGGGATTCCACTCCTAGACGGAGCCCCAATGAATCTATCTATAGAGAGGGGAGTGTAGCGCTGTCCACAGGGTGGGGTGTGTGGCATGTCACTATCTACAGGGGGGTGTGCGGCACTCCTCCTTCGGCCTGCTCTCTGCTCTCCGCTGTCAGGGGCTGCATTGCGGCCCACGTGTTTGAAACCTCTGCCCTAGATGAATTCCTTGTGGGGGTGTAGTTTCCAAAGTGGTCTCTTTTTGGGGGTGTTTCCTATGTTTTAACACCACAAGAACGGACATTGTGCCTAAAATAAATTCTAATAAAAGGGAGGCCCCAAAATCCACAAGGTGCTACTTTGCTACTGAGGCCTGTATTTCAGTCATGTAGCACACTAGGGCCACATGTGGGATATTTCTAAAAACTGCAGAACCTGGGCCATAAATATTGAGTTGCGTTTATCTGGTAAATCCTTCTCTGTTACAGAATTTTTTTTATTAAAATGGATTTTTCTAAAAGAAAAAACTTTTATTTGTAAATTTCACCTGCACTTTGCTGTAATTCCTGTGAAACACCTAAAGGGTTAAGAAACTTTCTAAATGCTGTTTTAAATACTTTGAGGGGTGCATTTTTTTTTTAAAATGGGGTGACATATGGGGGTTTCTAATATATAAGACCCTCAATGCCACTTCAGGCCTGAACTGACCCCTAAAAAAATAGGTTATGGAAATTTTCTTGAAAATGTGAGAAATTGCTGCTAAAGTTATAAGCCTCCTAACGTCATAGAAGAATAAAAGGATGTTCAAAAAACAATGCAAACATAAAGCAGACATATGGGAAATGTTAATTAGTAACTATTTTGTGCGGTATTACTATCTGTTTTACAAGCAGACACATTTAAAATGTATAAAAATGCTACTTTTTGCAAATTTTCTAAAAATGGCGTTCTTTTTTACAAATAAATATTGAATTTGTCGACCAAATTTTTACACTAACATAAAGTACAATATGTTATGAGAAAACAAGCTCAGAATCATTTGGATAAGTAAAACCATTGCAAAGTTATTACCACATAAAGTGACATGTCAGATTTGACCAAAATTGTATGTGTCTCCTAGGGGTTAAAACCATCTCTATCTAGCATATATATATAGGCATATATATGTATATATATATATATATATATATATATATATATATATATATATATACATACAGTGAAGGAAATAAGTATTTGATCCCTTGCTGATTTTGTAAGTTTGCCCACTGTCAAAGTCATGAACAGTCTAGAATTTTTAGGCTAGGTTAATTTTACCAGTAAGAGGTAGATTATATAAAAAAAAAAAGGAAAATCACATTGTCAAAATTATATATATTTATTTGCATTGTGCACAGAGAAATCAGTATTATTTATTATTTATTTACCAAATTATTATACCCTCTTATTATGTCCTGATGTACTCTGCCCAATTTACCCCCACGTTATAAATTGAAATACCAGCAAAACCCCAAACAGAAAAGTTACCAAGCAAACTCTGCGCTCCAAAAGCCAAATGGCGCTCCCTCCCTTCTGAGCCCCACAGGGTGCCCAAACACCAGCTTACGTCCACATATATGATATTTTATATCCGGGAGAACCCGCTCAACATTGTATGAGGTATTTGTCTTCAGTGGCACAAACTGGGCACAACATATTGTGCGTTAAAATGGCATATCAGTGGAAAATTAAAATTTCACTTTGCACTGTAATGATAGGGGTAGGAAAACAGACAAGTGAGCCCTAATCTACCCGCCACTCAGTCCCTGCCTACTTGCAACGACCCGCCCTAGGCGACGGGGTACAACTGGGCGACGGTCCCTACGCTCAATAAGTGCACGACAGACAAACAAACAAGGGTACACAGAAGCTAAGGGAAATGGGGCAGTTGCCCACGGCAACACCGTGAGCAACAAGAGTAGTGAACGAGCCGAGTCAAACCAGGAGTGTACGAGGTACCAAACGCAGAGCAGGAGAGTAGTGAACAAGCCGAGTCAAACCAGGAGTGTACGAGGTACCAAACGCAGAGCAGGAGAGTAGTCAGTAAGCCGGGGTCAATATGAAGCAGGGACAAATAGTTCAAGAAGCTGCAGCAGGGCCAAGAAACCAAACGAGAAGGAGGAACAGGAAAGGCAGGTATAAATAGACAGAGGGCGGGAGCTAGCTCCATCTGGCCAGGCTGCGATAGGCTCTCCCACTCCTAAGCCTGCCATCCTGAGTGGTGGAAGAAGGAGTCAGTCTCACAGACATAGAAGCAGGTGCAGACTAATTACCTATGGGCGTAGATACAGAAGCTGTGCCTGGCAGATCCTTTACAGTACCCCCCCCCCCCTTTTATGAGGGGCCACCGAACCCTTTCTAAGTGGACCTGGTTTATTGGGGAAACGAAGGTGCAACCTCCTGACCAATATCCCAGCGTGAACATCCCGGGCGGGTACCCACGTCCTCTCCTCAGGCCCGTATCCTCTCCAATGGACCAGGTACTGGAGGGAGCCTTGGACCATCCTGCTGTCCACAATCTTGGCCACCTCGAATTCTACCCCCTCAGGGGTGAGAACGGGGACAGGAGGTTTCCTCGAGTGAGCTAAGGACGGGGAGCAGCGTTTAAGGAGGGAGGCATGAAACACGTCATGTATTCAAAAGATGGGGGCAACTCCAGTCGGAAGGAGACAGGATTGAGGACTTCAATGACCTTGTACGGCCCTATAAACCGGGGAGCAAACTTCTTGGACGGGACTTTAAGGCGCAAGTTCTTAGACGATAGCCACACCAGATCCCCGACCACAAACAAGGGGTTAGCAGAACGTCTTCTATCTGCCTGAGTTTTTTGTATGCTCTGGGACGCCTCTAGGTTCTTCTGAACCTGGGCCCAGACTGTGCACAGTTCCGGATGAACGACCTCTACCTCGGGATTGTTGGAACGACCAGGTGAAACGGAGGAGAACCGTGGATTAAACCCAAAATTACAGAAAAAGGGGGAGACCCCTGACGAGTTACTGACCCGGTTATTAAGGGAAAATTCGGCGAGGGGAATGAATGAGACCCAATCAAATTGACAGTCAGAGATAAAACACCTTAAATATTGTTCTAGAGACTGATTAGTCCTCTCAGTTTGGCCATTAGTTTCAGGATGGAAGGCAGAGGAGAAGGACAGATACATCTCCAACTTTTTACAGAAGGCTCTCCAAAACAATGAAACAAATTGTACCCCTCTGTCAGAAACAATATTGACAGGGACCCCATGGAGACGCAGGATGTGTTTGACAAACAAGGTAGCTAACGTCTTAGCATTGGGTAGTTTCTTGAGGGGCACAAAGTGGCACATCTTACTAAAGCGGTCTACTACAACCCACACCACCGACTTGCCTTGAGATGGAGGCAAATCGGTGATAAAATCCATGGAGATATGGGTCCAAGGTCTCTGGGGAATGGGCAAAGAACGTAGTAAGCCCGCTGGTCGCGACCTGGGAGTCTTGGACCTAGCACAAACCTCACAAGCGGTGACGTAGGCCTTAATGTCTCTAGGCAACCTAGGCCACCAATAGTTTCTGGCAATGTGGTGCTTGGTACCCAGGATGCCTGGATGACCAGATAGTGCGGAGTCATGATTTTCCCTAAGTACCCTTAGCCGGAATTGCAGGGGAACAAACAGCTTGTTCTCAGGAAGGTTCCCGGGAGCTGAACCTTGATCAGCCGCAATTTCAGAGACTAAATCAGAATCAATAGAGGAAATGATTATACTTGGAGGCAAAATACAAGCAGGATCTTCCTCCGAAGGAGGGCTGGCCATGAAGCTACGCGACAGTGCATCAGCCTTAATATTTTTAGACCCAGCCCTATAGGTAACCAAAAAGTTGAATCTGGTAAAAAATAACGGCCATCGAGCTTGTTTTGGGTTTAGCCTCCGGGCAGATTCTAGGAAAACCAGATTCTTGTGGTCGGTAAGGACCATTACCTGGTGCCTAGCCCCCTCCAGGAAGTCGCGCCACTCTTCAAATGCCCATTTAATGGCTAAGAGTTTGCGGTTGCCAATATCATAGTTACTCTCAGTGGGCAAAAACTTCCTGGAGAAGTAGGCACAGGGATGGAGATGGGTGAGGGACCTGGTACCCTGGGACAAGACAGCCCCCACTCCCACCTCAGATGCGTCAACCTCCCTGATAAATGGCTCCATTTGATTGGGCTGAACCAGCACCGGGGCCGAGATAAAGCACTTCTTAAGGACCTCAAACGCCTGGACAGCCTCAGGAGGCCAGTGGAGGAGATCAGCACCTTTGCGAGTGAGATCCGTAAGAGGCTTAGCGATGACCGAGAAATTAGCAATAAATCTCCTGTAATAATTTGCGAACCCCAGGAAGCACTGTAACGCCTTCAGGGAGGCAGGTTGGACCCATTCCGCCACAGCCTGGACCTTGGCGGTGTCCATGCGGAATTCATGAGGAGTGAGGATTTGGCCCAAAAATGGTATCTCCTGCACCCCAAACACACATTTTTCGGTCTTCGCAAACAATTTGTTTTCCCGAAGGACCTGGAGCACCTTCCTGACATGCTCAATGTGGGAGGACCAGTCCTTGGAAAACACGAGTATGTCATCAAGGTACATTACAAGAAATACCCCCAGGTAGTCTCTTAAAATCTCATTTATGAAATTCTGGAAGACCGCGGGAGCATTACACAACCCAAAGGGCATGACGAGGTATTCGAAATGACCTTCGGGCGTGTTAAACGCAGTCTTCCATTCATCCCCCTCTTTAATGCGGATAAGGTTATAAGCCCCCCGTAGATCAAACTTAGAGAACCATTGGGCCCCCTGAACCTGATTAAAGAGATCAGGAATCAAAGGAAGGGGATACTGGATCCTCACAGTGACCTTATTCAGGTTTCGGTAGTCAATGCATGGCCTAAGACCACCATCCTTCTTCCCTACGAAGAAGAAGCCAGCACATACCGGAGAAGTAGAAGGGCGAATGTAACCCTTGGCCAGGCATTCCTGGATATACTCTCTCATGGCTTCACGTTCGGGACAAGAGAGATTAAATAACCTACCCTTAGGGAGCTTAGCTCCTGGTACCAAATCGATAGCGCAATCGTATTCTCTATGAGGAGGTAACACTTCGGAGGCCTCCTTAGAGAAAACATCAGCGAAGTCCTGAACAAACTCAGGTAGCATGTTCACCTCCTCAGGGGGAGAAATAGAATTAACAGAAAAACATGACGTCAAGCATTCATTACCCCATTTGGTAAGATCCCCAGTATTCCAGTCAAACGTGGGATTATGCAACTGCAACCAGGGAAGGCCTAAAACCAAATTGGACGATAATCCCTGCATTAACAGTACAGAGCACTGCTCCAAATGCATGGAGCCAACAAGGAGTTCAAAAACAGGGGTATGCTGTGTAAAATAACCATTAGCAAGAGGAGTGGAGTCGATACCCACTACCGGGACAGGTTTAGGCAAATCAATCAAAGGCATAGCTAGAGACATAGCAAATTCCACAGACATGATATTAGCAGAAGACCCTGAATCCACGAAAGCACTGCCGGTAGCAGACCCACCACCAAAAGAGACCTGAAAGGGAAGCAAGATTTTATTACGTTTCATATTTACGGGAAATACCTGTGCGCCCAAGTGACCTCCCCGATGATCACTTAGGCGCGGAAGTTTTCCGGCTGCTTATTCTTACGCCTAGGACAGTTGTTCACTTGATGCTTGTCATCCCCACAGTAGAAGCAGAGACCATTCTTCCTGCGGAACTCTCTACGTTGTTGGGGGGACACGGAGGCCCCGAGTTGCATAGGTATCTCCGAGTCTTCCGTCGAAGAACGAAGCAACGGAACCTCGGGAGGCATCATGGGGGAGTCCGAGCAGAAAACACCAACACGTTCAAGTCGTCGTTCCCTGAGACGTCGGTCAAGTCGTACCGCTAAAGCCATAACCTGGTCTAGGGAGTCAGAAGAGGGGTAGCTAACTAGCAGGTCTTTCAGAGCGTTCGACAGGCCCAACCTAAACTGGCACCTTAAGGCAGGGTCATTCCACCGAGAAGCTACGCACCACTTCCTAAAGTCAGAACAATACTCCTCAACAGGTCTCTTACCCTGACGTAAGGTCACCAGCTGACTCTCGGCAAAGGCAGTCTTGTCAGTCTCGTCATAAATGAGTCAGAGAGCAGAAAAGAAAAGATCAACGGAGGAAAGTTCAGGGGCGTCAGGAGCCAAGGAGAAGGCCCATTCTTGGGGCCCCTCCAGGAGCCGGGACATAATTATACCCACCCGCTGGCTCTCAGAACCTGAGGAGTGAGGCTTTAAGCGAAAGTAGAGCCTACAACTCTCCCGGAAGGAGAGAAAAGTCTTCCGGTCCCCTGAGAACCGGTCAGGCAACTTGAGGTGGGGTTCAAGAGGTGAGGGGCACTACCATGGTAGCATCAGGCTGGTTGACCCTCTGAGCCAGGGCCCGGACCTGTAGGGAGAGACCCTGCATTTGCTGAGCCAGGGTCTCAAGGGGGTCCATAGTAGTGTCAGGGACCAGGGTAGACTAGGTATATGGGCTTGTGATTATGTAATGATAGGGGTAGGGAAACCGACAAGTGAGCCCTAATCTACCAGCCACTCAGCAACTTGCAACGACCCGCCCTAGGCGACGGGGTACAACTGGGCGACGGTCCCTACGCTCAATAAGTGCACGACAGACAAGCAAACAAGGGTACACAGAAGCTAAGGGAAATGGGGCAGTTGCCCACGGCAACACCGTGAGCAACAATAGTAGTGAACGAGCCGAGTCAAACCAGGAGTGTACGAGGTACCAAACGCAGAGCAGGAGAGTAGTGAACAAGCCGAGTCAAACCAGGAGTGTACGAGGTACCAAACGCAGAGCAGGAGAGTAGTCCGTAAGCCGGGGTCAATATGAAGCAGGGACAAATAGTTCAAGAAGATGCAGCAGGGCCAGGAAACCAAACGAGAAGAATCACAAGCAAGGAGGAACAGAAAAGGCAGGTATAAATAGACAGAGGGCGGGAGCTAGCTCCGTCTGGCCAGGCTGCGATAGGCTTTCCAACTCCTAAGCCTGCCATCCTGAGTGGTAGAAGAAGGAGTCAGTCTCACAGACATAGAAGCAGGTGCAGACTGATTACCTATGGGCGTAGATACAGAAGCTGTGCCTGGCAGATCCTTTACATGCACCATCCGCTGCACATTAACGCCTTCGCGCACCACGACTTAATAGCATGTCATGGTGCGGGAGGTTATATATGGAGCGGGCTCATGCATATTTTGCAGGTGTCCGCTGTGTATTACAGCTGACACCCGGGACTAATGGACAGGAACAGCGATCGCTCTGTTACAGGAGCCTGTAAAAATGACAATATACTGCAATACATTAGTACTGCAGTGTATTGTACCAGCGACCTAATGATTGCTCGTTCCAGTCCCCTAAAGGGACTTTTGGGAGGTTTCCACTGTTTTGGTACCTCAGGGACTTTGCAAATGCGAAATGACACCCGAAAACCATTCCAGCTAAATTTGAGCTCCAAAAGCCAAATATTGTTCCTTCCCTTCTGAGTCTTGCCGTGGGTCCAAACAGCAGTTTATTACCACATATGGCGTATTGCTGTAATCAGGACAAATTGCTTTACAAATTTTGGGGTGATTTTTCTCCTTTATTCATTGTAAAAAATTAAACATTTCCATGTTTTTCAGAAAAAAGTAGATTTTAATTTTCACGGCCTAATTCCACTAAATTCAGCAAAAAAACTGTGGGGTCAAAATGCTAACTATACCCCTAGAAACATTCCTTGAGGGGTGTAGTCTACAAAATGGGGTCACTTTTGGGGGT
Source organism: Rhinoderma darwinii (assembly GCF_050947455.1). Lineage (NCBI taxonomy): Eukaryota > Metazoa > Chordata > Amphibia > Anura > Rhinodermatidae > Rhinoderma > Rhinoderma darwinii. The sequence goes on from NC_134691.1 coordinate 236,676,062, forward strand.
TTCCACCGCTTTGCTCCCTCCAGGGCGTTGCAAACGCGACATGGCACTGAAAACCAATCCAGCAAAATCTGCGCTTCAAAATCCAAATGGCGCTCCCTCCCTTCTAAGCTCTTCCGTGCGTCCAAACAGCAGTTTAGTACCACATATGGGGTATTGCTGTAATCGGGAGAAGTAGCTTTACAAGTTTTGGGGTGCTTTTTATTCTTTATTCCTTGCAAATATCTTTTTTTTTATATATTTTTTCAGAAAAAAAGTAGATTTTCACTTTCACAGGCAAACTGCAATAAATATAGCAGAAGACCTGTGGGGTCAAGATGCTAACTATACCCCTAGAAAAATTCCTTGAGGGGTGCAGTTTCCAAAACCGTGTCACTTTTGGGGGATTTCCACTGTTTTGGCACTACAAGACCTCTTCAAACCCGACATGGTGCCTAAAATATATTCTAAAAAAAGGAGGCCACAAAATCCACTAGATGCTCCTTTGATTCTGAGGCCGGTATTTCAGTCCATTTTCAAACTAGGGCCACATGTGGGATATTTCTAAAAACTGCAGAATCTGGGCAATAAATATTGTGTTGCGCTTCTCGGGTAAAACCTTCTGTGTTACAGAAAAAAATGTATTACAAATGAATTGCAGCAAAAAAAAATAATTTGTCAATTTCCCCTCTACATTGCTTTAATTCCTGTGAAACGCCTAAAGGGTTAAGAAACTTTCTGAATGCTGTTTTGAATACTTTGAGGGGTGCAGTTTTTAATATGGGGCGATTTATGGGGTCTATCTAGTACATAAGGCCCTCAAAGCCGCTTTAGAACTGAACTGGTCCCTGTAAAAATCGCCTTTTGAAATTTTCTTGAAAATGTGAGAAATTGCTGGTAAAGTACTAAGCCTTGTAATGTCCTAAAAAAATAAAATAATGTTCAAAAAACTATGCAAATATAAAGTAGACATATGGAATATGTGAAACAGTAACTATTTTGTGTGGTATTACTATCTGTTTTACAAGCAGATACATTTAAATTAGAAAAATCTAAATTTTTGCAAATTTTCTCAAAATTTTGGTGTTTTTCACAAATAAGCAATGAATTTATTGACCACATTTTTCCACTAATATAAAGTACAATACACGAGAAAACAATCTCAGAATCGCTTGGATAGGCAAAAGCATTCCGGAGTTATTACCACATAAAGTAACACGTCAGATTTGAAAAAAATGGGGCTGGTCCTGAAGGCCAAAATGAGCTCGGTCTTGAAAGGGTTAATGTCCATTGATGAATTTAACGTATATATGGACAAACTACGGATTCCTTTAATGAAATTAAAGACAGAAATAGAAGACACCAAGAAACGGAAATGGTACAGAGACCAGAGTGATTACAGAATGGGACGGGTCTATTCATGGTTGAACATTCCAGATACTACTTCGAGTTTCCCAAAAAAAGATCGTAAGAAACAGAGCTTTGATAGAACACAGAAAGTTGATGATCAACCTCAAAGACAGAATCCACATATGGAGAATTTTTTAGAGATCAGCGAAACAAATACCCCACAACAAGCAAGAACACCAGGAGAGGAGGCCGGAAACGACACAGAACACGGAAGAACACGTTACCAAAAAAAGTTGCGACAACAAACCATGAGGAATCCCTACAACAAAGGGAGAGTAAATATTTCTTCTATTACCCTGACACCTCCACAATTACAAGTCCTCTCTAAAGGACCTTCTTTCTGTCCTAGTCAGAAAATGGACTGCTTTAACCTAGAGTTGGACCCGTTTGATTTCATTAGAAGTGTTAAATTGAAAATATGGTTTGATACAAATTGTTCCGACATTAACCCCAGGGTTACTACTAGTAAATTGAGTTTGAATCATTTTGGATTGTAAAATAAAAGTGAGTTTCAACAAAATTTATTGGAACATCCAATTGAAATGTATGTATGTATGAAATGTATGTATCCAATTGAAATGTACGTATCAATGTTATTGATGTAGTTAAAAACTATTTAGAACTGCCCCGTATTGAATGTCAAGATAATAACCTAAAATGTCCTAATCTTACTGCTGGAGAAATGTTGGCTATTGATGAACTTGTCCATAACCACGACCAGTGGCGTAACTACCGCTATAGCAGCCGTAGCGGCTGCTACGGGGCCCGACAGAACTGCGCAGCATGACAGAACTGCGCAGACTCCGGAAGTACGAGGTTAGTCATGGAGAACTTGGGGGGACTTTCGGTCCCCCGTTCTCCCTATCGCTGCCAGCGATCACACATGTATCCCTGTATGGCGTTATCTACAGGGGGGACTCTGTATGGCGTTATCTACAAGGGGGGGGTCTGTATGGCGTTAAATAAAGGAGGGGGTCTGTATGGCGCTATCTATAGAGGGGCTGTATGGCGTTATCTACAGGGGGGATTGGGGCTGTAAGATGTTATCTACAGGGGGCTGTGTATGGTGCCATCTATAGGGGGCGCTGTGTTGTGGAATCTATAGGGAAGCACTATCTACAAGGGGGGTTGTGTGATACCCAGCGGAGGGGGGGCCCCCAGTCAAAAGTTTGCTATGGGGCCTAGTCTTTCCTAGTTACGCCCCTGACCACGACCTGACCATCAAACCCGCTGACAAGGGTGGGGCGATCGTGGTTATGGACACAAGTACATATATGAAGGAAGCTTATAGACAGCTGGATGATTCTGATGTATATAAAGTACTTATGAGTGATCCTAAATCAGCTATAGAGAAAAAAAATATTGAACATAGTGAACTAAGCATGTGATGATGGGATTATTGATTTATCTGTGAAGACATTTCTTATTATAGAATATCCCATTACTCCTTACCTATACTCAGCAATATCTCAATCTTTTTGGACAGAGCCTTGAGAGACTTTGCTATTAATACTAAATCATACATTAGAGACACCTCAGACTTTATTTACAAACTAAAACAGGTGACACCACCTCAGGGTTCCATATTGGTTTCTTTTGATGTGGTGTCTCTTTATACGTCCATTAAGCACGAAAAGGGTATTGAGGCAGTTAAAAGAAAATTATTAACATCAAAGTATAATACAAGTTGTGAATTGTTTATTTCTTTATTGGAACTGGTTTTGACCTCTAACTATTTTTCATTTGACGAAATTTTTTTACATTCAACAGCGAGGAACGGCCATGGGTTCCAACATGGTGCCTACTTACGCAAATATTTTTGTTGATATGATGGAGGAGATGTCGATCTATGTATCCCACCACATCTCTCATGTACTGAGGTGGTGGTGATACATAGATGACATCTTCCTCATCTGGACAGATACGGAGGAATCGCTCTTGAGTTTTCATACATTTCTCATTGAACTTGATCCGGACATACAATTTACTATTTCTCATTCGAATGTAGAGATCCAATTTTTGGATGTCCTGATATATGTAGAAGATGGGTTATTTAGAACCAACCTGTTTACCAAACAGACTGATCGTAACACTCTCCTTAGATACGAAAGCTGTCACCCTAAAATAATGACGTGTTCATTACCATATAGTCAAATTCTTAGGGCAAAACGTATCGTAGATGATGAAAGCAATTTAGATCAGGCCCTGAATCAAATGATGCATAATTTTTCACAGAGGGTTTATCCTAGTAAACTGTTGCAGACACAAAGAGAAAGGATCAATTTAACATCTACAGGGTATGTGAATGATAAGCCTCAAGAATCTAGGACTAGAAAGCGTATACCTTTTGTTTCCACTTATAATGACTATAGTGGGGATAAACATTGGGCTATTATTAGGAATAGTTACAAACAGATAGAAGAATGCAATGAAGCACCCCTAATGTCATATAGACGTCCACAAAACTTGCGCGATAAACTAGTGAGAACCCAGACTAAAAAAATAAAAAATATACGACAATAGACAATATGTGGAATAAAAAAAGTAGGCAGTTTCCCCTGCCTCCGATGTATTAACTGTAAACTTATGTGCAAGGGCAATCTATTGATACATCCCCTTACGCATAATGAACATAAAATTAAACATTACTTGACATGTGACTCTGACTGGGTCATCTATGTGCTGTGGTGTCCCTGTCTTTTGCTTTACGTGGGAGAAACCACTTGTGACTTCAAGACTCATCTAAACAATCACAGGTACTCTATACGCAAAAAAAAAGTGTGATCTACCAGTAGCTAAGCATTTTGCTGATGTAGGACACACTGAGAGGGACCTGAGATTTATGTTATTGAACCATATTTCTGTCCCCCATAGTGGGAATTGACATGCACTTTTACACAAATGTGAATTAAGATGGATTTTCTTGTTGGATTCATTGAAACCTAAAGGTCTTAATGTAGAATTTAACGTGGCTAGGGTCACTAGGAGATAGAGCTTCGCCTTATGCTCAGCTTGGGATTCTTGCATTGTCCTCCTCAGTGATAACAGAGATTTAATTCATATGATATATTATTCATGAGATTAAAATGCGGGATTTCTTTCTATATACATTCATTATCCTTGGAATAAAACCACTTTTTCACTTTTGGAAATCCTGAGTGCTACAGTTCCTTCTATTTATACTGTATATAACCCCCATCATCCCTGTATATACCAGCCAGCCATCATCCCTGTATATAACCCCCATCATCCATGTATACACCAGCCCGCCATCATCTCTGGATATAACGCCCCTCATCCTTGTATCTAACCCCCATTATCCCTGTTTATACCAGTCAGCCAATATCCCTGTATATAACCCCCATCATCCCTGTATACTACCCTATCATCCTTGTATATAGTAGCCAGCCATCATTTCTGTATATAACCCCCATTATCCCTCTATATATCAATAATCCATCATCTCTGTATATAACCCCATCATCCCTGTATATAACCCCATCATAACTGTATATACCAGTAAGCCATCCTGTCTGTATATAACCCTGTCATCCCTGTATATACCAGCCAATCATCATGCCTATAAATAAACCTATCATCCCTGTATATTGCCCATCGATCCTATATATAACCCCCATTCATTCCTGTATATAACCTCCATCATCCCTGTACATTACCCTCATAATGCCCATTATTTAACTCCCAGCATTCCTGTATATAACTTCCATTATCTCTGTATATAGCCCCCATCCTCCTTGTATATTACCCCATCAACCCTATATATAACCCCCATCATCCGTGTATATACCATTGGGGCATACACTGTCCTCTCGCATGGCGCGCGGGCATTGAGGATAAACAAGAAGTTAATGAGGCGGACATTGAGGTGGAAAAAAAGTAAATGGGGCATTGAGGACACCGTGGACCAATAGGATACCTAAAACGCTAGTATATGGCAGAAGTCATACCCCATGATTGGTAAAGATATTCTACTCTGTTCTAGCTTCAGACCATCTAATTGCAAATGTATGCAGGTGCTGTTTTTTATCCAAATCCTTGGTACTTTGCTCTTTTTGACAAATAAATGCAATAAAAATGCAGCTTCTAACAGTTGTCTAAATGTATTTCTTCTCTTGTATTTTCAAGCTTACAGTTAAATAATTTATATTGGGAAAAGTACTAAGTACTTTAGATAGACCTGTCAGGACATGATCCAAACATAGGCAGAACATGCTTCTGGAATTTTTGCCTAACAGAAATATGTTAACAGGATTGTGAAGTTTTTCAGATTATTACTTTTCTAAAGTGTAATTGAAATACAGTATAATGCAGCGAATCATATCTGTGAATACCTTATTTAAGTGATGTACAGTATATAGTGAGTTCTGTTTTTGTATTAAATTTGTCATCATATGCCCACCATTACTTTATTGGCAGTACTTTCCCCTGGCTATATAAATCATCCAAGGACTCAGGGGAGAGCTGGAACATGTGGTGTGTCTTTTAACATTGGTGTCCAACCACCCCCTCCCTTCCCCCAGGATTCTCAGCTCCTGTTTTTCCTATTACACGCAGAGTATCCTGTGCATATCCTAACTGCTAAAGAGGCACTAATTTATACTCTTTTGGGCTTTTTTCCCATCGATCTGTCCCTCTGCCTTTTACTAGACTCTCTCCTTCTGTACACCAGAGATATTTCTCTTTCATGAATTCCCAATATGTTTATGGCTGGACATTCAGATTATCCTACTTGTACACCACCACTTTCCCATACTCTGCTGGTGTATCTGAAGGTTCTGTCTTTGAACACCTACGGATGCAGCCGTCTTTAAAGAGGCTCTGTCACCAGATTATAAGTGTCCTATCTCCTACATAATCTGATCGGCGTTGTAATGTAGATAATAACAGTGGTTTTTATTTTGAAAAATGATAATTTTTAGAAAGTTATGAGCCATTTTAGATTTATGCTAATTCGTTTCTTAATGATCAACTGTGCGTGTTTTTACTTTTACCAACTTGGCTTTGTACAGAGGAGTGTATGAGGCTGACCAATCAGTGACCAATCAGCGTCATACACTTCTCATTGCTGCAGCCCATAGTTACAGTGTGATTGTGCAGTGAAAGAAGCTGGGCTGGAACAATGAGAAGAGTATGACGCTGATTGGTCACTGATTGGTCAGCGTCATACACTTCTCTTCACAACGCCCAGTTGGTAAAAAGTTAAAACACGCCCAGTTGGTCATTAAGAAACGAATTAGCATAAATTTAAACTAGATCATAACTTGCTAAAAAATTATCATTTTCAAAATAAAAACCACTGTTATCTACATTACAGCGCTGATCAGATTATGTAGGAGACTTATAATCTGGTGACAGAGCCTCTTTAACTTGAGTCTGATAAATTGCTGCAGCATGATATCACACAACAAAAGTCATTGAAAAGTAATTGAAAAAGTCAAGATAAGGGATCTAGCCGTTGTTTATTTAGTGCGTTAAAAGTCAAGGTAAAGACGGCTACATCCGTACCTTTCTTCATCTACTGTATATTCATGGTCTCAGCCAGCTCATTAACTCCTATTGGTTAACTTCGTTTTTAACCAGTTCACGACCGGGCTATTTTGCGCCTTCAGGACCAGACACCGTTTAGCCCTTTTTAGCATGTGTTAGTTAAATGGCTATAACTTTTTTATTTGTTGCGATAACGACGTGATTTTTGCGACGTTTTTTCCATAGACAATGCAGGTTTCCTTTTTTATCGTTTTTATACACACCTTTTTTGCTATTTTAGAATTTTTATTCACAAAGTTTGAAAATAATAGTAAAAAAATAACGCTTTCTTACGTTTCAGCTATGTTTTTTTGGTAATATCATAGTTTTACCCTAAAATAGACCTTTTATTTGTGATCGTCATTGTCTACCGTAAATTTTAATATATTACATGTCTATATTAGGGTAATTGGGTCAGCGCTAGCGTTACAAAAATGATTGGCGGGGGGGAACGTGTTTTTTTGGGGTGGGTATGTGTATTTATTATTTTATTTTTTTTGCACTTTACTTTACTATTTTTTTTATTACTATCTGTCCCTCAAAGGTCAAAAAATACCTTTGGGGAACTTTATATTTTGTTTTTCTTTCTTTTACACCATGTTTTTCCACTGTAACTGTGGCTGCTGTCTCTATTCATATACACAGCGTTCGTTGAGCGCTGTGTACAAGTCATCAAAGAAGACAGAAGCAGCGAAAGCTGCTTCTATCTTCTCCTCAGGGTCCCCAGCAGTCACTGACAGCCGGAGACCCGACATTCAGCTACACGATCGCGCGGGCAGCAAGTTAAAACCCGAGCCGTAAAAAGTCTATGGCTCGGGTTTTAACGACCCTGACCGCTGGCCGTAAAAACACAGCCAGCGGTCGGGAACCAGTTAATACCATTTGTAAGCCGATGACACACAAATCTATCCCAATGGTGATGATCTTTCTTCTTTACTATCCAAAGTTCCGTTCTGTCTTCTGTAGCTTATTTTTTGACCATCTCATTGTTCCTCCGACCTGAATAAGTAAAGGGGTAATTCTGGTTATACTGATACACTGTTCTATGCTTAGTGTGGGGCCTTAGGGGTTGCTGCATTAGCTCTGTTCACGTGCGTTCTGCGTTGGAGGCTCCGTCAAGTGCCTCCGTCACAGATACAGAAGATGACCGGAAACAATAGCACAGCATGCGTTGTTTCCGGTAAAACCACAGACACCCCGATGGAAAGCCGACAGTGCTCATTAAAGTCAATGGGTTCCTTCGGGTGCTGGTGGTGCCCATAGTGCAATGGAACTGTCGCTACCGCAGCAAGGCAGGTGTGAACCCAGCCTTACACAGCGATTTCTCTTTGTTGTTCTCTGAATTCATGTTGACTGCACTGCCCTTTTAGACCCCGCACTAGGCAAAACAGTGTTATCTGGATTGTTCTGTTAAAGTAAATTATTTCAACTCCCCAGTGTCACAAAGCCACTGCTTAGGGTTAACAGTCAACTCTATATTTTAAGCCAGTGGTCAAAAACCCATGGTATGCTTACTCTAAGGGTATGTTTACACACTAGACTAAAAACGTCTAAAAATACGGAGCTGTTTTCAAGGGAAAACAGCTCCTGATTTCCAGACGTTTTTGAAGCCACTAGTGATTTTCGTGGCGTTTTTTACTGCCGTTTTTGGAGCTTTTTTCAATAGAGTCTATGAAAAACAGCTCCAAAAACGTCCCAAGAAGTGTCCTGCACATCTTTTTTGCGGCAGTTTTTTTACGCTGCCGTTTTTCAAATCGGAATGTCGTTTTTCCCATTGATTTCAATGGGCAGATGTTTGGAGGCGTTCTGCTTCCGATTTTTCGGCCGTTTTTCGGGGCGTCTACGAAAATAGGCCGTGTGAACATACCCCAAAGGGTACACCCCACTGATTTAATGTATATGCACTTAGGGCCCAATGCCATTTTAAGCAGTCTATTACACATGTGTGTTGATGTTAAAGTAGCATATACCACGTAGAGTTAAATTAAAAAATTCTATCTGCCTGCACCCACCAATAGGGAGAGCTTACTGGATGCAGATTGATATAGCTCCCATTAAATTCAGTAAGAGCTATATAAAGCAATACGCGTGGCAGCTGCAGGCAAACAGTTTGGAAGCTCTAAATAACAAAACTGGAGCTCTGAGCCCCTGATATATGGGACCACAAAATCCCTGCCAACATTAAAATATTAGAAAAAAAAAGTCTGTAAAATAGCTACAGTGAAGGAAATAAGTATTTGATCCCTTGCTGATTTTGTAAGTTTGCCCACTGTCAAAGACATGAACAGTCTAGAATTTTTAGGCTAGGTTCATTTTACCAGTGAGAGATAGATTATATAAAAAAAAAAAACAGAAGATCACATTGTCAAAATTATATATATTTATTTGCATTGTGCACAGAGAAATAAGTATTTGATCACTTTGGCAAACAAGACTTAAAACTTGGTGGCAAAACATTTGTGGGCAAGCACAACAGTCAGACGGTTTTTGTAGTTGATGATGAGGTTTGCACACATTTTAGATGGAATTTTGGACCACTCCTCTTTGCAGATCATATGTAAATCATTAAGATTTCGAGGCTGTCGCTTGGCAACTCGGATCTTCAGCTCCCTCCATAAGTTTTCGATGGGATTAAGGTCTGGAGACTGGCTAGGCCTCTCCATGACCTTAATGTGCTTCTTTTTGAGCCACTTCTTTTTGCCTTGGCTGTATGTTTCGGGTCATTGTCGTGCTGGAAGACCCAGCCACGAGCCATTTTTAATGTCCTGGTGGAGGGAAGGAGGTTGTCACTCAGGATTTGACGGTACATGGCTCCATCCATTCTCCCATTGATGCGGTGAAGTAGTCCTGTGCCCTTAGCAGAGAAATACCCCCAAAACATAATGTTTCCACCTCCATGCTTGACAGTGGGGACGGTGTTCTTTGGGTCATAGGCAGCATTTCTCTTCCTCCAAACACGGCGAGTTGAGTTAATGCTAAAGAGCTCAATTTTAGTCTCATCTGACCACAGCACCTTCTCCCAATCACTCTCAGAATCATCCAGATGTGCATTTGCAAACTTCGGACGGGCCTGTACATGTGCCTTCTTGAGCAGGGGGACCTTGCGGGCACTGCAGGATTTTAATCCATTACGGCGTAATGTGTTACCAATGGTTTTCTTGGTGACTGTGGTCCCAGCTGCCTTGAGATCATTAACAAGTTTCCCCCGTGTAGTTTTCGGCTGAACTCTCACCTTCCTCAGGATCAAGGATACTCCACGAGGTGAGATTTTGCATGGAGCCCCAGATCGATGTCGATTGACAGTCATTTTGTATGTCTTCCATTTTCTTACTATTGCACCAACAGTTGTCTCCTTCTCACCCAGCGTCTTACTTATGGTTTTGTAGCCCATTCCAGCCTTGTGCAGGTCTATGATCTTGTCCCTGACAACCTTAGAAAGCTCTTTGGTCTTGCCCATGTTTTAGAGGTTAGAGTCAGACTGATTAATTGAGTCTGTGGACAGGAGTCTTTTATACAGGTGACCATTTAAGACAGCTGTCTTTAATGCAGGCACCAAGTTGATTTGGAGCATGTAACTGGTCTGGAGGAGGCTGAACTCTTAATGGTTGGTAGGGGATCAAATACTTATTTCTCTGTGCACAATGCAAATAAATATATATAATTTTGACTATTTTATTTTTTGTATTTTTTTTAATATAATCTATCTCTCACTGGTAAAATTAAACTAGCCTAAAAATTCTAGACTGTTCATGACTTTGACAGTGGGCAAACGTACAAAATCAGCAAGGGATCAAATACTTATTTCCTTCACTGTATATACTTATTGTCCAAGTTCCTCACCGGTCCTTTACACTCAATTGGGATGACTAAGCTGCAGAGATATTGCTTTAGTAGTGATTCAATATTACACTGCTGCTTCATCCAATGGCTGTAGGCCGCAGTGACGGTCAAAGTAGCCACGTTTTATCCATAGTGATCTAACATCTTGCAGCAGTCTATATATTACAATGCACTTTCTCTATATTTGTAATACTTTGCATTTATATTATTGGCTGTGTTGTAAATATAATACTTTTATGACATTGGTGTAACTTTGACCCGGCCGGGTGTGCGTTCTCTATTCCCGCTATATAGGACTACCGGTATGGCGGACGTCTTGATATTGATATTTTTAATTAATAATTAATGTAATGTCGGGGTAAGGAAACAGACAAGTGAGCCCTAATCTACCCGCCACTCAGTCCCTGCCTACTTGCAACGACCCACCCTAGGCGACGGGGTACAACTGGGCGACGGTCCCTACGCTCAATAAGTGCCCGACAGACAAACAGACAAGGGTACACAGAAGCAAGGGAAAAGGGGCAGTTGCCCGCGGCAACACCGCGAGCAACAGAGTGGTGAACGAGCCGAGTCAAACCAGGAGAGTACGAGGTACCAAACGCAGAGCAAGAGAGTAGTCAGTAAGCCAGGGTCGATATGAAGCAGGGTCAAATGGTTAAAGAAGCTGCAGCAGGGCCAGAAAACAAAACAAGAATCACAAGCAAGGAGGAACAGGAAAGGCAGGTATAAATAGACAGAGGGCGGGAGCTAGCTCCGTCTGGCCAGGCTGTGATAGGCTCTCCCACTCCTAAGCCTGCCATCCTGAGTGGTGGAAGATGGAGTCAGTCTCACAGACATAGAAGCAGGTGCAGGCTGATTACCTATGGGCGTGGATACAGACGCTGTGCCGGGCAGATCCTTAACAGTACCCCCCCTTTTATGAGGGGCCACCGGACCCTTTCTAGATGGACCTGGTTTATTGAGGAAACGAAGGTGGAACCTCCTGACCAATACCCCAGCGTGAACATCCCGGGCGGGTACCCAAGTCCTCTCCTCAGGCCCGTATCCTCTCCAATGAACCAGGTACTGGAGGGAGCCTTGGATCATCTTGCTGTGCAGAATCTTGGCCACCTCGAATTCTACCCCCTCAGGGGTGAGAACGGGGACAGGAGGTTTCCTCGAGGGAGCTAAGGACGGGGAGCAGCGTTTAAGGAGGGAGGCATGAAACACGTCATGTATTCAAAAGATGGGGGCAACTCCAGTCGGAAGGAGACAGGATTGAGGACTTCAATGACCTTGTACGGCCCTATAAACCGGGGAGCAAACTTCTTGGACGGGACTTTAAGGCGCAAGTTCTTAGACGATAGCCACACCAGATCCCCGACCACAAACAAGGGGTTAGCAGAACGTCTTCTATCTGCCTGAGTTTTTTGTATGCTCTGGGACGCCTCTAGGTTCTTCTGAACCTGGGCCCAGACTGTGCACAGTTCTCGATGAACGACCTCTACCTCGGGATTGTTGGAACTACCAGGTGAAACGGAGGAGAACCGTGGATTAAACCCAAAATTACAGAAAAAGGGGGAGACCCCTGACGAGTTACTGACCCGGTTATTAAGGGAAAATTCGGCGAGGGGAATGAATGAGACCCAATCATATTGACAGTCAGAGATAAAACACCTTAAATACTGTTCTATAGACTGATTAGTCCTCTCGGTTTGGCCATTAGTTTCAGGATGGAAGGCAGAGGAGAAGGACAGATCAATCTCCAACTTTTTACAGAAGGCTCTCCAAAACAAAGAAACAAATTGTACCCCTCTGTCAGAAACAATATTGACAGGGACCCCATGGAGACGCAGGATGTGTTTGACAAACAAGGTAGCTAACGTCTTAGCATTGGGTAGTTTTTTGAGGGGCACAAAGTGGCACATCTTACTGAAGCGGTCTACTACAACCCACACCACCGACTTGCCTTGAGATGGAAGCAAATCGGTGATAAAATCCATGGAGATATGGGTCCAAGGTCTCTGGGGAATGGGCAAAGAACGTAGTAAGCCCGCTGGTCGGGACCTGGGAGTCTTGGACCTAGCACAAACCTCACAAGCGGCGACGTAGGCCTTAACGTCTTTAGGCAACCCAGGCCACCAATAGTTTCTGGCAATGAGGTGCTTGGTACCCAGGATGCCTGGATGACCAGATAGTGCGGAGTCATGATTTTCCAAAAGTACCCTTAGCCGGACTTGCAGGGGAACAAACAGCTTGTTCTCAGGAAGGTTCCTGGGAGCTGAACCTTGATCAGCAGCAATTACAGAGACTAAATCAGAATCAATAGAGGAAATGATTATACCTGGAGGCAAAATACAAGCAGGATCTTCCTCTGAAGGAGGGCTGGCCACGAAGCTACGCGACAGTGCATCAGCCTTAATATTTTTACACCCAGCCCTATAGGTAACCAAAAAATTGAATCTGGTAAAAAATAACGCCCATCGAGCTTGTCTCGGGTTTAGCCTCCGGGCAGATTCTAGGAAAACCAGATTCTTGTGGTCGGTAAGGACCGTTACCTGGTGCCTAGCCCCCTCCAGGAAGTGGCGCCACTCTTCAAATGCCCATTTAATGGCTAAGAGTTCGCGGTTGCCAATATCATAGTTACTCTCAGTGGGCGAAAACTTCCTGGAGAAGTAGGCACAGGGACGGAGATGGGTGAGGGACCTGGTACCCTGGGACAAGACAGCCCCCACTCCCACCTCGGATGCGTCAACCTCCACGATAAATGGCTCCATTTGGTTGGGCTGGACCAGCACCGGGGCCGAGATAAAGCACTTCTTAAGGACCTCAAAAGCCTGGACAGCCTCAGGAGGCCAGTGGAGGAGATCAGCACCTTTGCGAGTGAGGTCCGTAAGAGGCTTAGCGATGACCGAGAAGTTAGCAATAAATCTCCTGTAATAATTAGCGAACCCCAAGAAACACTGTAACGCTTTCAGGGAGGCAGGTTGGACCCATTCCGCCACAGCCTGGACCTTGGAGGGGTCCATGCGGAATTCATGAGGAGTGAGGATTTGACCCAAAAATGGTATCTCTTGCACCCCAAACACACATTTTTCGGTCTTAGCAAACAGTTTGTTTTCCTGAAGGACCTGGAGCACCTTCCAAACATGCTCAATGTAGGAGGACCAGTCCTTGGAAAACACAAGTATGTCATCAAGGTACACTACAAGAAATACCCCCAGGTAATCTCCTAAAATCCCATTTATGAAATTCTGGAAGACCGCGGGAGCATTACACAACCCAAAGGGCATGACGAGGTATTCGAAATGACCTTCGGGCGGGTTAAACGCAGTCTTCCACTCATCCCCCTCTTTGATGCGGATAAGGTTATACGCCCCCCCGTAGATCAAACTTAGAGAACCATTGGGCCCCCTGCACCTGATTAAAGAGATCAGGAATCAAAGGAAGGGGATACTGGTTCCTTACAGTGACCTTATTCAAGTTACGGTAGTCAATGCATGTCCTAAGACCACCATCTGTCTTCCCTACGAAGAAGAAGCCAGCACCTACCGGAGACGTAGAGGGGCGAATGTAACCCTTGGCCAGGCATTCCTGGATATACTCACTCATGGCTTCACGTTCGGGACAAGAGAGATTGAATATCCTACCCTTAGGGAGCTTAGCTCCTGGTACCAAATCGATAGCGCAATCGTATTCTCTATGAGGAGGTAACACTTCGGAGGCCTCCTTAGAGAAAACATCAGCGAAGTCCTGAACAAACTCAGGTAGCGTGTTCACCTCCTCAGAGGGAGAAATAGAATTAACAGAAAAACATGACGTCAAGCATTCATTACCCCATTTGGTACGATCCCCAGTATTCCAGTCAAACGTGGGATTATGCAACTGCAACCAGGGAAGGCCTAAAACCAAATCGGACGATAATCCCTGCATCAACAGTACAGAGCACTGCTCCAAATGCATGGAGCCCACAAGGAGTTCAAAAACAGGGATATGCTGTGTAAAATAACCATTAGCAAGAGGAGTGGATTCGATACCCACTACCGGGACAGGTTTAGGCAAATCAATCAAAGGCATAGCTAGAGAGATAGCAAATTCCACAGGCATGATATTAGCAGACGACCCTGAATCCACGAAGGCACTTCCGGTAGCAGACCTACCACCAAAAGAGACCTGAAAGGGAAGCAAGATTTTATTACGTTTCATATTTACGGGAAATACCTGTGCGCCCAAGTGACCTCCCCGATGATCACTTAGGCGCGGAACTTTTCCGGCTTCTTATTCTTACGCCTAGGACAGGTGTTCACTTGATGCTTGTCATCCCCACAATAGAAGCAGAGACCATTCTTCCTGCGGAACTCTCTACGTTGTTGGGGGGACACGGAGGCCCCGAGTTGCATAGGTACCTCCGAGTCTTCCGTCGAAGAACGAAGCAACGGAACCTCGGGAGGCATCATGGGGGAGTCAGAGGAGAAAACACAAAAACGTTCACGTTGTCGTTCCCTGAGACGTCGGTCAAGTTGTACCGCTAAAGCCATAACCTGGTCTAGGGAGTCAGAAGAGGGATAGCTAACTAGCAGGTCTTTCAGGGCGTTCGACAGACCCAACCTAAACTGGCACCTTAAGGCAGGGTCATTCCACCGAGACGCTATGCACCACTTCCTAAAGTCAGAGCAATACTCCTCAACAGGTCTCTTACCCTGACGTAAGGTCACCAGCTGACTCTCGGCAAAGGCAGTACTGTCAGTCTCGTCATAAATGAGTCCGAGAGCAGAAAAGAAAAGATCAACAGAGGAAAGTTCAGGGGCGTCAGGAGCCAAGGAGAAGGCCCATTCTTGGGGCCCTTCCTGGAGCCGGGACATAATTATACCCACCCGCTGGCTCTCAGAACCTGAGGAGTGGGGCTTTAAACGAAAATAGAGCCTACAACTCTCCCGAAAGGAGAGAAAAGTCTTCCGGTCCCCTGAGAACCGGTCAGGCAACTTGAGGTGGGGTTCAAGAGGTGAGGTGAGGGGCACTACCATGGTAGCATCAGGCTGGTTGACCCTCTGAGCCAGGGCCTGGACCTGTAGGGAGAGACGCTGCATTTGCTGAACCAGGGTCTTAAGGGGGTCCATAGTAGTGTGAGGGACCAGGGTAGAGTAGGTATATGGCTTGTGATTATGTAATTTCGGGGTAAGGAAACAGACAAGTGAGCCCTAATCTACCCGCCACTCAGTCCCTGCCTACTTGCAACGTCCCACCCTAGGCGACGGGGTACAACTGGGCGACGGTCCCTACGCTCAATAAGTGCCTGACAGACAAACAGACAAGGGTACACAGAAGCAAGGGAAAAGGGGCAGTTGCCCACGGCAACACCACGAGCAACAGAGTGGTGAACGAGCCGAGTCAAAGCAGGAGAGTACGAGGTACCAAACGCAGAGCAGGAGAGTAGTCAGTAAGCCAGGGTCGATATGAAGCAGGGTCAAATGGTTAAAGAAGCTGCAGCAGGGCCAGGAAACAAAACAAGAATCACAAGCAAGGAGGAACAGGAAAGGCAGGTATAAATAGACAGAGGGCGGGAGCTAGCTCCGTCTGGCCAGGCTGTGATAGGCTCTCCCACTCCTAAGCCTGCCATCCTGAGTGGTGGAAGATGGAGTCAGTCTCACAGACATAGAAGCAGGTGCAGGCTGATTACCTATGGGCGTGGATACAGACGCTGTGCCTGGCAGATCCTTAACAATTAATTTCTTTTGTATGTTAATTTTTTACAATCCATGAGTCGAGTGCCCTTATATACCAGGTTTTCCTCTCTTTTTCTATATTGCAGCAGTGTTTGAAAGATGCAGTCTTTTTGTATTCCTATTTTTTGCAGGTTGGACTTTTTTTTATTATTAAAAGTCCCAGAAAACCACTTTATCTGAAAAGGGGCACAGATGATGCTCAGTCAACCCCTGAACAACGAGGACTGCCACAAAGAGGTCTGGACAAGCATAGAACTATACAAGGCATGTCTACATATTTATATGTATACTACACGTACATTTGTTTGTATGTAAATATGTGTACTTAGGTGTGTAAATGTCTGTGTTCTGTTGTATATGTGTATATATGATTTTTATGGGGGTACTAAACACTAAATGAGTGCTAATTGGAGTACTAACTGAACACTGAATGTCAGCATTAATTGTATGGTTGGATTCATTGAGGACAGAATAGGTACAATGATCACTACTGATTGCGGCACCTATAGCGTTAAACGGCTGGGAGCAGAGCTTTCTTAAGAATATGTTCCCACACACAGGATACGCTGCAGATTTTCTGCAACAGAAAATCTGCCGCAGAATCTAAAGAGAAACGCAGTTAGGCTTCATTCAGACGAACAGGAATTACGTCTGTGCACGGACCTATATTAGTCTATGGGGCCGTGCGGACATGTGCGTGATTTTTACTCAGCGTGAGTCCGCTGAAAAAAAGTCACGACATGTCCGTTCTTTCAGTGTTTTGCGCGATTCACGCACCCATTGAGGTCAATGGGTGCGTGAAAACCATGCATGCCGCACGGAAGCACTTCCGTGCGAACTGCGTGATTCGCGCAACAGCTGTCAAAAGGATGAATGTAAACAGAAAAGCACCACGTGCTTTTCTGTCTACAAACATCCAAATGGAGTGTCTTAATGATGGCGGCTGCGCGAAAAGCACGCAGCCGCGCATCATATGCTGATGCCCCACGGAGCTGTTAAGTGTTTTTTGCGCACCCTCTTGTGAGCCCAGCCTAAATCTGTCACAAAAATCCGAACCAAATAGTGAGTTTTTCCTGCTCATATTGCTGCGGAAACAGTTTTACCTGCGGATTTAGCGTTAAACAGTGATTATAGCAAAGTATATGTGCTCCTGCGGATTTCCAGCAATTTTTACTTCGTTTCCACTACGTAAACGCAACAAATCAGAATTTATGCTCCCCATTGAAGTCTATGGGCAAAACACGCAGCATCTTCACACAGAACCTGCAGCATAAATTGATATGTTGCGCAATTGAAAGCCGCACCTCAGAACACTCTCCGCACGAATTTTCAGCGATTTTTTTTCTGCAGCGTGTTCATGAGATTTTCGAAATCTTATTCACTTTGCTGCTACTGTATATGCTGCGGAATTTCTGCACAAAATTCCATTGTGGAAATTCTGCAGCCTCTACGCTACGTGGGAACACAGCCGTAGGGTGCAGTCACACACGGCAGATTTTGTTGCAGAAGTTTCTGCGAGTGAAAATCAGTTCCATTCATTCTGAATGTAGTTGTTTCTGCAGCAGTTGTAAGGATTTTTGAAAGTTCCACTCAGATGAACGGAGCTGATTTTCAGTTGCAGAAATGTCTGCAACAAAATCTGCCACGTGTGAGTCCACCCTGGCTGCTTGGTTGGTGTGTTAGAACAGGCCAATCGTTTCTCTTTGTTAGGGGGGATTCACACGAGCGTGTATTCGGTCCGTGCGGGCCGCGTGGTTTTCACGCGGCACGCATGGACCAATACAAGTCTATGGGGCAGTACAGACAGTCCGTGCTTTTTGCGCAGCGTTTGTCTGCTGCGCAAAAAGCGCGACAGGTTCAATAACTCTGCGTATTTCGCGCATCACGCACCCATTGAAGTCAATGGGTGCGTGAAAATCACGCGCACCACACGGAAGCACTTCCGTGGGACGAGCGTGATTCGCGCAACAGCAGTGAAAAGGATGAATGAAAACCGAAAAGCACCACGTGCTTTTCTGTTTCCGAACATCCAAACGGAGTGTCTTTGCGATGAGCGAAGCCGGACAAGCGTACCGAACTTCACCGGGTTCGGCCAAACTCGTTTTGGCCGATCCCGGGAAAAAAATTATCGGTACGCGACGTCAGGAGATAGTCACTGTCCATGGTGCTGAAAGAGTTAAACTGTTTCAGCACCATGGACAGTGACTTGCGATCCCAAAATACATTAACCTGTAAAAAAAAAACGAAGTTCTAACTTACCGATTACTCCTGTCTCCTTCCTGCAGTCCGACCTCCCGGGATGACACTTCAGTTCAAGTGACAGCTCCAGCCAATCACAGGCCAAGCACAGGCTGCAGCCAATCACAGGCTGCAGCGGTCACTTGGACTGCTGCGTCATCCAGGGAGGTGGGGCCCGATGTCAAGAGAGGCGCGTCACCAAGGACGCGTCACCAAGGACGCGTCACCAAGGCAACGGCCGGGAAGTTCTCGGTAAGTAGGAACTTTATCTTTTTTTTTTACAGGTTTTTCGCTGTTGTGTTCGGCATTCACTGTCGAGGGTGCTGAAAGATTTAGCTCTTTCAGCACCTTGGACAGTGACGGGCGTTGACAAGCCTCATCTCTATGATGCCGGCTGCGCGAAAATCACGCAGCCACGCATCAGACACGCATGACACACGCAGCTGTCAAATGGTTTTTGCGCTCGCAAAACGCTGCGTTGTTTGCGCGCGCAAAAACGCAACGTTCGTGTGAATCTCCCCTTAGGGTAAGGCTAGATGGTGCGTCGTTGACGCGGTTTTGATGCGTTTGAAAACCGCATGCGGTCAACTGGTGATGATGCGATCGCTGGGTTCTGATGGTTTCTATGGCAACTGGAGGACAACAATGGCCTCCACGATTGCCATTTACGGAAGTATAATAAGTTGCTTGTCAGTGTATTATACCAGCAATTAGACAATTGGTTTTTCAAGTCCCCTAGTGGGACTAAAAGAAAAAGTTTGGCTGGGGATTCCACTCCTAGACGGAGCCCCAAAGAAGCCATCTATAGAGAAAGGGGTGCAGCGCTGTCCACAGGGTGGGATGTGTTGGGTGGCACTATCTACAGGGAGGTGTGTGCGGCGCTTTTCCTTCAGCCTGCTCTCCCTCAGTCAGCGGGCCGCAGATGACAGCTTCAGGGGCCACATGCGGCCCGCGAGCCACTTGTTTGAAACTTCTGCCCTAGATGAATTGCTTGAGGGTTCTAGTTTCCTAAATGGAGTCACTTTTTGGGGTTTCCACTATTTTAGTCCCTTAGGGACTTTGGAATTAATCTCTAAAAGCCAAATATTGACCCTTCTTTTCTGAGCCCTGCCATGTGCCAAATAGCCGTTTATGGCCACAAATGGTGTATTACCGTACTCTGGAGGAATTGCTTTACAAACTTTGGGGTTCTTTTTCTTGATTATTCCTTGTGGAAATTAATATTTTTTTTACATTTTATTGGAAAAAATGTAGATCATTTAAGTAGCACACTAGGGCGTCGTGGGATGTTTGTAAAAACTTCAGAATCTGGGCAGTAAATATTGAGTTGTGTTTTTATATTAACATGTACTGTGTTACATAAAAACGCATTAAAGCGGTTCTCCGAGATTTTTTTTAACTTTTATTACTAGCTTGCACATGTTTATAATATGTTACCATACTTACCATTGAAATCTTGCTTTTGTTCTCTGCTCCTTCCTGCTCATCACATGACCTCCGACGTCACGTTTTGAGCCTCCTCCACTGACGTGTCATATACCCATTACATGGTCTCGGACCAGAGAAACCTCAGAGGGTATACGACACGTCACTGATGACATCCAGTTTATGGGGCGGCTTGGTCTTCAGTTTTAACGACGGAATCAATAGCGGAGTCGACTGCGCTATTAATTCTATCGGAAAACCATAAACCTGCGGGAACGGTGACGAACAGAAACCATTAGCATTGATATCAATGGTGACGGAAACGGAAGCTGTGGTTTCAGTTTCATTTTCCGTTGCGGGGTTCACCCGACGGAAAACTCAGACGGAACCCTGAAACGGAAAGCCAACGCTGATGTGAACAGGCCCTTAGTTGACTTAGACTTCCATGATATTTGGAGGTACAAACATGCCCCAGAACGTGATTACTCTTTCTTTTCAAAACCGCATAAGGCTGGATGTACACGAGCGTGTGCGCTTTGCGCACGCAAAAAAACGCAGTGTTTTGCGCGCGCAAAAGGCACTTAGCTCCGTGTGTCATAACCATATGATGAGTGGCTGCATGATTTTCGCACAGCCGCCATCATTATGACACTCTGTTTGTAAACAGGAAAGCACATGGTGCTTTTCTGTTTTCATTCATATTTTTTACTGCTCTTGCGCGAATCACGCGCGTCACACGGAAGTGCTTCCGTGTGCTGCACGTGATTTTCACGCACCCATTGACTTCAATGGTTGCGTGATGAGCGAGAAACGCACAAATATAGGACATGTCGTGCGTTTCACGCAGCGGACATACTTCTGCGTGAACACGCGCGTTGCACGGACGTATTACACATTCGTGTAAATAAGCCCTAAGTCTTACTCCCGTATTGATTTTTTTCATTGTAGATAAGAAAATAATACAACAAATAAATCAGACCGAAATGCTCCCGATAACCTGGTCTGACCATTCTCCTATTCAGATCTCGATTCAGAAAATCTTTCCTAATACAAAACAATTTATGTGGAAGATGAATCTGCGAATTTTGAACATAAAAAAAGAGGAATTGAGGAAATCAATGCAGGAATACTTTATAGAGAATAGCTCAGAAGGGATCTCACCATCTACACCAGGGGTCTCAAGCACGCGGGCCGCATGGGGCCCCAGGGGCTGTCATCTGCGGCCCGCGGGACACAGAGCCACTAGTATCGGCTCTGCTCCGAGACTCTGGAATTCCCTGACATCGCTGTCCACATATGAACAGCGATGTCAGGGGCTTCCCCAGAGCCGGAGTCCCGGGCAGAGCTCTAGTACAGGCTCTGCTCCGAGACTCTGTGGAATTCCCTGACATCGCTGCCCATATATGGACAGTGTGTCAGGGTCTTGCCCAGAGCGGAGCAGAGCGCTGGTGTCGGCTCTGCTCCTGGACTCTGTGGAATTCCCTGACATCGCTGTCCACATATGAACAGCGATGTCTGGGGCTTCCCCAGAGCCGGAGTCCCGAGCAGAGCGCTGGTGTCGGCTCTGCTCCGGGACTCTGTGGAATTCCCTGACTTCGCTGTCCACATATGAACAGCGATGTCTGGGGCTTCCCCAGAGCCGGAGTCCCGAGCAGAGCGCTGGTGTCGGCTCTGCTCCGGGACTCTGTGGAATTCCCTGACATCGCTGTCCACATATGAACAGCGATGTCTGGGGCTTCCCCAGAGCCGGAGTCCCGGGCAGAGCGCTAGTATAGGCTCTGCTCCAGGACGCTGCGGAATTCCCTGACATATCTGCCCATATATGGACAGTGTGTCAGGGTCTTCCCCAGAGCGGAGTCCCGGGCAGAGCGCTAGTATCGGCTCTGCTCCGGGACTCTGTGGAATTCCCTGACATCGCTGCCCATATATGGACAGTGTGTCAGGGTCTTCCCCAGAGCGGAGTCCCGGGCAGAGCGCTATTATCGGCTCTGCTCCGGGACTCTGGGGAAGCCTCTGACATCGCTGTCCATACATCGACAATGATGTCAGGGGCTTCCCCAGAGCAGGAGTCCCAGTGATGTCAGGAGCACAGCTGGAGTCCCAGGAAGAGCCTACTAGCGCTCTGCCCTGGACTCCAGCCTGATCTGGGCAAGCCCCTGACATCACTGGGGCAGCCTCTACAGAGGGCACTGTGGCAGCCTCTACAGAGGGCACTGTGGCATTATCTACAAGTGGGTGTGTGGCAGTATCTGAAGAGGACACTGGCATTATCTAGGGGTGTGTTGCATTATCTACAGAGGGCACTGTGGCCTTATCTACAGAGGGCACTTTGGCCTTATCTACAGAGGGCACTGTGGCCTTATCTACAGAGGGCACTGTGGCCTTTTCTACAGAGGGCACTGTGGCCTTATCTACAGAGGGCACTGTGGCCTTATCTACAGAGGGCACTGTGGCCTTATCTACAGAGGGCACTGTGGCCTTATCTACAGAGGGCACTGTGGCCTTATCTACAGAGGGCACTGTGGCCTTATCTACAGAGGGCACTGTGGCCTTATCTACAGAGGGCACTGTGGCCTTATCTAGGGGTGTGTTGCATTATCCACAGAGGGCACTGCGGCAGCATCCACAGAGGGCACTGCGGCAGCATCCACAGAGGGCACTGCGGCACTATCTAAAAAGGGGCTGCCCAATCTTGACATGTGTGCTAACTGAGCCGCCGGACTGCATTTAGCGACACTTAAACTGGAAATATGGATTGTTGAAATAAGCACGTGGAGAAATATCTCAAATTTTAAACCTAGCGCTATTATTATAGTAATGTAGTATTATTATTCTAGTAATATAGTGTTCTAGTAGTTCAAATAACTAATTGATTAACAATAATTTAGTATTGTATCAAATTTGAAAGTAATGCGGCCCGTCAACTTCCCATTTTTTCTATATGCGGCCCACTTACCCGGCCGAGTTTGAGACCCCTGATCTACACTATGGTGTGCTAAAAACGCAGTGATTAGGGGGAAAAGTCTCCAATATAAAACAGTAAAGAGATTGGAGAATAACAGTATAAATGATCTAACTGAAGAATGAACTTCCATCGAACTAAAGCATAAGAGAATCCAGACCCTAATTCACTTAAAGGGGTTTTTCCATGTGAGACATTTATAACATATCCACAGGATATGTCATAAATGTCAGATAGATGCGGGGCCAACCTCTGGGACCCACACCTATCTCCAGAACGGGGCCGCTCTGTGTTCCGACTGAATGAGGTGAATTCCGACCATGAAAAAGGTTATATGGTCGTGAGTTACGTAAACAGCGTAGCTCGCTGCGCTACGCAGTTTCTGTAAGTCGCATAGAACTAAATGGTAGTTACGCAAACAGCGTAGCTCGCATGCTACACTGCTTCCATAACTGCCATTCACTACTATGTGAGTTAAGGAAACAGTGTAGCTCAGCAAGCTACGCTGTTTTTGTAACTACCGACCATATAACAAAGGAAGTGGCCGGGAGTCAGCGAGATCACACAAAGCTAGAACGGGGTTTAGGGGGCCCCCTTCTAGAGATAGGTTCGAGTCCCAGAGGTGGGTTCTGCATCTATCTGACATATATCCTGTGGATATGTCATAAATGTCTCTCATGGGAAACCCCCTTTAAGTCTCTCTAAGATATTAGAATGCAATTGAGAGCGAGTCTTCTGAAAGAATAGAGTAACAATTTATGAAAGGTGAAGGCCCATGTATATGTGATGGGTGACAAGCCAGGTAGACTACTGAGCCATAAAATTAGACAAAAAAAGCTATCAAGGTCCATAGGGAAATGAATTGATCATAATCGACAGCCCACATACAATCCAAAGGAAATAGTATACATTTTTAGGGATTTTTATTCAAAATTGTATAACCTACACACTAATACTGGTATGGTATATCTGTATTATTCTCTGATTAATAATTTTCTAGGGACTCTAAGCCTTCCAGTCCTGGATGAGAAACAACAGGCAAGTTTAAACCCCGAGATAATGGTAGGGGAAGTAGAAGATGCGATCAAAGGCATGAAAAATGCTAAATCACCCTTGCCAGTTTGCTTTACAAATGAACATAATAATTTTCTTTAATTCTGGCTCCGCACCTTACCAATTTTTTTAATTATTTCTCAAAGGGGGATACCCCACCAAAATAAATGCTGGAAGCCAGAATTGCTACTACTCATAAGGAAGGTAAAGACCTACTCCTCCCAGAAATCTATCGCCCTTGCTTTTAAATGGGGGTCTTAAGATTTTTGCTACAGTTTTGGCACGAAGAGTATTCCCGGTAATGGAAAGTCTGATCAATCCTGACCAAGTAGCCTTTATGCCAGGTAATCAAACTAGGCATGCGACGAGGCGGGTGATCGACCTGGTCCAGCTAGCGGTTACTTCGGGACGCCCCAGTGCCTTTCGGTCCTTGGACGCTGAAAAAGCGTTTAACAGGGTGCACTGGAGATTCTTAGAGACGACCCTACATAGTTTTGGGTTCTCTGGTTAGTTTCTCCAGGCAGTGTTATCATTGTATAGTAAGTACTACTGCAAGGGTATTTAGTGCGGAATCCTGTCTAACTCATTCAGTTTATCTAATGGCACTCGTTAATCTGTAATTTATTGATTGAGCCTTTAGCCCACAAATTAGGCTAAATAAAGATATTCAGGGAATCAAATGTGGCTTTGATCGTTGGTCTGTACACAGGCGACATAGTGATTTCATGCACAGAGCCGATTGGTTGACTGTGAAATATTAAGAAAGTAATTGACTCGTATTCTGAAGTTTAACATTATAGATTAAAAGAGAGCAAGTGCAATTAACTCGACGGTACAAATAAGATCTGCTCTTAGTTCAGAATTGTCTTTCAAATGGGACCCGGAGGCTTTTTGTATCTAGGGATACAGATATCTCATTCTCCTACATTAACTCTGAAGTATAATATTATGACTTTAATTGCCTGTGTTAAATCTGAGCTCAAGAATTTATATAATCATTTATTTGTTTGGATCGCTAGAGCACATGTAATAAAAATTAATA
The DNA here is from genome assembly GCF_050947455.1 of Rhinoderma darwinii. Classification (NCBI taxonomy): domain Eukaryota; kingdom Metazoa; phylum Chordata; class Amphibia; order Anura; family Rhinodermatidae; genus Rhinoderma; species Rhinoderma darwinii. Next base: position 236,701,257 of record NC_134691.1, read on the forward strand.
TACTTCCTGTAGTTATATACGTTTTTAGATGTGTTCCGCTAAAACTTCCAAAAGCGTCGTTGAAGGAGCTGCAAAAGTTAATTCTAAATTTTATATAGGGAAAAAAGAGAGCAAGAATAAAACAGGAAAACCCTACATGCACAGTTAGGAATGGGAGGTTTGGGGGTCCCAAATATTAGACGATACAACTGGACAACCCTACTAGAACCTGTAAAGTTTTTCTGGAACTCACATGTCAAAAAGAAATGGGTCTTTTGGAAACCAGAGTCTGTTGTGTGAACTCAGGGACTATTTATATGTCATCTACTTAAAATAATTAAGGTAAAAACTCTTCTTGAGTCTACAAGGGTGATTTTACTTGCCCGGAGCAAGTACATCTTAATTAATGGCTGAATGTGGTGAATTCCGTCCATGTAAACGGTTATATTGTCGTGAGTTACGAAAACAGCGTAGCTCAGCGAAGCTCTGTAAGTCCCACTGAACTGAATGGTAGTTAAGGAAACTGCGTAGCTCACATGCTATGCTGCTTCCGTAACTACCATTCACTACTATGGGAGTTACGGAAAAAGCGTAGCTCGGAGAGCTACGCTGTTTTCGTAACTCTCGACCATATAGCTAGGAAGTGGCTGGGAGTCAGCGAGATCAGACAAAGCTAGAACGGGGTTTAGGTGGCCCCATGCTAGAGATACACTACTGTTCAAAAGTTTAGGGTCACTTAGAAATTTCCTTATTTTTGAAAGAAAAGCACAGTTTTTTTCAATGAAGATAACATTAAATTAATCAGAAATACACTCTATACATTGTTAATGTGCTAAATGACTATTCTAGCTGCAAACGTCTGGTTTTTAATGCAATATCTACATAGGTGTATAGAGGCCCATTTCCAGCAACCATCACTCCAGTGTTCTAATGGTACATTGTGTTTGCTAACTGTGTTAGAAGGCTAATGGATGATTAGAAAACACTTGAAAACCCTTGTGCAATTATGTTAGCACTGCTGTAAACAGTTTTGCTGTTTAGAGGAGCTATAAAACTGACCTTCCTTTGAGCTAGTTGAGAATCTGGAGCATTACATTTGTGGGTTCGATTAAACTCTCAAAATGGCTAGAAAAAGAGAGCTTTCATGTGATACTCGACAGTCTATTCTTGTTCTTAGAAATGAAGGCTATTCCATGCGAGAAATTGCCAAGAAACTGAAGATTTCCTACAACGGTGTGTACTACTCCCTTCAGAGGACAGCACACACAAGCTCTAACCAGAGTAGAAAGAGAAGTGGGAGGCCCCGCTGCACAACTGAGCAACAAGACAAGTACATTAGAGTCTCTAGTTTGAGAAATAGACGCCTCACAGGTCCTCAACTGGCAGCTTCATTAAATAGTACCCACAAAACGCCAGTGTCAATGTCTACAGTGAATAGGCGACTCCGGGATGCTGGCCTTCAGAGCAGAGTGGCAAAGAAAAAGCCATATCTGAGACTGACTAATAAAAGGAAAAGATTAATATGGGCAAAAGCACACAGACATTGGACAGAGGAAGATTGGAAAAAAGTGTTATGGACAGACGAATCAAAGTTTGAGGTGTTTGGATCACACAGAAGAACATTTGTGAGACGCAGAACAACTGCCTGACGCCATCTGTCAAGCATGGTGGAGGTAATGTGATGGTCTGGGGTTGCTTTGGTGCTGGTAAAGTGGGAGATTTGTACAAGGTAAAAGGGATTTTGAATAAGGAAGGCTATCACTCCATTTTGCAACGCCATGCCATACCCTGTGGACAGCGCTTGATTGGAGTCAATTTCATCCTACAACAGGACAATGACCCAAAGCACACCTCCAAATTATGCAAGAACTATTTAGGGAAGAAGCAGGCAGCTGGTATTCTATCTGTAATGGAGTGGCCAGCGCAGTCACCAGATCTCAACCCCATAGAGCTGTTGTGAGAGTAGCCTGACCGTATGGTACGCAAGAAGTGCCCATCAAGCCAATCCAACTTGTCGGAGGGGCTTCTGGAAGCATGGGGTGAAATTTCTCCCGATTACCTTAGCAAATTAACAGCTAGAATGCCAAAGGTCTGCAATGCTGTAATTGCTGCAAATGGAGCATTCTTTGACGAAAGCAAAGTTTGAAGGAGAAAATTATTATTTCAAATAAAAATCATTATTTCTAACCTTGTCAATGTCTTGACTATATTTTCTAGTCATTTTGCAACTCATTTGATAAATATAAGTGTGAGTTTTCATGGAAAACACAAAATTGTCTGGGTGACCCCAAACTTTTGAACGGTAGTGTAGGTGCGGGTCCCAGAGGTGGGACTCACATCTATCTGACATTTATGACAAATCCTGTGGATATGAAAGAGGGTGAAGTAGCAGCACATCACAATCCCAGTCATTTCATAGGAGGTGATTTTCCAACAGATGAAGATATATATCCGGTGCACGCAGTTTGAAGTCGTTGCCCAATTGACTCCAAATATAAATACAAAAATGGAGAGGATGCAACACACGTTCTTTGTGGTATCAAAAAAGTGTAAACATTTCTTTTATTCCACCATAATATACAACATTGTTGTATATTATGGTGGAATAAAATAAATGTTGAAACTTTTTTTGATACCACAAGGAACGTGGGCTGCAGTCACTCCATTTTTATATCCTGTGGATATGTCATAAATGTCTCTCATCGGAAAACCCCTTTAAAACACTAGGGGATTTGACCTCAGGATCAAAAGTAGCAGCCTTCTCTCTCCTCTTATCAAAATATAATCTTCCAAATAGCAGTTTCTTTGCATATATCCAGATAAGAGAATATATAAGAACAATTATAAAGAAAAACAGATGTGGTTATTACAAACCATACCTAAAGAACCCAAAATTGCAATATAATATAGCACGGTGCCATTCCTGATATAAATTAATAAAAAAAGAAAAAAAGAAAAAGTTTCAGAAATATAACTAAGCACTCTTGGGCTCAATAAAAGTAAATAATTATTTTATTTTTTGAATCCAGACAATACCGGAAAAGATAAATTTATACATTCACCAAAATACAATTTAAAAAGAGAATTCTCCTGGCCAGGAAAAAGAACATACGAATAATCTTCAAAACATTAGTAATATTGCCTGATGGTTATATAGTATATTATATGTGTACTACACAATTATACAAAAAGATTTCCAAGTGGAAAGCCGCTGGACTGTGTTCACACCTGCGGTTTCCAAACATTTATGTAATTTGTATCACAATATTGCTAAAGGACCTGTCTGGGGTAGCTGTAAATAATATGAAAGTATTCCAAATGGAAAACCGCTGGACTGTGTTCACACCTGCGTTTTCCAAGCATATATATAATATATATCACAATATTACCAAAGGACCTGTTTGAGGTAGCTGTTAATAATATAACATACAATGAACCTTCAAAGCGTAAGTGATATTGCCAGATGGATATATAGCATGATGTATATGTATTACACGATTTTACAACAGGATTTCCAAATGGAAAACCGCTGGACTGTGTTCACACCTGCGGTTTCCAAACATATATGTAATTTGTATCACAATGTTACCCAAGGAACTACTTTAGGTAGCTGTTAATAATTGTAATTTGTATAACCATATTGCCAGAGGACCTATTTGAGGTAACTGTTAATAATATAACATATGATAAACCTTCAAAAGATAAATAAATTTGTCAGATGGATATATAGCATGATGTATGTGTGTTACACAATTTTACAAGAAGATTTCCAAATGGCAAACCGCTAGACTGTATTCACACCTGCGGTTTCCAAACATATATGTAATTTGTATCACAATATTGCAAAATAACCCCATTCGAAGTGACTGTTAATGCTATTAATAATGAGATTTTTTCATGCATATATAATATGATAACTCTCAAAAATAGAAGAATAGCCTCACGATTTGAAGGAATGTGGTTATGAACGTGCTTTTTTCTCTCTCATCAAGTAGATAAATAATTCCAATTCAAAACTGATGATAATAGGAAGTCTTTTCACAGACCCTTAGGTCAATGTATAGCCTACAGGCAATTGAATTTTGGAGTAGAGTATGAGCTTGAATGGGTTTTTACCTTCATCTCCGAAACCAAATAAGTGCCGGGGAGACCATGCAGGGAGAATATTAACTCCGATGTAAAGGATAGATCTCCTCAAGAGGAAAGTTCGCCTGTGTGGCCACACATTTAATTACAAAGCATCCTCATCTCCACCATTACTTCCCTTGGCGCCTTCCTCTATAGATCCATACTGGCAAAAGCCGCTGTATTCACTGAGATAGGGGCCCAGCAAGGCAGGATCGCACACTGAAATTTCAGGTGAATTAACCAGGCACTCCAGGAGGACCGGACCAGACAGGATCACACGCCGGCAACCAGGTAGGTAATTGTTCCAACGTATGTTCCTTTCCACAGAGCTCTTCAAAACTGGACAGGTATTCTCTGGGCAGGGTTAGGACGTCACTACCCGCCCCATTGATTAGGACAGCTGACGCTGAACCCATAAAGTCATTCCACAGATATGTAAAATGTCACCTAGGTGGAACTATTTTAGTGCATTTCTACATGCTAAAAAAAAAAAGAATAAGGAGGCATAGCAATATCGTATTCTGAATTAGTAAGCATGACGCATCCACTTAAAATGGGTCATATGTTGGCTTGGGAAAGAGAGCTGAGAAAAACTTACTCACCTCAAGCTTGGAAGCAAGCAATGCGTTGGTCGGCTAATCATATACTGTATAAATCATTTAGAAGCACTACGTAAGCTACAATTGAGATGGTAATTGACTCCTAGGATAGCTAAAGCTTTTGAAAACTACTCTGATTTATGTTGGAGGGAATGCAAGGGAAGAGGCAGTCTGCTCCATATCTAGTGAGGGTACCTAAAATATCTAGGTTCTGGCAAGAAGTCTTTAGTCTTATAACAAGAATATGCAAGACTCCTATTGAGCCAATTCCAGAACTGGCCCTGCTTCACCTATTACTTGAAGTAATTCCAGCAAGTAATAGATGGGTAAATAACAGGGTCTGCCTGCACAGCTGCTAGGGCAGAACTAGGTTATAAATGGAAGTGTAAAGACCCTCCTCAAATCTACGGCGTAATGAGAAGAGTAAATCGGTATTATCTATATGAGCTTTCTATGCAGGAATATGGGGTTATCCAGGTGAGTTGCCTAGCAGAGAGATGGAACTGCTGGCCAGATGATTTAGAATCATCTCTAAGGAACAATAATATATAATACAAGGATGTTATTTGTGAAATGGCTCTTTTTTTGGGTGGGTATCAGCAGTATTTGAGACTTTCAACCATTTTTCTTTGTTCTTGTTTTTTCTTTTTGATCTTGCAGAGGATGGGGAAAGGGAAAGGATGAGGATATCTTTATGTCCTGTAAAAAAATATATACTTTGTATAATGATGAATTATAGCACTGTGTATTGAGCTTAATTGTATTACTGTGTAATGTCAATCTTAATAAAGTGTATATTAAAAAAAAAAACGGTATTAAAAAAAAATTATGCCAACATAAAGTAGACATATGGCAAATGTTTATTAATAACTAACTCTTTTGTGCCGTCTTGCTATCTGTCTTACAAGCAGATACCTTTAAACTTGCTAAATGTATGTAAATGAATGTATTGAACAAATTTTGCCATTAACAAAGTACAATGTGTCACAAGAAAACAATCTCAGAATCGCTTGAATAAGTAAAAGCATTCCAAAGTCATTACCACATAAAGTGACACGTTAACATTGATCAAACATACAGCAGCAACGCAACAATGCATTTCAAGCAGAAATGTTTCATCATACAAAAGATATAACAAATAAAAGCACATCAGGGACATTCCAGCTCTGCACGACCTATTGTTTCACCATTTTGGCCTCTAAGCAGGTCACATTTTTTATATTTGAATTGCAGCATAATTATTTCCATTCCATACACGTCAATATATTATATCACTTAGTAATACAAATTAAATAATCATGACATTTCATCTGTAGAATAAAAAGTCTTAAAATTAAGCAATTGTGGGGCGTGGCCTGGCTGTTGAGGAAGATGGACGTCTGAACAGAGAGCTCCTGCACCCTAACGGCAAACAACGATAACAAGACCTCTCAAACACGTATAAAGATTCTCACAGTGGATCCTCTCACTCCTAAGATGCCAAGGAAGAAGAAATCGGCGGCAAGACCGGCAAAATTGACGGACTTTTACCCCCGTCGGGCGTCCGGGGAGAAGGACGGAGAAGATGCGGACTCATCGACATCTGAAGCACCGCCAGAATACACTCAAAATCGGAAACAGAAGACCCCCATACGTACCAGACACAGCTCGGAACCGTCTGGGAGTCCGGGGATGAGATTTCTGGCTGGGAGCCCTCGACGCCATGAAGCGGAGGTACATAGGATCACCAGAACAAGAAGACCGCAACGCCTCACTCCACGAGGTGCTGTCGGATCGGCGCCATCTTCTCCCCTGAGTAATAGCTTAGAACGTCTTCATCAGCAACAACACAGAGCGGACGATCGCTTAGAGGAGGTAAGAAATCTCCCAACTACCACTAACAAAGCTCTGACAGAAACACCCGATTTTTTGGGGCACTTACCTGCATCCACAGACCCAGTAACAGTAGACATGATGAGAAACATGTTGCAAGCGTTACACCAGTCTCTGCACACTAGCCTGGCAGGCCTTATTCATCCATTATCTACTTCCATGCAAGAAGTGGAACAGCGAGTCCTGCACTTAGAAAACAAGATGGGAGAAGTTACCTCCTCTCATAATGAAGTGGTAGATGCTCACTATGGCTTGGCAGAAGAAGTTACTCAAATTAAAGCAAAAATGGCTGATTTGGAGGACAGGTCGAGACGTAATAACGTCAAATTCAGGGGGATCCCTGAAGACATACTACCTCAAGACCTCAATAAATTTGCGCAACACTTTATCAAAAGTTTGGTCCCGGAATGCTCACAGAGTGACCTGATCATAGATCGTATACACCGTATACCTAAACCGAAACATCTTGATGCAGATATTCCTAGAGATGTACTAGCGCGCGTACACTTCTTCCATATCAAGGAAAAACTGATGGAAGCAACCAGAAAGAAAGAAGGGAGACCACCACAATTCCAAAAGATTTCTGTATTTGCCGACCTCTCAGCAGCGACATTACAACTGCGCAGACAACTGACCCCAATCACGACTGCACTCCGAGAACACCAAATCCTATACAGATGGGGATTTCCTGTTAAGCTGCTGATCAAACGCCAGAATGTCCTACATGTAATCAACACTCTGGAGGAAGGTGAAGAGACTTTACACCGTTGGAATATAACGATTAAACACCCAACTAATCCAACGAATAAGCCTCCACAACACCTTATGGAGGAATGGAAGAAGGTAACCAGACATAGATCCACACACCACTGACAGACACAAAATTCCAGAATGGAGGTGACCGGAATTCGCGGGTGCTCAAGGCATTCATCTTGATTTGACCTTAGGCTGACTTTTCCCCCCCACGTCTGTTTGTTATACAGAGTTTGTTGTTCTACAGTTTTTTGCTTTGCAGAACTTATTCATAAATACAGAATCCGACATGATCTTCTCTCGAGAGGTATACAGCTCTTACTTCTTGGCAGACCAGAACACACCAACATCACCTGGAGTTCATCCCTATTGAATGAACATGTAATGTATATATTTATTACTTGTATTCCCATAGTTAAATGCGAGAATTTTGGGTTCCATCTGTACAGATACTGCGCAGTAGGAGAAGTATTATCAACGGTTAGCACACTTATTGATTTAAACCATGACTATTAAGTTTGCATCCCTAAATGTCAAGGGCCTTAACACTCCACAGAAACGGAGTTTTATGTGGGCAGAGGCTAAAACACTAGCATGCGATATTTTTTGTGCGCAGGAGACTCACGTCCTATCTAAAGATGCTCATCGTATCAAATGCCATAACTTCCCACATATATATCAATCTCACTATAAGAACAAATCCCGGGGAGTTATGTTGGCCATTAGGAACTCAGTAGCATTTCAACAGATAAAGGTACACATAGACCCCAATGGTAGATTTATCTTGTTAGTGTGCTCAATTAATAATGTTAAATACACTTTAGTAGCATTGTATGCACCTAATACACGTCAAATACATTTCCTACACAAAATGTTCAGGATTATAGAGAAATTTAAAGAAGGTAAAATATTATTGTGCGGGGATTTCAATATGGTAATGAACACGGCCTTAGATTCCACATCTGGCAATAGAATAGACCAAACAGCACTGAGGAAACTGATATGGAACAAAGAATTATATGATAGTTGGAGGATTCAACATGGTACAGAGAAGGATTTCTCCTTTTTTTCCAATCCACACAATTGTTACTCCAGAATTGACATGTTCCTCATAGATAAGGAACTCTTACTCCTTATGGACAAAGCTACCATAGAAACTATCAAATGGTCCGACCACGCAGCCATAACACTTTCCTTAAAGGAATATCATAATTCCAACCCCGCATTTATGTGGAGATGTAGTCCGTTTTTGTTATCCCACTCTAGATTTCAACTGGATATAATTAGAGATCTGGGGGAGTATTTTGAGATGAATGATACAGGTGGAATCCATATCAACTCACTCTGGAATGCACATAAGGCATTCATAAGGGGATCACTAATACGGATGGGACATATTGCTAAGAAAGTACGTCTAAGCAACATTACAAAGTTAACGGAACAAATCCACGAACTAGAAACACTAAATAAAACAGCTCCTTCCCCTATACATGCCACCAATTTAAATAATTTGCGCCAGGAGCTCAGATTGAATATGATCTCTGAATATGAAAAAAATTTACGCAAAACTAAAACGAGATATTATTCTCAAAACAACAAAGCGGGCAAATTACTAGCAGCACGTCTAAAACACCATCATCAAAAATCTAGAATACCATACCTCATAGACTCGAATACGCAGGCTCAAATTACACATCCAGTAGATATTGCTAATAAATTTAAGGACTTTTACGAAGCATTATACAACATCAACAGAGATCCCTTCACATCACAACCAAGGGAAAACGACATCAGAAATTTTCTAAAGGACATTCCCTTACCAAAACTATCACCGAGTCAACTAAATAGTTTAAATGCTCCAATTACAGAAACGGAAATATCTGCCATTCTTAGATCCTTACCACCAGATAAGGCACCAGGTCGAGACGGTCTAACTAACGCTTACTATAAAACATTCCATAAAATTCTTGCCCCATACTTAAGCAGATTTTTCCAAGCAGCTCAATCCTCAGGATCCTTTCCTAAGGAAAATCAAGAGGCACTCATAATTACGCTGCCCAAAAGTGGAAAAACGAATGATCAACCAAAAAATTTTAGGCCCATTTCGTTACTGAATATTGACCTGAAAATATATGCCAAATTAATAGCGAACCGATTGGCTCCCATTTTACCACACCTCATAACAGACGATCAGACGGGCTTCATAAAAGGTCGACAAGGTTCGGATAACACAAGAAGGGTGATAGGTCTTCTACACCACATTGAAAGTAAACACATCCCGGCAGTATTATTAGCATTAGATGCAGAAAAGGCGTTTGATCGAGTCTCCTGGAGATACGCCTTTTCTGCATTGGAACACATGGGCTTCTCAGGGAGTATATTGTCGGCCATCCAAGCTCTATATTCGGAACCATCTGCTAAAGTCTACACAAATGGGGTATTCTCAGGTGGATTCGATGTCTCGAATGGCACCAGACAGGGATGTCCACTATCACCCCTCATATTCGTGCTGTCCATAGAACCACTAGCACAACTACTCAGAACACATAAAGACGTAAAGGGTATTCAAGTGGGGACGAAAACCCACACAATATCCTTATATGCAGACGATATAATTTTATCCCTGTCTGAGCCGGAGACATCTCTAGAAGCTGCAATAGATTGTATAAAGCAATTTGGACAGATATCTCTTTATAAATTGAATACACAAAAGTCGCAGAGTCTCCCTCTAAATCTTAATACCTCAACCCTACACTTTCTCCAGTCCAAATATTCATTTCAATGGAACGCAATGGAAATCACATATCTAGGCCTCACATTGACAGCCACACACAAAAAGTTATTTGGAGTAAATTACATACCACTGATACAGATGTTTCAGGAAGAATTAGATAGAATGATGAAAGTAGAGGTATCCTGGCTGGGTAGAATTGCCGCTTTTAAAATGCTTCTCCTACCAAAATTATTATATTTATTTCGAACTCTTCCCATACATGTTCCTGCATCTTATTTCTCTCGCATCCAACGTATCATGATGGACTTCATTTGGGACAAAAAGAAACCACGGGTGGCTTCTCACATTCTTACCAAAGATAAAGGAGCAGGGGGTCTGGGAGTCCCCAACATATTTGGATATTATGTCGCGACAGTAGCGGCCCAAGCAAGGGCGTGGTGGAAGGAAGACAACCCGAAACATTGGGTAGACATGGAGGCATCTTATTTAAGGTCAGGTAGTTTAAAATCACTTCTCTTCCTCACACTATGTGACATACCACTACCGAATGAAATTTCCCCCCTTACCAAGACTACTCTGACATGCTGGACATTCTTACACACCCATGCAACACAGAGACTGCCTATATCTAGGTCGTATCTGCAATTAGATTTTTTAGAACTTGCTATACCATATATGACGCTCCAGGGATGGATAGCAAGGGGACTGACCTCCTGTGAACAATTGTTCCAAAATAACCAAATGATAAGCTTTGAGCACTTACGGTCTGCGAACGATATTCCTCAGAGAGAAATATTTACATACCTTAGGGTAAAACATTTTATACATAGCCACGCAAACCTTATTTACCAAGGTAACCTCACAGTCTTGAATGGTTTTAATAACGGGAAGAAGGGGTTGAAATATCTATATAACTCCATTTCATTCCACTCAGAGTTCCAAAGAAATGGTCCAATTGTAAGATGGGAACATGACCTGGGAAAATCGTTTGCAGACCACCATTGGATATTAGCCTTTAAATGGATACATACTTCACTGAAATGTGTATCCCATGTAGAAGCAGCAATTAAGACATATATGCGATGGTATTATACACCAGATCGTTTACACGCCATGTTTTCAAATGTATCCTCACTATGTTGGCGGAATTGTGGGAAGGAAGGTTCGCTCATACATGTATTATGGGAGTGTACGATTATTAGGAATTATTGGACAGAGGTGATCAACTTACTGTCTGTTATATTTTCTATGGAGGTTGCACCAAACCCACATCTCATCCTACTTTTCTTGGAATTAGATCCGATCCCTGTTGAACATAGGAGGTTATTTTGTAAAATTTTAGTTATGGCAAAATTAATCATAACACGACATTGGAAACAAGTAGGAATTCCCCCAATTGCTGAACTAGTCATAGCTATAAATACATCATATAAATATGAAAGGGCGATAGCACATGGCAACTTTACAATCTCATCCTTTGAGAAACATTGGATAGCGTGGACAAACTCTCATTTTTGTTCCAAACAGTAGAAGAAGAAAACCCAGACAGGAAGAGAGTTGAAATCAGATTGGGTTACTATTATCCCCCCCCCCTGAAATAAAAAAATATGCACAGAAATAGAGCAAGTATTTGTGATATCGGTTCTGCTAGCGAATATTGTTATGCGTTGTTTATTTGTTATTTATGTTTATGTCATCTCACATCTGCTAACAACACCAACATTGATGTACCTGAGGAGTATGTTTGTACTTTGATTAAAGATAGCACGTCATGATAATTGATGTATTATAAGTGCATATCATATACCAATGTTATGAGATGATACAGTGTTTGAAGTCAAGTCATTTGTTTTGTATTTATCTGAAAACTTTAATAAAAACTATTGAAGAGAAAATTAAGCAATTGTCTTTCTATAATGTAAGATCTTTAACCCCTTCCCGCACCTTGACGTTAATGCACGTCAATGTGTGCAGTAAGTTCGCGCACCTTGACGTGCAGTAACGTCTTTGCTTTGACAGTTAACCGCCGCGCGGCGCTACACCGCAGTGGCGGTTAACTGTGTAGGGTGTCTGCCCTGCATTCCCCGTTGCCGATCAGCGGCCCATTGCCGCTGATTTCGGCAGTTAACCCCTTAATTGCGGCGTTCGATTTTGAACGCCACAATTAAGGTGTTTAGCGCCGATCGGCAGCCCCCATGTAAAATCACGGGGGCTGGCGATGGTACCCATGGCAACTGGACGCCAGACAATGGCTTCCGGGCTGCCATGTACAGAAGCCTATGAGGACCAGCCTCTGCTGGTCCTCCTAATCTTCCTGCCAGAGTAACTGTTACGTCACAATTACAGTTGGAATGCATTACACTACGTGTGTAGTGTAATGTATTCCAGCAGCGATCAGAGCTGCAAGTCTAAGTGTCCCCTAGTGAGACAAGTGAAAAAAGTAAAAAAAAAAAAAAGAATAAAAGAGTACACATATTTGGTATCACCGCGTTCGTAACGACCCCAACTATAAAACTATACTATTATTTTTCCCACACGATGAACACCGCAAAAAATAAATAAACGAAAAACGATGCCAGAATCACTATTTTTTGGTCACCACCCCTCCCAAAATATACAATAAAAAGTGATCAAAAAGTCGCATGTACGCCAAAATAGTACCGATACAAACTACAACCCGTCCCGCAAAAAACAAGCCCTTACACAGCTTTTTGGACTGAAAAATAAAAAACGTATGGCTTTCAGAATACGGTGACACAAAAAATTAATTATTTTCTAAATAAAGTCATTTTATTGCGCAAACGCTGCCAAACATAAAAAAACGATATATATCTGGTATCGCTGTAATCGTACCGACCCGCAGAATAAAATATAATGGTCATTTATAGTCCAGGGTGAACGCTGTAAAAAAAAAATAAAATAATAATTGTCAGAATTGATGGTTTTTGGTCACCTGGCTTGCCGAAAAATGGAATAAAAAGTGATCAAAAAAATGGCATGTACCCAAAAATGGTACCAATGAAATCTACAGATTGTCCCGCAAAGAATAAGCCCTCACACGGCTCCGGTGGTGGAAAAATAAAAAAAGTTCTGGCTCCCAGAATATGGCGATGCAAAATGTGTAGTGTTCCAAAAGTGGATAAGATCAGGCGCCATTTATAAGTGCCACAAAGGCCACATATCTGCGGATTATTATTTATTTACCGCATTATTATACCCTCTTATTATGCCCCTGATGTACTCTGCCCAGCCTACATGTATCCCCACATTATAAACTGAAATACCAGCAAAACGCCAGTGCTATTACCAAGCAAAATCTGCGCTCCAAAAGCCAAATGGCGTCCCTCCCTTCTGAGCCCTACAGCGTGCCCAAAAAGCTGTTTACGTCCACATAAAATGTGTAAAAACAAAAGTAAATAGTTATTATTAGGGGAAAAAATTAAATAAATATTTAAAGTCCAAAAAGAAACCCTTTTCACATTTTTTCTCTAAAGTAATGTAAAAAAGAAAAAAAATACACAAAATTGGTATCGCTGCGTCCGTAAAAGTCCAAGCTATTAGAATATACCATTATTGAACTCGCACGGTGAACGCCGTGAAAAATAAAGAATTTTAAACTGCAAAATCACAGTTTTTTGGTCACCTTCGCTCTACCAAAAAATGTAATAAAAAGTGCTCAAAAAGTCTTATGTACCAAAAAATGGTACCAATAAAAACTACAGCTCGTCCCGCAAAAAATAAGCCCTCACACCACTCTATTGACGGAAAAATATAAAAGTTGTGGCTCTCGGAAAGCGGGGAGGAAAAACGAAAAAGAAAAACATGGATCAGTTCAGAAAGGGTTAATTACTTTCTAATGAAAAAACATTTATGACCACATGTGGGGTATAGCCGTACTCGGGAGAAATTGCTTTACAAATGTTGGGGTGCATTTTCTCCTTTATCCTTTGTGAAATTGAAAAAATTCAACATTTTAGTGGAGATAATGTTGATAGAAATTTTCACGGCCTAATTCTAATAAATTCTGCAAAAGACGTGTGGGGCCTAAATGCTCACTATACCCCTAGATAGATTCCTTAAGTGGTGTAGTTTCTCAAATGGGGTTACTTTTGGGGGGCTTCTACTGTTTCGGTCACTCAGTGGCTTTGCAAATTCGACATGACACCCAAAAACTATTCCAGCTAAATTTGAGCTCCAAAAGCCAAATAGCGCTCCTTCCCTTTTAAGCCCCGGTGTGGGTCCAAACAGCAGTTTATTACCACATATGGGGTATTTACGTAATCAGGAGAAATTGCTTTACAAATGCTGGGGTGCTTTTTCTCCTTTATTCCTTATAAAAATTAAAAATGTCTAAGTTCTAACAGAAAAAAAGTAGATTTTTACCTTTACATACTAATTCCAATGAATTCAGCAAAACAACTGTGGGGTCAAAATGCTAATTTTACCCCTAGAAAAATTCCTTGAGGGGTGTAGTTTCCAAAATGGGGTCACTATTGGGGGGTTTCCACGGTTTTCATCCCTCCAGTGCTTTGCAAACACGACACGACACTGAAAACTATTCTAGCAAAATCAGAAATCCAAAATCCAAATGGTGCTCCTTCTCTTCTGAGGCCTGCTGTGGGTCAAAACAGCAGTTTATTACCACATATGGGGTATTGCTATAATCGGAAGAAATTGCTTTACATATGTTGGGGTGTTTTTTCCACTTTATTCCTTGCAAAAATTAAAAATTTCTACGTTTTTTCACAAAAACAGTAGATTTTCATCCTCACATACGAATTCAAATATTGAAAGGCGCTGATAGGCGCTGATAGGCAGGGCAGCGTTACTTGCTCTGCCAATCAGCGCCCTTCATCGATGCAAGCGATGCAATGACGTAATTGCGCTGCTTGCATCGTTCAACCCGAGCAGACCTGCTCAAACGAGAGCAGGCCTGCATTGCCACAGGACGATGTGGGAACGGGATCAGGTGAGTATGTAAAGTTTTTTTCTTTCTCTTAAAAGTGAGAGTGGCATTATTTACACGGGGTAGCAATATGTGGGGCACAATCTACAGACAGGATATATGTGGGGCACCATCTACAGGAGGGGATATATGTGGGCCACTAACTACAGGGGGGCTATATGTAGGGCACTATATACAGGGGGCTATATGTGGGGCACTATCTATGGGGGGCTATATGTCGTGGACTATCTACAGGGGGTCTATAGGTAGGGAAATATCTACATGGGGCTATATGTGAGGCACAATCTACAGGGGCTATATGTGAGGCACTATTTTCAAGGGAAAGCGCTATGGGGTCACTATCTACAGGGAGGGGGGTGTGTGTGTGTGTGTGTGTGTGTGTGTAAGACAGTGTATGGTGCGATTATAATCAGGGACACAGCGTATGGCGCCGTTACAATTAGCGCTGCAGTGTGTGCCGCTATTATATTTTGGGGTGTAGTGTCTGGCACCATAAGGGTATGTTCACACGCTTACTAAAAAACATCTGAAAATACGGAGCTGTTTTCAAGGGAAAACAGCTCCTGATTTTCATATGTTTTTTTAAGCCACTCACGATTTTCGCAGCATTTTTTACGGCAATTTTTGGAGCTGTTTTTCTATAGAGTCAATCAAAAACGTCCCAAGAAGTGACATGCACTTCTTTTTTGCGGGCGTCTTTTTACGTGCCGTTTTTGGAAAATGAGGAGTAAAAAACACCCTGTCGCATCAGAACGCCGTATTTCCCATTGAAAGCAATGGGCAGATGTTTGTAGGCATTCTGCTTCAATATTTTCAGGCGTTTACACCCCAAAATATGCTGCAAAACACTACGTGTGCACATACGGAGCTTTGTTCTAGTACTGCATATATGTAATGGGCTTGGTTCTAGTGTTGTATAAATGTACTGAGCATGGATCTGGTGTTGCATATATGTACTATGCTTGTTTCTGGAGCTGTATTTATGTAATAAGCTTGTTCTAGTGCTGTATATATGTACTGAGCTTGGTTCTGGTACCATATATATGTATGAGCTTGGTTCTGGTGTTGTAATTATATAGGATATATTTATATTAACAAAATTGCAGGGCAGATGGAATTGTTTTCAATTCATTGTATATTTAATGGGACCCTGTCAGGTAGTTTTAACCCCTTGAACCGCCACCATGCGGTAATACATGACCTGACAATATTTCCAAACATTCCCTTGTATGTTTCTTCAGATGCAGCAAAATCTATAAAATCAACTTTTAAAAAGTAAAAATTACTCATTAAAGGGTCATGAGGCGGTGCCACTATCCTGAAGAGTCACATAGTCCTGCCTCCAAACCCACCATTCCATGCTTCATTGATATGCCACTGACTGGTATACATCACTAGCAGCCGCCTTCAACTTTCTCGGATGCGCCATTGCCTTGTACTCCTTGGGCACGCACCGTGCAATGAAGTGTTCTCTGCCCAGCTTTATTGCTGCACCGCTTGCCTGGGGAATACAAGGCAATGGCGCATACGCAAGAGTTGGAGGAGGCTGCTAGTGATGTAGAACAGTCACTGGATGTCAATCAAGATCCGGGGGCCGCCATTTCAATTTTTGCCTCAGGCAGGAGAAAAGCTAAAATCGGTTATAATACGCTAATACAGGATTTGCCATCACACTAAAAAAAAAAAAAGAACAGTTCCAGAGAAATTAACTTAAGGCTTCATGCGGACATCCATAACATGTCCAGTTAAACATAAGAAACGGATCAGAGTACACCTCATCTACTTTAATAGAAACTAAGGGCTTAAAATACAGGGCCGAAATCCAGGAGAGCAATCATTGTCCCAGTGGAACATTTATGAAATACTGTAATGACTTTTGTTCTCATGTTACAGAACATACCAAACTAATTGGAAATAAATGCTTTGCTTTTTGTGTGCTCACAATATTTTATTCTTAGAATATATATATATATATATATATATATATATATATATATAAAATAATGATAGAAATAATATGCAGCAGTTCGATACGATTTAGCTATTCTACAAGTAATAAATGCAAGTGTAGACAAGAGCAGATATGTACTTTATTTGAACTTGCCTCTAGGACTTGTGCTCCCATTTACTATTATTTTTTTTCATTATCAAGCTGGTTGTCATCTTGAATGGCCCAAGGGTGTTGTAAATTCTAAAGCACAGAAATTCTTAGCTCAGCAGCAAGCTAGTCCTATCTAGCTAAGGTATTGTGCTGCCTGGTCTTAAATGATGCAGGCAATTACAGCTAATCATGTTATAAACTATAATGTATAATATTTTCTTCTATCAAGCATGTTAATTATGTTACTAAAAGTCACATCAATAATTATTACTGAACTCAATTAGGCTTTGTTCACATGTGCGTTGGGGCCCCGTTCTGACTTTCCGTCTGAGGTTTCCGTCAGAACGGGACCCTGAGCACTGACACAGACGGAAACCATCACCATTGATTTAAATGGAGACGGAGCCGATGCCTGTGGTTTCCATTTGTGTCTGTTGACTACGCTATTGCTTCTCTATTGCTTCCGGTAAAATGACGGGTCCGGTGCACAACAGACACAAACGGAAACCACGGGCCCCGGCTCCGTCACCATTGAAATCAATGGTGATGGAAACGGAAACCTCTGGTTTCTGTCGGTGTCAGTTTGTGTCTGCTCACGGTCCCGTTCTGACGGAAACCAAGGGAACGGCAGAACGGCACCCCAACGCAGATGTGAACGAAGCCTAATCTCAATAATCAAACCAAGCATGTCAAATTCTGTGCAATTTCCGCATGGACTTTCAGCAGTATTTACGCTGTGTGTGGACATATTCTAAAGCTACATGCACACATTAATAAATCCACGTGGAAAATCTGCAGCTAACACACAATGGTACATCGGCAGCAGAATACAGTACCAGCCATGTAGATGAAATTGTAACAAATCTCATTTACATCCTGCTAAATTTTTTTACACGGATATTGGCCTTTCAATGAGACGGGTGAAATCTGCAGCAAAATCTGCATGTTACACGTGGGGCGAACACAGAAATCATAGGGACCCACAGCAAAACTTAGACTTGGCCCAACCACCTTTGAGAGAGTCAACAAATTTTCAATTTTTACCAAAGAGAGTATAAAAATCTTGATATCTTACATCGTATGGACACAGAGACCGGCTCCGTCCATTGTTGACACAGCATAGACATAGGCAGCAAGGGGCCTTTATTCACACAGCGGGGGTATGATATGAAGATGATTACTGTATACTTGTAACATCACAACTTGAGTTTATTGCCTTTTATTTTACAAAGTGTCTACCCTTTTAAGTTATTGTTCACTGATGAGTCCGAACACTATATTTTTCAATGTATAAAAATTATGAAGTACCCAGTGTATCATACTAACATGAAAGTCATTTAAGACAAAGCGTTACCATGTATGCGACATAAACCAATTAACCAGTTAATTAAACATACCTTTAGTAAATATAGAGCAGCGACCGAACATAAGCGTGGGGGGACTGCACACAGGAGAGCACAGCTACTGACCCCTAGCTTTGGGGGGCTGCACACAGGAGAGATCGGCAAGTGAAGACTAGCTTGTGTGGCTGTAGACAGGAGAGAGCGGCTACTAGGGTGTTTTGGGAGGCCATCCAGGGGCCGAGGCTCCTGGGGGTCCCATTGGCGCCCAAAGTACAATGCCGTTTTGCCGAAATTTTGCCACGAATCGCGGCAAAACTGCATTGTGTATGCCCTGCAAAAGGACCTGCAGACATAAGGTCACATGTTCTTATGTCTACAGTTCTTATTACTGTTTAGAGACCTGCTGGTCACATGACCGCAGGTCCTAGAACAGCAGCAAGACCCCAGAGAGAAGAGTGTGAGGTGAGCTGCTAGGTAAGTATAAGGGGATGGATTTGTGTATTTAGGGGGTCTTGATCTGGGGTCTGTATTTAGGAGGTCTGGGGGTCTGTATTTAGGGGATCTGGCTTGGGGTCTGTATCACTTTAACCCCTTAAGGACACTTTATGTGGTAATAACTTTGGAATGCTTTTATTTTTTCAAGCGATTCTGAGAACGTTTTCTCGAGACACATTGTACTTTAAGTTAGTGGTAAAATTTGGTGGATACATTCAGTGTTTATTTGTGAAAAACACCAAAATTTAGAGAAAATGTTCAAAAATTAGAATTTTTCTAAATTTAAATGTATCTGCTTATAAAACAGATAGTAATACCACACAAAATAGTTACTAATTAACATGTCCCATATGTCTACTTAATGTTCACATCATTTTTTGGAACATTCTTTTTTTATTTTTCCAGGACGTTAGAAGGCTTAGAACTTTAACAGCAATTTCTCACATTTTCACGTCCTATTTTTTTTACTTGCCCTTCTCATTGTCCGTTAGAACAACGACCATGTGAATAACCCCATAGAAATACCTGCAGCCGTGTGACGGCCATTAAACGTTAGTCTGAATAAGCCCTAACTCATGTGAATGGGGTTTGTCAGAACGTCACGCACGTGCAGCATTTCACCCCACAAATAATTTTTTTCAGCTTCCCAGTACATTATGCGCTACAATAAATGGTGCCATGAAAAACTACAACTTGTACCGCAAAAAAACAAGCCCTCAAGTAAAAAAAATTATAGCTTTTGGAAGGTGGAGAGGAAAAAACAAAAGTTAAAATCCAAAAAATGGCTGAGGAGGGAAGGGGTTAAATAAGCTGCATGCCTATTAGCCCTTATTCACACGACAGGGTTTCCCGGCCGGGTGACGGCCGTTCACAAATCGGCCGACACCCGGCTGCAGTAGGAACAATAGACCCCTAATGGGGCTATTCACACGACCGATTTTTTGACGGGCCGGGAAAACCGGCCGTCAAAAAATGGGACATGCCCTATTTTCGGCCGTTTACCCGGCCGCCCGGCTCCCATAGAACTCGGGAATGTGTCCCGAGTGATGGCCATGTATTCCGTCGCTCGCGCTCTCTCTCCTCCTCCTCACAGTGCAGAGTACATGTGAGGAGGATGAGTGTATCCCATTCAGAAGAAGCGCTGTATGCTGGAGGTAACACTGTGGGGGTACTGCTGTAGCGACGTCCCTTCTCTGCTATGTGCAGGGGTACTGTGTGGCAGGGCTGGGGTGTACAGCAGGTGGAAGGGGGTGCTGCACTGGCTCCCTTCCCAAATCGCCCTGGCCCGGCGAATCAGCCTCCTTTCCGCCCTGGCGCTTCTTCAGGCATCGCTACAGCTATAGCAGCCATAGCGGCTGCTAGCGGCGACACCTACCATGGCCGATGTCGCCGCTAGCAGCTGCTGCGGCTGCTACTGCTGTAGCTTCTTCCCTGCTCTGCTATGTGCTAGCCCCACTTTAGCTCCCTGAAGGAGCGGAATCCCTGTGTGTTCGGGGATTCCGCTCCTGGACAGAGCGCTTGATGTCTCTGTCCATATCTGGGCAGTGACATCAGGGGAAACTCCTGAAGCGGAATCCCCAAATACTCTGTGACCGGGGATTCCACACCAGGCGAAGCCAGTAACGTTCAGTGTCCATAAATGGACACAGACGACAGGGGCTTTTCCTGAAGTGGAATCACCAGCCACATGGGGATTCCACTTCAGGAGTTGCCCCTGATGTCACTGTCCAGATCTGCCTGGCCCGGAACGGATGCAAAACTAATGCAAACCGGCCGGGAAAAACGACCGATTTTATCGGCCGACACTCGGGCTCGGGCGAGACCCTGTCGTGTGAATAAGGCCTTAGGGTATGTTCACACAATTAGCAAAAACAGTCTGAAAATACGGAGATATTCAAGGGAAAACGGCTCCTGATTTTCAGAAGTTTTTTAAGCAAACTCGTGTTTTTCGCTGTGTTTTTTACGGCCGTTTTTGGCGCTGTTTTTCTATAGAGTCAATGAAAAACGGCTCCAGAAACGTCTGAAGAAGTGACCTGCACTTCTTTTTCACGGCCGTTCTTTTACGCGGCCGTTGTAAAAAGAACGGCCCATCGGAACACAACGCCGTTTTTTTTCTCATTGAAATCAATGGGCAGATGTTTGGAGGCGTTCTGCTTCTGATATTTCGGCCGCATGTGTGAACATACCCTAATGTTGCAGAATTGTAACGTATTGCATCCTTTACAATGTAAAGGGTTAATTTGCTGTAAATCCCCAGCAAATTCTGTAACGCACACATGGAGGAATTTGGTGCACAAAATCCGCATCAAAACCGCAGGTAAAATCTGCACGTATTAGTGCGTTTTTTGATACGTTTTTAGGTGCGGTTTTTACATTTTGATGCGGAAGTAGGTGCAGGTTTTATGCTGCAGATTTTTTATTATTTTTTAAACTAGTCAGAAACAATTCGCAAGCGGAAACGCAAGGTAAAGTGACATGTCGCATATTTTCAAATACGCACCGCAGGTCAATTTTTGTGCAGAAAATGTGACATGTAGATGAGATTTCTTGATCTCATTTACTTTGCTGGTTCTGTATTACACTGCGGATTTGCCGCACGAAAATACCCGCGACAAATTTGCACGTAATAAGTATCGTGTGCATTTGGCCTAACAGAGTTTTTTTTAACTCCCACTAAGGCCCTGTTCACACATGTTGGATTTGATACGGATTCCGATGACATGCCGATGATTCTGCATTCCGCAACCAAGTTCACATGCTGTGAAAAATTTTCCACGTATATTTTTTTCCGCACCATGAAAAGAAATCCGCCACAGCAATAAGTAGCATGTGACTTATATTACATGGAATACCCGAGGATGAGCAACTTTGAATGACACTGGGACTTAGGCCTTGTTCACACAGTATTTTGCAGGCAGAAAAATCTGCCTTGAAATTCCTTCAGGCTTTCTCTGCCTCCCATTGATGTCAATTGGAGGTCAGAGACGGAAATGCTTGAAGAAAGGGCATGTCGCTTCTTTCTCTCGCGAGCGATTTTTCCGCTCGCGGGAAAATCGCCTTTACCTCCCGTTGAAATCAATAGTAGGCAATTTCGGACGTTTTTTGCCACGGTTTCCGCTGAAAAAGATGTGGCAAAAAACTCTGTGTGAACATGGCCTTATTCTCGTGCGGATCTGCTACACGCTTGTAGCATCTGCGCCAGGAATCAAAGGGAAAGCCTCCGATTTTTGCTGTGGAAAAACACATTTAACTTTAATGGCAACGTAAGAGCAGAGCATTAGTGCTCCTTACATTCTCACAAGCGCTTCCCCCTCCCTTCCCCCTTCACATCGTGTTGTTGCCCTAAGTTTATCGTGTAGTCAGGAAATCTCCTACCTTACAGTATAAACAATGTAGACCATAATTCACAGGGCTCCATTATGTCCTTTTAGCCTCCGGCTGGTGGACGTCGGTTTACCTTCGTTTTGAAGGATGAAATAGCGTAGTAGACTTTGTTATTCCGGAGTCCCCAGGCAGCATCACGAGTGCTCTACCCGTGGACTTTGTCCCTGGGAGCTCCTGACATCACTGTCCATATATGTAAAGTGACATCAGGGGATTCTCCAGGGCCGGAATCCCTGGCCTGAGTGTTGCCGACGCTCCGGCCGTGTACTCAGGCTTTGCAAAGCTTCGGACGTCACTTTACGTATATGGACGTCAGGAACAGCGCCAGAGTCCCTGGGCAGAGCGCTAGTAGAAGGCTCCAGCCCTGGGAGAGCTCCAGCCCTCTTCACGGACAGTGACTTCAGGAGTTTCCCCTGGGCCATTCCCCGGGCGACTTTTCCCACTATATGCCATACAGTCGGATACGTTTTGGCTAAATAGATCAAAATCCCGAGCATTAACCTGTCACTGCCGGCTCCATGGTTTCCTTCACTGTAATTGACATCAGCACCAAAATCAGTTAATGCGTATAACGTACAAACATGAGTGCCACAATTTCCATTGCCCACCCCCGGTAATGGAGGGGGGGGGGGCCCAGACATCTTGGCTGTATGGGGCCCAGAAATTCCTGATGGCGGCCCTGCCTAGGACTAATAGACAAATGCGTGTTACCATTCTCATAGTCAAGAGGATGTGTCCCTACACAGTGTTAGGGCATGACCACACATGGCGGAATTCCTCCGCAACTGTCCGCATCAATGCCGCACCTAATCCGGGTTGCGGATTACGGCTGCGGATCTGCACAAAATGTGCAGAAAATTGATGCGGACTGGCCGCTGCGGACTGCAGGAAAAGTGCTTCCCTTCTCCCTATCAGTGCAGGATAGAGAGAAGGGACAGCACTTTCCCTAGTGAAAGTAAAAGAAATTCATACTTACCGCCCGTTGTCTTGATGACGCGTCCCTCCTTCGGCATCCAGCCCGACCTCCCTGGATGACGCGCCAGTCCATGTGACCGCTGCAGCCTGTGCTTGGCCTGTGATTGGCTGCAGCCGTCACTTCCACTGAAACGTCATCCTGGGAGGCCGGACTGGAGACAGAAACAGGGAGTTCTCGGTAAGTATGAACTTATATGTTTTTTTACAGATACATGTATATTGGGATCGGTAGTCACTGTCCCGGGTGCAGAAACAGTTACTGCCGATCGCTTAACTCTTTCAGCACCCTGGACAGTGACTATTTACTGACGTCTCCTAGCAACGCTCCCGTCATTACGGGAGCCCCATTGACTTCCTCAGTCTGGCTGTAGACCTAGAAATACATAGGTCCAGCCAGAATGAAGAAATGTCATGTTAAAAAACCAATACGCTCCGCACCACACATAACATGTGCATGACAGCTGCGGACTTCATTGCGGAACTTAGAATCTCCATTGAAGTCAATGGAGAAATTCCGCCATGAGTCCGCAACCAGTCCGCCACTGCTCCGCAACAGACAGAGCATGCTGCGGACACCACATTCCGCTCCGCAGCCTATGCTCCGCAGCGGAATTGTACGCATCGTGTAAACGAACACTGCGAAATTAAAGTGAAAGTCAATGGAGAAACGGCTCCGCTGCGGATTAACGCTGCGGAGTGTCCGCAGCGGAATTTAAGTGAAAATCCGCCATGTGTGAACCCGCCCTAAGGCCAGATTCACACGAGCGTGTGCGTTTTGCACCTGCAAAAATCGCTGCGTTTTGCGCGCGCAAAAGGCACTTTACAGCTCCGTGTGTCAGCTCCGTATGAATCGCGGCTGCATGCTTTTCGCCCAGCCGCCATCATTATGACACTCCGTTTGGATGTTTGTAAACAGAAAAGCACGTGGTGCTTTTCTGTTTTCATTCATCCTTTTCACAGCTGTTGCGCGAATCACGCTTGTCCCACGGAAGTGCTTCCGTGTGGTGCGCGTGATTTTCAGGCACCCATTGACTTCAATGGGTACGTGATGCGTGAAATACGCTCAAAGAACGGACATGTCGTAACTTTTTCGCTGCGGACTCACGCAGCGTAAAAATCACGCACCTGTCTGCACGGCCCCATAGACTAATATAGGTCCGTGCGACGCGCGTTACACGGACGTATATCCCGTTCGTCTGAATAAGCCCTTATTCTGTCAGCGATGATTGGAGACTGTCAGTATGTAGGGACACAGCCCTTTGATAAAGGGAATCATAACACCCATTTGTGAATGCTCCTACAGAAAGGTGGGGATCACTATAGACACGGCAGAGCGGCGGTGGGGTAGGGGGACGACGACACCCCAGTGCCTATGGTCTACTTAATCTGCCACTGGGCTGCCCACAGAAGAGAGAGCAGCTACTGAACACCAGCTTAGAGGGCTGCACACAGGAGAGAGAGTGGCTACTGAACATCAGCTTGGGTGGGGCTGCACACAGAAGAAATAGCGGCTGCTGAACACCAGCTTGGGGGGCTGCACACAGGAGAGAGATAGGCTACTAAACACCAGCTTGGGGGGCAGCACACAGGAAAGAAAGTGGTTACTGAACACCATCTTACGTGGGGCTGCACACAGGAGAGAGAGCGGCTAATAAACACCAGCTTAAAGAGGCTCTGTCACCAGATTTTGCAACCCCTATCTGCTATTGCAGCAGATCGGCGCTGCAATGTAGATTACAGTAACGTTTTTATTTTTAAAAAACGAGCATTTTTGGCCAAGTTATGACCATTTTTGTATTTATGCGAATGAGGCTTGCAAAAGTACAACTGGGCGTGTTGAAAAGTAAAAGTACAACTGGGCGTGTATTATGTGCGTACATCGAGGCGTTTTTACTACTTTTACTAGCTGGGCGTTCTGACGAGAAGTATCATCCACTTCTCTTCAGAACGCCCAGCTTCTGGCAGTGCAGACACAGCCGTGTTCTCGAGAGATCACGCTGTGACGTCACTCACAGGTCCTGCATCGTGTCAGACGAGCGAGGACACATCGGCACCAGAGGCTACAGATGATTCTGCAGCAACATCGGCGTTTGCAGGTAAGTCGATGTAGCTACTTACCTGAAAACGCTGATGCTGCTGCAGAATCAACTGTAGCCTCTGGTGCCGATGTGTCCTCGCTCGCCTGACACGATGCAGGACCTGTGAGTGACGTCACAGCGTGATCTCTCGAGAACACGGCTGTGTCTGCACTGCCAGAAGCTAGGCGTTCTGAAGAGAAGTGGATGATACTTCTCGTCAGAACGCCCAGCTAGTAAAAGAAGTAAAAACGCCCGATGTACGCACATAATACACGCCCACTTGGACTTTTACTTTTCAACACGCCCAGTTGTACGTTTGCAAGCCTCATTTGCATAAATACAAAAATGGTCATAACTTGGCCAAAAATGCTCGTTTTTCAAAAATAAAAACGTTACTGTAATCTACATTGCAGCGCCTATCTGCTGCAATAGCAGATAGGGGTTGCAAAATCTGGTGACAGAGCCTCTTTAAGATGCTGCACACAAGTGAGAGTGGCTAATGAACACCAGCAATGAGTGGGGTGTACAGAGGAGAGATTGTGGCTTCTGAACACCAGTTTGGGGGAAGGGGTGCCCTCTAGAGAGAGAGAGCTGCCAGAGATTTTCTTAGGGCAAAAGGGATGCACATAGAAGAAAGAGCTGCCACAGATTTTCTTAGGTGGAATACACATAGGAGAAAGAGTTGCCACAGATTTTCTTGTGGGGGATGCACAAAGAATCTGTTACAAAGAGCTGCCCATAAGCTTGGCATCTTTGCTAATGTGGCAGTGATTTCTAAAGTGACTTTACCTGACTTTGCAGATACAGTTATGATGGCGGTGGTGCTGACCACCAGGAGAACGAAGTGGCGCTTCATTATACGTTTGTCAGCGCTGAACACCAGGAGAAAGAGCAACACAGCCCAGTGTTCAGCTCCGACAAACACAGAAAGAAGCGCTGCTTTGTTCCAGTGATCAGTGCTCCCAATCTTATAATGAAGCGCCGCTCTCTCTCCCTGTGTTCAGCCCTGCCAGGCATACCACGTCTCTGGATACCGGGAGAGTGTACAAGAAAATATACACACATTTGGTACAGATGTAGCCAAGTTTATCTCGACTCTGATAACTTGCTGCAGCGGGTTATCACACAACAAAAGCCATTGAAAAAGTTTCTTGACACGGTCTGTTGAATGCGATAAAAGTCAAGATAAAGATGGCTACATCTGTATATGCATTTGAGTCCCTCTTATTAGCCTTTGCAGAACCTGCTAGCTGATGCACAGAAATCACAATCATGTGATATGAATATGCTTCAACGGCAACAGACCACACCCCTCCAGGTAACTATGGAGTTGTAGCACATGCACCAGACTCCTGCATTAAAAAGGCTGTCAATTTAGCATAATCCCTTTTTGTTTAAAGGTAGAAAGTTTTTAATTCCCTTCACTGGGGAAATTAACCTTTAGGGTATGTTCACACGGCTTATTTTCGGCCGTAAACGGCCGAAAAATCGGAAGCAGAACGCCTCCAAACATCTGGCCATTAATTTCAATGGGAAAAACCGCGTTCTGTTCCGATGGGCCGTTTTTTGCGTGGCCATTTTGAAGAACCGCGTAAAAAAACGGCCACGAAAAAGAAGTGCAGGTCACTTCTTGGGACGTTTTTGGAGACGTTTTTCATTTACTATTGAAAACAGCTCCAAAAACGGCCGTAAAATACACTTTGAAAATCGTGAGTGACTTAAAAAAACGTCTGAAAATCAGGAGCTGTTTTCCCTTGAAAACAGCTCCGTATTTTCAGACGTTTTTGAGTTTGCGTGTAAACATACCCTTACATAGAATAGCAATGGTTCCCATTAAACTTAATGAACATGTCCTCTAGAGCGAGAAACACTCTTTGTATCTGCTTTGCACTCTGGCAGATGAGGGTCCAGAACGGAACACCCCCTGAATTCTCAAAAAAAGGTATTTGGAAATTAGTTTGAGAGCTTTATAAGGCAGCAGGGAATAAAATTAACCCTATTCATGATTGTGTAGAGAGCTCTAGGGCTTGTAGCCCCCACTTGACTAGGCAACACAGTGGCCTTGGGAAACCACACAGGTAACACACCCCTTTGGCCAGCCCTGACATGTGCATCTCTTTATGACCAAAGCCTATAAGTCTTCTTACAGTACTTTCCAGCAGGAAAGCAGAGCATGCCATAAAGCACACTTCCTTTTAGCTGGTTCCATGAACTGTGAGTTCAGTGTATTCCACTAGATCAGGGGTCTCAAGCACGCGGCCCGCGGGGCTGTCATGTCATCTGCAGCCCGCGGGACACAGAGCCGCTAGTATAGGCTCTGCTCCGATATTCTGGAATTCCCTGACATCGCTGTCAACATATGGACAATGTGTCAGGGTCTTCCCCAGAGCGGAGTCCCGGGCAGAGCCCTAGTGCAGGCTCTGCTCCGGGACTCTGGGGAAGACTCTGATAGCGCTGTCCGTACATCGACAATGATGTCAGGGGCTTCCCCAGAGCAGGAGTCCCAGTGATGTCAGGAGCACAGCTGGAGTCCCAGGAAGAGCCTACTAGCGCTCTGCCCGGGACTCCAGCTCTGGGGTTGCCCCTGACATCTCTGTCCATATATGGACAGTGATGTCAGGAGCAGAGCTGGAATCCCAGGCAGAGTGCTAGAAGAGGCTCTGCTCCGGGACTCCAGCTCTGGGCAAGCCCCTGACATCACTGTGGCAGCATCTGCGAAGGGCACAGTGGCAGCATCTGGGGAGGGCACTGTGGCAGCATCTACGGAGGGCACTGTGGCAACATCTACGGAGGGCACTGTGGCAGCATCTACGGAGGGCACTGTGGCAGCATCTACAGAGGGCACTGTGGCAGCATCTACAGAGGGAACTGTGGCAGCATCTACAGAGGACACTGTGGCAGCATCTAGAGAGGGCACTGTGGCAGTATGTACAGAGGACACTGTGGCATTATCTAGGGGTGTGTTGCATTATCTACAGAGGGCACTGTGGCATTATGTAGGGGTGTGTTGCATTATCTACAGAGGGCACTGCGGCAGCATCCAAAGAGGGCACAGCGGCAGCATCCACCGAGGGCACTGTGGCACTATCTAAAAAGGGGCTGCCCAATCTTGACATGTGTGCTAACTGAGCCGCCGGATTGCACTTAGCGACACTTAAACTGGAAAGTTGGATTGTTGAAATAAGCACGTGGAGAAATATCTCAAATTTTAAACCTGGCGGTATTATTATAGTAATGTAGTATTGTTATAGTAATGTAGTATTGTTATAGTAATGTAGTTTTATTATAGTAATATAGTGTTATAGTAGTTCAAATAACTAATTGATTAACAATAATTTTGTATTGTATCAAATTTGAAAGTAATGCAGCCCTGTTAATTTCCCATTTTTTCTATATGCGGCCCACTTACCCGGCCGAGTTTGAGACCCCTGCACTAGATCATAATCTAATAGGGCACTTTTGGGATGTGGTGGAATGGGAGGTTGGCACATACACTATATGTACAACTGCATGGTAATATCTTGTCAGTAAGGATCAGAATCTTTAAGCAATGTTGACAGCACATTCTTCTTGCATCCATGGTATGAAGATTTCAGGTGTGCACAAAAAAGTTTTCACTAATTGTACATATACATGTATACTAAATGATGTCTTATTATCTTTCTCAATAAATTAACTTATCAAAGAAAGTTGTATAAAAAATATATGTCTTAATGTTCTCGAAAAGTAGTCCACTAACTGGTTTTGACATAATTAGTGGTAATAATTGAAATCTCTTTTGTATTTTGAATATAAAAAATAAACTTTTCTTACGAAAACATTTTATTTTGTAATGGTGAGCACATTGTAAGTTGTGTAAAAAAATACACTAAATTCAGCTGCTACAAAATCATGCAGTTGAGGAACTTGTCAAATATATATATTTTTTGTCATGACAAGAATTCCCCTCTGGCTAAACATAATGTTATTTTATGTTTTTTTTTTTCCTGGATAGAAAGCTACAGTAATCATCATGTCTAGGGGACAGCTAGTTCAGCTTTAAGGCAGACGCTAAAAATTCTCTATTCTGCAGAAAATGAAGACGCTGTCTCTAGGCAAAGCTAGAGTGTCAAGTGACAAGCAGAACATATAAAAGCCAGGTGCCTTTTAGTTCATAGTTTCCACTGAAACATCCTGAGTGCAGTAGGGCTTTAAATCCGATACTGGGTTATTTCACTCTTTTGTGCCACTATGTCAGTCTCAGGTTCAAGTTCTCAGAGTTGGGTAGCTTCATCATCCCAGAGGTCAGGCTATTCCCTTGGCCAAGGAGCTGCTTCTGGTGGTCTCTCACGTTTCAGTGGAGGGGGAATTGGTTTGGGCAGTGGTGGCCTTGGAGGGGCTGGTTTTGGAGGTGGATTAGGAGCTGGTCTTAGCTTGGGTGGTGGTGGTGGTGGCGGTGGTGGTGGATTTGGAGGTGGTTCAATTGGATTAGGAGGGGGTTACGGAGCAGGATTAGGAGGGGGTTACGGAGCAGGATTAGGAGGGGGTTACGGAGCAGGATTAGGAGGGGGTTACGGAGCAGGATTAGGAGGGGGTTACGGAGCAGGATTAGGAGGGGGTTACGGAGCAGGATTAGGAGGGGGTTATGGAGCAGGATTAGGAGGGGGTTTCGGAGGAGGTTTGGGTGGCAGTGCAGCATTCAGTTTGGGGCGCTCATTGACTGCCGGTGGCCTTAGCTCAACTCTGAATGTAGGGGGGCCACGTGTTGTACCCCAGCTACTTTCTAGGGCCACAGAAAAACAGACATTATCAGGATTAAATGAACGCTTTTATGCATATGTGGAAAAGGTTAAACAACTACAATTTGAGAATCAGACTTTACAGACACAGCTGAACCTATTGACAGGTGGCACAGCAACCTCTTCCCCAGATTCCTCTACCCCAGGGAATTACGAGCTTCAGCTTACAGATCTTAGAAACACAGTTGAAACTCTAACTCTGGAAAATGTCCGATATGAAATTGAACTTGATAATGTCAGAGGTGCGGCAGAAGAACTCAAGACCAAGTAAGTATGAAAATCATTCCTTAAACATGAACTCATGTTTGTGAAATTATTTTTATTAATTGGTTTGTGGTCTCCTTTTTGGGCTGGGTTCACACTGTTTTTGTTTAGTTTTTAACATTATTTTTTTCTGTCTATTTGATGAACTCCCACTTAGAGACATGCCTACCAGAGCCCAAAAAAGGATGTTAAAAACACAGCATGTGAACCCAGCCTAATAGTGTGTCTTAAAAACTCATTTTGGAAATGATGAGGTTTAGTTTTGGTTCAATGACGTGTAAACACCTTAATATTATAACACGTGTGACATTTTACGCTTAGGAATTTTACCACATCAGTACATTTTTACTGTTACTTAACATGCCGTTATAACAAAGTTTTGACTTTTAAAGTTTTGTTAATTGTTGAGGGCTGATGGTAAAATAAGCCAGTTACTGGTATTTTTGCACTGGTGATAAGATGCCCCCAACCAAATTTTTCAATTAAAAAGTGAGTACTATTATACATTTACCTGGACCAGTAATGATAATTTATAAAGTGTGTGTTATATTATAGTAACTATAGTATATATATATAGTATAGTTTATAGTATAGTATATATAGTAAGATTTTACTGTGGTTTAGAGTATTGTTACAGAAAACCACAATGCTGCACCCCATGCAAAAAACTTTGTTCATGTGGTCAAAATTGCCCTAAATAAAGTGTGGTATCTTTTTAAGACTCTTATTCTCTACAATGTAACTGGTTTCTGCAGTAAATTATTGCAGTGGACTAAATGAAGCAAAAGTGCTGTTTGTAAACATACCCTTATAGTCATGGTCACTATGGCAATTTTTGTTACATTTTAAGGAATACGAGTTATTGGAAATACTATGTTTAATAGATATAAATGTTTTCTTTCTTTTAGATATGAATTAGAATTAGGAGTGAAATTTCAGCTGGAAACCGACATTGGAGCAATGAAACGGGTAATCTTTGGCACTTTGTGAATCCTAGATACAGGCTACTTGTGATTAAAATGTACTGATGATAAAATGTCAAAATATTCCTTAAAACCGAATTATGTTTAAGTAATTTGGGAAGCTACTGATTACTTAACACTTAATTAGGCAATGGTTGTTCAAGCAATTCTCTAATGTAAACAGTAGAGTACCTCAAAACTGGGGTTACCTTTTAAACAACTGCAGTCTAACACTTTAAATGTTTGTTCATTAAATAATGTGACTTTAAATGACAGGACATTGAGGCTGCTGCTGAACTGCGCTCAATACTGGAACAAAGATTCTCCGCGGCACTTGATGACCTAGAATTTTTGAAGAAGACACAAGAAGAGGTAAGACAGCGTGCTGCGGTATTATTATTTTTTAGCTTTCAATATCTGAGAACGGTGTTCAGTAAGACATCTGCAAACATCCTGACAAGATAGGAAATGTTAGAAGACCAACATAACACATAATATATGATACATGGGTGGCATATTTGATAAAGAGAGCTTTAACATAACAAAAGAGGAAACCTTGCACAATGTTAGGACTACACACACTTGGATGAGACTCAAAATGCTATGGGATCTTAACAGTTTGGTAACAACCCAAGTGTGTTTACTTTATATTTATTTTCTATTATAATATTGTAGCATATATATATATATATATATATATATATATATATATTTTATTTTTTTATTTTTTTTTAACAAAAGTGTAATTAATGTTGGTGAAGTGTAAGGGATAGTGTAAATATGATCTCAAAATTTTATGTAAAACTGTATGCACCTAAAAAATGTGCATGATCTTTCTTCTACCAGAATATTGTCATGGGAGGATACAAGGTGCCAAGAAGGGTGGCAGATTTGTCTGTCTGTTATGTGATTACAGTAATTTCTCCTTTTTCATTCAGGAACTGACCACATTACAGGGTAAACTTGGCGCTTCAGCAGATACATCCGTTTCACTGATTGAAGTTGATGCTGCTAAATCTTTCGATCTCACAAGTGCTTTGAATAAACTGAGATCAGAATATGAGAAATCCGTCCAGCAACACAAAGAAGATGCAGAGATATATTTCAGAGCCAAGGTAACATGCACTAAGAAAGGCCCGACAAGCACACTGCACTGTTGATGTCTTTGTACACCTTATTTTAAGTTTACATTTTAAAACACTGACTTCTTCATATAGGGAACCCATATCGTTTATCCACCTCAATGTAATCTACTGTAATATCTATATGACATGAAATCATACATATTGATACAAGGGCAGGTTAAAAAACAATTCCCAGCGGGATGGAAGCAAGCTTAGTAGTTTATTTGCATGCTGCTGAGGAATTGGATTTTAACCTGCACTTGTACCAGTAAGTATTTTTCTGTGATTTTGAGTAGACCTGGTCCTATTTTCTGTGATTTGTTTGTAATATTAGTGTAGGGACTCGCGTGACTTTGAGAACCTGTGATACGGGTTGCGAGCTTGCGTATTGCGAAAAAAATCAACTAATACCTCATGACTATCATTTTGCATTCTGGCTTTGTGATGGTATGGGAGAATAGGGTGTCAGTATCTTGTGGGATGTATTAGAAGGTGGAGGCAGACCGCCTGATTTAATAGTATGGGTGTGACTAATAGGCTGTAAGCCGGCATGGGGCACTGCAAGTAACTGTGTGACTGGCGCCTTATGTAAGCCTTATTATATGTGTGCAATGCTAATACTGATCATCCACCACCATCATGGATGATAGGTGTATGAGTGGCTATTAATCATTATTTGCACCTCCCTCACATAATATTATGGCTCTCCATCCTGCTGGTAGTTGGTTTATAACCAGCCCTACTACCAGTTTGTAAGGCCTTTTTCTGTGATTTTGAGTAGATTTGATCCCATTCTCTGTGATTTGAATGACACATTTGAAGACTTTGGAGCATCCCTTTAATTCTACATAGGGTTAACTACTTGTATTGTTAACTGTTTAATACAAAATACATTTGATTGCTGTATGTTTCAGCACATTAACATTAAACATGATACTCAAAATGGGCTATCATTTAACCCAAACAATCCCATGTTGTACATTCAGATTGTGTTCTTTTAGATGTTTTATCGGTGGTTGGTGGTCATGATGAACATACATGAAGAGATTTTTTACAATAGTTGTAATATAATAAAAGCTGCAATAGTCATTAAATATCCATATATGATATTTTATCTCCACAGATTGAAGAAATAAACAGTGAAACAGCCAAAACTTCAGAAGTTGCAGCCACAATAAAAACAGAAATTACTAGCTCAAAGAAAGAATTACAGTCCGTAAATGCAGAACTACAGTCTCTTCTGGCAGTGGTATGTATTGTAAATACACATTTTCAGTACTTTTTTCTTCCATCCAAACAATGTAAACTCCGTTTCTTAAATTCATAATAATATATAAGCAAGGTTGAATTATCTTTTATTTATTTATTTTCCACAATTTGCTAATATCCTTTCACTAGCTCAATAATCAGATTTTTCTGCAGCTGCACTCCCATAAGATCACTCCTTCTTGCCACAGGAGCTATTCTGCTAGCGAAAAAAAGATTAGAGAATTGCAAATAATTCAATTCTAATATGCAAACCAAATGACTTCACATAGGAGGCCCTCTTTATAGTGTGTAAGTAAAATAATTAGATATATTTTTTTAAAACATCCACTCCTGACACACTCAGAGTTACATTTAAAACAGGTCTCCAGGGGAAAGGTGACAATGCCTGGATTTTTATTTGGCCTGGCAGAGGCTAGCGATTAGATCTCTTACTATGGTAACAGATCATCAATGTGCCCTCAGACACCCCAATTTGAAAACCTCCCCATTGCCTCAGCTGGTAGCTAATACTAGTCAGCAGACAGACCTGTGAGAGCTCATTTACAGAGACCTGGAGTCAAGTTGCACTGATCACAAAAGTTGTTTCTTAAGGCTGGGTTCACACGACCTATTTTCAGGCGTAAACGAGGCGTATTATGCCTCGTTTTACGCCTGAAAATAGGGCTACAATACGTCGGCAAACATCTGCCCATTCATTTGAATGGGTTTGCCGACGTATTGTGCAGACGACCTGTAATTAACGCGTCGTCGTTTGACAGCTGTCAAACGACGACGTGTAAATTGACTGCCTCGGCAAAGAAGTGCAGGACACTTCTTTGCAACGTAATTTGAGCTGTTCTTCATTGAACTCAATGAAGAGCAGCTCAAGATATACGAGCGTCACAGACGCCTCGTATATTACGAGGAGGAGCATTTACGGCTGAAACGACGCAGCTGTTTTCTTCTGAAAACAGGCTGTCTTTTCAGCCGTAAATGACAGCTAGCGTGTGAACATACCCTTAAAGGCTACGTATACCTTTGAAATCGTTTTTTTGTTTGTTTGCTTTTTAATAAAAATGTCTATCAGTGTGTTTGGTGCAACTTTCTAAATACTTTTTCTTAAAAATTATTTTAACTTATTCAGATACAGCTGCTTTGTATCCTTTTTACAGAGCAGCTGTATTTACAGCTGAAACCTATATCTCTCACGTAAGCAGGATCAAGCTGTTATCATTCATAACTTAAATGTGATCGATAATGGGTGGTCCTGCGTGTCAGAGACACGCAGGACCATCTGACACCGAACCCGTCAGTGCCGCTGACGGATACAGGTCTCAACGCAAGATTCAGCTGCTCTGTAAACAGGATACAAAGCAGCTGTAACTCAAGAAGTAAAAATAATTTTTAATAAAAAAGTAATTAAGTTGCACCAAAACACACATTTTTATATAAAAAAAAAAATGATTTCAAAGGTGTACATAGCATTTAAGACAGCATTGTGTTCTGTTTTGGAAGTTTATTTAACACATCTATATATTTTACGGTTTTATTAGAATTACACACTTGAAAGCAATCTGGCTGAAGTAGTTGCCAGATCCAGTGTGGGAGTGGCCGAGTTTCAAGCACAGATAACAAGCTATGAATCAGCAATCGATTCAGCAAAGGTGGAACTACACAAGATAATTGTCAACTACCAGGAATTGTTGGATATAAAACAAGCACTAGATGTAGAAATCTCCACCTATAAAAAGTTGTTGGAGGGTGAAGACATCAAGTAAGTACAACTGTCATCTATTACTATTCTTTTTAAAATTATTCTTTGATTTTACACGTCAATCTAAGTATTTATAATCGTAGTAAACTAAACATTGTGGAGAAGATATATTGAAACTGGTGCAACGGAAAATTGGAGTAGTTGCCTTTGATAACCAATCAGATTCCACCTCTCATTTTTCAGAGGCCTTTTGGAACATAGAAGCAGCAACCTGATTGGATCCAATGGGTAACTACTCTCCTTTTCATTTCTGTTTTAAGGGGGTTTTACTATTAGGGCCATTTTTTGAATATCCACATGATACAGATGTAGACATCTTTATCTTGACTTTTAACGCATTAAATACACAGTAGCAAGATTCTTTATCTTTACTTTTTCAATGACTTTTCAACTCCACTTTCTCACCATAGGAGTCTAGGCAGAAGCAGAGGTCGTAGTTGGGGCGAATACTCAGATAAAGAGACATGAGAATTTGATACTTTGCAGAAATTAAACATGGCATCTAGTTTTAGATTGCAAACACACAGGTTCAGGGTGCACTACAGCAGTCTGTAGTACTGAACTGTATGTACACAGGTTGTTGCAATTGAACATCACAATTTTTTCCTCACATTATCTGTATGAAGTATTAGACCCTGTTGACATCATTGTAATGTACATTTAGAGTGTACTTCAGGAAAGCTTCCAGCGTACACGTTAAATTTATCCATAGGACTCTGTTAGAATGACAGAGGCCAAAAGAGTGTCCATTTGGCCTTCTTCGGCTAGTATAAATTATTACAACTTTTTTTTTTTTTTTAACCCCTTGGAGACACGGCCAATTTGAGTTTTTTCATTTTAGTTTTTTTTCTCTCTGCCTTCCAAAAGCCATAACCTCTTTGTTTTTTCATCGGCATAGCCGTATGAGGGTTTGACTTTTTGCGAGACAAGTTGTGTTCGTCATGGTACCATTTATTGTACCATATAATGTACTGGGAAGCTGAAAAAAAATTATTTGTATGGTGAAACGCGAAAAAAACAGCAATTACACAATTTTTTTTAATTTTTTTTTCACGCCGTCCATCAGGCGGTAAAAACTACATGTGCACTACTACAGGTTGATACGATTACTGTGATACCAAATTTTTATGTTTTGTTTTATGTTTCACCACTTTTAAAAAAAAAAGTTGTCGCCATGTTCTGGATAACTTATTTTTTCGGCAATTTAGCGATGCGAGGGCTTAATTTTAGCAGGGTAAGCTGTAGTTTTCACCGATACCATTGTGGTGTATTAGCGACTTTTGATTACATTTTATTTCATTTATTTTGAGAGCTAAGATACCAAAA
The DNA here is from genome assembly GCF_050947455.1 of Rhinoderma darwinii. Taxonomy (NCBI): domain Eukaryota; kingdom Metazoa; phylum Chordata; class Amphibia; order Anura; family Rhinodermatidae; genus Rhinoderma; species Rhinoderma darwinii. The sequence continues at coordinate 236,738,140 of NC_134691.1, forward strand.
AACGATTTGTGTGTTTTATATATATATTTTTACAGCATTCACCGAGTGGGTTAAACAACGCTATATTGTGATAGTTCAGGCTTTTACGGACACGGCGATACCAGTTGTGTTAACTTTTCCCTAGGGTACTTGAACCAGCGATCGTTGGATCGCTTGAGTGATATACTGCAATACTCATGTATTGCAGTATATCGTGATTCGGACAGTCTCCATTGAAGCCCTGCCATGAGTGATCGATCCCTGTGACGAATGCATGAACAGTGGCATCTGTCACCCAAGGACTATAATGGTATCCGTTTAACGGATACGTCATGAAAAAGGTCATGAGAGTTCATGGTGTATCTGAGGTATCCCATAACATTCTACGGGTAAAGGATGCCTAACAGTCAGAGCCTACATTTAACGTATACATGGGGAGCTTTTTCCGATATATATACAACTCGTGTTACGTAAAACAACAAAACAAAAACACCACAATTAAACAAATGATTGTTTAAAAATTATTTAAGTTTGTATTCATGATATAATCTCTTTAAATCCTATAGATTTCCTGAACTAGAAGTCTTAACAGGAGGAACTTACACTTATTCTTGTAAGTATCTGATAAATGTCTAGTTTTTTTTAAGAAGTGTATCTTCCTATCTCTTGGGGTAGTGCACTCCAAAGTATGACTACTCTAGCTGTAAAAAACCTTTTCCTATATTGATGTGTAAATTAACTTTCCTCCACCCTTAAAGGGCTTTTCCCATAATCAATATTTTTCACCTATCCAGAGGATAGGGGATAAATATCTGTTTGGTGGTTGTTTGAACACTGGGACCCCACCGATCCTGAGAATTGGCTTAATGGGCGTCCCAGTACGCCACATATGAATGGAGCAGTATTGTTCAAGCTCGGCCACTGCTCAATTAATTTTCTATGGGGCTGCCAAAGATAACCTAATGGCAGCCCAATGGGAAGTAAATGAAGCTGTGGCCGAGCATGCGCAGCACTGCTCCATTCATGTGATGCGCACAAGGATGGCTAGGTAAGTTCGTTCTCAGGATCGGTTGGGGTCCCAGTGATTGGACCCCTACGATCAGATATTTATCACCTATCCTGTGGATAGGGGATAATTATCGAATATGGAAAAACCCCTTTAATGCTTATTGAAGTTGAATTGTGTTTTTAAGGTAGTTATCTCTCAACATTTGACATATAGAGCAGGGCAGCTCCTGGGCAGACCAGGCCGTCCCTGAATTACATGGTCAGCCGCTGCAAGGAAAATGTGTAGCCAGATGTGAGACAACGCCTTTAATAAAGTATTGGAATTCTCATAAGCATGATTAGAATTAAAAACAGAGTGCATTATACTAAACCTTATGCATTAATTAATCATTTGCTTACTTTTTGTTCCAGCTGACACCGGATTTCAGAAGAAAGAATCAATCACAGGTGAGCCAGACAAAATAAATCTGATAAACTAATGATAGGCAGCCATACCGACCAAGATCCAACTGTTCTTGATTGTAGAAGACTCATTATCAGAATTTGTGGCTGTTATGATTTTATGTAATATTAGATTAAATGCCTTAAGCTGGAGTGGCCATACACATTCTATTTACCCAATATGATGTCTGTATATATAACTATTCCCGGCATTTTATTCAATAACCCTCAGGTTTCTTTCTAAATATATGTTAGCCCCTGAGCCAACTCCATACAGCTGACACCTCGCTCTAACGCCAGGGAGCGGAAATAACTCTGATACCAGTCGTTAGACAACTTAGATGCCACGGTCAATAGTGATCATGTCAAGTAAGCCGTTAGACAGAGGGCTCCCTCTATCACCCCAGCCTGATGGTTGTTATGGCAGCCTGGGGTCCTAATGAAGGCACCCAGGTCTGCAATCTTGGCCCTCCTATTAAGCCTTACCAGAGGCAGGGTTTAATAGGAGCCGGCAAAAAGCCCAATACACTGCAATACATACGTTTTGCAAGTGTATTATACAAACGATCAAATGGTCACATGTTTAAATACCCTAGTGGGACTAACAAAAACAATGTCAAAATAATTTTAAGAAACTTTTCACCAACCAAAAACAAGAAAACAAAAAAAAATCCAACGGTTTACAATAAGAATAAACAATTGCTATTGCCACGTCCGTAGAAGTACAAATAAAATATAACGTTATTTATCCTGCACAGTGAAATAAATTATATGAAGAATTCCAGAATTGCTGCTTTTTGGTCACTGTACAAAAAATGTTAATAAAAAGTGATCAAAAAGTCACATGTACCCCAAAATAGTATCAATAAAAACTACAACTACTACTAAAAACTGTGGTAAACCAAGAAAACAAAGAGGTGGTATAAGGAAGAAAAAAAAGTGTATAACATATAGCAAGATGCGCCAAATTTATCATACAGTATGCCCCACTTTGATAAAATTAATATAAATTGTATTGCCACATCCGTAAGAGTCCAAACTATTACACTAGAACATTATTTAACCCACATGCTGACGGCCGTAAAAACATAAAAAATGCTAGAATTGCAGTTACTTTATAACCTTATCGCCCACAAAAAAATGGATTAAAAAGTCTTATGTACTCCAAAATGTTACCAATAAAAACAAGAGCGCACCCAACAAAAAACAATTTAAAAAAAGTGGTAAAACATAAATTAGATATATATAAATTTGGTATAGCCGTAATCGTATTGACCGCAGAATAAAGTTAACATGTTGTTTTTACCGCATGAACGACTTTAAAACAAAATCCAAAAATCGACAAGATAATCAATGTTATTTTCTGGTGCAATGAAAAACTATAACTAATGCCACAAAAAACAAGCCATCATCATATAGAAAATATCGATGACTGCGGCGTCAAGCATGTACTCTTAATAAAATATAAAATAATACAGTCTAAGGCCTTATTCACACGAACGTGTCCATTTTGCGCGCGTAAAAAATGCTGTTTTTCCTGCGTTGCAGTTCCGTGTGGCATCCGTGTACGGTGCACGTCTGCGTTTTTTACGCGCGTATGTCATCTATATGTCACGCATTTTTTACATCAGCAAAAACAACTGAAGGTGTTTTTTTTTTTCTCATCATTTCTTTAGCAACTGCTGCGTCAATCACGGACAGCACACAGATGTGTGTCCGTGCTTTATGTGATTTTCACGCACCCATTGACTTCAATGGGTGCGTGATGCACAAAAAACGCACAAGTATAGGACATGCAGTGAGTTTCACGCAGCGGACACACGCTGCGTGAAAAACACTGAATGTCTGAATGGCCCCATTGAATTGCATAGGTCCGTGTGACGTCCGTTTTCTTAACGCGCGTAACCCGGATGTGAAATACGCTGATGCGAATAAGGCCTAATTGAGACCTTTAGGGTACTAACACACGTTGCTGCGGAGAGCCAAACTATTACCGCAGCAAAAACCATGCATAAATACTTTGTCACCCAAAAATTTTTTGCCTTAAGCGTGAATGGAAAATCGCATTGCGGTTCTGCACATAAAAACCCTAGATTGCAGTTCTTACATGCGGTTTTATTATCGCAGTTTTCCGAATTAACTTCAAAACTGCATCAGAACCACAACTAAAAGGGCATCTTGTAGTTTAGAAAAAAAAACAGCATGCTCTGAAAACCAGGTGCTTATTAACTGCACTGTGTGAACAGCTTTTCATAAAATCCCATTGACCACAGTGTAATATCTAGCTGCTGCTGTTCATTGCTGCAGAGGCAAAAACACTGCAAAGGCAAAGCATGGACAAGTGTCTCTTCTGAATAAATGTAACTTGACATATTGTATAGTTGCAGAGCAATATAATAATTAAATGTTCTGGTTTTGTTTTCTGTAGACTTAAATTGACATCATGACGTGACCATATTTTCAGGAAAATCAAGATGATGGCTCCCCGATGATGCTTATTTACTTCTTTTGTAGACCAACTGCATTTTCTTTCTTCACATATACTATTACTGCTTTATCTGAGCAAATACTCTATGCAATTTCTAAGAATAAATGTCTTTTTGTCTTCATGCATTCTTCAGTGACTGAGAAAATGAACTTCATTAAATATATATATGACAGGGGTTAATAAGTGGATTAATAATTACTAGGCATCAGGTATGTAAAACACATGGAGTATTTGCCTTGTAATTAATTCTGCAGCGTAAAAATATGCTGCAATGTAATTCTATCGGTAAAATATTCCGCAGCTCAGATAGATTTCTAAATTGATTGCTGCAGAAAATGTATCTCATGGGATTACATAGTAAAGTTTTTCTGCAGAAATACAAGGCAAATATGCAACGTGTGACTGAACCCTAATGTGCCGACGTGCACCAAAATTGTTGGTGCAAACACCGTGGTAAAGAAAACCAAGCGGTGGTATAAGGAAAAGTGTATAATGTATAGCAAAATGCGCCAAATTTATCATACAGCGTGCCCCACTTTGATAAATTTAGTCTATCTACTGACTCCCTGGCCTAACGTTATACTGCCAAATATTAGACAGAATTAATACATCTGCCCCAATGTTATGGATCAGGTTATGTGGGTATAGCTTGTGGCTGCAACAATGAGGATAATGGACAAAAGTGTTTGCATGGGGTGCTACAGTTTGGAATTAAAGGGGTTGTCCAGTTTGGGGCTGTCTTTTATACAGATGACCTATCCACAGGATAGGTCAGCAGCAGATGATCGGTGGGGCCCTGACACTTGGACCTCACACAATCAGCTGTCCCGGCTGCCTCCAACCACTTTATAGCTGCACTGCTGGGTTACTGCAGCTCTGCTCCTATTCACTTGAAAAGGAGCCAAGCTACAATACGGCCGCAATACAGTGGTTAGAGCGCCTTATGTTTCTAGGACCCTTACGATCATATACTGTTGTAATCAGTATAAAAACCAGCCCCCAAACTGGGCAACCCCTTTAAGCAAGGGCCTCAGACAAGAGAAATGCCAGGGCTACACCTAGACTTTTTGTAGCGTTACTGATGGATTTTAACTATTTAGCTACAGCTGAAGTCCAAACGAGTACATTGAGTTGCAGCAATCTTGGACTGCAGCTTTCACTCAAAAGTTAAAAATCAATCAGTGGTACTACAAAAGCTTTCAGTGTAGGGGGTATGTTCACACAGGGCAGATATGCGGCGTAAAAGCACACAGAGTATCCGCCCTGGTATCCATAGGGAATTCCGGTGAAAAGAACGCACCAAATGGTGATGCAGTTTTTCAGGCAAAATATCAGCTGCGGAAAACAGCACTTAAATTTTAAAAAAATAAATAAAAATACAAAGTGCTTATACTTACCCCTAGCCATGGCAATGCATCCCTCTGACGTCCAGCAGCGATGATGTTTCATCCCATGTGACCACTGCAGCAGTCGTATGGGATGAAACATCATCCCTGGAGTCCGGGCTGGAGACTGAAGAAGTTCTAGGTAAGTATAATCATTTTTTTTTAGTTGCGATTTTTGAGGCGGATTAACAGCCTTTCCGCTTCAAAAATCTCAACATCTGCTATTTGCTGTAGGTTTTACATCCCATTGAATTCAATGGGGAAAACCCGCAACATAGTAACATAGGTTGAAATTACCTGTCATTCATTGCTTGATTAATTATAACCCTCAATGCCATTCGTCAGTAAATAATAATCTGGCCTTTTTTTAAATGCTGACTTAGTATCTGCCATCACTACCTCTTGGGGAAGGGCATTCCACAGCTTTACCACTCTAACTGTAAAGAACCCTTTTCTATATTGATGTCTGAAACTTGTTTCTTCCACACGCAATGGGTGTGGAAGGAACAGATCACGTGCTAGTTCTCTGTAATGACCACACATATACTTATGCATATTAATTACATATGTCCTTTTTACAATGTGGAGCAGAAAACTGAATTGAGTGAGAGATGGTCTTTGTAGCTGCTCTCTACCCTGGCTAAAATATGAGGGACCTGAATAGAAAAAACATCACCCTCTATCAGCTTAGAATTTCCCATTACGCTATGCAAAAATATTTTTCCTAAACCAAACAGCTATTTTATGGAGGATTTCTACTTAAAACTTGAAATAGATAAGGAAATCATAAGTGGCGCACACAGAGGGGGGGGGGGGGGGATTCGAGGAAACCACCCTGTGACCAGAGCCTGGAGGCCCTCACATACTATTGGACTCAATTGTATCCACACCCTTAGGGCGCAGATACAATTAACAGCGCTGGCGAGACAAGGAAACCATCCATTCCCTTTCCTGCCATTTGGCACTTTCCTTGTGATGCAGGCAGTGCAATTACATCATTGCGCTGCCTGCGTCACCCTGCTGAAGCATGCCTGGCATAGCTGCTAGTTGAAGCGTACAGTACCATCTACATCAACACTTTGGCACTACAGGGGTCAGTGTGTGGCACTATCTATGCTGGTTTTTATGCTAGATGGTTAGCACATATTCACCAGACTAGCCCTTAAAAAACAAGTATGCATTTGGAAACCCCCCTTTAAAAATCTTGCGTTTGCCCCTGAGAAGCACAATTGAAGGGTGGTTCTCTCAGGCTGATCCAAGCAGAACCAAAGATAGCTCACCGAAGCAGAGTTTTAGACAACACCACTTAAAAATAAAAGTTCAAGATGTGCAGATTTCATATTTATGTGAAAAAAACACCTCTCAGATCAATTATACATCATTCATTGCTAAATTATTGATATCCCTCAATGCGCTCATTGTATCTGCCATTACTATTAACTCTTGGGTTAGGGCATTCAATTAACTAACAGTAACCCTTTTTCTTTTTCCTATACTGAGGTCTGAAACGCATTTCCTCCACATGTAAATAATATCTACAGGTCTTTTGAGCAGTTCTTGGAATTAATAATTCTTGTGCCAGTTCTTTGTACTGACCACACCTCTAAGGCGTTGAGTTTCTAAACTGAGCAAGTCCTATTTTTCTAGCCTCTGAGACCTCCCATCTCATGTAATAAACTAGTGGCCAGCTTTTGAACACTCTCCAGCTCTCCTATATCAGTTGTTAAAATGTGGTGTCCAAAAATTAATCCCATATTCGAGGTGTGGTCATGCAAGGGATTTATCAAGGGGCAATATTACATTGGGATCACAGGTTTTATTCTCTCTTTTTCTACACCCTAGATTCTTATTTGCTTTTGCAGCTGCTCAATGACTTTGATTAGTGCTGCTTATCTTATTCGTAGTTATTCCTATAGGTAATTGTCACGGCGCGGGGTGTGGACCCACTGGGCCATACCGCGTAGCGGGATAGCAACTGGCCAAACAGGTGTAATGCAATGTCTATAGTCCAGAAAGAGTAGCTGAGGCAATGTAGACAGAAGCGGTGGATTCAGGCTAAGATGAAGCTCCGACAGTAGACCGACACCCGGCGGGGTGTGACAATAGATGCAGCGGAGGGCAGAACACAACTCCAACTCTTGAAGGCACAGTAGCACAGGATACAGGGTACAGGCAGCAGGAACGGGTAACACTGGGAACTGGAAAACACTAGGAGACCATTTGCAAGGACAAACTTAAGGTAACACAACAACGCTCAGGCAAGGATCGAGAGGATAGAGCCCCTTTTATAGTCCAGAAGCATACTGGGCTAATGGCAGTATTCTGCAACTGTGTGCGTACTGGCCCTTTAAGTCCGTGCACGTGCGCCCTGTGGGAGACAGTGTCCGGACCAGGAAGTGAGTGCCGGCGTCTACCAGGAGGGAGATGCCGCCAGGCACTTACTCGTCCATGGGCGGGGCCGTCAGAGAGTGAGTCAGGACGACGGTCCAAGTTACAATAGTCCGTCTCTTAATGAGAAGGGAACAGCCTATGGCTCCCAAAAATACATGATATAAACCAAAACAAAAGGAGCATATAGATTAGAATATATATATTGTATGAAAAAAATATTTATTTATTAATTTAAGCAACAACAAAGATAAAAACACAAATTTCTGATTTATTACAAGGATAAAAGAATGGTATCGAACACCAAATATACAGCGCCAGATTAGTTCCATGGAGTGAGATATGATATTTTGCTACATTAAGTAAACATAGCATGGCAAGGAATATGCGTTGCGGATATACGCCTATATGTAGTCCGTACATATCATAATAGAGGTATATTCAATCCCCCCTTTAAAAAACCTCTAAAATCAAGTATACATATGTCGCTGCAGAATTTACATTGTCCATTAACGTTGGACATTATCTGCATTTGTCTATGAGCTCCAAATTAATGAATGCTCTCTCAATGGTGGATCTGAGAGAGGCCGGCCGGAGAGAGACCATGACACGCAGCTTCAGTGTTCAAACAGTCTCTGCCCACAGGGGGCGATCCATCTTTATTTATAAGAAATGAGAGTAGGTGGTAACCTCGTACTTGCAAAGCATGAACATTCTAAATATGGTAATATCCCAAAACTCCACATATATCTTTAGCCATAAGAAATACAATGTCAGCACGTTTTCTCACGTTGCCTTTGTAACAGCTGAAATGCAAAGCCATAAACTAAACGACTTGAAATAGAATAGCCATCCCCCCATGTAGGCTCTTGTGTCAGCAGATCTGTGAGCTCCAGTGACAACTGTCTATAGCACTTTTAGGTTCACACATATAAAGATAATTAAAATATTTTTGACAATTCCCTTCTTTTGAACATAAAATTGCTTAGCCATGTATTAGAATATTCGTCCGAGATTACGTTCTGGTTAGCTCCCCTAAACCAGGGCATTTTTAATGCCATTCACCGCGAGATGAATACTCAGGATACGTGTCTAGCAATAGGTGAGTGCACAGCGTTACATACTGTACACACCTGAAGATTTAGGGAATTACAGGTTTCACAATTCAGGCAATACCATCTATCTTGGTGGTTTTCTACGGCTTGACAGATAACTTTATCAGGTATGGAAGTATTTAGTGTCACGTAAACAGGTGGCTCTGAATGTTTCCTCCCACCTCGGTTCTTAGGGTGGTCTGGACCTCATGCACTTTAATATCCTGTGCTATTTTCTTAACTGCTGATACTTTTGCAATCAAACATGTTACATAATATATCTCTTATCTAAGTAGCTGGTTGTAGTCTAGCTAAGGTACATACTCCTGGTCTCCTGGGTGGCAACCACTTATATGCCTCGTACCCACATATATGAAGCATATGTTGGGTGAAGCACATCCCTGGAGTGATTTAACACTCCTGCAATCCAGGAGAACAAAATTATGTCCCGTCCGGTGGCATTCATCGATGCCACCCCCTTTATTAGTTAGATTACCTCATGTTACACCCTCTAGACCCTGCGTCATCCATTTTCTAGCTGTCTCGGAGCACTGGGAGCTGCCAGTTGCTCTTATCCCCAGACTATACATATTCTGTGTCTCTTCCCTCACAGCCGGTGAGGTTTACAGCATCAAACAACATGTCATTTTTATTAACCTGTCCTCTGTTTACACATCACACACTGTCATTGGGGTAACATCTAATCACGGACGGCAGAATTCCTGGCCTGAGATCTGTTTTCCGCAGCGCTTCCCTCTTTGAATATCTTACACGGTTAAACAGACAGGGAACCAATGCCCACGCTGCTATTACAACAGGAACAACTCCAGGAGAGTTCGGGTTAAGCGCTAGAGAAAAGAGATGGGAACGCAAGGCCAAGGCAATAACTTCATCTATCTTCAGATATGGCATCGTTTTTGAATGGAGACATATACAATAGTCCAGCAATTTAGTCAATACTGATATCACTTGATGTTTGATAAACTTGTCATTAAACTCTTCTTCTAGCTCATCATTTAGACAATAGGTAAAGTAGAGATGACAGAGAAGATGGTGGTCAGCTGGAGCTTGACGAGACCCACAGTTCATCATCGTGATTGAGGACCTGTCAGCAGTGACCGACGTGTCCAAGTTCTGTCCTTCCAATTTAGCGGATGTGGAAGTTGTGAGCTGGACTTGGTGCGGACGTCACAGTGCGGCTCTAGTGCTTTACGGTGTCTCTTTACACACGCCCAGTCCCCTGGCTGTATACAATGTCCTCCTTTTGCTTAGGTTCTGGAATGGAATCATAAACATATTTATACATCTGCGTGAGCTGTTTCTCCAGAGCTCCCACCTAACTGGCCAGGTCAGAGGGCAATGGGCAGGCACTCAGTCCATGGTTTATGGGTTTCAGCCATGACCTTCTGGATTTTTAACTTCAAAGTCCCATTCCACCTTTCTACCTTCCCACTGCTCTTAGGATACGGGGTGTGAAAGGCTGCTCTGTGCCCAGGACATGCACGATTTGTTGGAGTACCTCTCCAGTAAAGTGAGTTCCTCTATCACTTTCTATTGTCTCAGGGACCCCATATCTACATACCACTTCTGAGAGCCATCTTTTACTTTTGCTGTGGCCCTCGTTACTGGCCACGCCTCAGGCCACCCAGAGAACAGATCTACACAGACCGGTACATGCTCATACTGTCCCACCTTTGGTAACTGAGTCAATCTTCAATCGCTGATATGGGTAGGCCGCCTTTACCATATGCCTTTTTGCAACCCGCACAGTTTTGCCTATGTTATGGCAGACACATATCATGCACCTCTGGACAAATCTGGCAACAGCACTTGCTGAAACCTCGGGGGTACCCACCATTTGGTCACCATTGCACTCATTCCTTCTCTTGACACCTGCGTTGGTCCGTGCATTAGTTGGGTTATCATGGGGAAGAGGACTCTGGGCAGGCACATCCTGTTACCCACCTTCCATATTCCATCCTCCCCTTCACTGGCACCTTTTGTCTGCCAATGTCCTTTTTCCTCTTATATGGCTTGACTTTGTAGTCTACTTAATATTATCATGTCTATGGGACCAGATACTATGCTGGTCAAGAATACTACGTCCTCCTCTATGAGGGACATGAGAGCCGCAGCTTTCGCAGCCTTGTCTACTAGTCTATTTCCCCTTGCTTCGGGGGTAGTTTGCATTTTAGTAAGAGCTTGCACTTTACGTATATTTACCTGCTTTGGCAGTGTCAGAGCCTCAAACAGTTCTCTCACTCTCTCAACATTATGGGTTTACCCGTGGATCCAGCAAAATCTCTGCTCCTCCAGATTAGGCCATAATCATGTGCAATACCAAAAGCATATCTAGAGTCAGTATATATGTTTGCTGTTTTACCTTCAGCCAGTCTACACACTTCAGCGAGTACCTTCACCTCCACCTCCTGTGCTGACACGGAGGATGGGAGTGGTTGTTACTTTATTACCTCTGTTTCGGTAGTGACAGTATATACCCAGTCTTGTAGCCTCCTTCATGGTGGTACCTGGAACCATCTACAAAAGAAACTCAAAAGCTAGATTAGATATTGGATCCTTTTTTACATTTTTAAATATTTTCATCTCTATTGTCATTCAAGACAATTATGTTGGTGACCTGTGTACTGGGGAATCAAATGTGCTGAGAAATCAACTTCCCACCAGGCTGGAAATTCACTGTCTGCTATTTGCTGCGACTTATCCCATTCTCTCAAGTCTCCCATTGACCATATAACCTTCTCTTCCTCCTCTGTTGAACCCTGCGGAAGCAATGTAGTAGGGTTTAACACTGTACATCTCTGTATGGTTAGTTTTATATGGGGTGATGAGACAGGTCTTATACTTTGCAGACATATACTTAGTGTGTGCTTGATGAAGAATCTCACTAACAGCACGGGGCACCCTGAGAACTAGGAGCTAATCTTAGCACTATGTCTGTTGTCTTGTCTTTGAGTAGAGCAGCTGCTGCTACTACACAGATACAAGACGGAAGGTACAAAGTTGTTTTTGGCATTCTTAGGGAGAGGGGCTTATAAGAACATACACATTTCTTCAGTACCCCTGCCTCCAAATACTTGTCTTATCTGGTTATCAATACTTGTCAACTGTGGGAGGTTTAGAGGGCACTGCTTCAACTGAGGTTTGGGGATGTTTGCAAACAATTTTAAGTCACAGGGGCCACAGACATACGTCCTACATCTGTTTACCCTGAGCCCAGAAGGAGGACAGGACCGCCCTCAATGCCTGAGATGTGAGGTCCTCCTCCTCTCAGTGCAATCCCCATAGAGTGCTGCACACATAAAATTTTGCATATCATCAGTAACTTCAATCTGTCCATCAGACTTATATCGAATGACAACCTGAATTGCTGCAAGGATGTCAGAAACTATAAGATTGACTGGACAGGAATCTGACACCATAAACGTGACAACAGCTCCTGTGAATGCTGTCATCTTATTTTCATTTTCATTTCATAAAATATATTCCCAATATGTTACTGTGTGTGTGTGTGTGTGTGTGTGTGTGTGTGTGTGTGTGTGTGTGTGTGTGTGTGTGTGTGTGTGTCATGTGCATATGTAATGTATATACTCTACCATCATTAAACAGAAAGGATACTCTTATAAATTATTAAGAGGTTTGCAAAATATTTGTTTCCTTAATTAGTATATGTCAATTATTAAATAAACCAATCTATTAACACAAATGATGAAACATATTGTGCACTATATGCGTCATCACATGCCAATAGAAACCTTTAATATCAAATAATCATAAACTAAAATGTAATAGTGACATAAAAATCTTTCTTCTTTGAATCACTTCTGACGTGGTGATTTCAAAGACACCATTTCCCTTTAAAAATAGTTCAGCGCACACACCAGTCAATCACAATACCAGCTGTTCCCAGACACTCTCAGTACTGAGAATCCAATCTCACACGTGTAAACCTTTTGTGTGTGACCTTATGTAAAACAAGTATATCACTAGAATGACTGTGTATAAACTCCTATTCTTGGATTCTTCATCCAATGAACTATAATCATTTAGTAATGGGCATCATATTAAATTTAAATATGAAAGTCACTTTTTTTCATTGGGGTCGACACATAAAACACATATAACATAACATATAACATAAACATAAAACATATAATACTCAATCCTGTGATTTTATCAGGCTTCTTTTCCTTTCTTTTTTTAATCTTTAAATTACAGTTCTTATTTTGCACTACATGTGCACTTTCTGTAGACACAGTTATACTACAGATAACAGAGAATGTAGCATTAACCCCTTATTAGCCAAAAATTTGGAGCTACAACGTCAAAATGTCACCATGTGCTCCTGTCAATCAATGACAAAACCTCTTCACATGTTTTTTTCCCACAATGGATATCTGAGGCATGCTCTTGTAAGTAACACACGTTCTTCTCTTATCATTAGTTCTATTAGTCTAACACGATTACTATAGATTAACAATAAATCTTGTTAGACATTCCATGCAATTATTAAAATGACTGTTAAATAAACCAAAAAGGAAAAAGATTTACAGTATTGTTTAAAATGTCTTGGAAAACTCCTATAACGAGAGTAAATTTCATTAGTGACAATTTAGGACAGATGATATACAGTATATTCCAACAAGCAGATCTGGATAGAAATACATAAGAATCTTCACTTTATCAATCTCACTTCTTCTACAATCCGGGTCATTACACTTATAATTATCCTATTGGCTTTAACTCTATTTCTAGCCAATTCCTAATCCACGTGTCTCTATCTCTCTATCAATAATCCCTGAACATTTCACCCATTTCATGTTTCCTTTTTAGGAAGTGAAGAATTAATTGATTCCTTTATGAATTCTGATGACGCCTTTCTCTCTATGTATGGCTAATAACTGATCGCATGTCACCCCTGGAAACCTCTTGTTTCTGTAAACCTTTGGTTTATAAAGCTGTACATAGAATAATTATACGTTGGCACATTCTTTTCTACTGGAATGTCTCTATCTATAGAATTAGACGCTGGTTAATTCTTACTGACAACTGACAACTGTGCTTCCATTTGTTTTGTTTTTTTTGTTTTTTTTTCCCTATTTTTATCTGGTGCATTCAATCACTTCTATCTGTTCTCTGCAACTCTGTCTACTAATCCAGGGCCCATCATCTCTCAAGAAACCATACCCTCAAGTATAACTGAAAACTCCCTGCTTGGGCATTCCCGCTTTTTTTATTTTTTTTTCCAGGTTCTTTACTGCCCCTTCCCCGCATCGGTTTTCAACAATATCTGCTGCTGTTTGTCCCCTTCCTCAGAAGTCCCCATGCCCTCTGCTAGACTTTCGGCTTTCTTAGTCTGTCAATGAGAATTCCCTAGGCACTCTGCTAACTCCTGTGTTTAGTCTGTCCGTAGGGCTCCTCGAAGCACTCTGCTAAATCCTGGGCCTATTTCTAGTCTGTCATGGTGGTTTCCCCCTCACGCACTCTGCTAAATATTTTAGACTGTCATGGAGTTTTCCTCCCCCACGCGCTCTGCTAAATATTTTAGACTGTCGTTGGGCAACCACGTCTCTGATCCGGTCTCCTAAACAGCAGCCAACTATTGTCAACAAGCATCGGTTATTGCAAGTAACCTACTTTATGTTGTATTTAAAGGGATGGGTGTGATTTATAACTATCTTACTGTCTCAGGCGCCCATGGATATTCTATAAACTTTCTAGTTACAGAGATGTTACTTAATAATCAGCAACTCATTCAGTTCGGGCGTCCGAGGATTAGCCCACATACATACTCTTACTTCCGGCCAGGTGCGCCTCCTATGGGTCACAGTCTGGATACGCGAAAGTCCTAACAATCACTTGGGCGGGGATGGTTACCCGTCACTTCTGCAAGGATCAATTTGCAACCTGATCTTAATACATACTAAACCCAGGGGCCGGAGGGAACACTTCGGACAGGCCGTTTAGTGTTATCTCGGTATTTGGTTGTTTCTGTATGCTTTGGGATCAGAAAACAAATGCTCCCTTATCTCAGCCTCTCACAGATACACTCACAGATTCATTTCTACTCACACGCCTATTCCTATAATTCATACATACAACTCATAGACAAATGGTGTTCATGTTCCCAAATAGTCAAAAGAGACAATACCTGGACGGCAACTAAAACAAGAGAGAAGTGCACAGTAAGAATAACATTTCTTACTCACCGGTTTTGTGTGTAGTTCTCCGTTATCTTAGCCGTCATCCACCTTCGATTGTCGCCTTCGATCTGTGTTGAGAATCCCGGACAAGAGCCCCCAAGTAATGTCGCTGCAGAATTTACATTGTCCATTAACGTTGGACATTATCTGCATTTGTCTATGAGCTCCAAATTAATGAATGCTCTCTCAATGGTGGATCTGAGAGAGGCCGGCCGGAGAGAGACCATGACACGCAGCTTCAGTGTTCAAACAGTCTCTGCCCACAGGGGGCGATCCATCTTTATTTATAAGAAATGAGAGTAGGTGGTAACCTCGTACTTGCAAAGCATGAACATTCTAAATATGGTAATATCCCAAAACTCCACATATATCTTTAGCCATAAGAAATACAATGTCAGCACGTTTTCTCACGTTGCCTTTGTAACAGCTGAAATGCAAAGCCATAAACTAAACGACTTGAAATAGAATAGCCATCCCCCCATGTAGGCTCTTGTGTCAGCAGATCTGTGAGCTCCAGTGACAACTGTCTATAGCACTTTTAGGTTCACACATATAAAGATAATTAAAATATTTTTGACACATACATATAGTACTACAAACTTGCCAGGAAAGGAAAAAATTTGAACTCTTACTCACATGAAATGAAGTGCAATCCTTCCTGAGGAGAATTAACACAAAACGCGCGTTGAGGGAGCAATACACGCCACTCACTGCATTGCACTTCATTTCATGAGTAACAGTTCACATTTTTTCCTTTCCTGACACAGCACATTTTGAGTGTATACTATTGTTTTCTGTCACTTACCAAATTCATGACAAAAGTGGCCAAACAAGCCACTTATGTCAACATGCAAAAAAAAAAATAATCACCAAATCTGAGACAACCAATAATGCAATCCAGATGCCAGTAAACCATTGAGCCACGGAACCGACAGGAGTCCTGATTAGGGTGCTAGAGAGTGATACGATGTGTAACTTCTGTAAGAAATATCAGCAGTAAGAAAAATGTATTTGTAAGAAAGATTTTGCAGATTTGTAGAGACATGAGTGTGCAGACATAAGCATCTGTGGCTTCTGTACAACTTGCATTTATTCATTAACTCCTTAAGGACACAGCCTGTTTTTTGCCTTAAAGGGAACCTGTCACCAGCATTTCACCTATTAAACCAGCAATAACTGGTGGTAGTGGGTGAAAAATAATTTCTATATAACCTATAATTGTCATCTTAGTCGGCTCTGTACCTTTAGTATTCAGTTTTTTAGTGTTCCCACACTGTATGCTAATGAGCATTAAAAAAAAAAAGAGTCAAATCTTCGTTTGAGAAGAGTAAAATCTTCATTTGAAAAGAGTCAAATCTTCATTCCTCAAGTCTTTCCGAGTTTCCCCCGCCTCCTTACTTTTGATTGACAGCTCCTCAACTTCCCCCAGCACACAAAATCCCACACTTGTGCATTGATGTCCTCTTCTGGTGTGTGCGCACAAAGGGACACCGGATTGTTACGATAAAAGGCGCAAAATGTTTGCAGACCGTTATTTACAGTTGGAGGAGGAGTTTAGGAGAGGGGATAATGGCAATGAACTTTTGATAGCAGCGGCCAGCAAGGGATGAGGAGAGTTCAATAGGTAAAATGCTGGTGACAGGTTCACTTTAAGGACCAGGCCAAAGTTTTCAAATCTGATGTGTCACTTTATGTGGTAATAACTTTGAAATGCTTCAAGCAATTCTGAGACTGTTTTCTCGTGACACATTGTACTTTATATTCGTGGTAAAACTTGGACGATACATTCAGTATTTAATTGTGACAAACACAAAAATGTAGAGACAATTTGCGAAATTAGTATTTTTCTCAAATTAATTGTATCTGCTTGTAAGACCATAATACCACAAAATAGTTACTAGTTAACATTTACCACAAGTCTTTGTTGGCTTTGTTTTTTTAACAACATTTTATTTTTCTACAAGGCTTATTACTTTGGCAGCAATTTGCAAGAAAATTTCCAAAACACTTTTTTAGGGACCAGTTCAGTTCTGAAGTGGCGTTGGGTGTCCAATATATTAGAAAAAAAAACATAAATCACCCCATTGTAAAAACTTCACCCCTCAAAGTATTCAAAACAGCATTTAGAAAGTTTCTTAACTCGTTAGGCCTTTTACAGGAATTAAAGCAATGTGAAGGTGAGATTTTCATATTTCATTTTTTGGGAGAAAATCTATTTTTTTCGGTAACACAGAAGGTTTTACCAGGGAAACATAACTCAATATTTTTAGCCCAGATTCTGTAGTTTTTAGAAATATCCCACATGTGGCCCTAGTGTGCTAATGGACTGAAGCACAGGCCTCATAAGCAAAGGAGCACCTAGAGGATTTTGGGGCCTCCTTTTTATTAAAATATATTTTAGGCAACATGTCAGGTTTGAAGAGGTCTTGCGTTGCCAAAACAGTGGAAACACCCACCAAAAGACACTATTTAACAAACTACACCTCTCAAGGAATTTATCGAGGCGTGTAGTGAGCATTTTGACCACACAGGTTTTTTGCTGAATGGAGTGGAATTAGGTTGTAAAAATGAAAATCTAAATTTTTTCCAATGAAACGTAGAAATATTAAATTTTTACAAAGAATAAAAGATAAAAGGCACCAAACGTTTGAAAAGCAAATTCTCCAGATTACGAAAATACCCCATAGGTGGTTATAAACTGCTGCTTGGACACATGGCAGAGCTCAGAAGGGAAGGAGCTTTTGGAGCTCAAGTTTGGCTTTTGG
This sequence comes from Rhinoderma darwinii, assembly GCF_050947455.1. Lineage (NCBI taxonomy): Eukaryota > Metazoa > Chordata > Amphibia > Anura > Rhinodermatidae > Rhinoderma > Rhinoderma darwinii. The sequence goes on from NC_134691.1 coordinate 236,755,909, forward strand.
AGCTCAAGTTTTGCTGGAATGGTTTTTGGGTGCCATGTCACATGTGCAAAGGGACCAATACAGTGGAAACCAACATAAGTGACCCCATTTGGTAAAGTACACCCCTCAAGGAATTTTGACCCCACAGGTTTTTGCAGAATTTATTGGAATTAGGCTGTTAAAATGAAAATCTGCATTTTTTTTTTCTAATAAATTGTAGTTTTAGCTCAGATTTTTCCATTTTCACAACAGGTAGAGGAAAAATGCACCCCAGCATTTGTAAAGCACACTCTTGTGAACACGGCAATATTCTATATGTGGTAATAAACTGCTGTATGGACACACGGCAGGGAAGGGAAGGAAAACGTGTGGCTTTTGAAGCTCAAATTTTGCTGGAATTGTTTGCAGGACTAGGTCACATTTACGAAGTCCCTAAGGGACCAAAACAGTTGAAATCCCACAAAAGTGATCACATTTGGCAAACTACACCCCTCAAGGAATGTATCTATGGGTATAGGGAGCATTTTGACCAACAGGGTTTTTTTGCTGAATCTATTGGAATTAGGCAGTGAAATTGAAAATCTAAATTTCTTCCAATAAAACATAGAAATTTTTGAGGGGGCGTGGCCAGCAAGCAACATGAGCGGTCGCACTGAGTGAGAGCTCGGGCCGGTAACCCGTTATACCTATGATCCTGACAGAATCCTGAGACCGACAGACCTCTTGACAGGCTCACGAGGAGGCACTGAGTCATGGCACCGATGGGTCCCGCAAAAGGTACATCGGCGGCGGAGAAACTGAAGGACTTTGCCCGAGACAGTTCTCAAAATGGCGCCGCAGCGTCCCAGGCACAGAGATCCCGGCTACCACGAGGCCAGAGCACTAGCACGGCGCAACATGAGGAGACGGAGCCTGCGGCGGAGATGACCCTGCAGCAGGTATATGAACAACTGCTGCAGGCCATTACTGTATCCACGACATCGCTGACAGGGAAGATAGAGGAAGTGAGGGTGGATCTGGGACTGGTACGCCATGATGTGCAGAAGTTAAGGGAGCGGGTGAAAGACACAGAGCAAAGGATCTCTGCCATTGAAGATACTAATATAAGCATTCCTGCAAGACTGTCGGCGGTGGAGGCTAAAGTAGAGATGTGGCAGCAGAAATGTGATGATCTGAAAAACCGCTCCTGCAGGAATAATGTCTGCATTATCGGCTTACCAGAACGTGTAGAGGTAGCAACACCTGGCACCTTTATTGAGAGATGGTTCCATACTACCTTTCCTGAGGCGCAATTCTCAGCAGCATTTGCGGTGGAATGCGCACACAGAGTACCCGCACGACCGCCGCAGCCAGGCATGCCACCAAGACCCTTATTAGCTCGTTTACTCAACTGGAAGGATCGGGATCAGATTCTGCAGATGGCTCGTTTACATCCTAATATTCAGTACGAGAATTCCAAAATGATGTTGTTTCCAGATTTTTCGGCGGAGTCACAAAAAAAGCGCGCCACATTTATTGCAGTGAAGCGGAAGATGCGGGATCTGAACATATCATATTCCATGGCTTATCCAGCTCGCCTACGCATTACTGATGGAGAAAAGGCGGTTTTCTTTGGAGATCCGAGAGAAGCGGAGGAATGGCTATGTATGAGACCAGGCGACCGTCGGGATTGAAAATAGCCACGTGCAACTCGTCAGGCTGGCCGAGATACCGGAGGTCCAGGTATGCAGTACGGCTTACGTTCTTCTTGGTGAACGGACTGGCAGATTGGTGACTGAGCCAAGACATTCTGATTTGAATTCCTGAAGCCATGAGAGGGGGCGGCCGATTTATCCTTTTATACTATGGACTGTCCGGTGTTTCCAGCTGAAGTATGAAGAGGTCTGATGGGGAATGGCGGGGGTAACTGGGGCTAATATAGTTGCTTTATTTCTGTGTAGTTTAAAAGTAACATCTTTATTGTATTCACAGATACCCCGAAAAAGTTAGCCATGTAATAACAGTTACAGTTAAGCCTTTACAGGTTGCTGATAAGTTTACCCATGGGAGGGGAACCATCTCATGGAAGTCCCCACAGGGGGAAGTTATGTTTTGTTGGATGAAAGTTATAATGCTTGCTAGATTTATTCGGCAATATACGAGATATATGCTAAAGACATACAGATTACATTATACACAGGGGATAAGGGGGAGAATCCTGGTCAGACATGTGCAGGTAGGCGTACATGGCTGAATTGAAAGTTATGTCCTGGAATATTAGAGGCATGGGCAATCCCCGTAAGAGAATAGCGGTGTTTCAACATGTGAGAGAATTTGGGCCGCATATTCTATGCCTCCAGGAGACGCATATAGTGGCTGATACAGCACATCGTCTAAAAAAAACATGGGTTCAATGGGCGGAACACTCGTGGCACACAACGTAATCTCGTGGGGTCTCAATTCTAGTTCATAGATCGGTAAGGTGGAATGCCACGCAGACGGTGCGAGATGCAGAGGGGAGATACGTATTTACACATGCATATAATAACTGTGTCCCATTTGTGATAATAGGGATAAATAATCCACCCCCAGCAAATTTGTCCATACTACAGTCAGCAGTTCACTTTGTTTCCAGCTACCCTGACGCTAAGGTAATATGCATGGGAGATTTTAATCTCCTGTTGAATCCGTCCCCTGATAAATTTGTACCTAGGGGCGGGGCTGAGGAATTGCCCTCAACCTCCAACCTGCAATGTATGACAGACGAGATGGGGTGGGTGGAGATGTGGAGACTGAGACATCCTCAATCTAGTGAATATTCATGTTTTACTCCTGCCAGGGGGGGCATTGTCTTGAATAGACTATGTGTTTGGATCAGCTTCACTGGGACCTAGGGTGACTGAGGTTGAATATGCCCCTCCTAATGTATCGGATCATGCGCCATTACAAGTGACGTTTCATTTATATGATAGACAGGCTAGCAAACTCAATTGGAGGGTCCATCCATTCTGGTTTCGCTGATAGGGACGAATGACCGAATTCCTGATCAGTTAACCCAATTTTTTTAAATTCACGGCGAAGAGACTTCTGCCTTATTGAAGTGGGATACATTTAAGGCATACTTGAGGGGCTGTTTACGGTCCACTATCTCCTTTATTAAAAAAACATCCAGGGTGGAGGAAGATAGATTGGCGGGAAACTGGAAGGACAGGGAACAGACATTTATAGAGGAGCCAACCGAGGAGAACAGATTGCAATGGCAGCAGGCGGGCAGGCTGTATCAGATACATCTAAAGGAGACGGGGGACAGGAAGTTGTTCTTCCTTAAACAAAATGCCTTTGAATTAGGTAATAAGTCTGGTAGGTTATTGTCACACATAGTACATTCTAATAAATCCTCTCCAGCTATTCTGGAAATTTTAGATGAAGGGAGTCAACCTATCCATGACGCTGAGCAGATTGGAGATCGGTTCCGTAGATTCTATACGGATTTATATACATCCCAATGTGATTACTCGGAGGAGTCATTGAAGGAATATCTGGAGGGGATAGCATTTCCGCAGATATCAAGGGAACATAGGGACTATCTGGATGGGGCTATAGACATGGAGGAATTACAGACGGCAGTGAAGGATCTTAATAGAGGGAAGGCGCCAAGGCCGGACAGGATCCCGTTGGAAGTGTATTCCCGATATCTGGATATCATTGGTCCTGAGTTGCTCCAGATGTATAAGGCAGCCTTTGAAATGGGGGAATTGCCTACTTCTTTATATGAAGCTACCATTATTATTTTGCTGAAGCCGGAAAAGGATGCTTTGGAGTGTGGATCTTACAGACCTATCTCCCTGCTCAATCTAGACTATAAGATCTTAACAAAAATTTTAGCGAACAGACTTAACCATATTATAACATCAATCATAGATGAGGACCAATCTGGCTTCATCCTGGGGAGGTCCACATCTGGGAATATTCGAAGGGTTCAGGCGGTTACACAAGTAGGGAGGCAGCTGAATAAGCAATGGGCGTTGGCATCTCGACGCGGCAAAGGCCTTTGACTCGGTAGGGATGGAAATACTTACACGCGGTTGCGGGCCTGATTTCTCCAAATGGATATATATTTTATACAAACATCCTAGGGCGAATTTATTAGTTAACGGGGTGGGTACGGCTTTATTTGATTTGAGCAGGGGCACTAGGCAGGGATGCCCACTATCTCCTCTTCTCTTCGCAATAGCCATAGAGCCATTGGCCCTCCGCATACGCCAAGACCATATATTTAGGGGTGTGAATATTGGAAATAGAGAGAGTAGGATAGGATTATATGCAGACGATATGGTCCTATATATGTCTGAGGTACACGAAACCCTACCAAGGGCTATTGACATTGTAAATTGTTTGGTCAGTACTCGGGCCTGCTGATAAATTGGGCTAAATCGGCACTGATACCTCTGTGGGAAGTGGAGTGGCCAGATATATATTATAACCTGCCGGTAGTTGAGAGTTTTAAATACATAGGCATTCACATCACTAGGCTTCCAGCGAAGTCTCATGACAAAAATATATACCCATTGGAGACCCTTTTCATAGAAAAATTTAGGGCTTGGAAAACGCTGCCGTTGTCCGTGGCGGGAAGGGTGAACTTAGTAAAGATGATCCTTTTACCAAAGGGATTGTATTTACTGGAACATGCGAATGGACCCATTCCGAGATACTTCTTTGATAGGTTACACTCACTTACGGCCAGCTTTGTCTGGGGGACATCTCGAAGGAAAATAGCACTGACTAAGCTACAGCGTCCATGGGATAGGGGAGGCATGGCACTACCTGACTTCTACATCTATTTTTTGAGTGGTCAACTACGATACTTGAAGGAGTGGATCAGCAAGGGGGAGGAATCCTTTTCCAACTATGCTTTGGGACAGGTGCTGGGCGTTTCAGTCATGTGGCCGGTGTTGGAGAATCCAGCTTTGTTTAGAGGTAACCTGCTTCTGCTTCACAGACTAGCACATCAGGTGTGGAAGGCAGCAAAATTGATGTGTAACTTTGGGGCTATGGAGGAAGGAACGCCACTGTGAGATAATCTCATGTTTACACACTTACACATGTTAGAGGGATCTGAGTACTGGAAGGGAAATGGAGTTCAGTGCATGGGGGATGTGTATGATGACAATGTGTTGCTATCGTTTACCCAGATGATGGAGAAATTTGGATTAAATCGAACCCAGTTTTACAGGTATCTACAATTGAGACATGCGCTGACCGCACAGTTCAACATGCAATCCCCGTCTATTTCAAAATTCCCGCTGATAGGAGTGCTTAAGACACAGGGACCCAAGGGTATCATCTCAGCACTATACACCCATCTCCTAAACGCAAAAATTGAGACGCAAACACTATCTGTGCAGATGGCATGGCAGGAGGTAATTCCTAATATGTCAGAGGAGGATTGGGTAGAGGCGTTGGAGTCTCCACTGCTGGTATCTCCGTCAGCCAATAATAGAATGACTCAACTGTACATTTTACACCAGTGCTACCTTACACCGACCACTTTACATCGCATGGGCAGGATGCCAAATTCTGAATGCCATAGATGTCACTCCTCTGGGGCTGACTTCATGCATCTCATATGGGGCTGTCCCTGTATTAGCTTATTCTGGGATGGGATATTGGAGGTATTAAATAGCATTGTGATGGTGTCCATACCCAAAACTCCGGAAGTATGCTTGCTGGGCTTGCTGCAGGAGGAAAGATGGACGTTTCATATACGGGTGTTCATCAGGGAGACTTTATTTCTGGCCCGGAAGGCTATAGCCCTGAGATGGATGGTGGATAAATCCCCCACGGTCGAGCAATGGAAATCACTAGTTAATACTGTCATACCGTTTGAGAAAGTTGTATACAGAAATTGGAAATGTGAACAGAAGTTTGGGAAGATTTGGGATGGCTGGTTCGCAACATCAGAAACCTTGGGTACGAGAGGGAGAATGCACTCCTTATTGCAGTAAAATATGTTTAGAACGATTCCTACTAAATATAGGTATAACGGAATAAACTATGATTAAACTTGGATAATTTTGAACATGTACGGTTAGGATGTACTGTATGATCTGTAATATGTAATGTATGGTTTGATTTTACTGTAACATCGTATATTGTTTATTGCAAGCTTGGAGTTCAATAAAACGAGTTTAAAAAAAAAAAAAAAACATAGAAATTTTCAATTTTTACAAGGAATAAAGAAAAAGCACCCCAGCATTTGAAAAGCAATTTCTCACGATTACTGCATTATCCGATATATGGTCATAAACTGCTGCTTGGACACACAGCATGGCTCAGAAGGGAAGGGAAGGAGCTCAAGTTTTGCTGCATTGGTGTTCGGTTGTCATGTTGCATTTGCAAAGCCACTGAGGGCCTAAAACAGTGAAAACACCCCAAAAGTAAAAGTGACCCCATTTAGGAAACTACAGCACTCAAGGAACTTAAAGAGGCTCTGTCACCAGATTTTGCAACCCCTATCTGCTATTGCAGCAGATAGGCGCTGCAATGTAGATTACAGTAACGTTTTTATTTTAAAAAAACGAGCATTTTTGGCCAAGTTATGACCATTTTTGTAGTTATGCAAATGAGGCTTGCAAAAGTCCAAGTGGGTGTGTTTAAAAGTAAAAGTCCAAGTGGGCGTGTATTATGTGCGTACATCGGGGCGTTTTTAATACTTTCACTAGCTGGGCGCTCTGAAGAGAAGTAACATCCTCTTCTCTTCAGAACGCCCAGTTGATTCTGCAGCAGCATCAGCGTTTGCAGGTAAGATCGACTTACCTGCAAACGCTGATGCTGCTGCAGAATCAACTGTAGCCTCTGGTGCCGATGTGGCCGTCACGATGCAGGACCTGTGAGTGACGTCACAGATCTGCACTGTCAGAAGCTGGGCGTTCTGAAGAGAAGAGGATGTTACTTCTCTTCAGAGCGCCCAGCTAGTGAAAGTATTAAAAACGCCCGATGTACGCACATAATACACGCCCACTTGGACTTTTACTTTTAAACACACCCACTTGGACTTTTGCAAGCCTCATTTGCATAACTACAAAAATGGTCATAACTTGGCCAAAAATGCTCGTTTTTTAAAAATAAAAACGTTACTGTAATCTACATTGCAGCGCCTATCTGCTGCAATAGCAGATAGGGGTTGCAAAATCTGGTGATAGAGCCTCTTTAACTAAGCTGTGCAAAGCAAATCAGAGTATAATAAAAGTGTACATAAATAATACAATTCATAATCCATAGTTGTGACACCTTGAAGTTTCCTCTGCTGAATAGACCCTATGGGATGATTGGGACATTTTTATTAGGGGGGTGTGTTGTGCCTGAACACTTATAATACTGAATTTATTTTTACACAGGGGGTTGTGTATTGTGCTGTTACACGTGTATATCAAAATTGCTACAGTAAACTAGATTAGTATACTACAGTAAATTAGACAAACTATAAAGCTACGCTTTGTAAAATGTAGTGAACGAATTTCAGTAAAAATAAAAAAAACTGAACATCCGTCACGCTAAATCTGTAACGATACATATTAGTGCTAAAAATAACTGTAGTATAAAAATTATACTACAGTAAATTTACACTACCTGGAGAAAAATTGTACAGCTTAATTACAAAACAGACGTCAGCTAACCTAAACATCAGCTACCCTAATGCCCTACCTATACAGGTACTAATTACACCTTATCAGCTCACCGACACTACCACTCCCCTAATGTCATACCTATGCTGGTACTAGCTACACCAAACTATATTTTTTAATACTATTTTACAGTTTTATATGGAAAAAAAAAGCCCTAAAAAAACCTGCGTCAACAAATTACCACTGAGGCTGAATATAGACTCTGTGCTTAGTGGCCACAGGGTACGCACAGTGAGATGGTTCAGTAAAAAAATGCCAAAAAGCAAAAGCCTGCGCCAAAAAATGAGCACAATGCAGATCAGTGAGGGCGGTCACTGAACAGTGCTCAGTTCTGCAGGACGCACACACGGAGGTAGTGCAGATTAAAAATGTTAGGTCTATGCAGACTGACCAATCATAGCAATCGGGGAGGTGGCATGAATACATAGCAGGGATTGGTGCTGTCCTAGACAGTACCAATCTCCACCATTTCACTGGGCCCTATGCCACAGCGATTTGTAAAGCTGCAAAAAGCTGTAATTGGCCTGTAATTGGGGGGGGGGAGCGACAGCTACCTGGTTGTTGTGCAAAGATGGCCCGTTGTCAGGGACAGCAGCCATCTTTACTCGGTCACTATCTTTATATATGGTGGCCGCTTGTCACGGACACAGGGTATGTGGACCCACTAGGCCGCTAACCAGGTCACAGTCTATACGGAAGTCAATGGCAGACAGTAATGCTTGGGTACCTGAAACAGTTCCGGGCGGTGGCTGTGGCTCCAGCACGGATGGAGACTGGTGCGGCAGGTGGCGCCAGACGTGGCGGGCAGTATCCGATGAAGCAGAAGACACTTGACGTGGCAGAAGACACTTGACGTGGCAGAAGACACTTGACGTGGCAGACGACACTGGACGTGGCAAAAGACACTATTCCAATGCTGGTAGGCACAGGAACTGGAACAATACGGAATACAGGAACGGTAACAGGGCACGGGTAACAGCTGGAACGGGAGACACTAAGGGACCATTGCGAGACAGACTGGGAAAGACTAACAACGCTCAGGCATCGAACTAGGGGTCTGGACCCCTCTTATAGCCCAGGGTACTCACAGGTCAAAGGTCGTTAAAGATGTCCGATGCGCGCGCACGCTCGTCCCCGCTCTTAAAGAGGTAGTGGACATCTTGAACGACCTTTGACCTGTGAGTACCCTGGGCTATAAAAGGGGTCCAGCCCCCTAGTTCGATGCCTGAGCGTTGTTAGTCTTTCCCAGTCGGGCTCCGGCGGAGGTGAGTGAATGCAAGCGCTGGCGTCTCCTGAGGATGAGGCTGGGGCCAGCGCTTGCCGACTCGTGGCTGCGGCTGTCAGCGGGAGGCTGGAGCTGACAGCCCGCAGCCACGGACATTACAGTATCCCCCCTCTTACACCCCCTCTTCTTGGGACCGGAGCGAGAGAGAAACTTCTTTAGAAGAGTAGGGGCATTGAGGTTCTCCTCTGGCTCCCAGGACCTCTCTTCGGGACCAAACCCCCTCCAATCCACCAGATAAAAGGTCTTTCCTCTCACTCTCTTGGTGTCCAAGATCTCCTTGACCTCAAAGATGTCCGAGGAGCCGCTGGGAGCAACCGCAAGGCTGGGAGTCTTGGAATAGCGGTTTAGGATCACAGGCTTCAGGAGTGAGAAGTGTGAAGGAGTTGGGAATGCTGAGGGTAGGAGGCAGCCGAAGCTTGAAGGCGACAGGGTTCATCTGCTGCAGGACCACGAATGGTCCAAGGAACCTGGGAGCGAACTTGTATGAGGGCACCTTTAAGCGAATGTTCCGAGAGGACAGCCAGACTTTAGTCCCCGGAAGATACTGAGGCGGCTCTCTTCTCTTAGTATCTGCCTTTCGCTTCATGCGATTTACTGCCAGCAAAATAGAGGACCGGGTCTGTTGCCAGATTTGCAGGAAGTCCCCATATGCAGAGTCAGCAGCGGGAACCTGAGATGAAGTCGACACAGGAAGAGGGACTCTGGGATGTTGACTGTACACGATGTGAAACAGAGTGGAGGTGGTGGACTCACTTGTGTGGTTGTTATATGAAAACTCGGCCCAAGGAAGAAGCTGTACCCAGTTATCGTGCTGAGAAGAGATGAAGTGGCGGACATAATTTTCCATGATCTGGTTGATCCTCTCAACTTGCCCATTGGATTGGGGGTGATAGGCAGAGGAAAAGTCCAAACTCACATCCAGGAGTTTACAGAGTGCTCTCCAGAATTTAGAGGTAAACTGAACCCCCCGTTCGGACACAATGTGAAGAGGCAAGCCATGCAAGCGAAATATGTGCTGAATGAAGAGACTCGCCAGTCGGGGAGCAGAAGGTAGGCCGGTCAGCAGGATTAAATGTGCCATCTTAGAGAACCGGTCCACCACCACCCAGATGGTGTTGCATCCTGCTGAGAGAGGAAGGTCTGTGACGAAGTCCATTGCGATGTGCTGCCAGGGGGCACTGGGTACAGGCAGAGGTTGAAGCAGGCTTGGAGTGAGTCACTTTATTAGAGGCACACACCGTGCAAGCAGAGACAAAGTTCAGAACATATTTAGGTAGCGTGGGCCACCAAAAGTGACGAGCAATCAGGTCTTGGGTTTTACGGACACCAGTGTGCCCAGCTAGTTTAGAACTGTGTCCCCAGCGGAGAATTCTTTTTCTGTCTGCCAACCGAACAAAAGTTCTCCCCGGAGGGATATTTCTAAGCTGCAGAGGATTGGCGGTGACAACGCAGGATGGGTTTATGATCGTCTGAAGGGACTCCACCGTCTCTTCCGTCTAAAATGATCTGGACAGGGCATCGGCCCTCACATTCTTGTCAGCGGGACGGTAGTGGAGCAGAAATTGGAAACGGGTGAGGAACAGTGACCACCTGGCTTGGCGAGGATTCAGTCTTTGAGCGGACTGAAGGTAGGTGAGGTTCTTGTGGTCGGTGAAGATCAGGATGGAGTGAGCTGCGCCTTCTAAAATATGTCTCCACTCCTCCAGGGCCAATTTGATAGCCAGTAGCTCCCGATCTCCAATGGAGTAATTGCGTTCAGCAGAAGAAAACAGTCTTGAGTAGTAGCCACATACTACTGCCTTTCCTTTGGAGCTCCTCTGGAACAGAAGTGCGCCTGCACCAACAGAGGAAGCGTCCACCTCTAGTGAGAACTGCCGAGATACGTCAGGGTGATGGAGGATTGAAGCTGAAGTGAAGGCTTTCTTGAGGCTAATGAATGCGGACTCTGCCTCTGGAGTCCACACCTTGGCGTTCACACCCTTCTTGGTAAGGGTAGAGATGGGAGCCGTCAGAGAAGAAAAGTTCGGAATAAACTGCCGGTAGAAATTGGCGAAACCCAGGAACCGCTGTATGGCCCTTAGGCCTTGAGGACGTGGCCATTCCAGGACAGACTTTAGTTTCTCAGGGTCCATCTTAAGGCCTTGATCCGAGATGACATAGCCCAGGAAGGGCAAAGACCTCTTTTCAAAGGTGCATTTTTCTAACTTGGCATACAAGCGATTCTCTCTTAGTCGCAGGAGAACTTGACCAACATGCCTCCTATGGGTCATGAGATCTGGGGAGAAAATTAGAATATCATCGAGATAAACTACAACACACATATAGAGGAGATCTCGGAAGATATCATTAACGAACTCCTGAAACACTGCGGGAGCGTTACACAGTCCGAAGGGCATCACTAGGTATTCGTAGTGCCCATCGCGGGTGTTAAATTCCGTCTTCCATTCGTCACCCCGGCGAATCCGGATTAGATTATAGGCCCCCCGCAGATCTAGCTTGGAAAAAATTTTGGCTCCTCGTATGCGATCAAACAGCTCGGAAATAAGTGGCAATGGGTATTTGTTCTTGACCGTGATCTGATTGAGATCACGGTAGTCAATGCAGGGTCGGAGAGATCCATCTCTCTTTTTAACGAAAAAGAAGCCTGCCGCGGCCGGCCAAGTTCTCCTTTATATAGGCTGACATCGATAAAGTCTCTGGCAAGGAGAGAGGATATACTCGTCCACGGGAAAGAGAAGCATTGGGAACCAGTTCAATGGGACAGTCATAATTCCGATGTGGAGGCAACGTCTCAGCCTCTCTTTTGCAAGACATCCGCAAAACTGGCATACTGAGATGGTAGGCCGGAAAGTGACTGAGGCAGCGGGGGCACAACAGGATGGACTTGTGACAGGCAATGGCATCTGGAACCCCATTGAAGAACATCTCCAGAATTCCAGTCAAGTGTCGGGGCGTGTAGACGGAGCCATGGCAGACCCAGCAGGATAGGGTTGATAGCCTTGGGTAGTACCAGGAAGGTGATCTGTTCCGAGTGAAGAGATCCGACCCGTAGTGTCAACGGCTCAGTGATGAGCATGATCGGATCAGGCAATGGTAGACCATTCACAGAGGCAACTGCCAGGGGTCTCTCCAGACGGACTGTGGGTAGTCGAAACCGATCCACTAGATCCTGGTGGATAAAATTAGCAGCTGCTCCAGAGTCAAGATAGGCGGAGGAAGGATGTGATGTCTGTCCGGTGACGATGGCCACAGGTATCGATAATCTGGAAGAGGTTTTAACGTTTAGAGACGTTCCACCTAGAGTTGCCTCTCCAACCAACCCTAGGTACTGGAGTTTCCCGGTTTCTGTGGGCATTGGCGCACAAAATGACCCTTGAGGCCACAATACATACAAAGTCCAGAGGAGCGTCTGCGCTGCTTCTCCTGTTCAGATAACCGGACTCTCTCTACCTGCATGGGTTCCTCAGGTAGCGAACTAGGAGTGGACAATAGTGGTCTCTGGACAGAGGGTGCTGGTCTGTGGGCCCGGCTCTCCTGACGAACCACTTGAGAGCGCTCCCGGATTCTCATATCAACCCGGGTGGCTAACAGGATGAGGGCATCCAAGGTAGAAGGAAGGTCGCGGGCTGCCAGTTCGTCCTTGATGTGAGAGGACAGTCCCTGCCAGAAGGTCGCCACCAGTGCCTCATTGTTCCATGCCAGCTCGGCTGCTAGGGTACGGAAGGAGATAGCATACTCCCCTACTGTGGAGCCTTCTTGCTTGAGGGTCAACAGAGTAGCTGCGGCAGAGGATGTTCGACCCGGCTCCTCAAAAACGGCACAAAAGGACTGCAGGAACAAGGCTAGGTCCGCGGATACAGGTCCTTGTTGCTCCAAGATTGGGTTCGCCCATGCGAGGGCCTTGCCAGCGAGGAGGGAGATGATAAATGCCACTTTGGCCTCCTCGGAGGGGAAGAGATGAGGCCGTAGCCTAAAATGCACCGTGCATTGATTGAGAAATCCTCTACATGCTCTGGGGTCACCGTCGTAGCGTGGAGGAAGGGGCAGAGGAACTGAGAATCCGGAACAAACAGGGGGAGCAACAGGCAGTGGCACGGCAACAGCTTCCGGAGGAAGAAGCGGAGGTGGAACAGCGAGTAGATCCAGGCGGACCAGGATAGAATTCACCGCCTCAAGGAGTTGATCCTGACGTGTGCGTAGGTCATGCATCTCTATCTGAATCTTCTGTACTGGGGTCTTGGGCTGGCCAGCGGGTTCCATGGCCTGAGCGTACTGTCACGGACACAGGGTATGTGGACCCACTAGGCCGCTCCGCCGTAGCAGGGAGGCAGCTGACCAGGTCACAGTCTATACGGAAGTCAATGGCAGACAGTAATGCTTGGGTACATGAAACAGTCCGGGCGGTGGCTGTGGCTCCAGCACGGATGGAGACTGGTGCGGCAGGTGGCGCCAGACGTGGCGGGCAGTATCCGATGAAGCAGAAGACACTTGACGTGACAGACGACACTGGACGTGGCAGAAGACACTATTCCAATGCTGGTAGGCACAGGAACTGGAACAATACGGAATACAGGAACGGTAACAGGGCACGGGTAACAGCTGGAACGGGAGACACTAAGGGACCATTGCGAGACAGACTGGGAAAGACTAACAACGCTCAGGCATCGAACTAGGGGGCTGGACCCCTCTTATAGCCCAGGGTACTCACGGGTCAAAGGTCGTTCAAGATGTCCGGTGCGCGCACGCTCGTCACCGCTCTTAAAGGTGCAGTGCGCGCATCGGACATCTTGAACGACCTTTGACCTGTGAGTACCCTGGGCTATAAGAGGGGTCCAGCCCCCTAGTTCGATGCCTGAGCGTTGTTAGTCTTTCCCAGTCGGGCTCCGGCGGAGGTGAGTGGATGCAAGCGCTGGCGTCTCCTGAGGAGGAGGTTGGGGCCAGCGCTTGCCGACTCGTGGCTGCGGCTGTCAGCGGGAGGCTGGAGCTGACAGCCCGCAGCCACGGACATTACACCGCTTAACGCACCAAGGTAACTATAAGTTGGATTGTGTTAAGTCCTTAACTACAGCGACGTAACTGTATGCGACACGTAAAAGAAATGTTTGATGCAAAGTTGCAGAAAGGCAGTTAGGAATATAAATTATGGCATTTTACGAGTTTTCTGAAAAATGTTGATTTTGGTAGTTTTGTCAGGGCAAAACTTCCTTCTCCCTGTTATTCCACACCGAATAACCACCTCTGTAAATTGAAAACTGAGAGCATGCATGCATGGAAAAAGTACACCAGACAGACAAGTTGGTACACGTCCTCCCTCAGACAAATAGGAAGTGAACTGAACTTTTATATTGAACAAAGAAAGAAACACAAAACTCCTCCCTAGAGATGTGGGACGTGCTTAACCCCTTAAGGAAGCAGCCTAGTTTGGGCCTTAAGGCTCAGAGCCCATTTTTCAAATCTGACATATTTCACTTTATGTGGTAATAACGTCGGAATGCTTAAACCTATCCAAGCAATTCTGAGATTGTTTTCTCGTGACACATTGGGCTTCCATGTTCGTGGCAAAATTTGGTCGATATATTCAGTGTTTATTGGTGAAAAATTGCAAAATTGAGAGAAAATTTTGAAAAAAATAGCATTTTTCAGAATTTAAATGCATCTGCTTGTAAAACGGACGGTTATACCACCCAAAATAGTTACTAGTTCACATTTCCCATATGTCTACTTTATTGGCATCGTTTTTTGAACATTCTTTTATTTTTCTTGGACGTTACAAGGCTTAGAACATAAACAGCAATTTCTCATATTTTTAAGAAAATTTCAAAAGCCTATTTTTTAAGGTACCTCTTCAGTTCTGAAGTGGCTTTGAGGGGCCTATGTATTAGAAACCCTGATAAAACACCCCATTTTAAAAACTAGACCCCTCAAAGTATTCAAAACAGCATTTAGAACGTTTTTTTAACCCTTCAGGCATTTCACAGGAATTAAAGCAAAGTGGAGGCGAAATTTGCAAATTTCATTTTTCTTGCTGAATTTCAATTTTATTCCATTTTTTTTCTGTAACACAGAAGGTTTTACCAGAGAAACACTACTAAATATGTATTGTCCAGCTTCTGCAGTTTTTAGCAATGTCCCACATGTGTCTCTACTGCGCTCGTGGAATAAAACACAAGCCCTAGAAGCAAAGAAGCACCTACTGTATTTTGAGGCCTCTTTTTTTATTAGAATATATTTTAGGAAGCATGCCAGGTTTGAAAAGGTGTTGAGGTGCCAAAACAGTAGGAATCCACCAATAGTGACCCCATTTTGGAAACTACACCCCTCAAGGATTTCATTTATGGTTGTGGTTACCATTTTGACCGCACAGTTTTTTCACAGCACCTATTTGAATTGGGCTGTGAAATTAAAAAAATGTCATTTTTTCCAATAAGATGTCATTTGTGATCAAAATTTCTTATTTTCACAGTGAACAAAATACCCCATTTTGTTGCCCAATTTGTCCTTAGTGCGGCAATACCCCATTTGTGGTGATAAACTGCCGTTTGGGCCCATGGGAGGGCTCAGAATGAAAGGAGCGCTATGTGTTTGTTGGAGTCCAGATTAGCTGGATTGGATTTCGGGTGCCATGTCGCATTTGCAGAGCCCCAGAGGTATCAAAGCAATGGAAACCCACCATAAGTGACCCCATTTTGGAAACTACACCCCTCAAGGAATTCAAATATGGTTGTTGTTACAATTTTGACCGCACAGTTTTTTCACAGCACCTATTTGAATTGGGCTGTGAAATTAAAAAAAATTCATTTTTTCCAATAAGATGTCATTTTTTATCAAAATTTCTTATTTTCACAGGGAACAAAATACCCAATTTTGTTGCCCAATTTCTCCTGAGTGGAGCAATACCCCATTTGTGGCGATAAACTGCCGTTTGGGCCCATGGGAGTTCTTTGGAGTGCAGATTTTGCTGGTTTGGTTTTCGGGTGCCATGTCGCATTTGCAGAGCCCCAGAGGTATCAAAGCAATGGAAACCCACCAGAAGTGACCCCATTTTGGAAACTACACCCCTCAAGGAATTCATTTATGCGTGTTGTGACCATTTTGACCCCATAGTTTTTTCACAGAACTTATTTGAATTGGGCTGGGAATTAAAACAAAATTTATTTTTTGCAATAATATGTAGTTTTGGCTGAAAATTTCTTATTTTCACAAGAAACAAAATACCCCATTCTGTTGCGCAATTTGTTCGGAGTGCCACAATACCCCATTTGTGATGATAAACTGCGATTTGGGCCCTTGGGAGGGCTCAGAAGGAAAGGACCACCATTTGGCCTACTGGGGATTTTCTGGTGCAAAGTCATGTATGCAAAGCCCCTGAGGTACCAGTACAGTTGAAACCCGCAAGAAGTGACCCCGTTTTAAAAACTACACCCTTAAGTCATTCATCTAAAGGTGTAGTGAGCATTTTGACCGGACACATACACCCCATAAACTGTAATGTGGGTTCTCCTGGGTACAGCAATACCCTACATGTGGCTGTTATCAGCTGCCTGGGCACACAGCAGGGCCCAGAGGGGAAAGACGAGGGGGGATAAGCTGTGCGGAGTACATCAGGGTAAGTAAAATTGGGGTACATTATAAACCAAGGGATGTAAGATAAATTTTAAAACACTCTTTCATACAGAGCTCTGGTTTATCGGGATACGTGTCACATTGATATATTGTGTCCTCCCTTATCCCCCTCTTATAGCAGACTTTGCACCTCTTTTGACTTTTTCCCTTCTTGCCAGTTTGGGGAACTTCTCCTGGAAAGTGTTGCCCTGTTACGATGCGTGTGGCCTCGCTTCCAGAAGTACTGGGTGCCCCCCCTTCTTGGTCCCTAAAGATTAGGTTCTTGATAAACACCTCTTGAAATTCCAGGAAAGTTCCCCTCTGGCCTGCTTATCGACGTAGCACGTACACATTGTACAAAGCCATCGGTATTATGTGCACCGCCAGCTTCTTATACCACACCGCATGGCGCTGTAGGGCTTCAGGATTTGATCTGACAAGTCCACCCCTCCCATGTACCTATTGTAGTCCAGGATGCAGTCTGGTTTCTGTACAATATGTTGCTGCTAGATTGTGCCCTGCTCTCACCCCTTCTTGTTTGCCCAAGCAGAGTCTTAGGGAGGCCTCTCATATTTTTTCTAGCAGTGCCTCATGCCGCAGTACTTATGGAAGCGAGGCAGTTGAAGAGTGGGACGCTGGTATAAAAATTATCCAGGTAGAGGTGGTGACCCTGGTCCAGCAGTGGGTGCACCAAATCCCACACAATTTTAGCATTAACTCCCAGTAAGGGGGGGGGGCATTCTGGGGGCTGAATACTGGTGTCCTTCCTTTCATATATCCTAAACCTGTAGGTATACCCTGATGCACTCTCGCACAGCTTATACATCTTCACGCCATACCTTGCCCTCTTACCCGGCAGGTACTCGCGGAATTGAACCCTCCCTTTAAAATGTACCAAGGATTTATCAATAGAAATACACTTCTCGGGGGTGTATGCTTGGGAAAACCAGGCACTGAAAAGGCCTAATAGGGGTCTCCGTTTATACAAACGGTCAAAACTGGGGTCATCTTGGGGTGGGCACTGCTCATTATCTGTATAATGTAAGAAGCGAAGTATTGCCTCATTTATTTATTTTTTTAGGTTACAGTTCAGTTCTGAAGTTTCTTTGAGGGGCCCATATATTAGAAACCCCTATCAAACACCCCATTTTAGAAACTAGACCCCTCAAAGTATTCACAGCATTTAGAAAGTTTATGAACCCTTTAGGTGTGTCACAGAAATTTAGAGCAAAGTAGAGGTGAAATTTAAATTATTTTTTGTTGTCAGTAAATCTTCTTTATACCATTTTTTTTATAACACAAAAAGTTTTATCAGAGAAAGACAACTTAATACGTATTGCCCAGATTCTGCAGTTTTGAGAAATATCCCACATGTGGCCCTAGTGCGGTAATGGACTGAAGCCCCGGCCTCCGAAGCAAAGGAGCACCTAGTGGATTTTGAGGCCTCTTTTTCATTAGGCACCATGTTCGGTTTGAAGAGGTCTTGTGGTGCCAAAACAGTGGAAACCCCCCAAAAGTGACCACATTTTGGAAACTAGACCCCTTGAGGAATTCATTGTAGTTTTCATGGGGTGCATGCGGCTTTTTGATCAGTTTTCTATTTTTAAGTGGCGCGGTGACTAAAAAACAGCAATTTTTTTTACAGCGTTCACCGTGCGCTATAAATGACATATTCACTTTATTCTGCGGAGCGATACGATTATGGCGATACCATATGTTTATAATTTTTTTTTTATGTCTTATGGCGTTTGCACAATAAAATACGTTTTGTAAAAAATCATTCACTTTTTGTGTTACCTTATTCTAAGAGCCAAAACTTTTTTATTTTTCCATCAATAAAGCCGTGCGAGCTCTTATTATTTGCGTAACAAACTGTAGTTTCGATCAGTACCATTTTTAGGTACATGCGACTTTTTGATCTCTTTTTATTCCATTTTTTGGGAGGTGAAGTGACCAAACAATTATGATTCTGGTACGGTTTATTATTATTTTCTATTACGGCGTTCACCGCGCGGGATAAATAACGAAATAATTTTGTAGTTCAGGCCGTTATGTATAGTTTGTTTGTTTATATATTTTTATTAATAATAAAGGACTGATAAGGGAAAAGGGGGGATTTTTACTTTTAAATCTTTTATTTTCACACATCTTTTTTTAACTTTTTTTTTACTTTATTACTTTGTCCCATTAGAGGACTTGGGGGCAGGAGGCCCTGATCGCTATTCTAATACACTGCACTACATGCATAGTGCAGTGTATCAGAGCTGTCAGCTACTCACTGACAGCAAGCATAGTGGGTCCTGACTTCGTCAGTACCCACTAGGCTTCCGTCTATGGCATAGCCAGACGCCATTGTTTGGTGTCCGGTTGCCATAGTCACCATCGCCGGCTGCTATCGTGTAGCAGGCCGGCGATGGCAGCTTAACCCCTAAAAAGCTGTGATCGCTATTGAACACGCCTTTTCAGGGGTTAATCAGCGGGGACACAGCGATCGGTCCCCGCTGTAGGAGCTGTGACAGCTGCTGTACGAGACAGCAGCTCTCACAGCTAATGTATGTGTCGGGAGGACGGCCGAAATGGCCGTTACTCCTGAGACGTACTATTAGGTCATGGAGCGCGAACGCTATGGTTACCATGACCTAATAGTACGTCCAGGAGCGGGAAGGGGTTAAGCCCCATTGGCTCTATTCAGCTGTAAGTTCTTCTGTACACTTCTCTTGCATTCCAGGGGCGGTGTCTCCATAGGCGTGTCCGTCATGCAGACTCCTTTGTGTTCCATAGATCCAATCTCTTTGTGTAATATACTGATATATACATACATATATATGTAAGGATAATATTTTTGCAAACAATATACATGGTAATGATCCCTGACAGTCCCCCCTAAAAATATTATTACTCTATCCCTGAGTCTTGCCTAGCAACCTACCACTGACCACTCGAACCAGGTGGGTAGGGGTTTTGGATTTCTTCACCAGCTTGAGACGAGCTTCTCCTTATGAGTAACCCCCCTTTGTACCTGGACTTCCAGGGTTTCGGAGAGGTCCTAACTGTCCCATTCTCCTCAGGATACAGGATGGTTGTCTTTAACCCCTTCCCGCACCTTGACGTAACTGCACGTCAATGTGTGCAGTAAGTTTGCGCACCTTGACGTGCAGTTACGTTTGTGCTTTGACAGTTCCCGTTGCCGATCAGCGGCCTATCGCCACTGATTTCGGCAGTTAACCCCTTAATTGTGGTGTTCGATTTGAACGCCACAATTAAGGTGTTTAGCGCCGATCGGCAGTCCCCATGTGAAATCACGGGGGCTGGCGATGGTACCCATGGCAACCAGACGCCAGACAATGGCTTCCGGGTTGCCATGTACAGAAGCCTATGAGGGCCACCCGGAGGGTGGTCGTCGTAGGCTTCCTGTCAGTGTGACTGTTACGTCACAATGACAGTTGGAATGCATTACACTGCGTGTGTAGTGTAATGTATTCCAGCAGCGATCAGAGCTGCAAGTCCTAGTGTCCCCTAGTGGGACAAGTGAAAAAAGTAAAAAAATGTTTTAAAAAAAGTGTAAAAATAAAAGTTATAAGTGACATAAACATGAACTGCTTTTTTTTCCTATAATAAGTCTTTTATTATAGGAAAAAAAATGAACACTTAAAAAAAAGTACACATAATTGGTATCACCGCGTTCGTAACGACCCCAACTATAAAACTATAATATTATTTTTCCCGCATGGTGAACACCGCAAAAAAAATAAATGAAAAACAAAGCGAGAATCACTATTTTTTTGGTCACCACCCCTCCCAAAATATACAATAAAAAGCGATCAAAAAGTCGCATGTACGCCAAAATTGTACCGATACAAACTAAAAACTGTCCCGCAAAAAACAAGCCCTTACACAGCTTTTTTGACTGAAAAATAAAAAACTTATGGCTCTCAGAATACGGTGACACAAAAAATAAATTCTTTTCTAAATAAGTTATTTTATTGCACAAACGCTGCAAAACATAAAAAAACCTATATACATCTGGTATCACCGTAATCGTACCGACCCGCAGAATAAAGTATAATGGTCATTTATAGCCCAGGGTAAACGCCGTCAAAAATAAATAAAAATCGTTGTCAGAATTGATGGTTTTTGGTCACCGGGCTTGCTGAAAAATGGAATAAAAAGTGATCAACAAAATCGCATGTACCCCAAAATGGTACCAATGAAAATTACAGATTGTCCCGCAACAAATAAGCCCTCACGCAGCTCCGGTGGTGAAAAAATAAAAAAAGTTCCGGCTCCCAGATTATGGCGATGCAAAATGTGCAGAGCGTTCCAAAAGCGGATAAGATCGGGCGCCATTTATAATATAAGTGCAACACTGGCCACATATCTGGGGATTATTATTTATTTACCCCATTATTATACCCTCTTATTATGCCCCTGATGTACTCTGCCCAGCCTACATGTGCCCCCACATTATAAACTGAAATACTAGCAAAACGCCAGAGCTACTACCAAGCAAAATCTGCGCTCCATAAGCCAAATAGCGTCCCTCCCTTCTGAGCCCTACAGTCTGCCCAAACAGCCGTTTACGTCCACCGATATGGCATCGCCATACCCGGAAGAACCCTGTTAATATTTTATTTGTGGTATTTGTGGCACAAACTGGGCACAACATATAGTGCACTAAAACGGAATCAGTGAAAAATTTTAATTTTCACTTTCCACCATCGGCTGCACATTAACCCCTTCGCGCACCATAACTTAATAGTCATGGTGTGGGGGGTGATGTATGGAGCGTCTCACGCGCTGAGCCTGCGCCATACGTTGCGGGTGTCAGCTGAGCTTGGTGGTTTAAGTGGCTTGTGAACTAAGTGGAGTTCTAAAACCGGATTGTGTTGCTGTACTTCTGTATTGTGTTGCTGTATTTCTGTGTTTGTGAATCTGTTTTGATTGCTAGCAAATAGAAGATAGCAAAAACTCACACAATTTAAAAAAAAAAAAAAAATTTGTAAATTTTTTATTTTTTTTTTTCCCTTGCAGATTCGTTCCAGCTGAACAGCTGACGAGGGGGAAGGGGTTAACTGGACACAGGTGGTATAAATTAGTCAGCAGACCTCATTTTGAGCTTGCTCTTTCTGAGCTTGGTGGTTTAAGTGGCTTGTGAACTAAGTGGAGTTCTAAAACCGGATTGTGTTGCTGTACTTCTGTATTGTGTTGCTGTATTTCTGTGTTTGTGAATCTGTTTTGATTGCTAGCAAATAGAAGATAGCAAAAACTCACACAATTTAAAAAAAAAAAAAATTTGTAAATTTTTTATTTATTTTTTTCCCTTGCAGATTCGTTCCAGCTGAACAGCTGACGAGGGGGAAGGGGTTAACTGGACACAGGTGGTATAAATTAGTCATCAGACCTCATTTTGAGCTTGCTCTTTCTGAGCTTGGTGGTTTACGTGGCTTGTGAACTAAGTGGAGTTCTAAAACCGGAGTTGAAAAGAGGAGTTGAAGCCCCAGTAAGTACTCTTCTTTTTCTTTGACAATTGTTCGCTGTTTTGGTGTAACTTGGATAATGGATAGCAAGATTGGAGGTTTTCTTCAGTGCACAGTTTGTCATATGTATACACGACTGGAGCCGGAGTTCCAGGGTGAATATCTCTGTGGCAGATGTGAGCATGTTGTTCACCTGGAAGCTCGTATTAGAGATCTGGAGGAGCAGAATGCAACACTGAGGAGGATAGACAATTTTGAGCGGAGCTTGCTGCTCACAGAGCATGCAGTTAGTGGGTTAGAACTGGAGGGTGAAGACATGGGTGAGCAGGATCAGGTAAGTAGCTGGGTTAATGTAGTTAGGGGCAGTAGAAAGGGGTCAAAGACAAGGAAGGCCGATCCGGTTTCTGGCATTCCAAGCAAAATTGCCAGGTTGGGTGATGATGCGAGGGTGTCAGTCTCAGAAAAGGCAGCCCTAGTGGATACTGATCTCCCTAACAGCCGGGAGAACAGCCCAGCTAGTAGTCGGCGGGATGGTAATGCAGGCAAGCCAAGACAATTGATAGTTGTAGGGGATTCTATAATCAGGAAGACGGATAGAATAATTTGTCGCCAAGACCGCCTCAACCGAATGGTTTGCTGTCTCCCTGGTGCCAGGGTTCGGCATGTGGTGGAACGGGTGGACAAATTGCTGGGAGGGGCTGGTGATGATCCAGCTGTCGTGGTCCATGTCGGTACCAACGACAGAATAAATGGTAGGTGGAGGAGCCTTAAGAATAATTTTAAAGAACTAGGCTACAAGCTGAAGGGAAGGACCTCCAAGGTTGTATTCTCAGGAATACTGCCTGTGCCATGCGCATCACAGGAAAGACAGCGGGAGCTTAGGGAGTTAAATGCATGGCTGAAGTCTTGGTGTAGAGGAGAAGGATTTGGGTTCCTAGAGCACTGGGCTGACTTTTCATTGGGGTACAAACTGTATTCTGCAGATGATTTGCACCTAAATGGAAGGGGGTCCTCTGTGCTGGGGGAGAGAATTCTAGCTGGGGTGGCGGAGTATTTAAACTAGGGCTGAGGAGGGAGGTCAATGTAGAAAAAAAAGGGGTAGCCAGGTTAGAGAGGGGTCAGACTATATTGGTGGGGGGAGAAACAGAATGTGGGGAGAGGACTAGACAACAAGATAAGGAGATCCTTTCGTTACAAAACATCAGTGTAAATAAAAAGGACCGATTAATGTCAAATCACATTTCTGATAATAAAAGTGAAAAACTGACAGGCAAGTTAAAGTGTATGTTCACAAATGCCAGAAGTCTAGCAAGCAAAATGGGGGAGCTGGAGGCCTTGATACTGGAAGAAAATATAGATATAGTTGGTGTTGCTGAAACATGGCTGGACTCTTCACATGACTGGGCTGTAAATCTACAGGGTTTTACACTTTTTCGTAAAGACAGGACAAATAGGAAAGGTGGTGGTGTATGTCTGTATGTGAGAAGTGATATGAAGGCGAGTGTGAAAGAGACAATAGTGGGTCAAGACTGTGAGGAGGTTGAAACCTTGTGGGTGGAACTAGAAAGGGAGGTAAACACTGAAAAAATTACTTTTGGTGTAATCTATAGACCCCCCAATATAACTGAGGAGATGGAAGGTCAGATATATAAACAGATGGAGCGGGCTGCACAGGCGGGTACTGTAGTGATAATGGGAGATTTTAATTTCCGGGATATTAATTGGTGTCATGGTTCGGCTTCAACTGCAAAGGGGAGACATTTCCTCAACCTATTGCAGGAAAATTTTATGGGCCAGTTTGTGGAAGACCCGACTAGAGGTGAAGCTCTGTTGGATCTGGTCATTTCTAATAATGCAGATCTTGTTGGGAATGTCAATGTTCGTGAAAACCTCGGTAACAGTGATCATAATATAGTTACATTTTACCTATACTGTAAAAAACAAACGCAGGCTGGGAGGGCAAAAACATTTAATTTTAAGAAAGTCAATTTCCCCAGGATGAGGGCGGCAATTCAGGATATAGACTGGGAAGAACTAATGTCAAATAATGGAACAAATGATAAATGGGAGATTTTCAAATCTACTTTGAGTTATTATAGTGCAAAATTTATTCCTACAGGTAATAAGTATAAACGACTCAAATTAAACCCCACATGGCTTACACCTTCTGTGAAAGGGGCAATACATGACAAAAAAAGGGCATTTAAAAAATACAAATCTGAGGGTACAGCTGTAGCCTTTGTAAAATATAAAGAGCTTAATAAAATCTGTAAAAATGTAATAAAATTAGCAAAAATACAAAATGAAAGGCAGGTGGCCAAGGATAGTAAAACAAATCCTAAAAAATTCTTCAAGCATATAAATGCAAAAAAGCCAAGGTCTGAACATGTAGGACCCCTAGATAATGGTAATGGGGAGTTGATCACAGGGGATCAAGAGAAGGCAGAGTTACTAAATGGGTTCTTTAGCTCTGTATATACAACAGAAGAAAGAGCAGCTGATGTAGCCGGTGCCAGTTCTGTTAATATATCAGTTGATATACTGAATTGGATGAATGTAGAGATGGTCCAAGCTAAATTAAATAAAATAAATGTGCACAAGGCTCCGGGACCAGATGGGTTACACCCTAGAATTCTTAAAGAGCTTAGTTCAGTTATTTCTGTCCCCCTTTTCATAATATTCAGAGAATCTCTAGTGACTGGTATAGTGCCAAGGGACTGGCGCAGGGCAAATGTGGTGCCTATTTTCAAAAAGGGCTCTAGGTCTTCCCCGGGTAATTATAGACCAGTAAGCTTAACATCCATCGTGGGGAAAATGTTTGAGGGGCTATTGAGGGACTATATACAGGATTATGTGACAATAAATAGCATTATAAGTGACAGCCAGCACGGTTTTACTAAGGACAGAAGTTGTCAAACTAACCTAATCTGTTTTTATGAAGAGGTGAGCAGAAGTCTAGACAGAGGGGCCGCTGTGGATTTAGTGTTTTTGGACTTTGCAAAGGCATTTGACACTGTCCCCCATAGACGCCTAATGGGTAAATTAAGGACTATAGGTTTAGAAAATATAGTTTGTAATTGGATTGAGAATTGGCTCAAGGACCGTATCCAGAGAGTTGTGGTCAATGATTCCTACTCTGAATGGTCACCGGTTATAAGTGGTGTACCCCAGGGTTCAGTGCTGGGACCACTATTATTCAACTTATTTATTAATGATATAGAGGAAGGGATTAATAGCACTATTTCTATTTTTGCAGATGACACCAAGCTATGTAATATAGTTCAGACTATGGAAGATGTTCATGAATTACAGGCAGATTTAAACAAACTAAGTGTTTGGGCGTCCACTTGGCAAATGAAGTTTAATGTAGATAAATGTAAAGTTATGCATCTTGGTACCAACAACCTGCATGCATCATATGTCCTAGGGGGCGCTACACTGGCGGATTCACTTGTTGAGAAGGATCTGGGTGTACTTGTAAATCATAAACTCAATAACAGCATGCAGTGTCAATCAGCTGCTTCAAAGGCCAGCAGGATATTGTCGTGTATTAAAAGAGGCATGGACTCGCGGGACAGGGATGTAATAATGCCACTTTACAAAGCATTAGTGAGGCCTCATCTAGAATATGCAGTTCAGTTCTGGGCACCAGTTCATAGAAAGGATGCCCTGGAGTTGGAAAAAATACAAAGAAGAGCAACGAAGCTAATAAGGGGCATGGAGAATTTAAGTTATGAGGAAAGATTGAAAGAATTAAACCTATTTAGCCTTGAAAAAAGACGACTAAGGGGGGACATGATTAACTTATATAAATATATTAATGGCACATACAAAAAATATGGTGAAATCCTGTTCCTTGTAAAACCCCCTCAAAAAACAAGGGGGCACTCCCTCCGTCTGGAGAAAAAAAGGTTCAAGCTGCAGAGGCGACAAGGCTTCTTTACAGTGAGAACTGTGAATTTATGGAATAGCCTACCGCAGGAGCTGGTCACAGCAGGGACAGTAGATGGCTTTAAAAAAGGGTTAGATAATTTCCTAGAACAAAAAAATATTTGCTCCTATGTGTAGAAATTTTTCCGTTCCCTTTTCCCTTCCCTTGGTTGAACTTGATGGACATGTGTCTTTTTTCAGCCGTACTAACTATGTAACTATGTAACTATGTGACTAACGGACAGAAACAGCGATCGCGCTGTTACAGGAGCCTGTAAAAATGACAATATACTGCAATGCATTAGTATTACAGTGTATTCTACCAGTGATCTAACAATCGCTGGTTCAAGTCTCCTAGGGGGACTAATAAAATATGTAAAAACAAAAGTAAATAGTTATTATTAGTGGAAAAAAATTCAATAAATATTTAAAGTCCAAAAAGAAACCCTTTTCATATTTTTTCTCTAAAGTAATGTAAAAAAAATAAAAAAATACACAAAATTGGTATCGCTGCGTCCGTAAAAGTCCAAAAAAATAAAGAATTTTAAATGGCAAAATCGCAGTTTTATGGTCACCTTCGCTCTACCAAAAAATGTAATAAAAAGTGCTGAAAAAGTCTTATGTACCAAAAAATTGTACCAATAAAAACTACAACTCGTCCCGCAAAAAACAATCCCCCACACTGCTCTATTGACGGAAAAATAAAGAAGTTGTGGCTCTCGGAAAGCGGGGAGGAAAAACGAAAAAGAAAAAGCAAAACATGGATCAGTCCGGAAAGGGTTAATTATTTTCGAATGAAAAAAACATTTATGACCACACGTGGGGTATTGCCGTACTCGGGAGAAATTGCTTTACAAATGTTGGGGTGCATTTTCTCCTTTATCCTTTGTGAAATTGAAAAAAATGCAACATTTTAGTGGAAATAATGTTGATATTAATTTTCACGGCCTAATTCTAATAAATCCTGCAAAAGACGTGTGGGGCCTAAATGCTCACTATACCCCTAGATAGATTCCTTAAGTGGTGTAGTTTCTCAAATGGTGTTACTTTTGGGGGGTTTCCACTGTTTTGTTACCTCAGGGGCTTTGCAAATTCGAAATGACACCCAAAAACTATTCCAGCTAAATTTGAGCTCCAAAAGCCAAATGGTGCTCCGTCCCTTCTAAGCCCCGGTGTGGGTCCAAACAGCAGTTTATTACCACATATGGGGTATTTACGTAATCAGGAGAAATTGCTTTACAAATGCTGGGGTGCTTTTTCCCCTTTATTCCTTGTAAAAATTAAACATTTCTAAGTTCTTACAGAAAAAAAGTCGATTTTTACCTTTACAGACTAATTCCAATGACTTCAGCAAAACAACTGTGGGGTCAAAATGCTAACTTTACCCCTATAAAAATTCCTTGAGGGGTGTGGTTTCCAAAATGGGGTCACTATTGGGGGGTTTCCACGGTTTTCATCCCTCCAGTGCATTGCAAACGTGACACGGCACTGAAAACTATTCCAGCAAAATCAGAAATCCAAATGGTGCTCCTTCTCTTCTGAGTGTGGTATTACTATCTGTTTTACAAGTAGATACATTTAAATTTAGAAAAATGCAAATTTTTGCTAATTTTCTCTAAATCTTGGTGTTTTTTACAAATAAATATTGAATTTATCGACCAAATTTTTTCCCTAACATAAAGTACAATATGTCACGAGAAAACAATCTCAGAATCACTTGGATAGGCAAAAGCATCTCGGAGTTATTACCACATAAAGTGACACATGTCCGATTTGAAAAATCGGCTTCGTCCTGAAGGCCAAAACAGGCTCAGTCCTGAAGGGGTTAAAGGGACAGTCGGTGTCACCTCGTCTATTTGTGTAAACATAGTGGGCACAGTCTGTTCTACAGCTTTCGTCATAATTTTCCTGATACAAGGGGAAACACAGCACACAAGGACAGAGAATAGTATTAAAAAGACCACTATCACTACTCCTATTTGAGCTAATATTTTCTGCCATCCAGTAATCCATGAAAAATACTGGTCCCATGGGTCGGTAATACCGGAGTTCCTTTTCAACTCCTGAGATAAGTTCTCCAACTTATATATGGCCATTGTGACTTTCCCTTTGGGCCCGGTGTTGTCAGGTATATACGTACAACAGGTTGTCCCTATCATTCGGCATACCCCACCTTTTTCAGCCAATATCATATCAAGAGCCATTCTATTCTGGAATGTCATAGTTCAGGTAGGCCCTAGTTGGTCGGCTAACCCTTGTAAAGCATCTCGGGTATAATTTACAAACCGCTGCTGGTTGTAATATATATAATTAATCCAGTCTACATTTTTATTAATGGTAATAATTGTCGCACTGTCACTTACTGTCCTAATGGGACTTTTACCCCTGCAGATATAACAGGTCATGGGCAGCATCTTCCCCAAACCTAAAGACACCCGGGTAACATAACCTCCGGGCTGTCATTGCTGCCATGTACTTCTTACATATGAGTGACAACAACCAGTGACCTTCACCTCACACCTCAACATAAAACTCCTCAGATCATAATTTGCTGTGCCGCAGCATATTTACATACATTATAATTATAAACCTCAGACAATATAAACAATAGGGCCTCAACTAATAATATAATGCTATCAGCAATCTCATGCTATCACCCTCAGGTTTTGGGTCCCATCAGTTCATTGACAAGTCCTGTACATCATTGTCCTCTTCTTCTCCTGTCTTCTGTGGAGTCAGACTGCACAGTGGTGTCCAGTGGGTGATTTATTATTATCCCCCACCTGGTCACTTACTTATTAAAACACTTGGATACTGCTGACGGATTCACTCAGGTCTTTGGTCTTTACTTTACTTATGTCATCAGGACTTGGTTTGGTCCTTCTCATCTGTCAGACACCGTCTCTTTCGGTATACGTCACCGGGCTGTACATAGCACCTCATGATGTGAGCCTGGGGTGAGTTCCCACGTAGACGGATTAGTGGAGTTTTATTGTGACTACCACAAACCCTCCATATCGATCCTCTTCCTCTAGCAAGTTACTTGTCTGCACGGCTGCTTAGAATTGTGACACTGCCGTCAGTTCATGATAAACGCGTTGTATTGGCTCAGGCTGCGCCTGCCGCATCTCA
The DNA here is from genome assembly GCF_050947455.1 of Rhinoderma darwinii. Lineage (NCBI taxonomy): Eukaryota > Metazoa > Chordata > Amphibia > Anura > Rhinodermatidae > Rhinoderma > Rhinoderma darwinii. The sequence continues at coordinate 236,784,978 of NC_134691.1, forward strand.
GTGATGGAGTTCATCATATTAAAAGTCTTTTAGTTCATGTTTACTGGCACTTGCCGGGGACCCCCAACCCTTGTCAAAATAAATACTAATCTGGTGATAACATCATCCGCATACACTATAAACGTTGTTCTAAGTACATACAATAACAATGTCAGGCCCTTAAACTACATCAAACACCTTTATGTAAGAAAAACTTCTCTGTTCCACTGGACAGGGCCCCTAGAAGATGTGTAATTACTGGGTACATTGTATTTGCACTTGGTGTTTACACTTTCCAGCAGAATTTGTAGCTTGATTTCAGCTGATTACCTGGAACATCTCCTATTCACAGAAATATACACAGATTCCACATGTTTATCTGACAAGTGTCTCAAACCAATTTTCCCCCTACTCTGGTTCGTTCTACCTGAGAAGGCCTCTCAACGTCGGTTCTCTTTGTGGGAGGCGGGTATGATAAGGTTGGCACCGGTCTGCCAGGACTGTTCTGTAGGAAAATCAAACTGCTCTAACAGAATTTAGCAGCAACAGCTGTAAAACCTGGGACATACCAATTAGATCTTACCAAATCGATCCTTGCTGTCTTGGGGCATATGTGAGGTCATACACCATCAATGCAAGTGCCATCAAGAGTGCCTTGGGTGGTACCGGTTTACCTTCCTTTATCCGTCCACATTCTGTCAGAATTTGGTTCTCACGCCTCCATTCGGAGTTGGACTCTTCCTGTAGAGAACAAGCTTTTCATCACATAATCAGTAATTGATCTTAATCAGATAATTAATTTGAAGAAAAACATTAACAAGTAACATCTTTACATTAAACGTTCACATTGAGCAGTAACTAGAAGTGATACATGCAAACTCATTTTACTTCTTTATATATATCTATACATAAACTGCACAGAATCCTCTGCTCTAAAATTTTCCTTTCACAACAAAAATATTTTCAAATGGGAATCTACTTGCACCGTGAAGTTCTCATTTACACAAACATAATACTGATGCCTCAAATAGTCCAATGCTAAGGCTGGTCCAGAACTTTACATAAAACTTAACCTCAGTTTTTAATATTCGCACTAAACTTTTTGAATATCGTTGTTAAACAAACTTAGGGACAACATCTGGAGAATGCTGACATCTTATCATTGTACAAACACCAGTTCAATACTTGGGATAACATTGTTCCCCTGTCACTTACACACGTCTGCAGTGGGGAAGATACTGGCCGGGCTTCAGGCCACCCTGAGAACAGGTCTACACATACGAGCACATTGTCATACACTTCTACCTCGTGGAGTTGTATGTTCCTAAGTCGCTGGGACGGGTAATCTGGCCGGGCTGCACTTTTCACAGGTACCTTTGCTGTTTTGCCTATGTCATGCCGTGTGCACATCATGCCGGCTGCTACAAACCTAGCGGTGGCATTATTGAATCCAGGGACAAGCCAATTTACTGACACCTGTCCGCACACACCCTTGTTATCAGTTCTGTCTTCTCTTGCTCTCTCAATTGGCTTACCCGATGATTAAATAAAGTTCCTACTACCAATGGGCCCATAATCGTGGGCGATGCCAAAAGCGTACCTAGAGTCAGTGTAAATGTCAGCCGTCTTACCTTCTGCCACACCATCGCATTCTACAGGAGGGGGTCACACACTCACTCCTCACAGCCTCTGTTCTCACTTTCTTAACAATTTCAATGCTGGCAAAACAACGTACGTATCTGCAATCATTCATCACACTATTGTATAGGAATTGTCTACGTTCAAAACATCAAACACAATCTGTAACAGTGTCCAATCTGTCGGCCACCATCTCTATATTATGATGTATATAAAGTACAGTGAAGTTTACCGCTCAGAAGGCACTAGTAACAGTCCAATATCATTCAGTATGGACTCTCTCCCAGAAAAATGCAGTGGACAGTCCGCAATCCAATGAGGGTGTGGATGGTAATTCTTATCCTTGTAGTTCCACCAAGCTCCTTATCGTCTCTCTCCATATTCAAAAAACTCCTGGTAGGAAAAGGATCTTATGTCTCTAAGGCCTCATTTACACGAGCGTAATATACACGCGTGTGCCGCGCGTACTTTTCACGCGTGACGTACGCACCTATATTACTCTATGGGACAGTGCAGACAGTCCGTGTTTTTTGCGCAGCGCGAGTTCGTTGCGTAAAACTCACGACATGTTCTAAAATCGTGCGTTTCTCGCGCATCATGCACCCATTGAAGTCAATGGGTGCGTGAAAACCACGCATGGCACACGGATGCTCCTGCGTTGCATGCGCGAATTTCACGCATCACTTGTTCTGTCCATGCAAAAGAGTTTATAAAGCTGGACAAAGCAAACATAAACCAGGAAGTGCTTGCGTTTTCTCTTCGAGTGGGCAAGCCTGTGTCAGAGAAACTACACTCCACAGAGATCTGCTGCCATGCCGCGTGGGCTTGACGTTGAGCGCCTCATCAGCCTGGTCCAGGGCCATGGGGCTATTTGGGACACTCACGCGGTGGTGTACCACGACCGCACGGTCAAGGAGGACGCCTGGGAGGAGGTTGCAAAGGAGCTTTTTGGAGAGGAATGGGAGAGTGGCCGAACCCGGGACCGCAGTCGGTTGGGTGAGTACCATGTTTTTTTCTGCAATGCAATGTCATCCCTATTGAAGAACTGTGGCCCTGTATGTGTCTTCCGCGCAATTGCCCAATGACCTTTTGTGTAGCAGGCGCATCACCGTGTACCATGTCATTAGCAGGGTAGGGCCCCTCATTTTAGTGAGAGGGCAGAGTTGTTATGGCGTTATATTTGTTTTTCCTCCAACAGTCCAAGATATAAAAACACAGTGGCGCAGCTGCCGTGACCAATTCAGGCGAGAAATGGGGGAAAAGGGACGCAGCGGAGATGGGGGCTCGCGTAAGCGCCCCTACATCTATATGAAACAATTGATGTTCTTGAAGGACATTATGGAGATGCGGACGTAAGAGATTGTGCTTTTGCATGTGTCTAATGCGTGTTCGCCCATGTCCTGTTTGCCATCGTGTTGTTGTGGGTATTGATCTATATTGTGTTCTAACGCTGTTTTCCCATTCTAGAACCACCGACAATTTGGAGGACACAGCTGAGGACACGGACATCGCCGAGTCTCAGCCGCAACCTCCTGCTGCCCATGTCCCTTAGCCCGGAGCCGACACCCCTGGACCCCGCCCCTGTCCAGTCTGCAAGGGTAGTCGCCTCTCCGGCTGAGGAGCGCCCCCTGCGTACCACAACTCGCCGGCGCCGTGCTCCACAGCCCTCCGCCGGTGTCCAACTGGATAGCCGGGTGTTGGAATTTCTGAGCCAAGCCGCGGATGAGGACGGGCAGGACTTCTTTGCCCGCGGCATAGTTCCCCTACTCCGCCTGGTCCCTATGGATCGCATGGCCCGGCTACAAGCGTCGATCATAACCTTGATCGACGCCTCCACACCCCCCCACAATCCAAAGCACTGCTTCACGGCCATAGAGCAGTGGCGCGGATTTGCCATGCCAGCCACCACGCCCCAATTGCCGGCACCCTACCATCAAGCCACCCAGATGGCACGGCCGCACCCCTATATGCGCCCTATGGCTCCCCCCTTCCCTGCCCCAACGTACCACGGACAACATCAGCACCACTATGCTGGCGAGGAACATCCTCCACAGCTCCAGCATAGTGGTGCTGAAATGCCCGCGTATTCCTCCCCGGGCCACCACTACCAACACCTGTGAGTGTGTTGGTGTCCTCAAATAGGCCGGCCAATTTGTTGTACGGGATGGCAACTCGTCCTATAATGTTTGTTACACCATGTTGGTGTTCTTTTTCTTAAAATGTCTTTGGTTCTTACTGTCCACACCATGTTTCGGTAGTGTGAAATATGAACACATAAAAAACATGGATGTTCATTGTTTCGATTGCGTGTTGTTTTTATTTGACACCCCTCAACACAATCTTTGCCCCACATTTCTTTTGTCTATACCCTCACACACTTCTGGCCTTTGCCCCCAATGCATGCACACGTGTTATGAGGTTTTAGTTCATCTATCGGGGTTTGACATTGTTTGCAACAGATGAGAACATTAGTGTGCTTCGAGTCCAATGACAGCACCCAAAGTTCACTCGCAATTGGACTCGCCTAACTTTTGGCCGACCATCATTCTATCTCCAAAAAGCATGTTCCCAAATGTCAAATGTCCTGATCAAACACCGACAGATCTAAGCTAGCAACCCGCGTCAAGGGTCCTCATGTTTTGCGAGTCCCTAACCCAACACGAACCCAAAAAACTGAAAAAAAAAACACTGGCCACTTGTGACGTGTGTAGTGTAGCCTCCAAAAAACAGACAACCCTTCAAAGGTCATCACGCCCTCACGGTGCGGCTACTGATGGGCACTCGAAATATGCCACCAAAGTATCCCGCACTCGAAGGCCGGATGTGAGAGATCGGCCGAGAGGAATAACCGGGGCATTGTCGCTGGTGGCTGCATGTGTTAGGATATATTCTGCATCAAAGGTAGCATCATTAATGCGGCAGAAGTTATGCAGAACGACACACGCTTGTATAACACGTGTCACATTCTGCATGGACAATTGCATTGTCGTCAGAAAGACACGCCACCTGTTCGACATAATGCCAAAGGCACATTCCACACATCGACGAGCTCGGCCTAGGCGGAGATTGAACATGCGCCGACGTTCATCCAAGCCCCTTCTTGCAAAAGGCTGCATGACTTGCCTTGTCAGGGCAAACCCCTCATCCGCCACGATGACATACGGGATTGGGGGTCCGCTGGAGCCAGGGAGGATGGAAGGTTCCGGCACCGCCAGTCGATTATTCACGAGTCGCTTCCCCATTCTTGATGAACGGAATATGCGGGCATCTGCCGAGCTTCCATACGAGCCGATGTCAACAATAGTGAAACAATAATTTTTGTCCGCCAAGGCCAACAATACCATAGAAAAAAACTGCTTGTAGTTATAGCATTGCGAGCCACTGCGTCGGGGCTTTTTCACACGAATGTGTTTGCAGTCTAGGGCACCAATGCAATTTGGAAATACACTTGCTCTAAGAAATCCCTCTGAAATTCTTAGCCACTGTTCTGTCGTGGGCTGAGGAATGACCGTGGTCTTTTACCTCTGCCACAACACGACACAGGTGGATGTGACAATGAACGCGCGTAAATGCAGTGCAAACGCAATGCCAACGCGCGCAATACGCAGCATGGTTTTCGCGCGCAAAACGCACACGCTCGTGTAAATGAGGCCTAATAGATGGAAAAAGGAAGACACATAGTGCAACATCCTCTGAAAAAAGATTGCTCCACGCCAAGTTTAATCCATACTCACAGAGGTAACAAGAAATATTTAAAATTTCTAGGTGGCACGCCAAACACTCTCGCCCGACCCTGGGTTTCGCCCTTCCGGCTTCCTCAGGGTCGGGCGAGAGTGTTTGGCGTGCCGCCTGGAAATTTTAAAGATTTTTACTTACCTTGATGCTTTTATTTCTTGTTACCTCTGTGAGTATGGATTAAACTTGGCGTGGAGCTATCTTTTTTCAGAGGGTGTTGCACTATGTGTCTTCCTTTTTCCATCTATTAGAGACATAAGGTCCTTTTCCTACCAGGAGTTCTTTGAATGTGGAGAGAGACGATAAGGAGCTTGGTGGAACTACAAGGATAAGAATTACCATCCACACCCTCATTGGATTGCGGACTGTCCACTGCATTTTTCTGGGAGAGAGTCCATACTGAATGATATTGTTACCAGTGCCGTCTGAGCGGTAAACTTCACTGTACTTTATATGTTATTTAGGGTATTTGTTGGATCATACCCAATTTAGTTTTGCCTGCTCCGGTCTGAGAGAGATTTTGTGGGTATTTGAGCCAAGAGAAACCACCATTATATTTCTATATTATGATGCGTCTTCTCACCAGTGCACAGCGTCCTGCACACTGGGACGGAATCTAGAAAAGAAAAAATAAACAAAAACACACTGCTGCATGAGTTACTGAGGGAAATGAGAAAATTAACAAGGCTATCATTTCATACTGATTTGATTGGGCCGGGCGTGACCTCATTAGGGGGTGGGGGCAGCCTCTCCCACAGGAAGCACATTGCTCACCTGTGAGGGGGGTTTTGCTGCCCACAATGAGGACACACTAAACATGAGGTACGGATGCCATTACAGGGCGGCGGCTGGTCCTGTGTTTTCTAATACATAACACATACAATACCTTTCTTATTTCCAACTTCCATTCGCTTCATCAAATCATACGAATAGGATCGTCCGGGTACGGGTGATCCTGATGATTTGAATATGGACCGTAAACCATCCATTCTAACCGTCTATATTATACACGTAATTTATATAACACCTTTTGGTCTGCAACCATCTAGTGACCGGATTCACCGAGGTCTGGCCAACATATTACCTACGACTTATCACACGACTTATCAGTGCGTTGCACCCCGCGTGTACCTGTCCCACGACTTATCGCACATTTTATCGCGCCCGCATAGAAGACAGGTTATAATACTATCCACGACTTATCGCACGTATTGTGCCCACGTGCCTCTGTATAAGACAGGTTATATTTTCTATCTAGTCCCTAATTACCCAGAGGATGGTTAGTCGGGCGCGACTAATTTCTTACGGGTTCGTGACCACACAGCGGGGATGTCGCCTCTGTCGCCTGAGATAATCCAGCCAACCGACCAGGGTTCTATAGACTACCAAAAGACCTTCCACTAACACAGATAAGACGAAGATTTATAAAATCAACTGACTTACCGTGTTATTGTGGAGGTGATCAGGCTCCTTCAGTGGGCAGTCCTGGGTCGTCTGTTTCACCCTGTGATTTTCGGTTGTCCGGATTCCGAAATCCCCTCAAGTGCGGCCCTACGCTTGCGCCAAATGTCAGGGCAAAACTTCCTTCTCCCTGTTATTCCACACTGAATAACAATCTCTGTAAATTGAAAACAGAGCATGCATGCATGGAAAAAGTACACCAGACAGACAAGTTGGTACACGTCCTCCCTCAGTCAAATAGGAAGTGAACTGAACTTTTTTATTGAACAAAGAAAGAAACACAAAACTCCTCCCTAGATATGTGGGACGTGCTTAAGCCCCATTGGCTCTATTCAGCTGTAAGTTCTTCTGTACAATCCTCTTGCATTCCAGGGGCGGTGTCTCCATAGGCGTGTCCATCATGCAGACTCCTTTGTGTTCCATAGATCCAATCTCTTTGTGTAATATACTGATATATACATACATATGTAAGGATAATATTTTTGCAAACAATATACGTGGTAATGATCCCTGACAGTTTGGCAGCAGTTGTCAAATATATGGTTTTATTGAATTTGCAGGTTAAGACCAGATGTTGCATACCCACCGTTTCAAAATGTGCTGCTCAAAACCAGATTTTTGGTCTCTTCTGTTTTGATGATTTAGTGGTTATATGCATGTAGACATAAGAGGCATGTATGAACTCTGCACATGTAAAAGTTACATTTTTAGTAGCTTTTGGGTATCTAAGGCTCTGCTTTGTTCTGACCGTTAGCCACAAACCTAATTTTTTTTACTAAATGTTTCGCATTAACACAAACTTGTATGTAGGTGATTTTAAAACACTAGGTGACATTTTGTAATGCGCTAGGTGTGTACTTTCAGAAAATATATGGGTATTGAGATAGATATTTTCTGTGTTTTTTAGGTTATAATTTAGGTTTAGGCCCACTTCACGTATACTCCTACCATTCGTCAGGAGAGCACCCAACATAAACGTGTCCATAGGGCTCCATTAGCCCCGAAGGAGGCCAAAAGAGAGTCCTTTTGGCATCTGTCAGGCTGGTATACATTAAATATACCTTTTTTTTTCTTAAAAGGATAAAATAGCTTAGGACCGCTATACCATCCTGAGGGATCCTGGAAAAACTGTATACCGCACAATATATGTTTAACATGGAAACCTAGGGGTGACTGATGCCACCGTATGGCATAGATTATAGGTATGCGTTAAATATATACGTCGGGAAGCTCCTGACATCACTGTCCATATATGCAGTGATGTTGGGAGCTTTCCAACGCTGGAGTCTCTGGGTAGAGCAATCTGTCTGCGAACTTTGGCCCTGGGGAAGCTCCTGAGGTTACTGTCCATATAGGGACAGTAATGTCATAAGCTTTCCCTGGGCCGAAGTACCTGGGTAGAGAATGGGAAGTGCTCTGCCCATGGGCCTTGGGAAAGCTCCAGACATTACTGTCCATATATGGACAGTGATGTCAGGAGCTTCCCCAGGTCCAGAGTCCCCTAGGTAGAGCATCAGAAACCGTCTGCTCGCAAACTTTGGCCCTAGGGAAGCTCCTAATGTCACTGGTAAAACCTCAGACCGAAGGCAAAATCGATATGTGATTATCGATATGTGAAAATATATCCCTAATACTACCATTTAAAACAAATATTATATGTATTTGCTTTAGTGGTGCCCTCATATAAGGAACCGTAACTGTGGTGATCAATTCGCTTAAATAAAGAGAATTTGGAACTTATAGTCCTATACTGTACCTGAAGGAATAAAATAAGGACAAATCTGTAGACAAAAACAGGAATGACACGGCAATGAGGATCATTTAAACAAAAAAATGTATAAACTTTATTTACAAATACGCTCCAAAAAATCCTTCTGGGAAGAGAAATCTAAATCAAATCAATATTTGGGTGTTTGCCTTCAAAACAGGATCACTTCTTCTAGGTACACTTGACTCATGGATATTGCAGGAATATCGTCAGGTGTATGATTAATTATAACAAACAGGTGATAATGGTCATCATTTTCATATGTAGTTTTAAACACAATCATTAACTAACAGAAACAGTTGTGTAGGAGGCGTAAACTGGGTGAGGAAAAGCCAAGCTCTGCTTACAAAGGTGAGGGTGTGGAAGACAGTTTTAGGTCACAGGTTCACCATGGCAAGACTGAGCACTGCAACAAGACAAAAGGTAGTTATTCTGCATCAGCAAGGTCTCTCCTAGGAAAAGATTTCAAAGCAGACTGGGGTTTCAAGATGTGCCGTTCAAGCTGTTATGAAGAAGTACAAAGAAACGGGCATTAGTGGCGCAGTAGTGGGCCAATTAAAGTTTGTGCAGCAGATCAAAAGACATCACGCATACTTCCCTTCAAAATCGGAAAATGTCCAGCAGTGCCATCAGCTCACAACTGGCCGAAACCAGTGGGACCAAGGTACACCCATCTACTGTTCAGAGAAGTCTGTCCAGAAGTGGTCCTCATGGCAGAATTGTGTCCAAAAAGCCATACTTTTGAAACGAGGCCAGGCGACTCAACTATGTACGAAAACATAGGTACTGGGGTGCAGAAAAATGGCAGCAAGTGCTCTGGACTGATGAGTAAAAATTTTAAATATTTGGCTGCAACAGTGGAGAGTGGTACAATAATGAGTGTGTGCAGGCCACAGTGAAGCATGGTGTAGGTTCCTTGCAAGTTTGGGGCTGCAATTCAGCATGTGGGGTTCGGGATTTGGTCAGGATTAACGGTGTCCTCAATGCTGAGAAATACAGGCAGATACTTATTCATCATGCAATACCATCAGGGAGGCGTCCGATTGGCTCCAAATTTATTCTGCAGCAGGACAAATACAGCCAATGTCATTAAGAACCAACTTCAGCATAAAGAATAACAAGAAGCACTGGAAGTGATGATATGGCCCCACAGAGTACTGATCTTAACATTATCCAGTCTGTCTAGGATTACACAAAGCGACAGAAGGATTTGAGGAACCCTACATCCACAGAAGACCTATGGTTAGTTCTCAAAGATGATTGTAACAACCTTCCTGTCGAGTTCGTTCAAAAACTGTGTGCAAGTGTACCTAGAAGAATTGATGCTGTTTTGATGGCAAAGGGTGGTCACACCAAATAATGATTTGATTTAGATTTCTCTTCATTCACTTTTGTTAATTGATTAAAAAAAATTTTTTCCGCTAATTTCTTAATTTGCAGCATTTTTCCACAATTGCCTAAAACTTTTGCACAATACTGTATGTATAAAAAACAAACACTTGCAGCTGAGTTAGTCCATTATCATTGAAAAATCTTTATGAAGAGTTGTATCAGTCACTTCTTTTAGAAATCTAATTGTTTCATTTGGCAGGATTCTAGATAGTCGTATTTTGCCTAAAGAAAGTAAAAATATGTCAATGTTGCATCTTTATTTTTTTCTGAAATATATCTCTATTTTAGAATAAAATCTATAAGCCTATCTTCATTTATAATATAGTATATAAGTCACATCACTACTGACTAAGTACACTTTATCAAGGAACAATACATTAAAATTTCATATAGATGATTTTCTAAATTTTATCTGCAAATTAATATTAGTTCTGCTACCATTCCTTGCACATTTCCCCTACTTACAATGGTGGAGAGGGACAAGTAGAGACTTGTATAATAATTTGTGATTAGACAGCTTTGTAATAAACGCATCACAATTGAGCCATTGCACAGATTCAAAGGGAAATGGTCCAGTTGCACCTTTGGCTCCAAGAGTAAAACCTGCAGACAATAAATTCATAATTTTGTTATGTGCAGCATAAACAAAACGTTAGTACACAGTCACATTTAACCGTTTAACCCCTTCAGGACGCAGCGTGTTTTGGCCTCGTGGCACAGCCGATTTTTTCATATCTGACATGTGTCACTTTATGTGGTAATAACTTGGGAATCCACTTGGGAATGCTTTTACCTATCCAAGCGATTCTGATTGTTTTCTTGTGACATATTGTACTTTATGATAGTGGAAAAATGTGGTCGATAAAATTCAATATTTATTCGTGAAAAACACCAAAATTTAGAGAAAATGTGCAAAAATGTGCATTTTTCTAAATTTCAATTTATCTGCTTGTAAAACAGATAGTAATACCACACAAAATAGCCACTTGTTACCATTTCCCATATGTGTACTTTATATTTGCATAGTTTTTTGAACATCCTTTTATTTTTCTAGGACATTACAAGGCTTAGAACTTTAGCAGCAATTTCTCACATTTTCTAGAAAATTTCAAAAGGCTGTTTTTACAGGTACCAGTTTAGTTCTGAAGTGGTTTTGAGGGCTTTATATATTAGAATCCCCCAATAAATCACCCATTTTAAAAACTGCACCCCTCAAATTATTCAAAACAGCATTCAGAAAGTTTCTTACCTTTTAGGCGCTTCACAGGAAATAAAGCAAAGTAGAGGGGAAATTTACAAATTTCTTTATTTTTTGCCGAAATTCATTTGTAATAAAAAAATTCTGTAACACAGAAGGTTTTACCAGAGAAACGCAACTCAATATTTATTGTCCAGGTCCTGCAGTTTTTAGGAATATCCCACATGTGGCCCTTCTGCCCTAATGGACCGAAACACCGGCCTCAGAAGCAAAAGAGAACCTACAGGATTTTGGGGCCTGCTTATCTTTAGATTATATTTTAGGCACCATGTCAGGTTTGAAGAGGTCTTGTGGTGCCAAAACAGTGGAAACTCCCCAAAAGTGACCCCATTTTGGAAACTAGACCCCTCAATGAATTTATCTAGGGCAATAGTTAGCACTTTGACCCCACAGGTATTTTGCTATATTTATTGGAGTTAGTCTGTGAAAATCAAAATCTAGTTTTTTTCTAAATAAACATAGAAATTTGTAATATTTACAAGGAATAAAGAAAAAAATGCACGACAACAATTGTAAAGCATCTTCTCCCGATTACGGAAATACCCCATATGTGGTAATAAACTGATGTTTGGACACACAGCAGGGATCAGAAGGGAGGGAGCGCCATTTGGATTTTGGAGCGCAGATTTTGCTGGATTGGTTTTTAGTGCCATGTCGCGATTGCAATACAGGGAACAAAACAGTGGAAACACCCCAAAAGTGACCCCATTTGGGAAACTACAGCCCTCAATGAATTTTTCTAGGGGTATAGTGAGCATTTAGACCACACAAGTTTTTTTGCAGAATTCAGTAGAATTAGGCCGTGAAAATGAATATAAACATTTTTGTCCACTAAAATGTTGATTTTTTTCATTTTCACAGGGGATAAAAAAGAAAAAAAGTCGCCCTAAATTTTTAGCGCAATCTCTCCCGAGTATGACAATACCCCACATGTGGTAATAATTTATTTTTTTAATAGAAATTAATTAACCTTTGCGGGACTGATCCTTTTTTGCTTTTCTATTTTAGTTTTTCACTCCCCGCCTTCCAAACGCCATAACTTTTTTATTTTTCCATGAATTGAGCAGTGTGAGGGCTTATTTTTGGCAGGACGAGCTGTAGTTTTTATTGGTACCATTTTTTGGTACATGCAACTTTTTGATCACTTTTTATTACATTTTATTTAGAGCTTTGGTGACCAAAAAACAGTGATTTTGGCGTTTTCAAGTCTTTATTTCTTACGGCATTCATAATGCGCTATAAATGACAATTTTATTTTATTCTGCGGGTCGGTACGATTACGGCGATACCATATGTATATCTTTTTTTATGTTTTGCAGCGTTTGCACAATAAAATCACTTCACCATATTCTGAGAGCCGTAACTTTTTTATTTTTCAGTCAAAAAAGCGGTGTAAGGGCTTGTTTTTTGCGGGACGGGTTGTAGCTTTGTATTGGTACTATTTTGGGGTACTTGTGACTTTTTGATCACTTTTTATTGTATATTTTGGGAGGGGTGGTGACCAAAAAAATAGTGATTCTGGCTTTGTATATAGTTTGTTTTTTTTGCGGCGTTCACCGTGCGGTAAAAATAACATTATAGTTTTAGAGATTGGGTCGTTACGAATGCGGTGATACCAAATAGGTGTACTGTTTAACGGTTTTATTTTTTTCCTACAATAAGTGACTTATTATAGGAAAAAAAATCTTTTATTTTTACACTTTTGTAAAACATTTTTATTAACTTTTTGTTTCTTTTTTCTGTACTTTTTACACTTTTTTTTATTTTTTATTACCTGCAGCTCTCATTGCTGCTAGAATATATTACACTACCTAGGTAGTGTAATGTATTCCAACTGTCAGTGTGACGTCACAGTTACTCTGACAGTTAGGCTGGGTTCACACGACCTATTTTCAGACGTAAACGAGGCGTATTATGCCTCCGTTTTACGTCTGAAAATAAGGCTACAATACGTCGGCAAACATCTGCCCATTCATTTGAATAGGTTTGCCGACGTACTGTGCAGACAACCTGTCATTTACGCGTCGTCGTTTGACAGCTGTCAAACGACGACGCGTAAAAATACAGCCTCGTCAAAAGAAGTGCAGGGCACTTCTTTCAGACGTAATTTGAGCCGTTCTTCATTGAACTCAATGAAGCACAGCTCAAAATTTACGGCTGTCAGAGAAGCCTCGCAAAATGCGAGGAGGAGCAATTACAGCTGAAACGAGCTGTTTTCTCCTGAAAACAGTCTGTCATTTCAGACGTAAAAGCCTGCTACCGTGTGCACATACCCTTAGTCTACGAGGACCAGCCAGAGGCTTACATACATGGCAGACCCGGAGGCCGTTGTCTGGCCCCCGGGTGCCATAACAAGCATCAGCAGCCCCCACAATTGCATGGGGGCTGCTGATGTGCTACAAACCCCCTACATGCGGAGATCGCAATTGAGCTCCGCATTTAATGGGTTAATTGCCGAAATCAGCGGCAATGAGCCACTGGTCGGCAACAGTGGAGTGTCAGCTGTCAGGGACAGCTGACGTCCCAGTTCCCGATGCACACTGTCACAGACACGGTCACCGACAGTATGCATCGCGAACGGAAGTGACGTCTTGGAAGCTGGTCCTGATAGGCTCCGGTCGCCATGCTAACCATCTGCAAAGCTCACGATTTCAATGTGAGGTCTGCCGATGTTCTAGAAACCCCTAAAATGTGGCGATTGCAATCAATCACTGCAATTAAGGGGTTAATTGCCGAAATCAGCAGAAATAAGCCGCTGATCGGCATACAGTGAACTGTCAGCTGTTAGGGACAGCTGGCCTTCCGGGGCACACTATCGCCGACAGTGTACACCGGAAACTGCGCAGTAACTGTACGTCCCGATGCGCTAAGACACTGGTCACCAGTACGTACAGTTGCGTCGTGGTGCGCCTAGGGGTTAATGATTGGCCTATTTTGGCGCTTAACTCCTCCCTCCTGCATGCATTCTGGGCCTTAATGACCAAGGCAAAATGGGAAATAAAATTCAGCAAAAACAGGGCTTTGTTTTAGTGTTATATACTATAGGGTTTACTTTTTTTTTTTTACAAAATCTGACAAATGCAAAAAAAAATAAGAAAAAAATGCAGTTTCCTTAACCCCTTAAGGACGCAGCCTAGTTTTGGCCTTAAAGGGAATGTGTTGCCAGAAAAACATGTTTTTTTTTAAAAAATTAAACATTTAGTGTGTGGGTGATTAAACATTGTTCAAATTTTTTTTATTTTTTTCGCGAGTCAGGAAATATTATAAATTTTTTCTAATTTATAATACTACCCATTTTTGGTCACTAGATGGAGCTAGTTCCCAAAATTGCAGCATTGCAACATTGGGTTAAAAGCCCTCGCTCTAGTGAGCTCTCAGCATCCCCCCCTCCTTTATCCTGGCTAGTGCCGGGATAAACGAGGGGTTTGAAAGGTTTAACCTCCTACACTGTGTGTCGCCATTTTTTGAGGTAACCCACAGTGTAGTAGGTTTACATACAGTAGTAAACACACACAAACACTAACATACATTGAAATCTCTTACCTGCTCCTGCCGCCGCGGCTCCCTCCGGCCCGTCCGCTCCCTTTGCTGCCGCTGTTCCATGTGCACAAGTCCGGAAGCCGCGACCGGAAGTAGTAATATTACTGTCCGGCCGCGACTTCCGGTCCACAGGAAAATGGCGCCGGACGGCGCCAATTTCGAATAGGACTGTGTGGGAGCGGCGCATGCGCAGTTCCCACACAGACGCCGTACACGGCAGTCAATGGGACGGGAGCCGTTCGCAGTCCCTATGGGACTGTGGCTGCCGTATTCCATGTCTGTGTGTGTCGTTAATCGACACACACAGAAATGGAACAAAAAATGGCAGCCCCCATAGGGAAGAAAAAGTGTAAAAATAAGAAACAGTAAAACACAAACACACAAATGAAAATAAACGTTTTTATTAAAGCACTAAAATCTTTAACATATAAAAAAATTATTTGTGATGACACTGTTCCTTTAAGGCTCAGAGCCCATTTTTCAAATCTGACATATTTCACTTTATGTGGTAATAACATCGGAATGCTTAAACCTACCCAAGGGATTCTGAGATTGTTTTCTCGTGACACATTGGGCTTCATGTTCATGGTAAAATTTGGTCGATATATTCAGTGTTTATTGGTGAAAAATTGCAAAATGTAGAGAAAATTTTGAAAAAATAGCATTTTTCAGAATTGAAATGCATCTGCTTGTAAAACAGACGGTTATACCACCCAAAATAGTTACTAGTTCACATTTCTCATATGTCTACTTTAGATTGGCATCGTTTTTTGAACATTCTTTTATTTTTCTTGGACGTTACAAGGCTTAGAACATAAACAGCAATTTCTCATATTTTTAAGAAAATTTCAAAAGCCTTTTTTTTAAGGTACCTCTTGAGTTCTGAAGTGGCTTTGTGGGGCCTATATATTAGAAACCCTGATAAAACACCCCATTTTAAAAACTAGACCCCTCAAAGTATTCAAAACAGCATTTAGAAAGTTTTTTAACCCTTCAGGCATTTCACAGGAATTAAAGCAAAGTGGAGGTGAAATTTGCAAATTTCTTGCTGAATTTCAATATTATTCATTTTTTTTTCTGTAATACAGAAGGTTTTACCAGAGAAATACTACTAAATATGTATTGTCCAGATTCTGCAGTTTTTAGAAATGTCCCACATGTGGCTCTACTGCGCACGTGGAATAAAACACAAGCCCCAGAAGCAAAGAAGCACCTAGTGCATTTTGAGTCCTCTTTTTTATTAGAATATATTTTAGGCAGAATGCCAGGTTTGAAGAGGTGTTGAGGTGCCAAAACAGTAGGAATCCCCGAAAAGTGACCACATTTTGGAAACTACACCACTCAAGGGATTCATTTATGGTTGTGGTTACCATTTTGACCGCACAGTTTTTTCACAGCACGTATTTGAATTGGGCTGTGAAATGAAAAAAAATGTCATTTTTTCCAATAAAATGTGATTTGTGATCAAAATTTTTTATTTTCACAGGCAACAATATACCCCATTTTGTTGCCCAATTTGTCCTTAGTGTGGCAATACCCCATTTGTGGTGATAAACTGCCGTTTGGGCCCATGGGAGGGCTCAGAAGGAAAGGAGCGCTATGTGTTTGTTGGAGTCCAGATGTTGCTGGATTCGTTTTCGGGTGCCATGTCGCATTTGCAGAGCCTCAGAGGTATCAAAGCAATGGAAACCCACCAGAAGTGACCCCATTTTGGAAACTACACCCCTCAAGGAATTAATTTATGGTTTTTTCACAGCACCTATTTCAATTGGGCTGTGACATTAAAAAAATGAAATTTTTTCCAATACGATGTAATTTTTTATCAAAATTTCTTATTTTCACTGGGAACAAAATACTCCATTTTGTTGCCCAATTTCTCCTGAGTGCAGCAATGCCCCATTTGTGGTGATAAACTGCCGTTTGGGCCCATGGGAGGGCTCAGAAGGAAAGGAGCGCTATTTGTTCTTTGGAGTCCAGATTTTGCTGGATTGTTTCTCGGGTGCCATGTCGCATTTGCAGAGCCCCAGAGGTATCAAAGCAATAGAAACCAACCACAAATGACCCCATTTTGGAAACTACACCCCTCAAGGAATTCATTTATGGGTGTTGTGACCATTTTGACCCCATAGTTTTTTCACAGAACTTATTTGAATTGGGCTGGGAATGAAAACAAAATTATTTTTTTCAAATAATATGTAGTTTTGGCTGAAAATGTCTTATTTTCACAAGAAACAAAATACCCCATTCTGTTGCGCAATTTGTTCTGAGTGCCGCAATACCCCATTTGTGGTGATAAACTGCCGTTTGGGCCCATGGGAGGGCTCAGAAGGAAAGGACCACCATTTGGCCTACTGGGGATTTTCTAGTGCAAAGTCATGTATGCAGAAGCACCTGAGGTACCAGTACAGTTGAAACCCGCAAGAAGTAACCCCGTTTTAAAAACTACACCCCTTAAGGCATTCATCTAGAGGTGTAGTGAGCATTTTGACCGGAGACCTACACCCCATAAACTGTAATGTGGGTTCTCCTGGGTACGGCAATACCCTACATGTGGCTGTTATCAGCTGCCTGGGCACACAGCAGGGATCAGAGGGGAAAGACGAGGGGGGATAAGCTGTGCGGAGTGCATCAGGGTAAGTGAAATTGGGGTAAATTATAAACCAAGGGATGTATGATAAATTTTAAAACACTCTTTCATACAGAGCTCTGGTTATTCGGGACACGTGTCACATTGATATATTGTGTCATCCCTTATCCCACCCTCATATAGCAGACTTTGCACCTCTTGACTTTTTCCCTTCTTGCCAGTTTGGGGAACTTCTCCTGGAAAGTGTTGCCGCCCTGGTACGATGCGTGTGGCCCCGCTTCCAGAAGTACTGGGTGCCCCCCCTTCTTGGTCCCTAAAGATTAGGTTCTTGATAATCACCTCTTGAAATTCCAGGAAAGTTCCCCTCTGGCCTGCACATCGACATAGCATGTACGCGTTGTACAAAGCCATCTGTATGATGTGCACGGCCAGCTTCTTATACCACACCGCATGGCGATGTAGGGCTTCAGGATTTGATCTCACAAGTCCATCCCTCCCATGTACCTATTGTAGTCCAGGATGCAGTCTTGTTTGGGGGTGGCCTCTCCTTCATATATCCTAAACCTGTAGGTATACCCTGATGCACTCTCGCACAGCTTATACATCTTCACGCCATACCTTGCCCTCTTACCCGGCAGGTACTCGCAGAATTGAACCCTCCCTTTAAAATGTACCAGGGACTCATCAATAGAAATACAATTCTCAGGGGTGTATGCTTGGGAAAACCGGGCACTGAAACGGTCTAATAGGGGTCTCCGTTTATACAAACGGTCAAAACTGGGGTCATCTCGGGGTGGGCACGGCTCATTATCAGCATAATGTAAGAAGCGAAGTATTGCCTCATTTATTTATTTTTTTAGGTTACAGTTCAGTTCTGAAGTTGCTTTGAGGGGCCCATATATTAGAAACACCTATCAAACACCCCATTTTAGAAACTAGACTCCTCAAAGTATTCACAAAAGCATTTAGAAAGTTTATGAACCCTTTAGGTGTTTCACAAAAATTTAGAGGAAAGTAGAGGTGAAATTTACATTTTTCTTTTGGTCAGAAAATCCTCTTCATACCATTTTTTTTATAACACAAAAGGATTTATCAGAGAAACTCAACTTAATACGTATTGCCCAGATTCTGCAGTTTTGAGAAATATCCCACATGTGGCCCTAGTGCGGTAATGGACTGAAGCACCGGCCTCCGAAGCAAAGGAGCACCTAGTGGATTTTGAGTCCTCCTTTTTATTAGGCACCATGTCCGGTTGAAAAGGTCTTGTGGTGCCAAAACATTGGAAACCCCCCAAAAGTGACCCAAATTTGGAAACTAGACCCCTTGAGGAATCCATTGTAGTTTTCTTGGGGTGCATGCGGCTTTTTGATCAATTTTTATTCTATTTTTAGGTGGCGTGGTGACACAAAAACAGCAATTCTACTATTGTTTTTTTATTCTATTTTTTTTACAGCGTTCACCGTGCGCTATAAATGACATATTCACTTTATTCTGCGGGGCGATACGATTACGGCGGTACCAGATGTTTACAGGTTTTTTTTATGTATTATGGCGTTTGCACAATAAAATACGTTTTGTAAAAAATCATTCACTTTTTGTGTTACCTTATTCTAAGCACCAGAACTTTTTTATTTTTCAATCAATAAAGCCGTGCGAGGACTTATTTTTTGCGTAACGAACTGCAGTTTCGATCAGTACCATTTTTCGGTACATGCGACTTTTTGATCTCTTTTTATTCCATTTTTTGGGAGGTGAAGTGACCAAACAATTGTGATTGTGGTACAGTTTATTATTATTTTCTTTTACGGCGTTCACCGTGCGGGATAAATAACAAAATAATTTTGTAGTTCAGGCCGTTACGGACGCGGCAATACCAATTATGTATAGTTTATTTGTTTGTTTATATATTTTTATTAATAATAAATGACTGATAAGGTAAAAAGGGGGATTTTTACTTTTAATACTTTTATTTTCTTATTTTTACACATCTTTTTTTACTTTATTACTTTGTCCCACTAGGGGACTTGAGGGCAGGAGGCCCTGATCGCTATTCTAATACACTGCACTACATGCTTAGTGCAGTGTATTAGAACGGTCAGCTACTCGCTGACAGCAAGCATAGTGGGTCCTGACGTTGTCAGGACCCACTAGGCTTCAGTCTATGGCATAGCCGGACGCCATTATTTGGTGTCCGGTTGCCATAGTCACCATCGCCGGCCGCTATGGTGTAGCAGGCCGGCGATGGCAGCTTAACCCCTAAAAAGCCGCGATCTCTATAGAACGCGGCTTTTAAGGGGTTAATCAGCGGGGACACAGCGATCGGTCCCCGCTGTAGGAGCTGTGACAGCTGCTGTACGAGACAGCAGCTGTCACAGCTCCTGTATGTGTCGGGAGGACGGCCGAAACGGCCGTTACTCCCGAGACGTACTATTAGGTCATGGAGCGCGAACGATACAGCTGCCATGACCTAATAGTACGTCCAGGAGCGGGAAGGGGTTAAATTTGTTGCCTAAAAGGTTTTAAATAATGTTTTTACTTTTGAATGCCTTTTCATTTATTTCTGTATTTGTTCAGGTTGCATGGTCACCAAATATTTTGGTGTATGTTATCTTACTGGGCACATGGCAAGGCCACTAAAAGTGTCCTATTTTTGAATTAAGTAATTTTTTTATTGCAATATTTTACAATATAACACCCCAATACAAAACAAAACTCCCTCTTCCTCCTCCTTCAAAGTACATATGTCACATACATATACAAATTGCTCAGAGTATTAATATGAATTACAATAAGAACAAGAGTATACAGGACATTTTCAAATCATATCGTATATATTACAGTATTGGAGTATCCAATGTGAGATCAAAACAGCCTCCAATTCCATATTTAAAACATAAACCTATCAGTTATCTAACCCTATCCCAGCTGAAACACCCATTGAAGAGGCAAATCCAGGTCCTTCTACCCAAGAGGCCCATGTTTTCAAATATGTGTCTGGCATTTCTGGATACATAAATATATTTTTCCATACGAGTCAACCAGTTAACATTATTTATAAATTCTCTCATAGTTGGGGGTTGTTCATCAAGAGACATACTCCACATATCCCAGAATACAGACATAGGTATTAAAAAGTCTATGGAAACTTGATATACATAATATCCAAGTCTATCACTTCTGTTCAGAATCTCTGTACTCCCGAACATTGGCACATAATATGTATCAATGTAGCTTGATCAATTTTGCATCTCGGACACACAGAGGAGTTTTTAAGACCGGTTTCAAACTAGCGTGTTCAGTCCGTGATATACGGTCCGCAGGTCGACCGCATTTCCCGGACTGAGCACACTGCAGGGAGCCGGGCTCCTAGCATCATAGTTACGACATTAGGAGTACCTGCCTCTCCGCGGAACTACTGTCCCGTACTGAAAACATGTTTTCAATACGTGACAGTTTTCCCGCAGCGAGGCAGGGACTTCTAGCGTCATACATAACTATGACGATAAGAGCCCAGCTCCCTGCAGTGTTCTCAGTCCGGGAAATGCGGCCGACCTGCGTATATTAGCATCTACATTTCGTTCTGCTGCTATAAAAGTTTGACTTTCCTGTGCATTAGCAACTGTAGCAAGCATATGACCTGCTTTCTCTCCCTCAGCATAAGATCGATGTGTCTGAAACAGTCTTATCCACTACTTCTAACAAATGTTTTTTATTTTATTTTTTTTTAAACAATGCTTGTTCTTCCTACCAATTAGTCAATGATGAACTAGTAATATTTAACCTCTTCAGGACTGAGCCTGTTTTGGCCTTCAGGAAAAAGCTGATTTTTCAAATCTGACGTGTCACTTTAAGGGGATAAAAACTCCGAAATGCTTTTACCTATTCAGAAAGTGTTTTAACCCTTTAGGCGTTTCGCAGGAATTAAAGACAAATTTCATATTTTTTTGCCAAAATTCATTTGTAATACATTTTTTTCTGTACCACAGAAGGTTTTACCCGAGAAACGCAACTCAATACTTATTGCGCAGATTCGGCAGTTTTTAGAAATATCCCACATGTGACCCTAGTGCGCTAATGCATTTAGATCCCACAGGTCTTTTGCAGATTTTATTAGAATTAGGCCGTGAAAATTAATATCATCAACATTATTTCCACCAAAAATGTTGAATTTTTTCAATTTCAGAAAGGATAAAGGAGAAAATGCCGCCCAATATTTGTAAAGCAATTTCTTCCGAGTACGGTTATACCCCACATGTGGTCATAAATGTTTTTTCATGAGAAAGTAATTAACCCTTTCCAGACAGCTCCATGTTTTGCTTTTTCTTTTTCCTTTTTTTCTCCCCGCTTTCCGACAGCCATAACTTTTTTATTTTTCCAAGGATTGAGCAGTGTGAGGGCTTATTTTTTTGCGGTACGAGCTGTAGTTTTTATTGGTACTATTTTTTGGTACATACAACTTTTTGAGCACTTTTTATGACAGTTTTTGGTAGAGCCAAGGTGACCAAAAGACTGCGATTTTGATGGTTTGAAATTCTTGATTTTTCACGGCGTTCACCATGCGAGTTAAATAATGGTATATTATAATAGTTTGGACTTTTACGGACGTAGCGATACCAATTTTGTGTCTTTTTTTACATTACTTTAGTGAAAAAAATGTGAAAAGGTTTTTTTTTGGACTTTAAATATTTATACAATTTTTTCCACTAATAACTATTTACTTTTGTTTTTACACATTTTATTAGTCCCCATAGGAGACTTGAACCAGAAATCGTTAGATCACTGGTAGAATACACTGCAATACTAATGTATTGCAGTATATTGTAATTTTTACAGGCTCCTGTAACAGCGCGATTGCTTTTTTTGTTCGTTAGTCCCGGGTGTCAGCTGTAATACACAGCTGACACCCGCAGCGTATGGCGCGGGCTCAGTGCGTGAGATGCTCCATACTTCACCCCCCTCCACCATGATATGCTATTAAGTCATGGTGCGCGAAAGGTATAATTCACAGCAGATGGTGCAAAGTGAATATGACAATTTTCCACTGATGTGCCATTTTAGTGCTACTATATGTTGTGCCCAGTTTGTGGCACACATACCTCATAAAATATTAACCGGGTTCTCCCGGGAATGGCGATGCCATATCGGTGGACGTAAACTGTTGTTTGGGCACGCTGTAGGGCTCAGAAGGGAGGTAGTGGCATTTGGCCTTAGGGAGTGCAGATTTTGCTTGGTCGTAGCTCTGGCATTTCAGTTTATAATGTGGGGGCATATGTAGGCTGGGCAGAGTACATCAGGGCATAATAAAAGGGTATAATAATGGGGTAAATAAAAAATAATCCGCAGATATGTGGCCAGTGTCGCACTTATAAATGGTGCCCGATCTTATCCGCTTTTGGAACACTGAACATTTTGCATCGCTATATTCTGGGAGCCAGAACTTTTTTATTTTTTTCACCACCGGAGCTGTGTGGGGGCTTATTCTTTGCGGGGCAATCTGTAGTTTTCATTGGTACCATTTTGGGGTACATGCAATTTTTTTGATCACTTCTTCTTCCATTTCTCGCCAAGCAAGGTGACCAAAAACCTTCAATTCTGACAATGTTTTTTATTTATTTTTTACGGCGTTCACCCTGGGCTATAAATGACCATTATATTTTATATTGCGGGTTGGTCCGATTACAGCGATACCATATGTATATAGTTTTTTTTTTACATTTTGCAGCGTTTGCGCAATAAAATAACTTATTTAGAAAATGAACTATTTTTTGTGTCACCATATTCTAAGAGCCATAACGTTTTTATTTTTTAGTCAAAAAAGCTGTGTAAGGGCTTGTTTTTTTGCGGGATGGGTTGTAGTTTGTATTGGTACCATTTTGGCGTACATGCGACTTTTTGATCACTTTTTATTGTATATTTTGGGAGGGGTGGTGACCAAAAAATAGTGATTCTGGCATTGTTTTTTGTTTATTTTTTTTGCGGTGTTCACCGTGCAGGAAAAATAATATTATACTTTTATAGCTGGGGTCGTTACGAACGCGGTGATACCAAATATGTGTACTTTTTTTTTACGTGTTCATTTTTTTCCTATAATAAAAGACTTATTATAGGAAAAAAAGCAGTTCTTGTTTATGTCAGTTATAACTTTTATTTTGACATTTTTAAAAAATATATTTTTAGTCTTTTTTTTACTTGTCCCACTAGGGGACATTTAGACTTGCAGCTCTGATCACTGCTGGAATACATTATACTACCTACGTAGTGTAATGCATTCCAACTGGCATTGTGACGTGACAGTCACTGTGACAGGAAGCCTATGAGGACCAGCCATGGGTACCATCGCCAGCCCCCGTGATTTCACGTGGGGCTGCCTATCTGCCCTAAACACCTTAAATGTGGCGATCGCAATCATACGTCGCATTTAAGGGGTTAACTGCCGAAATCAGCGGCGATGGGCCGCTGATCGGCAACAGGGAATGCAGGGCAGACACCCTGCATAGTTAACCGCCGCTGCGGTGTAGCGTCGCGCGGCGGTTAACTGTCAAAGCACTGACGTAACTGCACGTCGAGGTGCGTGAAGTTACTGCACACATCGACGTGCATTAACGGTAAGCTGCGGCAAGGGGTTAAGATATGTGACGCTTCCGTTTGCGGCACCCTGTCTGAGAGTACATCCCCCAAGAATCGGGTCTTCAATTTCACATTACTAATAAGTTGTATGAAACAGCCCCTCAGTGTAGACTTCGTGGTGTTCCATACTACTCCAGAACTAGTTGTGCCAATATTTTCAGAGAAATAATCTGTCAACACCTTAAGCACGCCAGACATATTTATAACAGTTATCCAGAAAGCATTCAGTTTGCACAAGGACCTGCCAGGGTAAACACCCGAGATAGAGATATAACAAGTAACAGAGGATAATGATGAGATAGGGCTCTAGGTAAATATTCAGCTATAACAACTTCTCTAGCTACAGTGTCAGGGCATAATCCTTAATCAATACGTGACAGACTATTATAGGAACTAGAATAACAAGAGTATTGTTTATCAGAAAGATGTTTTAGTCTCCAGGGATCCAACAATAATACCTCCTGTAGAAAGGAACCAAAGGTAGATAAGGGCCCATCCATATGTGTGTATGTTCAGCTCTGAAATTGTCCCAATAGGGATAAATATAAATTATTGAAGTCTACCATTATGATAAATGGAACACCTGGTCTATCACTAGTAAAAGCTATTACTTCATAACTAAACAGTGGTGGTACATATAGGCCAATAATTATGTATTGTATGGAGTATATAGTACAGTAAACACAAATGTATCTCCTTTCATCATCCATTTCTACCTGTAGGCTGATAAAGGGTATTAAGTGATGAATCATTAAGCTCACACCGCTGGAGTACCCAGTGTGAACGGAATGGTATTCATGACCCATCCATGCTCAATGCATACTTGATATCATATCTTTAGAAAGAGGAGTTTCTTGGAAGCACAATATCGCTGGAAAATGAGGTTTAACATATTCAAATATAGAAGTTCGCTTAACTGGGTCTCTGAAACCTCTAACATTCCGAAATAAAAAATTGACATTATAACCAAAAGAATTTGTTGGAAAAAACTAACAGGGGTATTGCAGCATTAGCATACAGATTAGATGTTGGTTAGCAGAGCAAGAAATGCAATCATATGTACATCTGAAGAACAAAAAACCCACAAATGGCCCCCCCCACCATAACTTTACCAATACACCAATATACTTGCTCCGTATGAAACAAGTCGGTGCACCAGTCTTCCGTGAACCTTCAAAAAATGTTTCAATATAACATAGCGTCCTGCCGGAGCGTCCTGATTCAAAGAAACATCCATCAATTCAGAAGTTCAGGATCATTATAGGTCTTTGAGCTACTACCTCTTATATAGTGTGAATAAGACCGAGTTGGTTTAAGCACCATCTGTATTTTATCCATCGGAGTCTCGTAGACTACGTTCATTGTGATCCATCTTGCAGAGTATAGCATTGCGTATGTTAACTAATGTGCTTAGTAGTCTTTTCACCTCTTGAAATAGAAGACGCTTTTTCTGTATCTCAGCCTAGTCGTCTGGATAGAAGGCTACCCGGCTGGTTTCAATAGTAAAGTCTTTAATATCTCTGGCTTTTTTCAAAATGGCATCACGGTCTCAATAGTGTAAAAACTTGACTAGCATAGTCCTGGGTGATGTCCCTGGTGGAAAAGGTCTCATATGTACCATATGGGCACGTTCAACAGCATATAAGGGTGAAAGAAGTCACACCAAAAGTGGAATTTAGCCAGGTTTCAATGAATTCAGCTGGGGCGGACCCTTCTGCTCTTTCAGGTGAGCCCACCAGACTAATATTATTTCTGCGGAGCCTGTTTTAAAGATCGGCAGCTTTAGCATGCAGATTCAAAATGGCTTGATCATGCTTTCGGATATCTCTTTGCATAGGCAGAATGGCGTCGTCCGCTGCACCAATGCGGTCCTCTACTGCTGAGATTCTATCCAAGACCCTTTGTAAGTCATGGCGGATGAGGCCCACATCTTCACTCACACCTTCTATTTGCAAGGATAGGAATGATAGTGTTGTATATACAGGAAGACATCTGTAAAGGGAAGTGTTTTATATATTTATATCTATGTACATGTAGTGTAGATGTGTGTGTATATATATATATATATATATATATATATATATATATATATATATATATATATATATATATATATATATATATATTTGTCCCTCCAGAAAGGTGTCATCTAATCAGACACCCTGGGGGGTGTAAAACAAACAATGAACTAATCCAGGTAGCAGGAATTCCAACTGCCCTTCCATCCCCCTACTAGATACCATGAGGCCCAGGCCCCCCCCTTTCACGTGCATGAGCTGTGATGTCACACAGGTGTGCACGGGGAGGTTTAAAAGGACAAACGGTCCCAAAGTTCTTTCTCTTTGTTCCTGCTCCCTGGCTCCACTAAGGGTCTCCTCTTCCCTCCTGGCCTGCTCCTGCCTCATGGCCCTGATGGCCCCACACCAACTCGGACCACATGGACTACGAAGTATCCACGTGTAGCAGCAGCTACACGTTATGCTCTCCCCCCTCCTTACTTTAACCCTTTCCTAAGTTAACCCTTTATCCTCCTGCTGTCCCTGGTAACCCTTGCTATTAACCCTTAGAGTATAGGGAAAGTTATATTAGGAGGGAGTGAGACAGAAATAGTGAGCGTGTATTGGACTGTAACGTAACTGTATTCATATGTATGTTTAGATAAGTGGGTGGCGGTATAATTAGGATTATGATATCATGTTTATACTGTACTACGTATAGTGTGAGTATATTCAATATATATTAACGTGTTATATGTATTTGGGTATACTGATACTTTACGGTGATCAGTTACTGTGTTCTGTGTTTAGTTTGGTGTATTTTACATGTAAGTGTGATTATTGTTAGTAATAAATATTACCCTTTATTTACTATACAATTGTATTTATTGTACGATCTTATTCCGTTGAGTAGAAGCAAAGCAAGTAGACGTTAGTATAAGGAAAAGGTAGGGGAACTAGGAATAAACCTAGTGACCCTGATTATAAAGGAGGTAGTAATAGTGGGCGACCAAGTAGGTGAAACCCAGCTATTATACCAGCCCTTGTACACACGTGGGTGAGTGTGTAGTGAGTGTTCATTATATATATATTTATATAAATAATTCCTTTTTCAACGTTCATAATGGAGGGCTTTCCTTTTCCTGGCACAGGCAAATCAGTTGTAATTGACGTAGATATAGCTAGAGCAAGTTGTTCACTTTCACCCATTATCTGCTCTCCACATACAGACTGACACCTCGTTCTCCTTCACCAAATCTGGGGCTGGTGGGAGTCTGTGGGTCTCTGCTGTTGGCTGATGTTTGCTTGGCGTAGCAGGAGTGTAATGCGAGTGTAATGTGTTAGAATGTTTTAGGTCACTTTGTAACTGCAGAGGCGGAGAGCAGAGCCCGCTGTTTACTGTTCAGTGAGTGGTGATCGCCTGGATAGGCTGCATACAGTGATAACGTCTTCAGGGAACGAATAATGTTATCTCCAAGCCCCCAGATGTAAGCCAACATCTGGGTCAAGGAGAGGTTAGCTCTGTTTGCAGCGTGATCGCTTTCTACAGCCCGTTAATGACCGCCGTGAAAAGGCGTATCAGCGGTCATTAGGGGTTGATGACCGAGCAATTTTTCATCGTCGTCTTCATAGAGCCATAACCTTATATATTGTTTTTCGCCAACACAGCTGTATGAGGGCTTATTTTTTGCGCGACGAGCTGTGTTTTTCAATGCCACTATTTTGATGTACATGTAGTTTATTGACAAAGTTTTAATTGACTTTTTTTTAGTGGGGGAATGGGAAACCCCACCCCCGCAAGCCGCCATTTTTGTGTTTTTACATCGTTCACCATGCAGCGTTAATAACAAGTTACCTTTATTTTATGGGTCGATACAATTACGGCGGTACTAAATATGAATAGGTTTTTTGCTTTACTACTTTTGCACAATAAAAAGTTTTTATGGCATAACAAGGGCCATAACTTTTTTATTTTTCCGTTGACGTAGCTGTATGAGGATTTTTTTTTTGCAAGACGAAATGTAGTTTTCATGCGTACCATTTTGGGATAAGTGGGACTTTTGATTAACTTATTCTGGAAGGGAGATGGAAAAAAAAGCAATTCCATAATTTTTTGCAGTCTTTTTATATTTTTTGCAGCGTTCACCTTGCGGTTTAAATAATGTGTACCTTTACGGTTAGGGTCGTTATAATCGCTGTGATACCATACAGTGAAGGAAATAAGTATTTGATCCCTTGCTGATTTTGTAAGTTTGCCCACTGTCAAAGACATGAACAGTCTAGAATTTTTAGGCTAGGTTAATTTTACCAGTGAGAGATAGATTATATTTTAAAAAAAAACAGAAAATCACATTGTCAAAATTATATATATTTATTTGCATTGGGCACAGAGAAATAAGTATTTGATCCCTTTGCCAAACAAGACTTAATACTTGGTGGCAAAACCCTTGTTGGCAAGCACAGCAGTCAGACATTTTTTGTAGTTGATGATGAGGTTTGCACACATGTTAGATGGAATTTTGGCCCACTCCTCTTTGCAGATCATCTGTAAATCATTAAGATTTCGAGGCGGTCGCTTGGCAACTCGGATCTTCAGCTCCCTCCATAAGTTTTCGATGGGATTAAAGGTCTGGAGACTGGCTAGGCCACTCCATGACCTTAATGTGCTTCTTTTTGAGCCACTTCTTTGTTGCCTTGGCTGTATGTTTCGGGTCATTGTCGTGCTGGGAGACCCAGCCACGAGCCATTTTTAATGTCCTGGTGGAGGGAAGGAGGTTGCCACTCAGGATTTGACGGTACATGGCTCCATCCATTCTCCCATTGATGCGGTGAAGTAGTCCTGTGCCCTTAGCAGAGAAACACCCCTAAAACATAATGTTTCCACCTCCTTGCTTGACAGTGGGGACGGTGTTCTTTGGGTCATAGGCAGCATTTCTCTTCCTCCAAACACAGCGAGTTGAGTTAATGCCAAAGAGCTCAATTTTAGTCTCATCTGACCACAGCACCTTCTCTCAATCACTCTCAGAATCATCCAGATGTTCATTTGCAAACTTCAGACGGGCCTGTACATGTGCCTTCTTGAGCAGGGGGACCTTGCGGGCACTGCAGGATTTTAATCCATTATGGCGTAATGTGTTACCAATGGTTTTCTTGGTGACTGTGGTCCCAGCTGCCTTGAGATCATTAACAAGTTCCCCCCGTGTAGTTTTCGGCTGAGCTCTCACCTTCCTCAGGATCAAGGATACCCCACGAGGTGAGATTTTGCATGGAGCCCCAGATCGATGTCGATTGACAGTCATTTTGTATGTCTTCCATTTTCTTACTATTGCACCAACAGTTGTCTCCTTCTCACCCAGCGTCTTACTTATGGTTTTGTAGCCCATTCCAGCCTTGTGCAGGTCTATGATCTTGTCCCTGACATCCTTAGAAAGCTCTTTGGTCTTGCCCATGTTGTAGAGGTTAGAATCAGACTGATTAATTGAGTCTGTGGACAGGAGTCTTTTATACAGGTGACCATTTAAGACAGCTGTCTTTAATGCAGGCACCAAGTTGATTTGGAGCGTGTAACTGGTCTGGAGGAGGCTGAACTCTTAATGGTTGGTAGGGGATCAAATACTTATTTCTCTGTGCACAATGCAAATAAATATATATAATTTTGACTATGTGATTTTCTGTTTTTAATATAATCTATCTCTCACTGGTAAAATTAACCTAGCCTAAAAATTCTAGACTGTTCATGTCTTTGACAGTGGGCAAACTTACAAAATCAGCAAGGGATCAAATACTTATTTCCTTCACTGTATATGTGTACTTTTTTTGTTTTCACTTTGACAAAATAAAATACTTTTTTGCTGTGCACTGTTTTTTAATTCATTTTATTTCACATTAATTTTTTTTGGTACCACTAGGGGATTTCACTATGCGATATTTTGATCACTTATTAATGCTTTGGTATTGCCCGTCTGGGTAAACCGGACAGGCAATCTATTAGGCGGTGCCTCTGGCCTTTACTAGGGCCCCGGCGGCCATGGCACCCCATCGCAGGCTCTCAATTGCATTTGTGGACCATAGATGGGTGACAGAGGGAGACCCCTCCCTCTATAAAGCACTTAGATTGAACATGGCATCTAAAAGTTAACGGCTACTCTTGGCGTAAATTTCAATCGCAACTCTTAGAGCAGATACCGCACTGTCATCAGACAGTCGAGAGCACCTGTTCGTCCCACCACGAAACACCCATGCCGGGCTTTTTCAGATGCGCCATGAAAAGGCGTATACATCGGATTAAGACCCCTTAGTGACCGCAGTGTAAAGGCGTATTGCCGGTCACTAAGGCGTTAAAGGCAACCTGTGACTTTATGCTGCCCTCTGCAATACGCCTGACTCTTTCCTAACAGCACGATGAGAGCCCTTCAACAGTCTAAATGTAAGTTTATAAAAATCATGAAATTATCGATCATAGAACTGTATGTCATATCGACCTATCTCACTACTTACTGTAAATTATAAAGGTGCTAACTAAAATATTAGCGAATCGCCTTAAGGTAATCCTTAATAAACCTGGATCAATCAGTTTTCACGCCTGGCTAGAGTAGAACAGATAATATAGGGAGGGTACAAATTATATCGCAACTGGTATTGGCCACGTGGATGGAGTGGGCCTTGGCTTCGCTGGAGGCAGCCAAGGCCTTTAACTACAAAGAGTGGGCGTACCCCTACTTGAAGTGTTGAAAAGGTTTTGTTTTTGTTACGAATTTCACTCAGTGGTTGTCCATTCTGCAAATCCTAGAGTGAAGAGTTTAGTTGATTTTCATTGATCTCCTAGAGGTACAGGGTTGGGCTGTATGCTGATTATCTCATCCTCTTCATGTTTAATCCGAAAGATACCCTATTAAGAGCTATACACATATTGGAGGAGTTTGGACCTCTCTCTGGCCTAAGTATCAATTGGGGAAATTGGCCCTTATGCCTCTTGGGACTATCAATAGCCGCTGATGCTGCATAACCAGCCTGTGGTAGATAGTTTCAAAGTGTCCTTTTGACCTCCCTCTAGAATACAGTTTTTTTTTTTGGATGGATGGGAATAGTCACCAATGCTATTCTATCCAGAGGCAACCAGAAAAAAAAAGTATACTTGTGGTACAACTTTTTAAAAAAAAATGGGAGCCTATGGGTGACAGATGCCATTGTATGGCATTCAACATAGGCATTCTTTTAATGCATCATGATCTTTTCATGACGTATCTGTTAAACGGATGTCATAATAGCCTATGAATGCCAGTGGCATACATCACCAGTGGCCTATTATGGAATCCGTTTAATGGATACGTCATGAAAAGGTCGTGAGAGATCATGATGTATGAGTTTAATGGATCCCATAAAAGTCTATGGTTAACGGATGCCACGGTTAGGCATCCATCACAGCCAACTTATACGCTGGGAAAAGCTCAGATGTATATTTCAAACGGAGACCATAAATGCAATGTGAAAGGGCATTTATATGCTGGATCACTTCCTGTGCTTTGATCCAAAACAGAACAATGGACACTAAGAAATATTTTTACATTTCTATGAAGACCACCTGTCTTGTATGTCCAAATTTAACAGCATTTAAAGATTGCTTCATGCATTTATTTGCCCAATCAATTTAATTAAAGGAAACGTTGATTATAAATTTCATACAGCATCTTCTGTGCCAAGCTCTTTTATATTTCTCTATTCCCAAAAATACCATATTATTAAAGCGTACCTAGCTTTTCAGGAGATTTTTAGAATAAGGGCAGGTTCACACGTAGTGTTTTCAGCCATTATTCGGTCCCTAAACGTCCCGAAATACGGCTGAAAAATCGGAAGCAGAATGCCTACAAACATCTGCCCATTGATTTCAATGGGGAATACGCCTTTCTGTTCCGACTGGGCGTTTTTTTACGCCTCGTTTTCAGAAAACGAGGCGTAAAAAGACGCCCGTGAAAAAGAAGTGCATGTCACTTCTTGGGACGTTTTTGGAGCAATTTTTCATTGACTCTATTGAAAAACAGCTCCAAAAACGGCCTTAAAAAAATGCTGTGAAAAACGCGAGTTGCTCAAAAAACATGTCTGAAAATCAGGAGCTATTTTCCCTTGAAAACAGCTCTGTATTTTCAGATGTTTTTGAGGTTGCGTGTGAACATACCCTAAGCGGTATACTTGTGTACATGGGGAATAACACTATTTATGGCTATTATATGACTTGTATTCTGCATTAATTTAGCATTTTTCCCCTCTGCAGGCTCTCTCTCTAATTCTCAGTTGTCTCAAAGCTAGTAAGCAGAGCCTAACAGCTGTCATGTCTTCTATACACTGCTCTCCTATCTTTTTCTATCACATATTATAGAAGCTGCAGAAGCTTGAAGGAGATTATACAGAAGTAATGAGAAGTGTACCTGAGAATCCAGCACTGAGGTGTAATATAAATCTCTCTCTCTGTCTCTCTCTCTCTACTCCTACTTCCTCCCCTCTCAATAAACATACGTACATGGTGTGTGTGTTGCTGATTTACTCTCTCTCTCTACGCCCTCCTTCTGCTCACCCCTCCTCTCTCTGTAGGCTCGCATAGCAGACAGTGAAGTGACACATTCCCACCTTCTGCAGTCCAACACCTCTGTTCTGTAACTAGAGATGGATTTTGCTTGTCAGAAGGGGGGTGAATAGCAGATTACAGGAAGGGTTACACCTAGTAGCAGTAACTTCATACAGAATTTGAATGGATAAAACAACTACATTTTAACAGTAAGCAAATTACGAAGCTGTTTTACATAAGGTATACTATTGGTTTAGTATAAGTTGTTTGAAAAGTTAGTTTCTTTTTAAATACAAAAATAAAGTTTTTCTTTTAGGAACCTAAACTACTGTACATGTGAAAATGCAATTTTTGCTAGATTAAGTATATAATATTAAAACATACCTTTATTTTTTTCTTTTAAAATCATGTAGGAACATGTTGCCATATCAGAAATTACAGTAAGAAAAAACGATGGATTATTCTTTATGCTCTTAGCAAATGGAAGTTGTATAACACAAGCATGAAACCTACAACAGTAAACACAATACTGAGCATTTTATTTTTTCTAAAGCAGATCGGTCAGATGAATATGTTGTCACAGGTAAAGTCAGCATATTACAGTGATAGGTTCTTACTCCCATAAGCTAAAATAGCAGAAAAACACATTATGCCATTTGGCTAATAGGAGCAATCAAAGAATACATTGAATTCATAGTTACAAGTCCGGTGTATTCATGAGTACAATCCCCCCACGTCTACCTGCTTCTCTCCGCCCTCTCACATTGATTGATGGCTGGCTGTTTATCTACGGCAGCCGATCAATCACCGCTGACAGAGGCAGGGTGAGGAAGGAGTGCTCTCATGTATACACCATCCTCAACTATGAGTCCGGTGTATTCTTTGAGTACTCTTATTAGTTAAATAACATAATTTTGTGCCGTTTTGGCTAATAGGAGCGTGAACCTGTCCCCGTAGTATGCTGACATTTATTAGAGCAGCATATTTAGCTCACAGATCCAGTTTAAGCAATTAGTGAACATATCTACACTAAATGTGGATTTCTGATTTTATTAAAATTCAAGATTTTTAGAAATAAAAATAGGGATGAATTATAAATAATTTGCAACCTGAAGATTATCATTCAAAGGAAACCATGTTTAAAAAATTCATAATATCTATATCAAAACCACAAGAAAATATATATAACATACTAGATACAAGCAACCTTCGTAATTATTATTTTTTTTGCCACAAAATACGAGAAAAAAATTACGCAGAAATGTGCCACAACCATAGCAAGTTGTTTGGTCACACTTAATGCATCGTTTCATATCAGTCATACATATTGAAGACCAAGACTACTTGTGCCATTTCAAGTCTAAATATTGCCACTTTCCTGGTGCATATACTCATATTAATGTGCTCCAGTGTGTCGTCTATGCCAAAAGAAACAGAGGAAGCAGCATGTGGAATCAGGCCTATAACTGCAGATCTGATTTTTCTGATCAATCAAATCAATATGCCATACACTAATGGTCATTCATTTCAATAAACCCTTAGCTTTGTCAATTTCTCTGTAAAAGATGAACGTGATACGTGTGTTTTACAGAGAAATTAGTCTGTCTACTGTTTGAGGAAGAAGTTATCCATCAAAGTGATATGCCAGCGTCGCTTCTAGAAATGCATGGCATATTCTGTGGGAAGTTGCTCGCCGAAGGTTTCTCTTGGTGGTGTGCAGTGTACCCTCGAGAAATACTCTGAAAACTAGTGTGTATGTGATTGACCCCGACCTGGACAACCTCGACCACAAAACAGGACGACAAATTTATCGGAGTGTGTTCCAAAACGGGACAGATTCAAAACAGCTCTTCAGACCCCTCTGATGGAAATTAGGGGAAAAAGCATGTCTATTGCGACTGTCAAACGCTGCCTTGTAACCAGTGGCTTAAAGGGATGTGTTGCAGTCTGAAAACCGTTTTTAGGCCCATTATTAAAAAGAAGAGGCTATTGTGGGCTACAAAGCACAGGAACTGGACCACTAAAGTCAAGGGAAAAAGATTATTTTTACAGAATAATCAAAGTTTGGGACCAAGAGGCGAAAGTTTGTTAGTCGTGTCACAGGTGAGTGCATGCTTCCTGCTTGCTCAAGCATGGAGAATGTTCCATTTTGGTATGGGAAAGTTTCAGAGGTGGTGCGGTTGGCGACTTACTAAGGATGGAAGGAATCATGGACCCCAAGTGCTATCACAACATTCCGGAGCACCAAGCCATCCCTTATGGCACCCGTGTTATTGGTCGTGGTTTCACACTACAGCAAGTTTATTGACCCAAAACATACCTCATGTCATTACAAAAAGTACGTTCAGTCAAAAGAATGACAACAGGTGCTAAGAACATGGTTTGGCTGCCCCGATCGCTATACAACTGAACTCCTTTGGAATCATCTCGTGTTCGAGATGTGCAAGTTACGAGCCAAGATCACTTTATGGTGTTGCTATAAGAGAAGAGGCCCCACGTTGATCTGCTGTGATCGCAGCCAAGGCTGGATACTTTGATGAGAGAAAAATTTAAAGAAATCAAGGCTCAGTTCATTTGTAAACAAAGTTCATGTGTACAAAACAGGTTTATTCGCCTAAATACGGTAAATTTATTTCCATCACAAACTAGCTTCTTTTGTTCATGTCCCCAAAAAAATAATCTATGATTTCGGTGGAGTATTGAAATTAATGAGCCGTGGTGTAGATATTTGTAGTGGAAAAGACATATTACATTTAGAAAGTTTCTTCTTGATCACCAATTAGAAACCAGCCAGACTACATTGATTAAATTTATATAGATTATTTTATTTTATTATTGTCAGTAACCCAGTATATTTTTATTTTCAAAAACAGCTCCTGGGGACAAAAAAAAAACCATACGTAATATATAGAATATAGTGTGTTATTACAGTCAAAATCTAGTACATACCTGTACGCTTGAAGTAATAAAATCTTGTAAGCATTAATGTGCACAGTTTGCAGACTGTTTATCTAAAAATATTAAAGAAATTGTTGTCATCTTCTCACGTAAGTTAACGGAAATATAATTTAAAAAAAATCACTATCAATTTAAAGAAACAAGACTTACCTGAAGGTCAAGGAAGAGGCTGTGGCATTTAAGTCGGAGGACATTTAACAGTTTATGTCTTAAATTCTCACCAGCTTTAGAACTATGGCAAAATGACAGACTTGAACGAATTGATGTGCACGAAAAGCTGTGGACATAAATTATGCAAACTTATTTTGGAACAAGTTATATGCATTTAGGTTGATTATCACAGACATGTATGTTTATGTATATAACTCTACATGAGGATATCATGTAAATTTAGATTTTTAAAATCGTCTTTTGGTCACATCACCTTCCAAAAAAAGGAAAAAAAAAGTGATCAAAAAGTCACATGTACCCCAAGATGGTG
Organism: Rhinoderma darwinii; assembly: GCF_050947455.1. Classification (NCBI taxonomy): domain Eukaryota; kingdom Metazoa; phylum Chordata; class Amphibia; order Anura; family Rhinodermatidae; genus Rhinoderma; species Rhinoderma darwinii. Next base: position 236,820,958 of record NC_134691.1, read on the forward strand.
CCAATTAAAACGACAGCCCGTCTTGCAAAAAACAAGCCCATACTCAGCGTTATTGAAGCAAAATGAAAAAACGTTATGGCTCTTAAGTAACGTTATTGTGCAAAACACTGTAAGACAAAAAAAAACTACATAAATATGGCATTACCGCAATCGTATGGACTGGCAGAATACATTTGTTATTTTGGTTTTTAGCGCATGTTGAACGCCGTAAAAAAAAAGCAAAAAAAAAAAAGAAAATAATGACAGAATTGCTATTTTTTGGTCACATTGCGCCTCAAAAAATGGAATAAAAAGTGATCATAAAGTCTCAGGTACCCCAAAATGGGACCAATGAAAACTACAGATTGTCCTGCAATAAAATAAGCCCTCACACAGCTCCGTCAACTAAAAAATATTATGGCTCTGAGAATATGGCGACACAAAAGTTGCAGAGTGTGTTCCAAAAGGGGGATTAGATTGGGCACCATTAATTTACCCCATTATAACACCACCTTATTATGCCCTGATGTACTCTGCCCAGCTTACATATGCCCCCACATTATAAACTGAAATACCAGTAAAACCCTCAACAATACTACCACCAAGCAAAATCTGCGCTCCAAAAGCCAAAATGTTGCTCCCTCCCTTCTGAGCCCTATTGTGCCAAACAGCAGTTTATGTCTACATATATGTCATTACGATGCCCGGAAGAACTTGCTTAACAGTTTATGAGGTATTTGTCTCCAGTGGCACAAACTGGGAACAACATATTGTGCACTAAAATGGTATATCAGCGGAAAATTGCAATTTTCATCCGGTGCGCATACATTTTTGGTAAAAAACACATGTGGAGAAAAAAATAAAAAATGCTCAAGCCGTCTTGATAAATGCCTTGAGGGGTGTAGTTTCCAAAATGGGGTCACTTCTTGGGAGTTTGTTTTAGTATTTGACCACAGAGCCTCTGCAATTGTCGGCCAAAGCTGCGTAAATAGCAAAATGACCTCAAATACTCATGGTGCTTTGTCACTCCTGAACCCTGTCATTTGTCCAGGCAAAAGGATTAGTGCCACATGTAGGGTGTATCTAAAGCCAGGAAACACGGCATAATATTTAGAGTTGTCCTTTCATAGTGGCACAAGCTGGGCACTGAAGTTATATATCTATGGAAAATTTTTCGCTTCGCACCATCCGCTGTGCAGTTACATAGTTTGTACGGTTGAAAAAAGACACATGTCCATCAAGTTCAACCAAGGGACGGGAAAGGGGAAGTAAACATTTTCTACACATAGGAGCTAATATTTTTTTTGTTCTAGGAAATTATCTAAGCCTTTTTTAAAGCCATCTACTGTCCCTGCTGTGACCAGCTCCTGCGGTAGACTATTCCATAGATTCACAGTTCTCACAGTAAAGGGGGCTTGTCGCCTCTGTAGGTTGAACCTTTTTTTCTCCAGACGGAGCGAGTGTCCCCTTGTTTTTTGAGGGGGTTTTACATGGAACAGGATTTCACCATATTTTTTGTATGTGCCATTCATATATTTATATAAGTTAATCATGTCCCCCCTTAGTCGTCTTTTTTCAAGGCTAAATAGGTTTAGTTCTTTTAATCTTTCCTCATAACTTAGATTCTCCATGCCTCTTATTAGCTTCGTTGCTCTTCTTTGTATTTTTTTCCAACTCCAGGGCATCCTTCCTATGAACTGGAGCCCAGAACTGAACTGCATATTCTAGATGAGGCCTCACTAATGCTTTGTAAAGTGGTAATATTATATCCCTGTCCCGCCTCTTTTAATACACGACAATATCCTGCTGGCCTTTGAAGCAGCTGATTGACATTGCATGTTATTCAGTTTATGATTTACAAGTACACCCAGATCCTTCTCAACAAGTGACTCCCCCAGTGTAGCTCCCCCTAGGACCTATGATGCATGCAAGTTGTTGGTACCCAGGTGCATAACTTTACATTTAGGGCGGAATTACACGAACGTGTGCGTTTTGCGCACGCAAAAAACGTGGCGTTTTGCGTGCGCAAAAGGCACTTGATAGATCCGTGTCATGTTCATATGGTGCGCGGCTGCGTGCTTTTCACGCAGCCGCCATCATTAGGACACTCCGTTTGGATGTTTGTAAACAGAAAAGCACGTGGTGCTTTTCTGTTTACATTAATTCTTTTTCTGCTGTTGCGCGAATAACGCGCGTCCCACGGAAGTGCTTCCGTGAGGCGCGCGTGAAAATCACGCACCCATTGACTTCAATGGGTGCGTGATGCGCAAAAAACGCTGAAATATAGGACCTGTCGTGAGTTTTACGCAGCGGACCCACGCTGCGCAAAAATCACGGACAGTCTGCACTGCCCCATAAACTTGCATAGGTCCGTGCGACCCGCGTCAAAATCACGTGGGTTGCACGGACGTATGTCACGTTCGTGTAAATCCGCCCTAATCTACATTAAACCTCATTTGCCAAGTGGACGCCCAAACACTCAGTTTGTTTAGATCCGCTTGCAATTCACAAACATCTTCAATAGTCTGAACTATATTACATAGCTTGGTGTCATCTGCAAAAATAGAAATAGTGCTATTAATCCCATCCTCTATATCATTAATAAATAAGTTGAATAATAGTGGACCCAGCATGAAACCCTGGGGTACACCACTTATTACCGGGGACCATTCAGAGTAGGAATCATTGACCACAACTCTCTGGATACGGTCCTTGAGCCAATTCCCAATCCAATTACAAACTATACTTTCTAAACCTATAGTCCTTAATTTACCCATTAGACGTCTGTGGTGTCAAAATGCTCACTAAACCCCTTAAAAAAATGCCCTGAGTGGTGTCGTTTCCAAAATGGGGTCACTTCTGGGGGGTTTGTTTTACTATTTGACCTTGGAGCCCTGCAATTGTGGGCCAATGCTGTGAAAATCACGAAAATAGGGCTCAAATGCGCATGGTGCTCTTTCACTTCTGAGCCCTGTCATATGTCCAGGCAAATGATAAATGTCTTGAGGTATGTAGTTTCCAAAATGGGGTCATTTCTCGGGAGTTTCCACTGGTACCTCATGCGGTTTACAAATGGCGGTCACAATAAGGATCTTTCCGCGGAAGTATATCTCTAACTTTGTTCCCTATACTGAGTAACCCTGGGTAACACTTTGCTTGGAATGTGGTCTTTTTCAGCAATGGATCTCGGCAGACAGATTTCTTGCAAGATTGGAAATGGGTGTTGTGTTTTATGTACTTATTTCTACATTATAGAGATGTGTAAAAGCAAAGCCATGGCCATGGGAAAATGCCCCAGATGCATCGTCCTGCCTTACAACCTGCCAGCTGCATTGTCCTGCTCAACAACTTGGGAGGAGCAAAGGAGATCCTTCGATCCGATGTCTCCTACCCTCCCCAGGGGGGGGGGGGGGGGCATTAATAGTGGACACATCATATAATGCACTTCCACACCACGGGATGTTCCTACGACCTGATCCCCCCTGAATGCATGACTTTGGCAGTGATGTCATACAGGAGAGCACCCACTGGGCTTAAATAGTCCTCAGACTTTGACATTACCCCCACATGAGGAGAATTTCACATCAGCCCTCACCTAAGCAGTAGCTGCTCACCACCTACCAAAACCACTGCATCACTAAGGGTCAACGCACACAATGCTTATTAGGTCTGGTTTTGCCGCACCTATTTGTGTGCGGCAAAACCGTAGCATAATACAGTACCAGCATAGACAATGAGATTGCAAGAAATCTCATGTGCACACTGCAGTATTATCCCGCACGTAAATTGACCTGCGGTGCATAAAATCTGCAGCATGTCAATTTATTTTGCGTTTCCGCTTGCGAATTCTGGCTAGTGGAGAGGAAAATCGCATCAAAACATGCAGCATGAAAACGCCACGTTTTTGCATAAAAACGTAAAAATCGCACCGAAAAATGCAACGTCATGTGCAGATTTTTCCTGCTAATTTTTTGTGGCTTTGCAGCGTATTTTCTGCAGCAAAATATGCAACGAGTGCATGTAGCCTTAGGCCTTATGCACATGACCGTAGCTGTACGCACGGCCCGTGACTGCGGCACGGACGGCCGCAGAGTGTCATCCGCAATTCACGGACTGTGGACACATTGATTTTAATGAGTCTGGACTGTAGAATGACTTGTCCTATTTTTTTGCGGTCCGGGCTCCCGGCCGACGCACGGACCATTTTTGTGGATGAAATGCGGACGCAAAAACACGTTACTGTGCATGAGTCCTTCGAGCTACAGGCCACAGCATTACGGAATGCCTGGACAAGCTGTCTATGTATCATATAACCCCTGCCAGCTCTTTCAAACTGATTTTAACCCGATCCTACCATAACCCTGCACTACAGCAACTCTTTATTAACCTTTTTACTTCCAGACAGCTACAACCCCCCCCATTGCCCTTTTATCACTCTTTCCTTCCAGACCCTTATTGTATTAACCTCTTAGTTACAGGGACAGTTAGGGGGAGGGTCACCGAAGTAAGCGTGAGTGTATTGTATTCTATGTGTGTATTTAGGTACGCAGGTGGGCAGGGCCGCCATCAGGGGGGTATTAGGGGTAGTGGTGTGAGGGGCCCGGCCAAACCTAATTGAAAGGGGGGCCCGGCAACTGCCTCGACATTCTTTTGGTAGGAAAAAACGGGCCCCTGCAATGGGGCCCGTTTTTTTCACCAAAAGAATGTCGTGAGCTGCTGCTGCGGGCCCCCTCCCCTCGTCATGGGGGGCCGTCAAACCGTCCGCCCGCGCGCGCGCACCCGATCGCGCGCACAAGGAAACTCCCGCGCGTGCGCACTCGAGAGCGCGCATCCACGAACGCCCGCACTGGAGACCGCCCGCGCGCGCACCTGCGATCGACCGCGCGCGCACCCGCGAACGAAGCGCGCGCACTTGCGAACGAAGCGCGCGCAGCCGCGGACACACATGGACAAAACTTACCTGGAGCCTGGCTGGAGGTGAAGGACTGGACGTCTGGACCGAAGACCTCCCCTGGAAGACATCGCCGGAAGAGGACTGGAGTGGGAGCAGCTCTTCTGACACAGTGAGTAAATTATCTCAAAGTGCTGTTTATGTATGGCCCTGTTCACACAGTATTTTGCAGGCAAATAAAAATCTGCCTCAAAATTCCTTAAAGAATTTTGAGGCAGATTTTGACCTGCCCACACTATCTTGCCGCGTTTTTTTGCTGCGTTTTTTGCTCGCGGCGATTGAGGACAGCAGACAAAAAACGCAGCGAAAAATGCATTTTCTGCCTCCCATTGATTTAGATGGGAGGTCAGAGGCGGAACCGCGGCAAGAAAGGACGTGCTGCTTTTTCTTTTTTCCGCAACTGGCTCCCATTGATTTCAGATTAAATCAATGGGAGGCGGTTTTGGAAGTTTTTTGGTGCTGATTCTGACGCAGTGTCCGAGTCAATATCAAAGCCCAAAAACTCTGTGAACTGGGCCTTATTGTCAGGGCTTATTCAGACGAACGTGTAATACGTCCGTGCAACGTGTGTGATTTTCACGCGCCTCGCACGGACCTATGTTACTCTATGGGGTCGTGCAGACTGTCAGTGATTTTCACGCAGCGTGTGTCCGTGTGTCCGCTGCGTAAAACTCACGACATGTCCTATATTGGTGCATTGTTCGCGCATCACGCACCCATTGAAGTCAATGGGTGCGTGAAAATCACACCCAGCACTTCCGCAGCCGTATAAACTATGAATGAAAACAGAAAAGCACCACATGCTACAAACATCCAAACAGAGTGTCATAATGATGGCGGCTGCGCGAAAATCACACAGCCGCGCATCATACGCTGCTGACACACGGAGCTGTTATGGAGCTTTTGCATGCGCAAAACGCCACGTTTTTTGCACGTGCAAAAAGCACACGCTCATGGAAATCCGGCCTTAGGGTAGGAACACACTAGGCATGAACACTGCGGATTTTATGCAACACATTTTATTGTGGAAAATCTGCAGTGTATCACAGTCGCAGCAGAGTGGATGAGGTTTGAACAAATCTCATTCACGCGCTGCAAAAATAATGGACCTGCAGTGTGGCTTTTTAAGCCGCAGCGTGTCAATGTATTCTGTGGAATCGCTGCTCCTCTGTTGCGGAAATGCTGCGGTTCTGCCGCAAAAATCACACAAGAGAAGAAAAAAAAGGTACTTTTTTAAATTGATAAAGTTTAGACTTGCCCCGGCCGTAGTCCTGGTGACGCGATCCTCTATTCTTAGCGCAGCCCGGCCTCCTGTCATGACGTTTCATCCCATGTGACTGCTGCAGCGGTCACATAGTCTACAGCGTCATCCCAGGAGGCGGGGCTACGTTCAGAAGAGAGAGATGCGTCACCTAAACTACGGCCGGGGCAAGTCTAAACTTTTTTTTCCCTGCAGGATTCACGCAGCGGACATGCCTCACGAAACCTGAGCCACTATTTGGTGCGGTTTTGCTGGCAGAATTCCCTGCGGCTACCGGGGCGGATAAGCTGTGTAGTTTTACTCAGCATATCCGGCTAGTGTGTCCCTTATGATGTCACTCCTGGAGCTGCTGCCGCTCTCTAAATAGGCAATTGGTCCAGTAGAATTTGGAATTATTTTTTTTTGTGAACCAGCTTAAAAAAATACAAAACTTTTGTGTTAGGGCCTGTTCACATCACCGTTCGCTTCCGTTCCGGGGTTCCGTCTGAGGTTTCCGTCGGGTGAACCCCGCAACGGAGAGTGAAAGTGATAGCACAGCTTCCGTTTCCATCACCATTAGCGCAGTCGACTGCGCTATTAATGCCGTCCGAAAACCAGCCGGAATGGTGACGAACCACCGCTCCGGGGTTCCGTCTGAGGTTTCTGTCGGGTGAACCCCGCAACGGAAAGTGAAAGTGACAGCACAGCTTCCGTTTCAGTCACCATTGATCTCAATGGTGACGGAAACATCGCTAATGGTTTCCTTTCGTCACCATTCCGGCTGGTTTTCGGACGGAATCAATAGCGCAGTCGACTGCGCTAATGGTGATGGAAACGGAAGCTGTGCTATCACTTTCACTTTCCGTTGCGGGGTTCACCCGACAGAAACCTCAGAAGGAACCCCGGAGCGGAAGCGAACAGTGATGTGAACAGGCCTTAACACAAAAGTTTTGTATTTTTTTAAGCTGGTTCACAAAAAAAATAATTCCAAATTCTACTGGACCAACTGCCTATTTAGAGACAGGCAGCAGCTCCAAGAGCGACATCATAAGGGACACACTAGGCGGATATGCTGAGTAAAACTACACAGCTTATCCGCCCCGGTAGCCGCAGGGAATTCCGCCAGCAAAACCGCACCAAATAGTGGCGCAGGTTTCGTGAGGCGTGTCCGCTGCGGGAATCCTGCAGGGAAAAAAAAGTTTAGACTTACCCCGGCCGTAGTTTAGGTGACGCATCTCTCTCTTCTGAACGTAGCCCCGCCTCCTGGGATGACGCTGTAGACCATGTGACCGCTGCAGCAGTCACATGGGATGAAACGTCATGACAGGAGGCGGGGCTGCGCTAAGAATAGAGGATCGCGTCACCAGGACTACGGCCGGGGCAAGTCTAAACTTTTTTATAAATTTAAAAAAGTGCCTTTTTTTTTTTTTCTCATTTGTGATTTTTGCTGCAGAACCGCAGCATTTCTGCAACAGAGGAGTGGCGATTCCACAGAATACATTGACATGCGACTTAAAAAGCCAAAAAGCCACACTGCAGGTCCATTTTTTTTGCAGCGTGCGGATGAGATTTGTTCTAATCTCATCCCCCTGCTGCGACTGTAATACGCTGCGGATTTTCCACAATAAAATGTGTTGCATAAAATCCGCAGTGTTCATGCCTAGTGTGTTCCTACCCTAAGGCCGGATTTACACAAGCGTGTGCTTTTTGCGCGCGCAAAAACGTGGCGTTTTGCGCTTGCAAAAGGTCCATAACAGCTCCGTGTGTCAGCAGCGTATGATGCGCGGTTGCGTGAGTTTCGCGCAGCCGCCATCATTATGACACTCTGTTTGTATGTTTGTAGCACGTGGTGCTTTTCTGTTTTCATTCATAGTTTATACGGCTGCGGGAGTGCTGGCCGTGATTTTCACGCACCCATTGACTTCAATGGGTGCGTGATGCGCGAACAATGCACAAATATCGGACATGTCGTGAGTTTTACGCAGCGGACTCGCGCTGCGTGAAAATCACTGACAGTCTGCACGGCCCCATAGAGTAACATAGGTCCGTGCGAGGCGCGTGAAAATCACGCACGTTGCACGGATGTATTACACGTTCGTCTGAATAAGCCCTAACAATAAGGCCCAGTTCACAGAGTTTTTGGGCCTTGCTATTGACTCGGACACTGCGTCAGAATCAGCACCAAACAACTTCCAAAACCGCCTCCCATTGATTTAATCTGAAATCAATGGGAGCCAGTCGCGGAAAAAAGAAAAAGCAGCACGTCCTTTCTTGCCGCGGTTCCGCCTCTGACCTGCCATCGAAATCAATGGGAGGCAGAAAATGCATTTTTCGCTGCGTTTTCTGTCTGCTGTCCTCAATCGCCGCAGGCAAAAAACGCGTCAAGATAGTGTGGGCAGGTCAAAATCTGCCTCAAAATTCGGTGCGCGGTTCCAGGCGGTCGCCGGTGTGCATGCACGGGAGTTTGCGGGTGCGCGTGATCGGTCGCACGGGCGGCGGTGTTTGACGGCCCCCATGCTACCCAGGGCCGCCATCAGGGGGGGTATTAGGGGTACTGATGTGAGAGGCCCGGCCAAACCTAATTGAAAGGGGGGCCCGCAGCTCATGACATTCTTTTGGTGAAAAAAACGGGCCCCATTGCAGGGGCCTGTTTTTTTTCTACCAAAGGCAAGTCGCGGCAGTTTGCCGGGCCCCCCTTTCAATTAGGTTTGGCCGGGCCTCTCACATCAGTACCCCTAATACCCCCCCTGATGGCGGCCCTGGGTACCATGATATAGTACTGGACGGAGTACCGTTAACAGGCGGTGCCACGGTAGGGGGGCCCAGAAAATGTAGCTGTAGGGGGCCCTGAAATTCCTGATGGCGGCCCTGCAGGTGGGTACTAGAATAGGATTGGAATATCTTGTTGTTTCATTGAACCACGTATAGTGTTAGTATACTCATTACATATTGATAGTTATTATATGTATTGAAGTATACTGATACTGTATGGCGAGATATATATATATATATATAAATACAAATATTTTGTGTACAATGTTTTTTTATAGTTAGTGCGATTATGGTTGGTAATAAACCTAGTTTTATTTACTATACACTTGTGTCGTGAATCACTGCGCACACACACTTAGCTAAAAAAGAACAGTACATTATATCGTACGACAAATGGTACTATTAAACTACAACTCCTCCCGCTAAAAAACAAGCCCTCATATGGGGGATATTGACGGAAAAATAAAAAAGTTATGGCTTTTGAAAGGATGGGAGGAAAAAAATAAAAATTACCGCAGCACACGTGCGCGCACAAACACTATGACCAAATGTACGATAAAAGCCTCATATTTTTTAAATAATAAAAAAAGTGTTTAGGTTTAGTGTACTTTTAACTGAATTTTCCTGTTCTTAGCTGCATACTATTTGCTTAATACTTTAAATGAGGATCATGCTTTTTTTATACTAAGTACATTTAATTTTACCTGGAGTAATCACAGGAAACGTCCAAAGTGTGTGTGTCAAACAAAAGACCACACCAACGGAACAAAGAGTGGGCTGGTAACTGCTCTACTGTTGAGCACTCATGAATGTCTTCAATAGGAAAATTCACAACGGTCTTGTCGAGGCTTATTGAACAGCCATATTCAGGAATTCCTTCTGCGAGAGTTCTTAAGAAAGTATGAAAGCAGAACATAAGAATATTTATTTTTACTAACCATATGAAACCACAACAATTTTTTAAAGTATTTATTTGATAATAGTGGACACACATTTTTCTTTAATAATGAAAACGGGTCACTATCATTTAATCTTTTTAATAATAAAACTCTGCATTGGTAGATCTATAAAGTTCCTATTATAGTATTACATTCCCCCAGTATGCAAATCCTGCGTGGAACTTTGCCATGTACAATCCGTATACCTAACTCATGTGCTGTGTATATGAATTTCTTCCTGTTCTGCTCAGCATGCGCGGTTCCGTGGTCCTCCTTGACCCCTTCGGGACTGAGCCTGTTTTGGCCTTGTGGACGCAGCCAATTTTTTCAAATCTGACGTGTCACTTTATGTGGTAACAACTTGGGAATGCTTTTACTTATCCAAGCGATTCTGAGATTGTTTTCTAGTGACATATTGTACTTTATGTTAGTGGAAAAATGTGATCAATAAATTCAGTATTTGTTTGTGAAAATCACCAAAATTTAGAGAAAAATTAGCATTTTCTAAATTTAAATGTATCTGCTTGTAAGATAGATACTAATACCACACACAACAGTTACTAATTAACATTTTCCATATGTCTACTTTAGATTGGCATCGTTTTTTGAACATCCTTTTATTTTTCTAGGATGTTACAAGGCTTAGAACTTTAGCAATAATTTCTCACATTTTCAAAAAAATTTCCAAAACCTATTTTTATAGGTACCAGTTCAGTTCTGAAGTGGCTTTGAGGGGCCTATATATTAGAAACTCCCATAAGTCACCCACTTTTAAAAACTGCACCCCTCAAAGTATTCAATACAGCATTTAGAAAGTTTCTTAACCCTTTAGGTTAAATTACATTATATTTTTATAGCTCAGGCCGTTACGGAAGCGGCGATACCAATTATGCATAGTATATTTATTTTTTTCTAATAATAAAGGACTTTATAAGTGAAAAAGGGCGATTTTTAAAAATTTTATTATTTTGCCATTTTACTTTTTTAACATTTCATGTATTGCAGTTGCAGGGTATTAAACCTGTCAGTTACATACTGACAGGAGGCATATTAGGTCCTGCAGGTCCTAATCTCCTTCCATGGATGGCAGACCGGAAGCCTTTGTTAGGCTTCCGGTTGCCATAGCGATCGTCCCCCCCACGCAACAATCGGCCCCCGCAATCTGGTTGCAATCATGACGGGCTGACACATGCCCACGTGACTGAGAGAGGTCTCCCCCTACAGTGGTGTCAGCTTGTCATCATGACATGTGACCGCTAGCTCCAGCGGTGCCGGCCCATCATTATTCCCTATAGAATCAATGAAAAACGGCTCCAAAAACAGCTCAAGTAACAACATGCACTTCTTATTACGGGGCGTCTTTTTCCGCACCGTTTTTTCAAAACGGGCGCGTAAAAAAACGCCCCGTCGGAACAGAACGCTGTATTTACCATTGAAATCAATGATTTTTTTGGGAAATAAGCATTGTGAACATAACCTTAGGGGGCTAGTGCTCTGATGTCCCTGCAGAAGTAAGCCAGCCACCTTTCTCACCAAGCTCTGGGGTGAGCGGCGATCGAAGGCAAGAGGAGGAACAACGTGTATGACGGGACTTGTAGTTTATTGCACGTGCAGAAGTCCGCCCGTGGTTACAGTGGGGATCGGTAAGTAACACATATTATATTGTATGCTGGGAAAGTAGTTGCGCATTCACATAAATGCATGAAGACTTGTTCGTGGGTTTGTTTTTCTTACTGTCTGGATAGCCCCTTTATGAAAACAGGCCCCAGTATGCTTTTTGCTTCGACTTTTTTCCCCTAATTCTTTTCTTAGCCAGAAATAAGACATGAACTTATATCAATAAACTACCCAGTTTATATTCAACACAGACAATAAGGGAACTTCCCTTTTTTCAGTACTTTAATTTAGAGGGGTTAACTTAGTAATATTGTCCCTTAAAAATCCAATAGTAAAAAAACAACAAAAAAAAACACCGAAGTGGGAACGATGACAGGTAGGTAATCACTTCTCTTTTTGGGGCACTGTGTGTGTGTGTATATGGTACTATTTGTTGGGAAGGAGGGAGCACCATCTGTGTGGCACTATTTATTTTTTTTAAGTGGGAGGGCGCCATCTATGTGGCACTATTAATTTTTTTTTGAGGAACCATTTATATGGCAGAATTATTTTGGCAGTCAGTTTTGGATATGTGAACTATGTGAACTAAACTTTCAGAGGTATAAGGACGAGTTCACATAACGTTTTGCTATCCTTGTTGCCATCAGTATGTTTGTTTGTTTTAACAGGCAGACAAACGGAGATGTCTCATACTTCTGTCCTGTTGAACAATAGGATAATGACTGAACGGTTTGTTTTTTGACAATACAAGCCTATGACAACATGATAGGCCTCCTGTTGCACCATCCTGTTTGACATCAGTTTTGTTTTTTCAATAAACTTGCAATCAACTAAACCCCTTTTTTTTTTAAAAAATCAGTTTATCGAAACCCGAACAGTTTTTTTTTTAAAACGCTTAACCCCTTAGTGACCAGCCCATTTTAGGCCCTAATGACAAAGCTATTTTATTCGTTTTTCTATAGTCGCATTCAAAGAGCTATAACTTTTTTATTTTTTCGTCTACATAGCTGTATGAGGACTTGTTTTTTGCGGGATTAGTTGTACTTTTTAATAGCACCATTTTAGGGTACATATAATTTTATTATTAACTTTTATTAACTTTTTTTGGGGGGGATTATAAAAAAAAACTGAAATTCCACCATTGTTCTATGCGTTTTTAAATTGACGCCGTTCACTGTGCGGTGTAAATAACATGTTACCTTTATTCTATGGGTCGGTACGATTACGGCGATACCACATATGTAGAGGTTTTTTATGTTTTACGACTTTTGCACAATAAAAACACTGTTGAACTAAAATTATTTGTTTTTGCATCGTCGCTTTCCAAGAGCCGTAATTTTTTATTTTTCCATCAATGTAGTAATTTTTTGGGGTTGTTTTCTGCGGGACGAGATGTGGTTTTGATTGGTACTTTTGTGGTGCATGGGACCTATTGATTCATTTTTATTATGACTTTTTTGGGGGGTAATGGAAAAAAATTGCAATTTCGCCATTGTTTTTTGCGTTTTTTTTTTACGGTGTTCACCTTGCGGTTTAAATTACATATTAACTTTGTTAATTGAGTCATTACGGTCGCGGCGATACCATATATGTGTACTTTTATTTTTTTTTTACACTTTTACTAAATAAAACCACTTTTTATGGAAAAAAATGGATTTATATATATATATATATATATATATATATATAAAAATATGTTTTAAAGGTGTACATAGCATTTATACTGTAACTAAACTTTTATCATGTCATAGTGACATGTCAGAAGTTTTCATCGGTGGAGGACCGAGCACTGAGACCCCAACCGATCGCTAAAATGAAGCAGCAGAAGTCCTAGGGTGAGCGTTGTGCCGCTTCATTTATGATCGACTTTCAGCCGAGTGAGCGGTGTACGGACTCATAGATTTTCTATTGAGCCTGTACACTGCTCCAGGGAAAGCCAAACAGAATTGAAGCGGCACACCGCTCACCCGAGCACTTCTGCTGCTTTGTTTTAGCGACTAGCGTGTGTGTGGGGGGGGGGGGGGTCTCAGTGTTCGGATCCCACTGATCAAAACTTCTGACAGGTCAAAAGTTTTTAAATAAGTTGTTACACTTTAAAGAGAACCTTTCACCTGCCCATAGATGCGCATTTGAGTGCAGCATGTAATGGTCAGTGCTGCACAAACTCTGGGGCACTTTTCATTAATTTTCCTACCCTCTTTCCTTATTTAGATATCGGTGCCGTAATATTTGGCGCCCGATATTTAAATAACCCCCTGAACTGTCAATGGGGCGGTAATTGGCAAGGTGGCGTGTAACTTCGCTGTGACACTGTCCAATCAGCTATGGACAGTGTCAACAGCAAGAGTTGGAGACAGGAGAGCGTGTGCGCGCGCACACGCTCTCACTCTTCAGCTCTCGGCAGGCAAGTACAAGTACTCGCGAGAGATCAGTCTTGTCATCCTTGTCTGCCGAGAGCTAAAGAGTGAGAGCGTGCGTGCGTGCACAGCTCCGATGCCATGGAACAGAAGAAGAATTCACACTCTTCTTCTCCTCCTCCTCTTCTGTTCCGTAGTGGTGGCTGAGCTACGCACTGTCCTCTCTCCAGTTCTTGCTGTGGCACTGTCCGTAGCTGATTGGACAGTGTCACAGCGATGTTACACGCACCCTTGCCAATTACCTCCCCATTGACAGTTCAGGGGTTATTTAAATATCGGGCGCCAAATATTACAGCACCAATATCGAAATAACGAAGAAGGATATTAAATTTTTTTAAAGTGCCCCAGAGTTTGTGCAGCCCTGCCTATTACATGCTGCACACGTATGGGCAGGTGAAAGTTTCTCTTTAAGGCCCCATGCACACAACCGTATTTCTTCCCTCCCGTAAATACTGGCTCAAATACGGGTCCTTTGTCACCCGTATTCCACCGGTATTTACGGACCCGTTTTCCCTGCTATAATGCACTGCACTAATCGGCAGCCCCTTCTCTCTATCCAGCCCTGATCGCCAGCCTCTTCTCTCTATCCAGCTCTGATCGCCAGCCTCTTCGCTCTATCCAACTCTGATCGGCAGCATCTTCTCTCTATCCAGCTCTGATCAGCAGCCTCTTCTCTCTATCAGTGCTGGATAGAGAGAAGGGGCAGCCCTTTCAGGCAGAGTTTCGGCAGCGGAATGCAGCGATAAAAAGAGAAATAAGTTCATACGTACCCCGGCCGTGGTCTTGGTGACGCGTCCCTCTTTTGACATCCAGTCCGACCTCTCTGGATGACCATGCAGCGGTCACATGCGATGAAATGTTATCCCAGGAGGCTGGACTGGAGGAACAGGGAGTTCTGGGTAAGTATGAACTTTTTTTGATGCGGGTTTTTACTCGCTGTCCAGCGGTAGTCACTGTCCGGGCTGCTGAAAGAGTTACTGCTGATCAGTGCAGCCCCTTCTCTATATCCTGCACTAATCGTTTAACTCTTTCAGCACCCTGGACAGTGACTGTCCCCTCACGTCGCCTAGCAACGCTCCCGTAATTATGGGTACACACACTAAAGTAACTATTTATTCATATGTTTGTACTTCTGTGGGGGAAGCCATCTTTATTTTTTATTTTTCATACTACTAATTTTTGTTTTGCAGGGTTCCGCTGGACCATTTGGACTACGTTGTAGATTCGTTGGACTATTTAGCTGATTCAAGCTTTTTTTAAAATAAAATGATTAAAGTAGATTGTGTGGAAGAGTTATTTCAATAAAATTAATTTTTTATGTCTGTTTTTAAATTCTTCATTACCGCCTTAGTAATGGCAGCTATCTGATTGAGAGCGTCCATTACTAAGAAGGGGCTTAGTGTTAGCCAGTAAAAAGGCTAGCACTAACCCCCTATTATTACCCCGGTACCCTCCGCCACCAGGAGTACCGGGAAGAGGCGGGTACGATCCAGTACCCAACCATCTGAAGTGAAGGGTACTGGGGTGGTCGCAGGCTAGTATTATCAGGCTAGGAAGGGCCAAAAACCGTTGCCCTTCCCACCCTGGTAATGCTAGGCTGCTGCTGCTGCTTTATTGTATGTGGCTGGTTATGAAAAAAGGAGGGGATCTCACGCAATTGTTTTTCAATTATTTATTTTTAAAAAATGAGGTGGGTTCCCCCTATTTTTCATAACTAGCCAGATACAATAAAGCAGCATCAGCCTAGCATTACCAGGATGGGAAGGGCCACGGTTTTTGGCCCTTCCCAGCCTGATAATACAAGCCTGCAGCCGCCCCGCTGCCTTACCGTCGTTTCAGATGGTCAGGTACTGGATCGTACTGGCGGCAGTGGGAACCGGGGCAATAATAGGGGTTAGTGATATCCTTGTTACTGGCTAATGCTAAGCCCCAGCCTTAGTAATTGAACGCGGTCAATCGGACAGCAGTCATTACTGAGGCCATAATAAAGTATTAAAAAAAACAGACATTAGAAAAAAAAAATTATTGAAATCAAAACTCCCCCATGCAACGCTCTTTCACCATTTATTTTTCTTTTTTTTAAAAAGTAGATCATCGAAGTAGTCCAATGAATCAACGACGTAGTCCAAACAGTGCAGCGGAATTAAAAAAAAACTTACATTTGCCACAATAAAAACTAGAGGTCAAGGAAAAATAATTCCCCTTCATGTAACTCTGCTACCTATCAACTGAAAAGTCATCCGCCAGAGGGAAAAATGTTTCCCCATGGCGGAGTACAATAAAGTCTAATTCCCAGGTGAGGCTTTCTTGTACTCCGCCATCAAGAAACGTTTTTCCTCCTGACGGATGATTTTTCGGTTGACAGGTAGCAGAGTTCTTCCGTAGCGGTGTTAGGGGCACACACTCGCCAATTGCCCAAAATGGGCCGCTACTCTTCGGCCAGGGATGTGTGTTTGCCCCCCAGACTAAAATTTGCCAGCCAACCCCTGGCAACTGGCTCCCTACTCCGCCGTTTGCTCTTGTAGGCCACAGCCTAGTTTAGGCCTGAGGCCTACAAGAGATCGGGAGCATGCGGATGACGTCAACTGCCCAGCACGATGACGTCACTGCATCATGCCGTCCACGCCAGGAGTAACACAGTAAGTAGAATTCTTTAAATCTTTTCCATACCTCAAACAGCACTTTATCCATTTTTTTAAAATAGGAAAACATTTGTTGTTCATTTGCTATATTGCGTGTTTGTTGTGTAAATCTAGTAATGAGAAAACGCTTATAGATTGGGGTGGTGGGCGTCTTTTTATAGTTCCCCCTCAGGCAGAAGAGGGGCTAGGTTCACCCCTGCTAATACAACAGGGGCTAGTTGTCAGTTGGAGTTCTACCAGGAGGATATGTTTGAGGGAGCTTACTGCCTCTGGACAGACAGATGACAGTGAAGGGAAACCCACCTATGGGAAAGCAATGGAAAGGATGGGAAAAAAATAAAAAAAACCCCACCACAACCTTATCCCATGGTGCTGTGCCCCATGATATTAACGAGAAATATTTATTAAGGGTTTCCATTAAACATATGGTATATGTAGAATAGAGTAATTGTTATATGTAACAGAATGGAATAAGAATAATTTACTGTGGTGCGCTTAGAACACGCAAGTACACCTTTGTTGGCAAAGGTAGGGAGCCTGTTAGAAAATTTGAATCGCACCCAATAAATCGCATGTCTTCTTAATAAATTTTTACTTGCCTACAACTTACATCTCTTTGGCTCTTCTCTATAACCTACCTTAAAAATCGTTTTGCTTGTTCTAAGTGAGGCGTTACCAGCAAGAAATCATCAATAAGTCTCATGAAAACTCTGCAATAAGCAAAAAGCTTACATTAAATAGGTTTAAAAGTATATCAATGGGCAAGTTTTACATTTCTAAAAGCAAAAAGTGCTCCCAAGTTTGTAGGTGCTCTGCTGATGATGCACTCAACTTGTATAGTAGCCGATTTTTTATTACTTTTATTGAAGTCCCAACAGCTTCACTGTCAACAGGCTACAGACTATGTTAACATATTCTAATATGTCAAAACGGCATTCTGGTGTTGGCTGGATAGATATAATGGCAATAAAGCAAAATGTGTATTCTTCATGGCTACTCTGTTAAAGGCCCATGCACACGAACGTGCTTTTGCGGCAGCAATTCCCCCGAAAATCCACGGGAGAATTGCGGCCCCATTCATTTCTATGGGGCCATGCACACGACCGTAGTTTTTACGGTCCGTGCATGGCCCGGGAGCCCGCACCGCAGAAAGAACGGACCTGTTTTATTACGGCTGTCTTCTGCCATGTGAATGTCCCGCGATTTGCGGGCGGCTCGCGGCTGACAGTCCGCAGCTGGCCGACCCGAAAATCACGGCCGTGCACATGGCTACGGTCGTGTGCATGAGGCCTTAAAGTTTCATTGTTTCTTCTTGGAGTAGAAGTTAACAACAATATATTAAGCGCTATGTAAACCTTTGAAAGGTCAATCAGTGTGTTTTGTGTAACTTTATAATTCGTTTTTAAAAATTATTTTTACTTGAGATACAGCTGCTCTGAATGCGTCAGTCCGCGGGACTGACAGGTTCAGTATCAGCGGGTCCTGCGTGTCTCTGAACTTAGATGTTATGAACTTGCGTCAGAGACACGCAGAACGCGCTGACACTGAGCCTGTCAGTCCCGTGGAGCTGACGGGTACAGGATTCAGCTTAAGATACAGCTGCTCTGTATACAGAATACAGAGCAGCTGTGTTTCAAAAAGTAAAGATAATTTTTAATAAAAACAAATTTTACAGTTACACAAAACACACACAAAAAAAATCCCTTTCACAAGGTGCACATAGCCTTTAAGGTATTGCCGATATTACAATTACCTAAAATTTTAGGACGGTAGAAATGACCCACAAAAAATAGTACATGTACTATTGTTTCATTTTACGGACCGGGCTCCTATACTTTATAATGGTCGGGCACGGCTGAGTGCATGGGGCCTTACACAGGTTAGTAATGCATAGTGTTATAATCAATAGCAACATCACACTGAACGCATATAAAACACAATTTGACATAATTCTATCTAAACAAGAAGATATGTAATGCAAAGTATTTTATAAAGCTACACATCTTGTACTGCTCCCTTGTCTTCTAGCCCAGAGCAGCATTCACCATTCTGCTAGTTTCTATAGTAACCAGTTCATAGGCTTGTTAGCAGACACATTCCAACTTGACATGACACGGCTACATGTTATTGGATAGCAGCCTAACAAACAGTTTGCAAAATTCATCTGATCAGCAGTTGGCAGTCACTGCTCTTGAAATGTTTTCCAACTGTACCACCAATACATCCTACTACATGGGGCTGCTACTTTTTAATCTGGTACGAAATGTTAAGTGTAACACATTACCTACCCATTCTCTTGTATACCACAGAATAATTTATTTTCCATATCACCATAGCATAAACTACAAAGTAATGCTGACAACGTGGATCCCTGAGGTATTCCACAACATTGCATATAATATCTGAAAAAAAAAAACAAAACGACATAAAAAAAATATGTACATTTTTTTTTAATGAGAATTACAATTTGAATTGTTATTTCATACTTAAGAAAAAGGATGATGATTTCTATGCTATATCCATTACAAAAAAAACAAATCAAACACAGGACCCTGTTTGCAGTTTATAAATGCTACCTATGCGCAGTACACAAAGTGTTTGTTTTCCCAAAAAGTTCACAGAATCCTGTATGGAAACGAAAGCTTATTGTCTCAAGAACAAGTCTATCTGCGCACTCATTTTCCTCATTTAGTAAAACGGACATATGCCAAAAGCAACACACAGGATATTATGAAGCAATAAAGTAAGTAAGAACTCCTTCATGCCCTATGTGACAATACCTTTCACATTGCTTCTACATGTGTCTTTGGCCTAAAAGCTATGCTACAACGCTGTTTTAGCATATTGCCATATATTATAGGGAACATTCCAACGAAAACTTTAAAATCAGATGAACACTTACCGATCCTGAATTCTCAAAATATGGTTAAAGATTATTTGTTGGAGAAAGGCTAGCAGTTTGCTTGAGTTTTCATTCAAAGAAAGGCTCTACAAATATAAAAGCAGGTAAATGTGTTATCAATAAGCAGAGAGTAACATATAGTTCTGCTTATTCAGATATCACCTATTATTTATCACCCTGAATGCTTCTTCATCCGTAAAGGGGTTTTCCACTTTCTGATAACTGATGACCAATCTACCGAATAGGTCATCAGTATGTAATCGGTGCGTATCCGACGACCGGACCTCGCACCTATCCGCCACTCCGGCTGCCTCCGGGCACCGGATGTTTGGAACGGTATGCAGTAGTTGGAGCTGAAAGCAGATGGCTCTGACCACTGCATAGCGGCCGTTCGGCAGAACTGCAGCTCTGCTGCGATTATTTGACCGCAGCCAAAGGCAATATCGTTCGGTGCCCGGAGGCAGCTAGAGTGGCAGAGCGGTGCGGGGTCCAGGTGTCAGCATGCACCGATCATATACCGACGACCTGTCCGGTGGATTTGTCAAAAAGTGGAAAACCCCTTTAACCGCACTTAATTCTGAAAAGAAAGTTCCAAAACGTTCTCTAGACAGCTGTATCACAGAGCTTTCACCTAGAGACCATCTCGTGTGGTCTCCAGTCATGTGATCGCTGTGACATCCTGTCACAGCCAACACATTAGTTTCCCCATCTGCACCGACGGTAAGGAGCACCGTAATACAGCTGTCTAGAGCTACTCAGTGTGGTCTTCGGTCATGAGATCATATGTGACAACCTGTTACAACGATCACATTACTCCTCCCAGAGACAGCTGTAGCACGGAGCTTTCACTAGGAGAACACTCAGTGTGGTCTCTAGTCACGTGATCGCTGTGACAGGCTGTCAAAGTGATCACAGAAAAATTTGTTAGTAACAAACTTTTCCATTAGTTGCATCGGCTCCCTCTCTGGCAGGCTACTAGAGAGGGAGAAGAATAATGTAATAAAAACACACACACACACACACACACACACAAACTTTGCAAATCTCATCCACATGCTGCAGACATTTTACATTGCAGACTCTCAAAACTTTGATATGTCGTTAAATGAATACCTTGGGGGGGGGGTCTACTTTCCATAAAAGAGGTATTTTGGCGGTGTTAAAGGGGTTTTCCAGTCCACAAAAATTGATGGCCTATTCCCAGGATAAGCTATCAATATTGGTCAGGGTCCGACTCCCGTACGAGCACCGCTTCCCCTTAATTTCCTTTACTGCTCACACGGTCAATCGCCGACACGCTTGTAGCGGCGCTTCACAGTATTACAATCTGTTCACTTCAATAGGAGAACGAGCGCTGCAGCTTCAAAACAGCTGATTGCAGGGGTTCTGGGAGCCGGACCCTGACCGATCAGATATTGATGGACTCTCCTGAGGATAGGCCATCAATTTCTTGGGACTGGACAACCCTTTTTAAGGTGTTATGGCATGGCGTCAGCAAACCGGCTTTAGAAAACTGCTCTCCAAAAGCCAGTTTGCACATCATTTATTGTAAGCTCTGCCTTGTGCCCAGCGTGTAAGAAATGTATACTTATTTGGTATCGCTGAAGTCGGCAGAGGTTGCCAAATATATATTCATGTTTGTTTTCCCAGTAGCATGCACCAGATGTAAAAAAAAAATCACCTAAAAGCACTTTCATATTTGAAAAAAAGTGGAAGGGGGGGGGGGGTAAAGCTTCTGGTTACCAAGTGGTTAAAAAGAAAAAGGCAGAAAATGCTAACTTTTCCTAAGTTAGAGTTATACTTTCTCAAGGTAAAGGTAACCAATATTAGGTAAGTATAACGGGGGGATTCTCTTTGAGAAAAATCGCTAATTTTGGTCTTTAGGATCCACCATAATTCTTTCGTTTTTGCCTTACCCTTATTAGGGCCCTGTTTACATCGTTTTTTTGGACGTCGTTTAGCATATATGCCGGGAAAAGCTCCCAACATGTGTGTTAAACATAGGCAGTGATGGCTGCCCAACAGTGGCAGTGATATTATAGGATACATTAAATACATCATGAAATTTCATGACCCTTTTCATGACGTATACATTAAAGGAATACCATTATAGCCTATGGGTGAAGGATGCCACTGATTTTCATCATCATTCAATCCTTTTTACAATGTAGCTCAATAAATGTATTACATTTTTCATATTAGCAGCATTGTAAATATTGCTCCCATTACTGCTTCATGCTACTATGGTAACAAGGGGGCACTCGCTCCATCTGGAGAAAAGAAGGTTCAACCTGCAGAGGCGACAAGCCTTCTTTACAGTGAGAACTGTGAATCTATGGAATAGCCTACCGCAGGAGCTGGTCACAGCAGGGACAGTAGATGGCTTTATAAAAGGCTTAGATCATTTCCTAGAACAAAAAAATATTAGCTCCTATGTCAATGTGTAGTATTCTTGTTTGAACGTTCATCCATTCTTATCACTACTTGCGATCACGAGGGAAATTTTTCCTTTTTGTGAAAGGTTGGTTAATGCTTTATGGGTAATTTTTATACCTCCCACTGGTTCAATAGGGGTAGAACAAAGTTCCATAATTTCTCCCATCCCTTGGTTGAACTAGATGGATATAGGCCTTTTTTCAACCGTGCTATGTAACCCCAGAGCAACACAACCGTTTCTGTGCATGGACATTCTGTCTTATCATTGGCATAAATGTGGTTTTAGGGGTAGAAGTCAGATGACAAAGTTAGGCTGCCTTTATACTACATCCGGTAAATCCATTCACCCATACATCTTTTTTTCATAAAATAAAAAGTAAGAATGAATACTATTACAAAGGAGAAGGGAAATCTTCCCAAACATTACCTTAGGGAATGTACCCCTGCTTTTTTTTTTTTCACTCTGTTCCTTTTATTACTCTACATTCTTCTCTTGCCTTTTTTTTTATGCACTATTGTTAGTACGCTTTATTGTACCAATGTGATGTTACAGTTTTCATGTTTGTTTTTTTTTGTCAAACTTAGTTTATTAGTTTTTTACAAATTTTTTAACATACATGTTATAAAATACAGTGCAGATGAATCACTTTGTATTAGCAATACATAAATTTCACTGTTGAAAACAAAACGTTTCAATATAACAATATGACAAATTCCCCAATTCAATTTAGTAATGCATAAGGTACTCTCCTTTACTTCTTAATTTGTCATCAGATGTTCCTAATATTTTCTTTATGGTGTTGTAATCACCTATTATTGTTAGGTTCTTCATTTGGAAGCATCTCTACTTTGTAAGGAGAAGGGATCTATGGATACCAGTTACTTCAATCATCCAAGCAATCTATATATCCCCTTGTGTCATTGAAAAAGTTCAGCCAAGGTTGCCAAATTCTATAGTATTTGCCTAAGTTTCTTAAGGCCAGATAGCTTAGTTCCTCTAATCTTGACATTTGAGCTACTTTGTTCAGCCATTGGATTATAGATGGGGGGGGTTGTCTTCCTCCAACATAGCGGGATCAAAGCCTTTGCTGCCAAAACTAATTGTGGTCACAATTCCTCCTTAGTATATCTTGAGGGGTTGTCAGGGTGTAAGTTCAGAAGTAAATAAGTGAGCGATAAGGTCTGAGCTGTGGGGCAAATGATTGTCAGAATGCGTTGTACTTCTCTCCAGAAGGGTTGGATATATGCACATTCCCACCAGATGTGTGTGTATGTGCCTACTTGTTGGTTACACCTCCAGCATAGGGGAGATATCGTAGACTCTATACGATGAAGTAGTTCTGGAGTTTTGTACCATCTACTGACTAATTTATAGGAGGTCTCTTGTAGGTTTATACATCTAGAGGGCCCGCAGCTGGATTTATAAATATGTTGTATTTCCGCTTTTGTGAATTGAACCTTCAGCTCTTTCTCCCACGACAAAATATGAGGTAAAACATTCTTTCCATCTATGGAAACTAGTTTCTTATATAGTAAGGAGAGGGATTTCGGTATTGGTGCCGATGAGGACAGCAATGACTCAAACCATGTCAGTGGTCTAATAACAAAGCCATGTTTAACAAGAAAATTATAATTTGAGAGCAGTTGCAAGTACTCTAGGTAATGTATTCGTATTTGAGGATATTTTACTCTTATGTACTCTAATGAAGGGAATTTATCCATGTGTACAATATTTCCTAATGCCACTTCTTTCAATTCTGATCCTAGGGAGATTTGAGCCCCTTCGCTCATCTCCTGAAGTCCTAATAAATCACCTAGTGTTGTCAGGAGTGTAGGAGTGGGACAAACGTCTTCTTCTAATGACAATTTTTTCCATACAGCTAGTACCGCTTTTGTGAGTAAATTGGCAGGTGCATCTTTCAGGCCAGGCAATACTGACCGCAGTAACTTCTGAGTTAAAGGCCTACAGCTCATCTCCTCTTCTATAGATACATATAGTTTATGGCGAGATACCCCATACCAATCTAGTATTCTGTTCATCTGAGTAGCCTGGTAGAAGGTTTGGAGGTCTGTGAAATTAATTCCCCCTAATGTTTTTGGTCTAGTCAAGGTTTTGTGCGCCAGCCTATGTCCTTTCCCACCCCATACATATCTCAGCAGTTTAGAGTTGATGCTATGAAAATAGTGTTGCGGTAGGTAAATAGGCATTGTCTGTAGCAGATAAGTTATCTTGGGAATTATCAACATTTTTATTAGGTTACATCTGCCTAGCCAGGATATATATGGTAATTTCCAATTTGTCAGTATATTATCTATTTGTGAGATCAGAGGCTTATAGTTCATTGAAAACCAGGAGTCCGGGGAAGGTGCAATCAGTATACCCAAGTACTTAATCGAGTTTGATGAGCATTTAAATGGAGACGTAAGCTGGGTCTCCGCTACCACCTCTTCAGAGCACGTTATGTTCAATGCAACCGATTTATCCGGATTGATTTTAAAATTAGAGAGTCCCTCGAATTTGGCAAACATGCCGGCTAGTATGGGGAACGAGACTTGTGGGTTTGAGGTTAATATCAAGAGATCATCAGCAAAGGAGGCTGTCAGGTGTAACCGGCCCCCGATCTCCACCCCTTGTATCTGTTTGCATTGACGAACATGTTGAATCAGGGTTTCAATCGTTAAAACAAATAAAAGAGGTGACAGCGGACATCCCTGTCTCGTACCATTTGAAATCTGAAAAGGGGGGGATAGGGTACCATTCACTCACAGGCGTATAGAGCCATAATTTACTTAATCATGAATTCCTGTAGGCCAAATTTTTGAAGCGTTTTGACCATAAAAGTCCAATCTACTCGGTCAAACGCCTTTTCCGCGTCAGTAGATAGTAGTACTAAGGGGATTTGACGCTTATGAGCCAGCTGTATCAGATGTAATACTCTTAGAGTGTTGTCTCTTCCCTCTCTCCCCGCTACGAACCCCACTTGCTCCAAATTTATCAAGTTCGGTATCAGCAGTCTCAGTCTATTTGCGAGGATCTTAGCATAAATCTTTATATCTACATTTAGTAATGATATAGGCCTGTAACTGCTACAAAGAGTCGGGTCTTTTTCGGCTTTAGGGATTATAGAGATTTGCGACTCTAGAGTCTGACGGGTAAACCCACTACTCTCAGACATTGAGTTATATGTCGATACCATATGTGGCAATAGCAATTCTCTAAAGGTTTTGTAATAGACCGCTGGGAGTCCGTCTGGTCCCGGACTCTTCCCTAGAGGCATGCCTTGTAAGGCAGCTTCTACTTCGGGGGGAGAGAAGGGCCGAGACAACCCTTCCCTCTGGTTGTCATCAAGCATAGGGAGATGTATATTTTGCAAAAAAGTATCTATTGCTTCGCTTCGTTTTGTAAGTTGTTCCCCGGATTCCTGTGTCCTTATACCATATAAAGCCTCATAGTAGGCTTTAAATTGTTGGGCAATGTCTTCTGTTTTTGTGTGTATTTTCCCATTTTCTGTCTTAATTGTTCTAATATAAGCTTGGTCTTGTCGCTTTTTAGTCATGAGGGCCATGAGCTTTGATCCTCTATTACCATGGAGGTACATTGCATGTTTGAAATTTAAGTAAGCTTTAGAGGCTCTGAGGTTTAGTATCTGCTTGAGGTGTTCCCGCTGTGTAACCAATTCTCTTTGGGTCTGAGCTGCTAAGGACAATTTGTGTTGACCCTCTAAGTTTAATATTTTCCTCATAGTCTCATCTACTTCTTTCATATGAATCTTTTTAACGTGAGAGCCTATAGAAATAAACTCACCTCTAATTACTGTCTTGTGCGCCTCCCAAGTGTTAGCCATGGATATATCTTCAGTTATATTTTCTTTAAAGTAGTGTCTAAGGCTACCTGAAATCCTCTGTGTGTGCACAGAGGACTTCAATAGTGTTTCATTTAATCTCCAGGTATGTGACTATTTGGGTACAGACATTACCTTAAAACCCATAACCACCGGGGCATGATCTGATACTACAATTTGCTTAATAATTATTGTGGACACCATGGTGAGTTGTGTGGCTTGAACGAATATATAATCAAGCCGTTGATAGGATTGATGGGGCGCTGAAAAATGTGTATAGTCCTTAACCGTTGGGTGAAATGATCTCCATATGTCCCTCAATTGTAGGTCTGCCAGTGTTTTTTGTAGCAGTCTAAGACTCCTATGTGATTGCTGAGAGCTACCTTTGGACGAATCTAACAACGGTTCTAGAGTGACATTTAGATCACCTCCCAGAATGCATATCCCATATTGGAATAACTTCAGTTGTTTCAAAGTGGCTACCAGCCATTTGACTTGCTGACTGTTTGGCGCATATATGTTCGCAAACGTGATTGGTGTGTTTGCAATTAAGCCTTTAACAAAGAGGAATCTCCCTTCTGTATCAGAAAGCTGAGATATATATGTAAAGGGCACAGATTTTTTTATGGCTATGGATACACCACATTTTTTTAAATTAGGATGTTGAGAGTGGAACCACTTGTTGAAATATGTTGTGGATAGCTGAGGCATCTTCCTCTTTGTTAAATGCGTTTCTTGCAACATGGCCACATCTGTGTTTTGAGATCTCAGGATCTGGAGAAGTCTAGATCGCTTTGTTGGTGAATTCATCCCTTTTACATTCCATGTGGTAACGTGTATGTCAGACATATTTGGTGTAAGTCTAGCAATGTGGTATACAATAGTAGTAATAGTAACTTATACAAGTATAGTGGGTTACTTATACAGATATTTCACAATACATGTTGAACCAGGAGAGGAGAACATAGAATAAACTGAGTACATAAAACCTTCAAAAGTGCAGGTATTGACCATATTTGGTGTAACTCCTTGCATCAAAATTTAACATTCCTGCATAATATTCTGGAAACATTTCAAAAACGAACATCTCAGGTAAGGATACAAGTATCTCTTCAAGGGGTCGCCTCTCGATCAACTTCCGTTTGGGTGGAAAGTCTCTTCCTACTGTTGTGTCCCCGTGCCATTATCCCTGGTGCAGTGATGTGAGGGTTCGGGGGTCTCGGGAGCGATGCAACATCAACAATTTGAAGCCAGGACAGCGGTCGTCGCGAGTCCATGCCAAGATCGTCGTATAAAGGTGTTAAGTCATCTGGACATCTTATGGTTTTCATAGAACCATTAATTACGAAGGCGATCCCAAAGGGAAACAACCATCGGTACTGGATACCTTTGGCTCTTAAAGCTTGTCAGCGGTTTTAGTTGTCTTCTTTTGTTCATGGTAACTGGAGAGATATCTTGGAATATTGTATAATTATAGCCATTGTACATTAACGTATGAGCCTCTCTGGCTGTCCGGAGAATTATATCCCTATGTGTTGAATTTAAAAGTCGGCAGATCACATCTCTTGGAGGGTCTCCATCTTTTGGCTTCGGCCTCAGCGCTCTGTGCGCTCTTTCTACTACTAGAGTGTCGCCTTGGTCGTCTGGCATCAAAGCTTGTAACATTTTGCTTACAGTCGACGGGATTTCGGTTGGCGTGACCGTCTCTGGGATACCTTTTAATCGCAAATTGTTTCTCCGTCCCCTATTGTCTTGGTCTTCTACAAAGGAGAGAATACTATTAAAATGAATTTGGCAGTTCTCCATTGCGGTAGTTGTTGCTGCACTGTGAGTTAGCAATTTGTTTTGGGTTTCCTCTAGGACCTCGACCCTTTTATGCATTTGTCGCACCTCTTGTTTGAATTCTACAAGCTCTTTCAAAACCGGTTTCAAAGCGTTTTCAATTATCTTTTGCATTGCCGCTGTAGATATATTTATTGAACCAGCACCACTTGGAGCTTCCTCCTCTGAAGTATCGTCAGAAGATTCTATCTTGTCTGTTTGTTGGGGGGGCACCTGCCCACTTTTATGGCCTTCTTTTTTCGATGTAGGAGATTTTTTATGTAGGAATTTATCCATATCTGTCTGACCTTTTTTCTTCTGTTTGGGGGTTTCCCAGCTATCAGTTTTATGGCCTCTGACCATTTTTGGACTCTATTTTTGGTAATACTAAAGGTATACGTCTTGTGGTTGTCCACCAGTTTCTCCTCTCCTAGCGTCACTGTTCAGACTGGCACCATTATGTAAATAGTTCCAATTGGGAAAAAATTGGGCCTAAGACCCCAGTAGGTGTAATATAGCGGTGGTCGTATTAGAGGCCTGAGGAGTCCTCAAGAAAAATTTGAGCTATGCCCAGTTACACAGGTGTGTGTACAGTCCCACTTGTATCAATCGCTGCTGCTATGGAGCCAATATCGCCCGTTTGCTCCTGCCTGTGCCTGTGTAACTAATTGAGGTCCTGGTCTCAAAACTCAGACAGGCCTCAGTCGCAGGGTTACAGTCTTGTAGTGTAATAATATATTAGTAAACCCCACCAAGTCTGTTTACTCACGGCTCAGCAGAGATTTCTTGTCGTCCAGCTTCCACTGATTTACAGGGTTGTTGTAATGGCGGTGTAATGGCGGTGATAATGCTGTCGCCTTCTTCCCACCTCAATTGCCGCTATGTGAAATCAATGCAGCAGGCTTTCCTCTCTTGCGGGCCTCCGTTTCAAAGGCCTGGTGGTTGTATGCTGTCTCAGTGCTCCGGTATTCTCCGGTGACACCCACTGATGTGTTGTCAGGAGGGGGAGAGATCTGGAGGAGAGGGCTGCTAGCAGGAGAGGTCTCCACGTGTCGGCGTCCTCCGGTCGCAGGACTTTGGCTGGACTCGTGTTACAGCGCCACCGTCCCCAGCCGTATAATTTTTACCTCTGGTAACTCCTGATGGCCGCACTATGAGTATCAGATGGAACAGGTTCTAGCCTGCTAGGTCGGCAGATGCTGGTAGATGTTCTCAATCACCGGGAGAGCTCTCCTTTCACACGTCCATCTTGTTCAGCGCGCTAGCCCCGCCCCCCAGTTTTCATGTTTGAGCAATGTTTGGAACCGATATTAAAAGCAATTGGCTTATCTTCTTATTTATTTATCTATTGTAAATATGAGTGTCACAGGCGGAGGCTGTGCCTGCACGACTCCGTTTGTCACCCCATCTGTGCCCCGCGACACGATGGGTTGTCATGGCTATATACCCATTAGGCTATCCCTAAGGCACGGCCTAATAGATTACCTGTCAGTCTTGCACTGGCAGGCAATAATGCTTTGGTATACAGAGGATCAGTAGATCGCATTTTGAAGTCCCCTACATATAGAGGACAGGATAGTCGTTAGACTCCGCCCACACGATCAGAGACAACTGAGATCGAGCCTGCAGAGCAGATTACAGGAAGGGAGGCACCTAGTGGCAGTAACTTCACACAGAATTTGCAGGGATAAAACAACTATGTTCACATGGAGTATATTGGCGCTGTTTTTGACATGGAAACCGGGCCAAAAAAAACGCCCGAAATTGCCTCCCACTGATTTCAAAGGGAGGCAGAGGCTTTTTTTTCCCGCGAGCAGTAAAAACTTCTCGTGGGAAAAAGAAGCGGCATGCCCTATCTTCGGGTGTTTACGTCTCTGACCTCCCATTGACATCAATGGGAGGCAGGGAAAGCAGCTTTTTTTTGCCCGCAGCGCTCAATGGCCGCGGCCGAAAAACACCGCGAATAACGCGGCAAACAGGTCAAAATCTGCCTCAAAATTCCTGAAGGAATTTTGAGGCAGTTTTTCTGCCTGCAAAAAACTCACTGTGAACAGGGCCTGAGGCCCCATGCACACAACTGTAGATTTCGTCCATAATTGCGGACCGTAATTATGGAATACAATTACTGACCCATTAATTTCTATTGACCACGGACACCTTCCCGTATATTCGCGGGAATGTGTCCGGGCTGTAGAAAGCTTCCACAAAAGACAGGACACGTCCTATCTTTTGCTTTTTATGGACCGTGCTCCGATACTTTATATGGGAGCATGGGCTGAAAACGCGGTTGGCTGTCTGCGGCCGCCCGTGTCCGTAACTGCGGACCGTGATTACGGGCACGGCCATGTGTATGAGGCCTAACAGTAAGTAATTTACAAAGTTGATCTATATTAAATAAACCATTATATTAGCATAAATTGTATGTCAATTTAATTACCTTGAAAAGAGTTTTGATTGTTTCACAGATTCTAAATGGTCCTCGATAATCTAACAAATGTTTTGGAGTTTTTTGTGATCAAAACTAGGCTACATATGAAAAGGATTCTGGTAAATAGTTATTCATACACAGCCTATAAATTATACCTGTTCCACAAAGATGGCGTTCTGAACCAGATTACCTTCTTGAAAATGGGTTAAAAAGCATTTCATATTAGGCATAAAATCAACCAAGTTGGAAACCTACCAAAATAGAACAAGAGAAAAAGACATCAGTACAATTGAAATGAAAACGTGTTCCCTGGACAAAATACAGTGAAATGACTTTTATCCAGCATTCCATAGTCCAGAAAGTCTGATAATCTGGCACTGCGGCACAGAACTGAATGATCTTCAATTCCAATAACTAAGAAGAATGAGCAGAGGATCAATTACAAGAATCCTCGGATTACAAAATAAAGGAATAGCGAAGAGGTAGCTATTACCCAAAGCACTACGTTAACCCCTTCCCACTGAAGCCGTTTTTTCTTCCTTGCGTTCCAAAATATATATTTTTATCGTCGACATAACCATATGAGGGCTTTTTTTTGTTCATTATGCGGGATTAAAAATGTTGTATTGTAATAGTTTGGATTTTTAGGGACGCAGCGATACCAATTACGTTTATTTTTTTTATTGTTTACATTACTTTAGGGGGAAAAGTTTTTTTTTTTTTTAATTTAAATTATTTTTTTTCTATATTCCGAAGATCTTTTTTTTTTTTTTTCCAAAGGCTAATGTAAACCTTTGAAAGGCAAAACATTTTTTAATAAAAAGGTTATTCAGTGTTTTGTGTAACTTTGTAAATACTTATTAAAAATGATTTTTACTTTTTTAGATACAGCTGCTCTGTATTCTCCATACAGAGCAGCTGTATTTAGCGCTATTCACTGAATCCGACAGTCCCGCGGACCTGACTGGTTCAGTGGCAGCGGGTCCTGTCTCTGACACAAAGGATCCACCTGTAGTCGATCACATCTAAGTCATGAAATTATAGAGAATACAGAGCAGCTGTATCTAAAAAAGTAAAAATAATTTTTAATAAAAAGTATTTACAAAGTTACACAGAACACACTGATACACCTTTTTATTTTTTTTTAAAAATTATATTTTTTGCCTTTCAAAGGTTTACATAGCCTAATAACTGGACCAATATCTCAAAAACGGAGGAGGCTAGACAGGTAGCTTAAAGTGTGTATGACAGTGTGTATGACATCTATTAACTCAGCCACCTCTATTAATCTATGCCATGCCCTGGACCTTTTTTTTTTTTTTTTTAAGCAAAAATCACTATTGCTCAGGCCTGGAAGGCGTCAACCACCTACTCTGAATGGGTGACATCTAAATTGATATGAAGTATGATTAAAAATGTAATTGACTAGTATTTTGCAAGACACTGCTCAATTTGACTGGACTTGGTGAGAATACATTGGTATTTATGGTATGAGGTTTCCCAATGACTCTCTTCCTAGATGTGTGAAAGGATATCTGGGTTCCTTTACCCCTACTCTTCCCCACTTTTTTTCTTTTAGAACATATCCCCTGTGAACATTTCTTCTCTTATTTTGTATACATTTTGTATAGGGTACACATTTGTTGATAAAGTAATACTACAGTCTTACAGTTTTTGTTATCTCCGGTTATATATGTATATTGGTTAAAGGGGTTATCCCATGAAGAAAATGTAATAAATGTCTGATCGCTGGGGGTCCCACCGAAAACTAGAATGACCCCAGCAATCAGCCATTTATCACCTATCCTGTGGACAGGCGATAAACGTCCTTCGTGGGATAATGCTCTTATATACATATATGTTTATATTAGAATAAATTTGCATCTTATCCAATTTATTATGCAACATTGACAATTTTCTGTAAAAACATTGAGACGCAAGGAAAAAGTAAATAAATATTATGCTGACTATACAATAACCTGGCACCTATCAGATACCATTGTTGTTGGATTAAAGGACTTTCATTGTAATTCTAATATATTTGACAAGAGCAGACATTTTTACTCAAGACTTGTTCCTAACAATCCTCAGCAAGTTCACACATTTTTGGTTGGCTTTGAGTAAAGAGAGCCTTTAATATGACTTGTAAGGAGACATTACTGTCTATGACAGAAGTAACATGTATATTACTCGAATATTAATCACTTGGTGAATCACTGATTTTTCTATTGTAATGGATAAAGTACAAACAAAGGGTTGTCCCATTAGTAACATTGATGACATATTAAAAATACCATCAATATTTTTGGGGTGGAGGTCAGACCATTGAGACCCCCACAGTTGCAGTCCTTTTCAGCTTCTTCTCAATATAGCCCTACTCAACTATGCCCTCTGTTGTGAATTGCAATACAGTACCCTTAGGTTAAGTTCACACTTGCGCTGTATAATCCGTTACTCTGATCCGTTTTTATATCTACAGAACGCCTCACGCACACGACTGTGCGTGCCGTCCGAGTCCCGTCAGTAATCCAAGGAAAGATAGGACATGTTCTATCTTTCCTCGGATCGCAGACTCGGACCATTTTTCACGCACCCGATTCACCCGCTAAAGT
The DNA here is from genome assembly GCF_050947455.1 of Rhinoderma darwinii. NCBI lineage: Eukaryota > Metazoa > Chordata > Amphibia > Anura > Rhinodermatidae > Rhinoderma > Rhinoderma darwinii. The sequence goes on from NC_134691.1 coordinate 236,853,555, forward strand.
GAATGGGTTAGTGAAGACTATTGGGTGCCACTTAGACACCATCAAAAACTGCCCGGGTGGCACAACGGTCGTGTGCAAGAGGCATATGGTCCGGTTCACATCAACGTTGGCTTTGCGTTCAGGGGTTCCGTCTGAGGTTTCCGTCGTGGAACCCCGCAACGGAAAGTCAAACGGAAACCACAGCTTCCGTTTGAATCACCATTGAGATCAATGGTGACGGAAACATTGCTAATGGTTTCCGTTTGTCACCGTTCCGGCAGGTTTCCATTTTTCTGACAGAATCAATAGCGCAGTCAATATCAATGGTGATGCAAACGGAAGCTGTGGTTTCCGTTTGACTTTCCGTTGCGGGGTTCCACGACGGAAACCTCAGACGGAACACCTGAATGGAAAGCCAACGCTAATGTGAACAGGCCCTTACTGATCAAAATGGGATTTTAAGAGCCTGTTCACATCAGCGTTCGCTTTCCGTTCCGAGGTTCCGTCGGAGGTTTCCGACGGGTGAACCCCGCAACGGAAAGTGAAACCACAGCTTCCGTTTCAGTCACCATTGATATTGACGGAAACATCGCTAATGGTTTCCGTTCGTCACCATTCCGGCAGGTTTCCGGTTTTCCGACGGAATCAATAGCGCAGTCGAATCCGCTATTGATTCCGTCGTTAAAACGGAAACCTGCAGGAATGGTGACGAACGGAAACCATTACCGATGTTTCCGTCACCATTGATATCAATGGTGACTGAAACGGAAGCTGTGGTTTCACTTTCACTTTCAGTTGCGGGGTTCACCCGACGGAAACCTCCGACGGAACGGAAAGCGAACGGTGATGTGAACAGGCCCTTATTTTTATAAAATCCACTAATCTAAAAACGGATGAAACTAACGGATTATCCAACGCAAGTGTGAAGTTAGCCTTACAGTGAACGGAGTCGTTTTACAAGTACTACACACTGCCAGGTGATAGTGAATTACAGAGCACTACATCTTTCGCAATTTTGACATTGATAGGGGTCCCAGGAGTTGGACCCTACCAATCAGACATTGAGTCGTGTCTAATCTATTTACCATCATTGGTATTTGTGGAAAACACACAAATAAAACCATATTCTGTGCATTGTAATGAATCAATCCTTACGTGTCTTTTAAAAGATTTCCGAATCCGGCCATGTGAATCCATCCACAGCACAGCATAGCGTCGTATGCAATAAACTTCTTCAATATCTGGATTTATTACTTTTGAGATTACTTCTTTAAGTTTTGAGTGAGGAATTGTGTCATATGCCTTTTCTACATCGGTCTACAAATAAAATAATTTACAGTTCATTTATCAATGAAAGATTAAACAAAAATAACAGAACATACACACACACAAAAAGTATGTTTATACAATTGTTACTACCCCGGAATTCAACTCACCAGAGGAACCTTTGCGCAGACAATGAGCTAGCAATGAATGTGAAGAAATTTTAGGTAAGAACCCTACAAAATAGTTAATGCAGCTCTAAAAGAGGTCGCCTACCGACATGCCCCCATGTGAAGAGAAGAGCAGTGGGATCATATGTATTAGCCGATTAACCCTTCAGATTCTGCGCTCAATAGAGAGTGCAGCAATTAAGGGGTTTTGAGCCCACCGGCAGCCCAGCGACATAAATCGCTGGGTTGCCGATGGTTGTTATGGCAACCAGAGGCCTAACAATGGCCTCCTGCTCTGCCTTACACGGAAGCCTATGAGGACCCGCATGTGGAGTGTCCTCATAGGCTTCCTGTCAACTGTTCACTGATAGCTCTTATACACAGCAGTACAAATGAAGTGCAGTGTATTAGTAGAGGTCGGAGGTGCAGGCCTTCAAGTCACCTAGTGGGACAAATGCTTAAAAAAGTTAATAAAAAGATTGTAAAAAAAGAAAATAATAAAAGTTTGAAGTTAAAAAAAAAAAAAAAAATGTTTATTTTTTTCCATAATAAGTCTCTTATTACTGGAAAAAAAACAAGAAAAAAAAAATATACATAATTGGTATCACCGCGTCTGTAATGACCTAAACTATAAAACTGTTAGGTAATTTATCCCGCATGGTGTACACAAAACAAAAAAAAGAAAAGCTATGAAAAACAAATGTCAGAATCGCTGTTTTTAGGTCACATCTCCTAGCAAAAAATGATTTTTTTGTTAAAAAAGTGATTTTATTGTGCAAAAGCTGCAATATATGAAAAAACCAAAAAAACAATATAAATTTGGTATGTAATTTATGGCGCACGGTGAATGGCGAAAAAAAACAAAAAACATTCCAGAATTTATTGCTTTTGGTCATTTCCTCTTCCAAAATATTAAATAAAAAGGGATCAAAAAGTGTCCCAAAATGGTATGCATAAATTCCACATCCCGTCTTGCAAAAAACAAGACTCAACACTGCTCCATCAACCAAAAATGTAAAAAGTTATGGTACTAGTAATGTCGAGATGAAAAAAATCCCGATGTGCAAGCCGGATGGGAACATTATTTCAGGTTCAGGGCCCTAGTTTTTAGGAACCAGGAAGGGAAGGGACATGTGGGTGACTGTATTATGCTAGTGCAACAGTTTCCCAGCAAAATTTTCCAAACTACAGAGGAGGAAGTCCCCAAAAGCTGCAGAGTGTTACAAAAGGGGGATAAGAAAGAAAACCGTTTATCAGTGACACTGACCTGTGTATAACGGATTGCTTCAGAGCATAACACACATCTATGGATAATTGTAATATATATACCCCATTATTATACCCTCTTATTATGCCCTGATGTACTCCGCACAGATTACATATGCCCCCACATTATAAACTGAATTACCAGTAATACTCAAACAAAGCTACTACCAAGCAAAATCCACGCTCCAAATGGCGCTCCTTCCCTTCTTAGCCCTACGGTGTGCTCAAACCGCAGTTTACATCCACATGTAAGACAGCACCATACCCGGGAGTACCCGCTTAACAACTTATGGGGTAAGGTTCTCCAGTAGAAAAATTGCAATTTTCACTTTGTATCCTCCACTGCGTATAAATTTCTGAAAAACACCTGTGGGGACTTAATTCTCACTACACCCCTTGGTAAATGCCTCTAGGGGTGTAGTTTCTAAAACGGGCTCACTTTTTTTGGTACATCAAGGGTTTTGTGAATGCGACATGGCGTCCGTAAACCATTCCAGCAAAATCTACGCTCCAAAAGTCAAACAACACTCCTAGTCTTCTGAATCCTCCCATATATGTAAACAACAGTTTATAACCACATATGGGGTGTTACCATACTCGGGGGAAATTGCTTTAGAAATGTTGGGGTGGCTTTTATTCTTTATTCCTTGTGAAAATGAAAAATGTTGATCTAAAACTACATCTAAATGGAAAAAAAAAAAAATATTTTGGTGGCTTAATTCTATTTAATTCAGCAAAAAACCTTTGGGGGTCAAAATTCTCACTATACCCTAGATGATTCCTTAAGGGGTGTAGTTTCCAAAATGGAGTCACTTTTGGGGTGTTTCCACTGTACTAGTATTACAGGGGCTCAGCAAATGTGACATGGCGCCCAGAAACCATTCCAAATTGTGCTCCTTCCCTTCTGAGCCCTACCGTTTGTCCAAACAGCAGTTTAGGACCACGTATGGGGTATTGTTTTACTGTGGAGAAATGGCTTTACAAATATTGGGGTGCTTTTTCTCCTTGTGGAAATGAAAACAGATTAGCTAAACCTACATTTTCTTTGGAAAAATTGAGATTTTCATTTTCACGGCCTACTTCCAATAATTTCTGCAAATAACCTGTGGGGTCAAAATGCTCACTATACCGCTAGAGAACGTCCTCAAGGGGTGTAGTTTCCAAAATAGGGTCACTTGTGGGGGGGGGGGGGTTTCCACTGGTTTGTCCCCTTGGGGGCTTTGCAAATGTGACATAGCCTCTGCAAGCCATTCCTGCTAAATTTGAGCTCCAAAAGCCAAATGGTGCTCTTTCCCTTCTCAGCCCTGCCCTGTGTCCAAACAGCCGTTTATGACCACATATGGGGCACAGTTTTACTCAGGAGATATTGCTTTATAAATTTTGTGATGCTTTTTTTTCTTTAGTCCTTGTGGCAATAAAAAGTTAGCTAAACCTACATTTTCTTTGAAAAAAATTTAGATTTTCATTTTCACGGCCTACTTCTAATAATTTCTGCAAAAAAAATGTGAAGTCAAAATGCTCACTATACCCCTAGATAAATTCCTTGAGGAGGGTATTTTCCCAAATGATATATATATATATATATATATATATATATATATATATATATAGATTCTAGTAAAAAGGAGCCCCAAAATCCTATAGGTGCTCCTTTGCTTCTAAGGCTTGTGCTTCAGTCCATTACCACACTAGGGCCACATGTGGGATATTTCTAAAAACTGCAGAATCTGGGCAATACATATTGAGTTGTGTTCCTCTTGTAAAACCTTCTGGGTTACAATTTTTTTTAATTACAAATGAATTGCTGGAAAAACAAAATGAAATTTGTAAATTTCACCACTACGTTGCTTTAATTCCTGTGAAACGTCTAATAGGTTAAGAAACTTTCTAAATGCTACTTTGAGGGGTGCAGTTTTTAAAATGGGGTGATTTATTGGGGGTTTCTAACATATAAGGCCCTCAAAGCAACTTCACAACTGAACTGGCCCCTGTAAAAATACCTTTGAAATGTTCTTGAAAAAACTATGCCAACATAAAGTAGACGTAGTCGGGATGTTAATAGGCAATTATTTTGTGTGGTATAACTGCCGGTCTTATAAGACGATACATTTAAATTTAGAAAAATGCAAACTTCTTCCATTTTCCCCCAAATTTTGGTGTTTTTCACAATTAAATACTGAACATATCGAGCAAATTTTGCCAGTAACATAAAGTCCAATGTGTCACGAGAAAACAATCTCAGAATCGCTTGGATAGGTAAAAGCATTCTGAAGTTATTTCCACATAAAGTGAAACATGTCAGATTTGAAAAATTAGTCTGTCAGGAAGGTCAAAAGTGGCCACAGTGGGAAGGGATTAAGCATTGTGGCCGACCAAATTTATCCCTTCAAGTCAGCGGTTTACCTGGGCCAATACCCCGGCAGAAGGATTTCAACACCTAGCGGAATCTATGACACGATGAATTTCTGCAGTTCTAAATGCCACGGGAGGTCCAACGCGGTACTAGATGGGGTCTAATATAATGTACATCTTTAACTCAACTTCCCCTGTTTAGGACAGAGAGTCTTGGATGATAGATCAGACTGCTTCCACAGGGCATTTTTATTAAGTTTTTTTTTCAGTTTTGTTTTTCAGTTTTTATGTGCTGCTTAATTGTTTTGAAAAACGCACTTTAAAACCCGCATGCGATTAACTGCGACTTTGCGACAGATGAAGCCATTGAAACCAAGTGCTTCACCTGTAATAGTCGCACGGGCAAAAAACCACATTGCGGCAAATTACGATAAAACGCATGCTGTTTTGAAAATACGTTTTTCAAAGCAATTAAGAAGCACATAAATAACGCAACAAAACTGCAATAGAAAGGCTGAAAAAAACATGATAAACACCCTTTGAAAACCAAGCCTAAATAGAGTGGTCAATAGAGTGTGAGATAGGAGCAGGATGGCTCCTGTCAGCAGTGAGGAGCCGTTCCACTCATAACTTTTACTCTACAGCAGCTGAACTCAGTTCAGTTTAGGGCCTGTTCACATCAGCGTTGCCCTTTTGTGGAGAGGTTCTGTTGGGTTAACCCCTCAACGCAAACTGAAACCTTAGCTTTCGTTTCCCTCACCATTGACCTCAATGGCGACGGAAAAGTTGCTAGTGGTTTCCGTTTGTCACCATTGTGACAGGGTTCTGTTGTTCTTGACGGAACCAATAGCGCAGTCGACTGGAGTCATGGGCCGCGATTGCGGGCACAGCCAGCCGCCGACAGCCACCCTCATTTTCGGTCCGTGCTCCCATACAAAGTGTGGGAGCACAGACCGTAAAAAGAAAAAGATGACTACAGATGACTTTTACGGTCGTGTGCATGGGGCCTTAGACATTGAAATTCCTTTAATCTGATAACCAATAATCTGGCATATATTTTCAGCACAAAACTGCAATATAATGTAATATCATGCAAAACCCTCCCTGAATACTTTAAGTACAAATCTTTTATTTGGTCCTTTTTCATGAAAGCTCCTTAAACTTACAAGTGAATTTGATACTTTTCCATGACTTCTAATAAGCTGGCACCTATTTCGTTCCATTCATTTTGGACTATAGGAATTATACTGTATTGTAACATATAACAATGTACCTTGACAAAGTAAAACTTTACATTTTCTGATTTTGATTCTTTAAGCCCTAGCACATATTTTCTCCATTTCTTATAGATGCAATCAAGTCCAAACACAGAGGAACCAATTAAGTTGGAAGACTTGTTTCTCTCATAATTCAGAACACTGAAGAGGTTTCTAACTTGAGAGTTGAAATGTTGAATCTGTAAAAATATGAAAAGTTATCATACACAAAACGCATATACATTTTTGCATGTTTTAATGTGAAAAATTTTAAGAAGCAGTATTTATTTTACTTACTTGTTTTACCTACTTGTCTGGAAAGAATGTTAGAATGGAAGAAAAACAGCCACACAACCCGTTTAGTATGATCAAGTTGACTGTGTATTTAATTCCGTCAAAACAACAGAACCCTGTCACAATGGTTACAAACGGACATCATTAGCAGAGTTTCCGTCACCATTGAGATCAATGGTGATGCAAACGGAAGCTAAGGTCTCCGTTTGCCTTTCCGTTGAGGGGTTCCCACGACAGAAAGCTCAGATAGAACCCCTCAACGGAAAACAACGCTGGTGTGAACACAGCCTTATACTAGCGCTCTGCTCTTAGGAAGCCCCTGACATCACTCACTTTCAATATATGGACAGCAATGTCAGGAGCAGAGCTGGAGTCCCAGTCAGAGTGCTAGAATCTGCTCTGCTCCAGACTCCAGCTGGGGAAGCCCCTGACATCACGGTCTATATATGGACAGTGATGTCAGGAGCAAAGCTGGAGTCCCAGTCAGAATGCTAGTAGCGCTCTTCCCAGGACTCCAGCTCTGGGCTTGCCCCTGACTTCACTGTCCATATAGGTTTTACAGCTGACACGCTGCTCTAACGGCCAGGAACATCGATGGCACTGTTCCTGGCCGTTTAACTAGTTAAATGCCGCGGTCAATAGCTACCGCGGCATTTATAGGGGTCTTCCCGTGAAGGACATTTATGACATATCTACAGGATATGTCATAAATGTCAGATAGATGCGGGTGCCACCTCTAGCACCCGCACCTATCTCTAGAACGAGGACCCCTAAACCCCTTTCTATCTTACCCAGCTCCGCTGTCTCCCGGCCACTTCCTGGTTAGGTGGTCGGGAGTTACAGAAACAGCCAAGTGTTCGCTGAGCTACACTATATTACCGTAACTGCCATAGAAATGAATGGGAGTTACGGAAACAGTGTAGCACCGCGTGCTACGCTGTTTCCGGAACTCGGTAACTACAACAACAGCGTACATGGTCGAGTTTCTGAAACAGCGTAACTCGCTGAGCTACACTGTTTCCGTAACTCCCATAGAACTGAATAGTAGCTACGGAAACAGCGTAGCTTGCATGCTACGCTGCTTCTGTAACTGCCATTCACTACTATAGGAGTTACAGAAACAGCGTAGTTTAGCGAGTTACGCTGTTTACGTAACTCATCTATGCGCGGCGTATTGTACCAGCGATCTAATGAGCGCTGGTTCAAGTCCCCCAGTGGAACTAATAAAATGAGTAAAACCAAAAGTTATATAAATGTAAAAGTTTGTAAAAAAAAATTTAAAAAAAAAAACAAAAAACCCTTTTCCCATTTTTCCCCAAGCACAATGTAAAAATCAGAAAAAAAAAATTATTGGTATCACTGCATCCGTAAAAGTCCGAAACTATTACAATATAGCATTATTTGACGCACGGTGAAAGGCATAAAAAAAAAAAAATAATTGAAAACCCCAGAATCTTTGTTCTTGGGTCAGTATAGTGCTAAAAATAATTAAATGAAAAACTGATAAAAAAATAGTATGTACCCAAAAAATGGTGCTAATAAAAACTACAGTTCGTCCTGCAAAAAATAAACCCTCACAAAAGTTATCGCTCTCAGAATGTGTAAAAGTAGTAAAATATTAATATTTTCTATTGTCTAAAACCCGGGTGCGTCTTATAGTATGAAAAATACGTTACTTACAGTATTTACAAGGTGTGCTTATAAAGAGTTCTGAAAGAAATAGGTACTGACTCTCCAGGTATTATTTAAGGACACTGGATAATTTACCTTTCTTTGCTTGATTTCTTTACTTTGTTGTGCTCCCAAAGAATTACACATTTTCGCAATTGGACGCAATCCATTTGTTTTCGGTATGAAACGTAATCTTGAGATGAAAATGTTGTTCTTTTGTTGATACATACTCCCTATTTCATCAGTCGACATTAAACGTAAATTCACATTTGTCATGTGTTTCCTTTTAAAATGAAAATAAAAAAATATAAGACATAGTAAGTCAATGTCCAAGGACCACAAAGATGCAATAGCAACATAACAGGAAAATACAGATTACCACGTTTTAACCCCTTTTTGCCGCAGACAGTTTTGACCTACCTGACAAAGCCCCATTGTTCAGATCTGGCCTGAGTCCCTTTATGTGGATATAGCGTTGTAGTGCTTTTACTTATCAAAGCAATTCTGAGATTGCTTTCTTATGACACAATGTACTTTCGAACATCGGTAATACATTCAGTGTGTTTTTGTGAAAAATACCCAAATTCTGGAGATTTAGAAAAATGTGCATTTGTTTTAAATTTATCAGCTTATAAGGGCCTGTTCACATCAGCGTTGGCTTTCCGTTCCGGGGTCAGCATTGATATCAATGGTGACGGAAACAAACATTGCTAATGATTTCCGTTCGTCACCATTCCGGCAGGTTTCCGTTTCAACGACGGAATCAATAGCGGAGTCGACTGCGCTATTGATTCCGTTGGAAAAACGGAAGCCTGCCGGAATGGTAACGAACGGAAACCATTAGCAAAGTTTCCCTCACCATTGATATCAATGCTGACTGAAACGGAAGCTGTGGTTTCAGTTTGACTTGCCGTTGCGGGGTTCACCCGACGGAAATCACGAGAGAGAGAGAAGAGAGAGAGAAGAGAGAGAGAAGAGAGAGAGAAAGAGAGAGAGAGAGAGAAAGAGAGAGAAAGAGAGAGAGAGAGAGAGAAAGAGAGAAAGAGAGAGAGAGAGATAAAGAGCGAGAGAGAAAAAGCAAAAGAGAGAGAGAGAGATAAAGAGCGAGAGAGAAAAAGCAAGAGAGAGAGAGAGAGAGGAAAAAAAGGAGAGGAAAAAAAGGAGAGGAAAAAAAGGAGAGGAAAAAAGAGTAAAGAGAGAGAGAGAGAGAGAAGAGAAAAAGAGAGAGAAAGAAAGAGAAAAAGAAATAAAAAGAGAAGAAAGAAAGAGAGAAAAAAAAAGAAGAAAAAGGTGGGGGGAGAAACAGAGAGAGAAAAAGAGAAAGGATAAAAAAAAGAGAAGGGGTTTTTTGAAGCTGAAAATGAAGCTTTTTTTCATTTGAGTCGTTTTTTAGGGTAGGTTGACACAGAGCTTTTTGCAGGCAGAAAAATATGCCTCAAAATTCCTTCAGGAATTTTGAGGCAGATTATGCCCTGCCCGCACTTTCTTTTCTGCGTTTTCTGCAATGTTTTTTCGGCCGCGACCAATGAGTGCCGCGGGCAGAAAACGCTCCAAAGCGCTTTCTCTGCCTCCCATTGATTTCAATGGGAGGTTGGAGACGGAACCGTGGAAAGAAAGAGCATGTCAATTTTATTTCCCGCAAGTGTTTTTTTTACGCTCACGGGAAATTAACTCCTCCGCCTCCCATTAAAATCAATGGGAGGCGATTTCAGAAGTTTTTGTGGGCGCGGTTTCCAAGTCAAAAACAGCACCAAAAAACTCAGTGTGAACTAGCCTTTATAGTGTCAATGGAAAATCAGCTGCAAAAATGACTCAAGAAGTGACATGTTACTTCTTTTTACAAGGCGTTTTTTTTGTTTTTTTATTCAGCAGCGTAAAAATACGCCTCATGTGAACAGCAGTGTATTTCCCATTGAATTCAATAGGAAGCAGTTTGTAGTGTTTTTCCGGGAGTATTTCAAGGCGTTTATGCTCAGAGATACACCTGAAAAAACTATGTGTATACCCTTATATCTCAATCCAGTGCTGGATTCCCATCTACACGGCTCATTACTGCTGTATAATCTACGTTCTGCTGCAGCTTCTATATATGTGACAGATAGAAGAGAAGAATCCTGCTCTTCTATCTCTATGTGTGAAGTGTGTAGAATTATTATAGCAGTTAAGCTCCACCCACTAGCTCAGAGACAACTAAGAATTAGTAATACAGCCTGCTAAATAATGTCATAAACGCGTCATATAATAACCAGAGATAGTGTTATTCCTCATGAAAGCCTCTGGAAAGTTAGGTACGCTTTAAGCGCAGCATCTGAGCTTGCGCCACACGCTGAGCTACGCGGTTTCCATAAGTTTCATAGAACTACATGGTAGTTACGGAAACAGCGTAGCTCGCATGCTACGCTGCTTCCGGAACCGCTATTCACTACTATGGGAGTTAAGAAAACAGCGTAGCTCAGCGAGCTATGCTGTTTTCGTACTATCGACCATATAGTCAGGAGGTGGCCGGGAGGCAGCTGCAGTAGAGAAAGTTAGAACGGGGTTAAGGGTGCCCCGTTCTAGAGATAGGTGCGGGTCCCAGGGGTGGGACCCACATCTCCCTGACATTTATTACATATCCTGTGGATATGTCATAAATGTCCCTGATCGGAAACCCCCTTTAAGATAAAAATTTGTGAGAAGTAACAAGATCTATCAGGGACACCTACCCTTTCACGATTGTAGCTTCCCTGTATTGAAATTAGACACCTGACCCCGGAGTGCAGCATTACATAGAGTAAGCAAGTTGTTGGTGGTTCAGTTTCAGTGTGAATCCCCAATAGAATGGGTAAATCTAGCGATCTGAGCAACTTTGAACGAGGCATGGTCATCAATGCTAGACTAGCCGTGGTCCGTATTTATAAACACGTTCAACCTTGTGGGGTTCTCTCGTGCAACAGTGTGGAGAGTATAAAGAGAATGGTGTGATCAACAGTAAGAGCTGGGGAGCTCTTACACTGTCCGTAGCACAGACACGCCCTCTTGCCTGTTCGGATGAAAAGACTGCAATCACACACTCTCTCATGCTGTGGCACTGTCGATATCTGATTGGACAGTATCACAGCCATAGTAACACACCCCCTTGATAGTACACGCCCCGTTGACAGTTCAGGGGGTTAGTTAAATATCGGCGCCAAATATAATGGCACCGATATCTAAATAATGGTGGGAGGTAGAAAAAAAATGTAAAGTGCCCCAGGGTTTGTGCAGCCCTCCCCATTACATGCTGCACATGTCTGAGGAGGTGAAAGGTTCTCTTTAAATCTCATACACATGCTCCGGAACATTTTACGTACGGAAATCCGAGCAAACTGCAGATTTTCATTCTGTTACTTATGTTCACTGTGGATTTGACCCTTTTCACTGTAGAAGGGGTAAAAATCCATTGTGAATACGCACCAAAATCCGAATGTAACATATGAAGCTTTTGCAGCGGATTCACTTGAAAATTTGCAACAAATTTGCTACGTGTGGGTACCCAGCTAGAACAGTAAGAACACAAAATGCAACGAACAAAAAAAAAAAAAAATCTTCCTTTACGTTAAATCGAAGAACATTTGATAAAGACTACATTAAAAATACAGTGCACAGAAAAGAACATCAATACCAAAATGGACTATAGCTAGAATTTGACTGGTGTTTGTATGTAACACAGGTTTTGGAAATGCCCTCATAATGTGTCAAAACGATTCTCTGGAGTAAAAAAAGGAATTTTCACACTCCTACCGTATTCCAATGTTCTGCAGTTGTCCCCAGATGCTCTTTCTGTAAAAGAACAGTCTATTTTTTTGAAAGCTGGTTTCTGTGATATAATAAAATGCTTTCAATAACTGTATAACATAGGTATCCATAAGCCAAAACAAAAATTTTGCAAGTATTTTCTCTCGCAGCAAGTGCTCTGATGCACCAACAAAGTGATTACCTACAATTGGAAAAAAAAAATAGAAAAAAGGGAAAACTATTTAAAAACAGAATAAACATCCATATAAAAGAAAAAGAGGCTATATTTTCATTTTGCATAAATAATTCATAAACAATAACTAAATTGGGAACTGTATTATTTCTTTTTCAGTATCTTAACGAGGCTGTCCAGTTTTTGTTTTTTTACTTCATTGCAGAATAGTAAATCATACCGTTTTCTAATATACATGTATTCGAAATTCTGCGGACATACATTTATTATAGCGCATGAGGCCCCTGTCACAGTGGAATGGTATAGCCCACAGATTCGTCCTGTGTAATGCATCCACAGGCTAACGGAATATGACTAAACATGGCTTCAGTCATGCGACCCACACACACACAGTAATGTGTTGGGGCAACATGGGCCATCTAAATAGGGGTAATGGTGAAATAACGATAAATAAGCGATTGCCTGTATTCCCTGTCTCTGGGGGATGTTGTCATGATGTTAATAATAAAAAAAACAAAAACACACACAAAACACAAAGGAGGTAAGAGCTGCCCCTCACAGAGACCGACAGACATAATGATGAGATGTTGCTATACGTAGAAATACTTTATAAGTTCTGCTCCTCAATAACCCATGATTCACCTGTAATATGCCGGAACAGTTACCTGAATGCCAGTGGTCACATGATGTAGGTCACATGACTGTCCATTCGGTTATCCTATGGGTGCTTTTTTTATGGACAAATCTGTGGTCTATATCATTTTTTGTTTTTAGACTGAGACCACTGCACTGATAAGAAAAGTATGTGAGCAGAATTTTAAATACATGTATATTAGAAGTCTGGCTATATAGGGGATTTGTGGTTCTATTATAAAAACTGGGAACTGCATAACATTTCGGACCTAACTGATATTTCCCTTGTAGGACGCCAGTCATGATTGAGATTAAATATAAACTCATTAGAATAGGGGGATTATTTTAAGTGGTACATTTTCTTAGTTATACGAACTATATTTGAAAACTTTCTTCTCCTATATAATGGTGACAAAATAAAATGAGTCTCTTGTTTCTAAAAAGGAACAATTTTTCACAGGCAAAAACAATAAAATAAAAAAATAAAGACTAGTAGAGTGCAAAATAAGAAAAAATATTCAACTCTAAAAAGCAGCAGTGAACATTGGTCACAAAATAGTTAAGCTAAACGCACAATTGTCAACGAAAAACCAAAGGGTGAGATTGCATATTAATTCCCTAATTTAAGGATCAAATATTCACCAGTCAGGACCTTGGATATGTCACTGGCTTCTAGGAAGCCAATATGCTTTATGATTGTACAGCCCTTAAAGGCTATGTAAACCATTGCACACACTTTTTAACCTGGATATATAGCAGCTGTATCTTGCTCTCAAACCTGAATCAGTCAGGTCAGTGGGACTGACTGCTTTAGGCTCCGTTCAGGGGTTCCGTGTGAGATTTCCATCACGGAAACCCATGAACGGAACCCTGAAAAACAAAAACGGAAACCGCATCGCCATCGATTTCAATGGTGGGGGATCCGGTGCAAATGGTTTCCATTTGTCTCCGTTGTGCAAGGGTTCCGTCGCTTTGACAGAGGCAATACCGCGATTTTCGGGTCACCCGCGAGGCGCCTGCAAATCGCGGGCCGTGCACATGGCCGCGTCCATTATTTCCTATGAGCTTGGACTGCAGAACACGTCCGTAATAAGACATGCCTGTTCTATCTGTGGTCCAGGCTCCTGGGCCATGCATGGACTGTGGAAACCACGGTCGTGTGCATGGCCCCATAGGAATGAATGGGGTAGCAATTCACCCGTGGATTTTCGGGGGAATTGCGGCCGCAAAAGCACATTCGTGTGCATGGGGCCTAACAGTATTGCTTCTGTCAAAACTACGGAACCCCTGCATAACGGAGACAAGCGGAAACCATTTGCACCGGATCCGTCACCATTGAAATCGATGGCGATGCAAACGGAAACCTATGGTTTCCATTTGTTTCACAGTCAGGGTTCCGTCCTTGGGTTCCCCTGACGGAAAGAACAGACGGAACCCCTGAAATGAGCCCTGACGCAGATGTGAGCGAAGCCTTAGTAACAGCGGATCCATCTGTTATCGATCACATCTAAATTCATGAACTTAGATGTGTTCGATAACAGGAGGATCCTGCGTATCAGAGACATGCATGACCCGATGTCACCTAAGCCGTCAGTCCTGCAAACCTGACAGATTCGTGTTTGAGCGCAAGATACAGCTTCTATATATTCAGGCTGTATCTCAAAAACAAAAAAAGAGATTTTAAACAAAAAACAGTTAAGTAAAGTGGTTTAAAATTCCATTATAATCTGGGGGAAAAAAGGCTTACATAGCCATTAAAAGGGGTGATCTAGTCCCAAAAAAATTGATGGCATATCCTCAGGATAGGCCATGGATATCTCACCATTCAGGGTCGAACTCCCATCACAGGCCATCAATTTTTTGGGACTGGACAATCCATTTAAAGCAATTGTTTTTGTCAAAGCTGACCGGTTAATTTCAACCAAACAGAACCCTTGTTAACTTACGCTTGTTTAGTCGAAGCCAAGAACAGTCTTCTACTTTAATCTTGAACATAAGTTTTGACAATGAAATCTTCTCACACTTGACAGAATTAATCAACATCTTCACATTTCTGAGAAAACGACACTTGTTGTGACTAGAGCCCCATATCATTTCGGGCACCACTATATGCAGACATTCCCTAACAAATGTATAGACTTGCCAGACACTATTATGCTGCTTTAGTAAAGGATAGAGTTTATCTTTAAGCAATGCGTTCTGCGTTTTGATGCCATCATTACTTTTGTTTGTTACAATTCCAGCGTTGTTCTGAGAGTGTACAATCGTGTTACTGAATTTAGATTCAGCTTTTGTTGCGTCGCTGTTATGACACTGAACACGTAATAGTTTGCGGTTTGAAATACCATCTTCATTGCTTTTTCCGCTCGTATTTTCAATTCTATCCTCTCGAATAAGTTTCACAGTACAATGTTTCTTTAACAGGGACACGTAAGGACATCGTTTGTGGTTTTCGATCAGTTCTTGAAAAATGGGTTTCAATTGCCAATACCGCTTGCAAACTTTTTGCTTTCTTTTGCCTTTGGAAGGAACCTGTAAGTCAAAGTTTTGCTCAAACACATTGTTATTCATAAATATCCTTTCAACGAGACATAGACTGCCGCGGGAGTTACTTTCCAACATATTGAGTATAAAACTTTTAAAAAACCCTTCCTTATTAACTGGATTTGTGCACAACATTTTACTAGAGTCAATAACAATGTGAGTAGGCGACGTTCTTTCTGGAGATGTACAAATAGAATTGTAGGTTGCTTTTTTTGGAGGGTCAACAAAATCACTTACAATAAAGTTTTCAGCTGTTGCCTCCTTAATCTCTTTCTGGACAGCAGAATGCTTCTTGAGTTCACAACGACTGGCACACTGCCACACAAACTGATTTACTACATGTGGTTCTGTGGCCGCACTACCACACGTATAAGAGTCAGAATGTTGCAGTTCTGTTTTACGTCTTTTCGCTGGGATATCACACAAGTCAATATGAGAAGGTCTTTTTGCGTGCCTGTTTTTTGTGGTAAACGTTCCAGTGTCACCCAAATGTTTTAATGGTTCATTGCTGGAATGTATCTCTCCTGCTTCCGCCATAACATCAGAGCGTGCTTTTGCTTTAACGTTTCTTTGATTCTTTTTTTTTGTGGTCATTTTAAGTGAGCAGGATGTGAGAGAAGGTGTCTGAATATACCGAGATAAAATATTGCCTTTATAGATGGAACTTTTTGGTTTTAGGCAAGGTGATGGAGGAGTTTCCTCTTTGGTTAAATTATATATAGGCTGCCCACACATTTGATAACAACAATTGGGTGGCACCCTCATGAAAAGTGAACAGTTTTCCAATAAATGCATCATAATATCATCCCCCACCCTACTCAGAAGGGTTTCCCATAGGACACTGGTGCTTATAGTTGCTGTTGTTGGATTTGGAAAATAATTGCAAATATTTGGTGCAAACTGAACACGCAATGAACTCTTTTCAGCAACCAGACCATAGCCAAAGGCTAGAACATTCTTCTTGCTTTTTTCGCAGATCCGTTGAATTACTCGAGCTACAACTTCTCTTTGAGTTGATAACTAAAAAACAGAGATAAAACATAAATTTACCACCATATGAAATGCATAATCACAGAAATAATACAATTGTCACAAAACCTCAGACCCAAGACTGTGTTCACATGAGGCGGTATTAATGCGTTCTCTTTGTTGCAGTTATAACTGTCTAATACCTGACAGAACAGTAGTACAGTATATTAAATTGATTTTGAAAAAATGTAGTTCAAACGTTGCGGTTACCATGCAGTTTTTATTGAGGTTGCCTCAAAAACTGCTGTATGTCCATACGGACACATCCTATATATGCATATTATGTGCAGTTTGTTCCAATTGACATGAATGGATATGGCCAAAATTATGTGGCTGTTGGACATAGTTACATAGTTACATAGTTACATAGTTAGTACGGCTGAAAAAAGACACATGTCCATCAAGTTCAACCAAGGGATGGGAAAAGGGAAGGAAAAATTTCTACACATAGGAGCTAATATTTTTTCATTCTAGGAAATTATCTAAGCCTTTTGTAAAGCCACCTACTGTCCCTGCTGTGACCAGCTCCTGCGGTAGGCTATTCCATAGATTCACAGTTCTCACAGTAAAGAAGGCTTGTCGCCTCGGCAGCTTGAACCTTTTTTTCTCCAGACGGAGGGAGTGCCCCCTTGTTTTTTGAGGGGGTTTTACAAGGAACAGGATTTCACCATATTTTTTGTATGTGCCATTAATATATTTATATAAGTTAATCATGTCCCCCCTTAGTCGTCTTTTTTCAAGGCTAAATAGGTTTAATTCTTTCAATCTTTCCTCATAACTTAAATTCTCCATGCCCCTAATAAGCTTCGTTGCTCTTCTTTGTATTTTTTCCAAATCCAGGGCATCCTTTCTATGAACTGGAGCCCAGAACTGAACTGCATATTCTAGATGAGGCCTCACTCATGCTTTGTAAAGTGGCAATATTACATCCCTGTCCCGTGAGTCCATGCCTCTTTTAATACACGACAATATCCTGCTGGCCTTTGAAGCAGCTGATTGACACTGCATGCTGTTATTGAGTTTATGATTTACAAGTACACCCAGATCCTTCTCAACAAGTGAATCCGCCAGTGTAGCTCCCCCTAGGACATATGATGCATGCAGGTTGTTGGTACCCAGATGCATAACTTTACATTTATCTACATTAAACTTCATCTGCCAAGTGGACGCCCAAACACTTAGTTTGTTTAAATCTGCCTGCAATTCATGAACATCTTCCATTGACTGAACTATATTACATAGCTTGGTGTCATCTGCAAAAATAGAAATAGTGCTATTAATCCCATCTTCTATATCATTAATAAATAAGTTGAATAATAGTGGTTCCAGCACTGAACCCTGGGGTACACCACTTATTACCGGGGACCATTCAGAGTAGGAATCATTGACCACAACTCTCTGGATACGGTCCTTGAGCCAATTCTCAATCCAATTACAAACTATATTTTCTAAACCTATAGTCCTTAATTTACCCATTAGGCGTCTATGGGGGACATCCCATGCCAAATCCATGGGTGTTAATATAGTTCCGCAGCCATTTGTGGCTAGAACATCCTCCACCCTTCTGAGAAGGCTTTCCATTATAGAGTGTGTCTGTGCTAGATTGTGCTCGTTCAACTAAAATAACATTTGTGAGGTTAGGCAGTGATATTGGATGAGAAGGTCTGGCTCGCAATTGGCATTCAAATTAATCCCCAGGGTGTTTGATGGGGTTGAGGTCAGGGCTCTGTGCAGGACACTCGAGTTTTCCCACACCAAACTCACCCATGCATGTCTTTATAGACCATAGATTTATAGATTATTAGAAACATGGGTTAAAGTGAGAGCTGCATATACACTGTAGTATATGCAGCTCTCACTTCAACCTGATATAGGTCTTGTTTTAAAGAACCTTTACTAGCAGTGACTTAGCAGAAACGTCTTTGGCTACTTAAGTGCCTTCCTACCAGGTCGTATGAGGTACGTCACTACCAGGAAAAAGTTAATGTGGACCTATCAACCCCTGGGAAACCTCATGAAGTAATAGGAGACCAATATAATATACATTTTCCAAATATATATACAATTATGTATCTGATCTGAGAAAAGCCACTGGAGGGGGGCGTGTTGCGGAGCGTGCAGCATGTGTACACAGGGAACATCTGTGCACAGGGGACAATTAAAGGCACCATGGGTCCCGGATGGTTTTAAAAGTGTTGGTCCCCTCTAACCAAAATGTTTTGCCACACTGAGTATAATTACATAAGATAAGAATATATATTCAGGCTAGGTTCACAAAGTGCATCGTGTTGCGTTTTTATCAGGAGTTTTTTGTTTTTGTTTTGGTAGATAAAATCCCAACAAAAATGCACAGTGTGAACCCAGTGCTAAGCCTAATTCATATCTGCGCTGGAGGCTCCGTTAGGGGCCCCCGTCACAGATTTCACCGAAAATCCTAGAAACAATAGTGCAACATTCTGTGCTATTGTTTCCAGCAAAACCATGAACACCCCAAAGAAAACCATTAAAGTCAATGAGTTCCATCAGGCGCTGTTTGCAGTTCTCTGATCACCGCCTTTTAACCCCTTAGATGCCGCACAGTCAATAGCAACCACAGCATCAAAGTGATTAACAGAGAGAGGAAGCTCCCTTTGTATCCCATCGCGAGTATCGAAGGATGCCAATGATTGCTAGAACAACCTGGAAGCCTAACATCCAAGCCTAACATGGTCGGTCATGTATGGAAGATTATTCAGCAGAACCTTTATATGCTAACGGTCAGTGGAAAAATTAAGTTACAATACATTGCGCTACATAAGTAATGCAATGTATTACATCTACAATCACAAGAACAGGCCTTCAAATCCCCTAGTAGGAGTCAAACAAATAAATGTGTTTTTTTTAGAAAAACAAATAAAGTTTTAAGTTAATTAAAAAAAAAAAGAAAATCGCTCCATTTCCCTGATCAAGTACTTTATGTTTGTTAAAAAAGAAAAAAAAAAAAAAAACTATACATAATATGTTTTGCAGTATTCGTAATGGCCTGATCTATAAATATATAATGTTATTTGTCCCGACTGTGAACACCTTAAAAAAACAACTAAAGAAAACGAAAAAAAAAACCAAAAACTGTGGAATTTTCTGTTTTGGTAACCTTGCCTTAAAAAAACTAAATTTCATAAAAAACTTTTAAAAACTCGAAAGTACCCCAAAATGGAACCAATAAACACGGCAGTTCGTCATGCGAAAAACAAGACCTTCCACAGCTCCGTAAAAAAAAAAAACTCGCATATACCCCAAAATGGTACAAAACTACAGCTTTTTCCACAAAAACCAAACACTCAACGGAAAAATAAAACTTTATGACTCTCAGAACGCAATGATGGAAAATGATGGCCATGACTAAATTTATAAAAAAAAACCCACGTCATCATTTGCTAGACCCCACAGGTGGACCCCGTAGATGCAGCGGAGATGAGCTCACTTTAGGGCTTTGTGCTGCTTATGGGACTAATGAAGAAGTCAAAGATAAGGCAATACTGGAGCGCAGATATTTTGTATAATACCTCAGATTTATCACATAGCCGTCTCCCATGGTACAAGAAGCGGTCTGTGCCCATCGTACAAATGGCATTGTATAACGCTTAGGCTGGGTTCACACGACCATGTTACGTCCGTAAAGGACGGAACGTATTTCGGCCACAAGTCCCGGACCGAACACAGTGCAGGGAGCCGGTCTACTAGCATCATAGTTATGTACAACGCTAGGAGTCCCTGCCTCGCTGCGGTACAACTGTCCCGTACTGTAATCATGTTTTCAGTACGGGACAGTAGTTCCATGGAGAGGCAGGGACTCCTAGCGTCGTACATAACTATGATTCTAGGAGCCCGGCTCCCTGCAGTGCTTTTGGTCCGGGACTTGCGGCCGAAATACGTTCCGTCCATTACGGACGTAACATGCTCTTGTGAATCCAGCCTTACTTGCTGTCCCGATGTGCAGGCCAGATGAGAACATTACTTTCGTTTTAAGAGTTGATTATCAAGGCCCTAATATTTGGGAACCGGAGAGGACCACAGCACGTCTGAACCAAAACATCTTCCTCTCCACTGGAAGCGAAGCCACCCTTATTGTACCAGGAGAACACTTTCCCAGCGAAGTTCCCCAAACTGCATACAAGGGAAGGGCTCAAAAAAGGTGCAGTGTGTTTTCCAAAATGGGAATAAGAAAGGACACCATTTATAAGTGCGACACATGCCCCAACAAATCTGGCCTGTGCATAAAGAATTGGTTCAAAGCGTACCACAACATCCTTGGATTATTAATTTTATTATTCATTTACCCCATTATTGTATCCTCTAATGCCCTGATGTACTCCGCACAGCTTACATATGCCCCCACATTATAAACTGTAATACCAGTAAAACCCCAAACAAAATCTGCGCTCGAAAAGCCAAATGGCGGCCCCTCCCTACTAAGCCCTGCTTTGTGCTAAAATAGGAGTTTATGACCACATATGAGGTATTAGGGTATGTTCGCATGGCCTATTTTCAGACGTAATTCGGGCATTTTACGCCTCGATTTAGGCCTGAAAAAAATGGCTCCATTACGCTTACAAACATCTTCCCATTGCTTGCGATGGGTTTTACGGTGTTCTGTTTCCACGTGGTGTCATTTTAGTTATTATTGGTACCATTTTGGGGTACATGCGACTTTTTGATCACTTTCAATCCTATTTTTTTGAGAGGCAAGGTGACCAAAAAAACAGCAATTCTGGCATCGTTTGTTTTTTATACAGCGTTCACCACGTGTTATAAATTACATGTTAACTTTACTCTACGGGTCAGTACGATTCCGGCGATACCTAATTTATAGCACTTTTTTTATGTTTTACAAGTTTTTGCACAATAAAATTACTTTTGTAAAAAGAATGTATTTTTACTGTCACCATGTTGTGAGAACCATTACGGTTACATTTTTTCGTCTACGGCATTGTAGGACGGCTTGTTTTTTTGCGAGACGAGCTATAGTTTTTATAGGTACCATTTTTGGATACATGCGACTTTTTGATCATTTTTTATTTAAATGTTTGTAGGACAAAGTGACCATTCTGGGAAGGGCCTAATGGGCTTCTATACGTGACAGTCCAGGAGGCCATTAATAGGCCTCCTATTGCCATAGCAACAAATCGGCAAACCCTGCGATCACATCGCAGAAATGCCGATCGGCTTCAAACCACTAAGATGCCACAATCGATTTTGCATCTAGCTCCGTTCCCTGCCGTTACAGCAGGGTGTCAGCGGTAACATACAACGGACACCCGTGGCTGATGTCTCAGGCTCAGCTTCTGAGCCATCCCCACCTCCGAGCAGGCTTCAGTACTGGGCAGACAGGAGACCGTTGTTAGGCCTCTGGTCTGCCAAAGCAGCTATTGGAACCCTGCGATTACATCGCTGGGTTCCGATCTGCTGGTAAACCCCATAGATGAAGCGATCACCTTTGAGCGCTGCATTTAAGGAGTTAATCGGCCAGATCAGAGGCTAGCTCCAGTCCTGGCAATGAAGCAGGTTGTCAGCTGTAATAGACAGCAACATAATAGTACGTGACATGTCGCCAAGGGGTTAATT
The DNA here is from genome assembly GCF_050947455.1 of Rhinoderma darwinii. Classification (NCBI taxonomy): domain Eukaryota; kingdom Metazoa; phylum Chordata; class Amphibia; order Anura; family Rhinodermatidae; genus Rhinoderma; species Rhinoderma darwinii. Next base: position 236,875,565 of record NC_134691.1, read on the forward strand.
TTATTCACCTGTTTGAAAGTAGAGGAGGTTGAAAAACCTGAACTCAATAATTAGGAGGCGTGGTGACATACTTCTAGACTGGGTTCTCAGCAAAATGTCGCAGTTTTACCAGAGTTCGCGCCAAAACCGCATTTTGACGGAAACGTGTAAACCCAGCCTTTGCCATATATGGTACATACACACAAGGGATATTTTCCTGCAGCAAAATCCATATGCGTTACATGTAGATTCATCGCAGATTTCACCCCTTCTACATTGTAAAGGGTGACATCCACTGTGAAATTCAGTAAAAGAACAAGCACATTGCGGATTTCTGTGCTGAAAATGTTCTGCAGCATATGGATGAGATTTGTACAAATCTCATCTATGTGGCGGGTGCTGTAATCTGCTGCAAATTTTCTGTATGCAAACTCTGCATCATTTCTGTCTTGTGTGCAGGGGGGCTAAATGTACATCCCGGCAGGGAAGCTCTTCCGTAGCATGGTGGAGGGTAAAAGTTAAATTATTTCTAGTCCTAAAAAATTGATGGCCTATCCTCAGGATAGGCCATCAATATCTGTCGTGGTCCAATCCCCGGCAAATGCTTTATTTTGAAGCGGCCGCAGCCAGGGCACCACCTGCCATGGGGTGAGGTGGGCCTCTCGCCTTAGCGGCAGCCTGCTGCCTCTACAATTGTATCTGCGTCCATAGGATGCAGATACAGTTGAACGGATCACTAGCGCTGGCAGGTAAAGGAACATTAGTTCCTTGCCCTGACATTCAGAGCTTTTCAATGACTCAGGCAACGCGATAACGTCATTGCGCCACTTACATCATTCAGCTGCAGCAGACCGGTATAGAAGAGTGTTGCTAGAGGACGGACGCGGGAAAGGGATCAGATGAGTATGTAACTTTTTTTTCTTCAGTGAACAGTGTAGGTGGCTCTATTTACCGGGGGCACTATGTATGTGGAGCACTGTCTACAGGGGGCTCTAGCTACAGGGGGCAATGTGTGTGTGTGTTTGTGTTGCTTTACTTTACAGTGTGATACACCATTGTATCGTACTATTATATTCAGGGACACAGTGTAAGCGGTCATTGTATTAAGGGTACCATGAGAATTTTATCTTTGTTTATAGGTGCGTAAATGTTTGAACCGTGAGAAGGTGAATACATCTGAGAAACAAACTGCAGAAATTAACCCATGGCCGGGAGAAGTTGTCGTACAGGTCTGTACAGGATGGCGAAGAAAAGAGAAAAAAAAGCGACTGGAATCTGAGAAGATGTCACCTGTAAGTCACTAAATGTAAATGTTTATTCTGCCTCAACCTAATCAGTACTGCGGTCATTGTATGAACTGCAGTGAGATGATGTGTTATTTTTTTTTTATGTGAAACAGAAACTCCCAGCATAGCCTTACCATTGTTCGGGCCATGTTGGGAGCTGTAGATTCACACCGGACAAACCTATATGACAGGGATTAAACTAAATTTGCAAATGATCTCTGTAATGAGACATTCGTGCTGGGACTTTATAAATGTACTAAGTATTGTGCGACTATGTATTTGTATTGTACGACTATATATATATATATATACACACATATATACACACACACACACACACACACACACACACAAAATGGCGACAGCACTCTGCGAACACCAATGTCACCTAAACTACTAAATATAAATGAGTATGCATTACTGCTAAATCTTCTTACAATAGGGAGGTTCTCAGTGCACATTTTGATCAAATTGTGTTTGCCCACCTGCCACGACAAGGCTTCCTCCACAGGTGGCAACCTACACTGCACATACACCCAGAATTGGGACTATGCCTACATATATCTAGGGATGGTAGGAACGCACATTAAACTAATTAAAATCATGCAAGATAAAAAATGGAGGCAGTCACTAACCCCACATATATGAATCACAAACACAAAAATCTGAACAGCACATTCCAACAAAATTAAACAAAACGTGTATACAGGTGCAAGAACGCCTGTGACTGCAAATTTATACAGCACACAAAAAAATGGTGACAGCACTCTGCGAACACCAATGTCACCTAAACCGCTAAATATAAATAAATATGCATTACTGCTAAATCTACTTACAATAGGGATATATATATATATATACACACACACACACACACACACACACACACACACATACACTACCGTTCAAAAGTTTAGGGTCACTTAGAAATGTCCTTATTTTTGAAAGAAAAGCACAGTTTTTTTCAATGAAGATAACATTAAATTAATAAAAAATACACTCTATACATTGCTAATGTGCTAAATAACTATTCTAGCTGCAAACGTCTGGTTTTTAATGCAATATCTACATAGGTGTATAGAGGCCCATTTCCAGCAACCATCACTCCAGTGTTCTAATGGTACTTTGTGTTTGCTAACTGTGTTAGAAGGCTAATGGATGATTAGAAAACACTTGAAAACCCTTGTGCAGTTATGTTAGCACCACTGTAAACAGTTTTGCTGTTTAGAGGAGCTATAAAACTGACCTTCCTTTGAGCTAGTTGAGATTCTGGAGCATTAGATTTGTGGGTTCGATTAAACTCTCAAGATGGCTAGAAAAAGAGAGCTTTCATGTGATACTCGACAGTCTATTCTTGCTCTTAGAAATGAAGGCTATTCCATGCGAGAAATTGCCAAGAAACTGAAGATTTCCTACAACGGTGTGTACTACTCCCTTCAGAGGACAGCACAAACAGGCTCTAACCAGAGTAGAAAGAGAAGTGGGAGGCCCCGCTGCACAACTGAGCAACAAGACAAGTACATTAGAATCTCTAGTTTGAGAAATAGACGCCGCACAGGTCCTCAACTGGCAGCTTCATTAAATAGTACCCGCAAAACGCCAGTGTCAACGTCTACAGTGAAGAGGCGACTCCGGGATGCTGGCCTTCAGGGCAGAGTGGCAAAGAAAAAGCCATATCTGAGACTGGCTAATAAAAGGAAAAGATTAATAAGGGCAAAAGCACACAGACATTGGACAGAGGAAGATTGGAAAAAAGTGTAATGGACAGACGAATCGAAGTTTGAGGTGTTTGGATCACACAGAAGAACATTTGTGAGACGCAGAACAACTGAAAAGATGCTGGAAGAGTGCCTGACGCCATCTGTCAAGCATGGTGGAGGTAATGTGATGGTCTGGGGTTGCTTTGGTGCTGGTAAAGTGGGAGATTTGTATAAGGTAAAAGGGATTTTGAATAAGGAAGGCTATTACTCCATTTTGCAACCCCATGCCATACCCTGTGGACAGCGCTTGATTGGAGCCAATTTCATCCTACAACAGGACAATGACCCAAAACACACCTCCAAATTATGCAAGAACTATTTAGGGAAGAAGCAGGCAGCTGGTATTCTATCTGTAATGGAGTGGCCAGCGCAGTCACCAGATCTCAACCCCATAGAGTTGTTGTGGAAGCAGCTTGACCGTATGGTAAGCAAGAAGTGCCCATCAAGCCAATCCAACTTGTGGGAGGGGCTTCTGAAAGCATGGGGTGAAATTTCTCCCGATTACCTCAGCAAATTAACAGCTAGAATGCCAAAGGTCTGCAATGCTGTAATTGCTGCATATGGAGCATTCTTTGATGAAAGCAAAGTTTGAAGGAGAAAATTATTATTTCAAATAAAAATCATTATTTCTAACCCTGTCAATGTCTTGACTATATTTTCTAGTCATTTAGAGACTCATTTGATAAACATAAGTGCGAGTTTTCATGGAAAACACAAAATTGTCTGGGTGGCCCCAAACTTTTGAACCGTAGTATATATACAGTGAAGGAAATAAGTATTTGATCCCTTGCTGATTTTGTAAGTTTGCCCACTGTCAAAGTCATGAACAGTCTAGAATTTTTAGGCTAGGTTAATTTTACCAGTGAGAGATAGATCATATTAAAAAAAAACAGAAAATCACATAGTCAAAATTATATATATTTATTTGCATTGTGCACAGAGAAATAAGTATTTGATCCCCTACCAACCATTAAGAGTTCAGCCTCCTCCAGACCAGTTACACGCTCCAAATCAACTTGGTGCCTGCATTAAAGACAGCTGTCTTAAATGGTCACCGGTATAAAAGACGCCTGTCCACAGACTCAATTAATCAGTCTGACTAACTTCTACAACATGGGCAAGACCAAAGAGCTTTCTAAGGAGGTCAGGGACAAGATCATAGACCTGCACAAGGCTGGAATGGGCTACAAAACCATAAGTGAGACGCTGGGTGAGAAGGAGACAACTGTTGGTGCAATAGCAAGAAAATGGAAGACATACAAAATGACTGTCAATCGACATCGATCTGGGGCTCCATGCAAAATCTCACCTCGTGGGGTATCCTTGATCCTGAGGAAGGTGAGAGCTCAGCCGGAAACTACACGGGGGGAACTTGTTAATGATCTCAAGGCAGCTGCGACCACAGTCACCAAGAAAACCATTGGTAACACATTACAATTAAGTGGGAGGTACTTGCATTACATGGCAATCTACCATAACAACACAAATATAGTGAATAATATATATGTACTAAGCTTGGTTCCGATGCTGTATTTATGTACGGAGCTTGGTTTTGGTGCTGAATATATGTACTGAGAGTAGCGTGCATGGCCGCGGGCCGTCGGGTTTACTCACCTCCCGACGCCCACAGCCATGGATCAGTGAGCACTGGCTCGCATCTCCGTCCTAGGAGACACCAGCGCTCACTTCCGCTCCGGTCCGCTGTGTCCCGTAGAGTGCGCGCGCACGCTCGTGCCCAGTCTTAAAGGGCCAGTGCGCGAACATGTGAAACAATCATCATCAACTACACGATTCTTGGACTATGCCTGCGCTTCTGATCCTTGCCTGACCATCCCAAGTGTGTCTTGCAAATGGTCCCTTAGTGTTTTCCCGTTCCAGTTGTTACACGTGCCGTTACCCGTATACTGTATCCCGCGCTGTGTTCTCGTTTCTGAGCCTCTTAGTGTTGGAGTTCGGGATACACGATGCATCGAAACTTCGATATTGTTTCGATACTCTGCATCCCCAAACGGTTCGATACCGTTGTTTCATGTATTTCGATACTTAGCTGTGCGGCCGCACAGCTCAGTATGGTAACACATGAATGTATGAGAGTGGGGCTGCGGCTGTGTAATACAGTCATTGCCGCGCTCCTGAGTCCTGATAACAAGTGGGCGGGGTCAGGATGAGGTGATGCGGCCGGCGCTGCACTAATGAGTGGCGGCACTGAAAACAGAACATGGCGGGCGCACTGCAAAACACCCCCATGTTCTGTCCTCGGTGCCTGAACCGCCGCTCATTAGTGCAGCACCGGCCGCATCACCTCATGCAGACCGTGCACGCACTTCCTGTCAGGAGTGGGGCAATGTCTGTATTACACAGCCGCAGCCCAGCTCTAAAACGGCGTTGATCAGAGAAACCTCTCATCTCCGCAACTATTCCCCTGAATGCTGCGATCAAAGCGGACTGCAGCATTCAGGGGAATATGAGAAAGGGAGATGCCCCTTGGAACTTCTGTGACGCGATTGAGGGACATACCATATATGGGCAGACAGCCCAGGGTCCATTGAAGGACCCCAGGGCTGTCATACCATATTTCCTGTTGTTAGCGCATACTTAGGTATGTCCTAACAACTGCCTGTGTACTATCAGTACACAGGCTAATGTACTGGCATATAGATATATGCCAGTACATTAAAGTTTAAAAAATAAAGTAAAAACATAAAGTAATGTTAAATTTAAAAAAAAATACACATACACTTTTTTTTACAATAAACATTAAAATAAGTCTCAATACATAAAATATACACACATTCAGTATTGGCGCGGCCATAATAACCTGCACAACAATTTTTTTGCATCATTTATGAGGTGGATGCTGTAAAAAAATAAAATAAAAACTGCTTTATATCACTTATTGTGGGGCACAAGGTGTGATGAATTTAACCTCCATGTGCCTCACATTAATAGTAATTAACCCCATCATGTACTTTACATATTAACCCATTATGACTGAGAAACATGATGGGGTTAATTACTATTAATGTGAGGCACGTGGAGGTTAAATTCATCATCACACCACGCGCCTCACATCAGAAAACGGAAGAACTTTTTTTTTTTTTTTTTTACATTACTGTTGGCAAAGTATCGAATTGGTATCGAAATCACAATTCTAATCGAAGTACCGTCATCGAAGTCCAAATTCTGGTATCATGGCATCCCTAGTTGGAGTCGTGTCCTACTGCTCCTGCTGTCGTCTGCTCTGTCCAATGTCGTTTGCCACGTCCAGTGTCTTCTACCACGTCTAGTACTGTCCGCCACGCCTGGCGCAACCTGCTGCACCTACCTCCATCCATACTGAAGCCACAGCCAGGGTCTGCACTAGTTCAGGTACCCGCGTGTTACGAACTGCTATAGACGGTGACTAGGCCAGCTGCCTCTCCGCTACGGCGGAGCGGCCTAGTGGGTCCACATACCCTGTGATCGTGACACTGAGCTTTGTTCTGATGCTGTATATATGTACGGAGCTTGGTTCTGGTGCGAAATATATGTACTGAGCGTGGTTCTGGTGCTAAATATACCTACGGAGCTTAGCTCTGGTGCCGAATATACGTACTGAGCTTGGTACTGGTGCTGTATATACACTCCTTAATATTGAAATTGCAACACCAAGAAGTGCAAGCCGTAAGGTTATACAAATCGAGGAAGTAGCAGGTGTCGCAAAGATCACATTTTCAATCACCCAGTTCCAATCTGTGGCATGTGGGAGGGGCATTAAAGCCTGATTGAAAGCAACGTTTTTTAGCCACATGAAATCTCAAAAATCTGATCAAGTGGTGCGGGATGATTGTGCGATGCCTCCTGTTCATCAGTGTGCCACTTATCGCCAATTGTCTCAAACCGAGTGAGACAGAATCCTTGAACTGAGAGGCCTTGGTTTATCACTCCGTCAGATCGCTACACGCCTAGGCTGAGATGTCAGCACTATTCAACATTGCGTGTCCCAGAGGCTAGGAGACCAACAACGAATGGGAATAACAGCAGGAGGTGCGCGGACGAATTGTCTGATTAGAAGAATGGAATGTAGTGGTCCATTCTGTACTGCAAGTGAAACAGCCCACCCCAAGCATAGGGCGGCAACCAGTATCGACCCAAACCATCAGAAGACATTTGCGCAACCGGTGTTCCATTGACCACACACCACTGCTCTTAAAGGCTATCATGGAGCACAGCAAGATGGCAATGGAGGCTGGAATGGAGGTCTATCCTCCTCAGCAATGAGTCCCACTTTAGTCTTGGACGGAATGATATCCGGAGATTTGTCTGGAGACCATGTGGGCAACGCCATGAAGAGGCCTTCACAAAGGGACGTCACACCGGTCCTACTGCCGGTATTATGGTGTGGCATGATGTACGGTAGTTGGACCCCTCTAGTCTTCATTTTGGGTACACTCTCAGCTCGGCGTTACATTGATTTGGTCATGGAACCAGTGATACGGCCATTTCTCCAAAGTGTCCCGGAAGCCATTTTTTAACAGGACGCCAGGCAGCAAGTTGCTTGTGCTACTGTGAGCAGCCTGCGTGGCCACCCCCTATGTTTTCCATCGAGCACATCAGTGACGTCATAGGTCGGCAATTGCACATGAAGTTTAAAGTGGATAAATGTAAAGTTGGGTTGAGGAAAGAAACTTTACAATTGTGCATTAAATGGTAAAACACTGGGTAAAACTACTACTGAAAAATATTTTGGGATATTGGTGGACAGTACATTTACCTTTAGCAACCAGTGCCAGGCAGCTGCTGCCAAGGCAAACAAAATCATTGGATGCATCAAAAGAGGCATAGCTGCCCATGACAAGAACATAGTTTTGCCTCTGTACAAATCACTAGTTAGACCACATATGGAATATTGTGTACAATTTTGGGCACCTGTGTATAAGAAGGACATGGCTGAACAAGAATGGGTACAAAGGGCAACCAAGGTAATTAAGGGTATGGGCGTATTGCAGTACCAAGAAATTTTATCAAACTTGGGTCTGTTTAGTTTAGAAAATAGACTGCTTAGGGGCGATCTAATTACAATGTACAAATATATAGTACAGTACAAAGTTCTTACTAATGATCTTTTTATACCTAGGCCTGTAACAAGGACAACGGGGCATTATCCACGTCTAAAAGGAAAAAAAAGTTTCACCATCATCACAGACAAGGATTCTTTACGGTGAGAGCAGTGGGACTATGGAACGCTTTGCCACCGGAGGTTATGTTGGTTGATTCTTTGAATAAATTAAAGAGGCTCGGTCACCAGATTATAAATGCCCCATCTCCTACATAATCTGATCGGCGCTGTAATGTAGATAACAGTAGTGGTTTTTATTTTGAAAAACGATAATTTTTGAGCAAGTTATGAGCAATTTTAGATTTAGTTTCTCAATAAACAACTGGGCGTGTTTTTACTTTTGACCAAGTGGGTGTTGTAAAGAAGTGTATGAGGCTGACCAATCAGTGACTAATCAGCCTCATACACTTCTCATTGTTCCAGCCCAGCTTCTTTCACTGCACAATGACACTGTGCTGTGGATCATGCTGGGCTGGAACAATGAGAAGTGTATGACACTGATTGGTCAGCCTCATACACTTCTTTACAACACCCACTTGGTCAAAAGTAAAAACACGCCCAGTTGTCTATTGAGAAACTAAATCTAAAATTGCTCATAACTTGCTCAAAAATTATCGTTTTTCAAAATAAAAACCGCTACTGTTATCTACATTACAGCGCCGATCAGATTATGTAGGAGATAGGGCACTTATAATCTGGTGACAGAGGCTCTTTAAAAAAGAGCCTAGGTGTCTTTCTTGAAAAATATATTACAGGTTAGGAGTACTAGATTCTGGAGAAGGGACGTTGATCCAGGGATTTATTCGGATTGCCATATTTGGAGTCGGGGAGGAATTTTTCCCCTAATGAGGCAATTGGCATCAACCTCATAGGGGCTTTGCCTTCCTCTGGATCAACACGGTAGGTTGGACTTTATGAACCTGTGTCTTTTTTCAACCTCATCAACTCTGTAACTATGTGACTACTGTATGTTTGGAATATTTTGTTTCCATTATTTATCATTTGCGTATCTTTAACATGTCTATCGATCCTGTGATTTCCAGAATTCCAAAACTTTTCCTTCTTTATGTTGCAGTTTCAATGTTGAGGAGTGTATGTACGGAGCTTGGCTCTGCTGCTGTATATATGTACTGAGCTTGGTTCTGCTGCTGTATTTATGTACTGAGCTTTGTTGTGGTGCTGTATATATGTACTGAGCTTGGTTGTGGTGCTGTATATATGTACTGAGCTTGGTTGTGGTGCTGTATATATGTACTGAGCTTGGTTGTGGTGCTGTATATATGTACTGAGCTTGGTTGTGGTGCTGTATATATGTACTGAGCTTGGTTGTGGTGCTGTATATATGTACTGAGCTTGGTTGTGGTGCTGTATATATGTACTGAGCTTGGTTGTGGTGCTGTATATATGTACTGAGCTTGGTTGTGGTGCTGTATATATGTACTGAGCTTGGTTGTGGTGCTGTATATATGTACTGAGCTTTGTTGTGGTGCTGTATGTATGTACTGAGCTTGGTTCTGAATCTATATATACTAGTGCTTCTCAATGAATTAGAATATCAAACAGTTTGTTTATTTCAGTAATTCAATTCAAAAAGTGAAACTCATATTATATAGATTCATTACACACAGAGGGATTTATTCCCAGCATTTTTTTCTCTCCACTCTTCCTCCAGACTCTGGGACCTTGATTCCCCAATGAAATGCAAAATTTACTTTCATCTAAAAACAGGACTTTGGACCACTGAGCAACAGACCAGTCCTTTTAACCCCTTAACAACATGTCATGTACTAGTACGTGACAGCCGTTAAGTGGGATGTATGGAACAGGCTCACGGGCTGAGCTCGCTCCATACTCAGCGAGTTGCGGCTGTGTTATACAGCCGACACCTCACTGCAACGGGCAGAATCAAAGATCACTTTGATACCGCCCGTTTAACACCGTAAATGCCGGGGATCATTTGCGACCGCAGCATTTAAAAATTGTAAGGATCAAGGGGGCTCAAAAACGCCATCGCGCCCCCCCTGCGATGCGATCAGCCAGTAAAAATGGTTGTCATGGCAGACTGGGGGCCTAATAATGGCCCCCAGGTCTGCCATCTTTGTACTCCTTTGAAGCCCTGCCTCCAGCAGGACTTCATAGAAGCCTGTCAGAATCACGATATACTGCAATACATTAGTATTGCAGTACATCATGCAAGCGATCCAACTATCGCTGGTTTAAGTCCCCTAAGGGGACGAATAAAAAAAAAAGTAAAAACCAGTTAAATAAAGTTTATTTTTAATGTTTTTAAGTATTAAAAGTTCAAAAAAACACACTTTTTAAAGTGCTCCCTCTGTACCCCCCCGGGCACATGGCGATGGTTGCTAGGCTTCCTGGTTGCCCAGGTATGGTAGCCTATTATATCCTGCCCGAGGCATGACGTAATAGGCTAACCGTCAGATGAAGAATGACAGTTACGATACACTGCACTACATAAGTAGTGCAGTGTATTGTACCGGGGATCAGAAGACCAGATGTGTAAAAGAAAAAGTGAAAAAAGTAAAAAAAAATGTGAAAGAAAAATAAATAAAAGTTTTAACTAATAAAAACTACACTTGCCCTGTTTCCCTGATCAACTCCTTTATTATTAGAAAAAAAATGAAACCATGAAAAAAAACTATACATAATAGGTATCGCCGCATTCGGAACGGCCAGATCTATAAAAATATCACATTATTTTTACCGCAGGGTGAACACCGTAAAAAATTTTTTTATAAAAAACAATGACAGCATTTTATTTTTTGGTCATCTTGTCTCAAAACAAATGTAATAAAAAGTGATCAAAAAGTTGCAAGTAATGAAAAATGGTACCAATAGAAACTACAGTTCGTCACCATAAAACAAGTCCTCCCGCAGCGATATCAACTAAAAAATAAAAAAAAGTTATGGCTGTCAGAAAATGGCGACACTAAAACATGATTTTTTTTTAGAAAAGAGTATTTTTATTGTGAGAACGTAGTGAAACGTAAAAAAACTATATAAATTTGGTGTTGCTGTAATCGTATCGACCCACAGAATTAAGTTAACATGTTGTTTATACTGCACGGTGAACACTGTAAAAAAAGAAAAAAACAAAAACGTGCTAGAATGGCTGTTTTTTGGTTTCCTCATCTTCCAAAAAAATAGAATAAATAGTGATTTAAAAAAATAAAAAAAAAAAAAATCGCATACACCCCAAAATGGGACCAATAAAAATGACAGCTCGTTCCACAAAAAACAATCCCTCACACAGCAAAGTCAACGGAAAAATAACACGTTATGACTCTCAAAAACAATGATGCTAAATGACAGCCCAGGCTAATTTTTTAGGTCCAGTAGAATTTCACTAAATACCCCACATCGTCCTTTGCTGGACCCCACAGGTGGACCCAGTAGATGCAGCGGAGATGAGGAAACTTTAGGGCCTTGTGCTGCTTATAGGGCTAGTGAAGAAGTCAAAGATTAGCCAATACTGGAGCCCAGATATTTTGTATAATACCCAATAAACCCGGCCTGTGAATAAAGGATTGGTTCAAAGCGACCACACCAATCCATGGATTATTCATTCACCCCATTATTACATCATCCTATTATAACCTGTTGCACTCCGCCCAGTTTATATATGCCCTGATGTACTCCGCCCAGCTTACATATACCCTGATGTACTCCGCCCAGCTTACATATACCCTGATGTACTCCGCACAGCTTACATATACCCTGATGTACTCCGCCCAGCTTATATATGCCCTGATGTACTCCGCCCAGTTTACATATACCCTGATGTACTCCACCCAGATTACATATACCCTGATGTACTCCGCCCAGCTTACATATACCCTGATGTACCACAGCTTACATATACCCTGATGTACTCCGCACAGCTTACATATACCCTGATGTACTCCGCCCAGCTTATATATGCCCTGATGTACTCCGCCCAGTTTACATATGCCCTGATGTACTCTGCCCCGCTCACATATGCCCCCACATTATAAGATGAAATACCAGTAAAACACCAAGCAAAATCTGCGCTTCAAAAGCAAAATAGTGGTCCAACTGCGCCTGGCAGTGTGCCCAAACGGCAATTTATGACCACATATGGGATATTACTGTATTCTGGAGGTCAGAAGAAGCGCAATCTCCAGCGCGAAACAGGCTGTAACCTACAACTAGCTGTCCTCCCTGTAATGCTTTTACCCTCGCCAAGGTGACACAATAAAGTTAAAAAGATTTGCAAATGGGTGAGTGCCGCATTTTCATTTCTTTCATCTATATTATACTACAAGACTGTCTGTTTTTATGCTGAGCACCGCCCGAACTTTGCTTAAATGAGGAAACCCTGACTCCACTTGCATCTGTCTGTTCCATGCTGTGAAGATTGAGAGTGGTGCCGACTTCCTTCTACTGTGCTTGATTTATTCTGGAGAGCCCGCTTAACAATTTATGGGATGTGTGTCTACGGCGGTACAAGCAGAGCACAACACAATGGGCACTGAAATGGCATATTTGTGGAAAACTACAATTTTCAATCTGCAACATCTATTGTTTACTCATTTTTGCAAAACACTGGTGATGTCAAAATGCTCACTACACCCCTAGATAAATTCTTTGAGGGATCTAGTTTACAAAACGGGGTAATTTTTCGGGGGTACCACTGTATTGGTACTGTAGCTCAATGAAACATGGTGTCAAGAAACGAATCTATTAAAATCTATCAAGTAGCAGTTTATGACCACATGTGGGGTATTTCCGTACTCCGGAGAAGTTGCTTTATAAATGTTACGGTGCTTTTTCTTCTTTATTTGAGAAAATGTAAAATTTTGAACTAATGCTACATCTTATTGGAAAATAATGTAATTTTTAATTTTCACTGCCCATTTCTAATAAAATCTATGAGACATCTGTGGGGTTAAAATGCTCACTACCCCCCTAGATGAATTTCTGAATGGGTGTAGTTTGCCAAATGGAGTCACTTTTGGGTAGTTTCCACTGTACTGCTACCTAAGGGGCTTTGCAAAAGCGACATGGTGCAAAAAAAACAATCCAGCAAAATCTGCTCTCCAAAAGCCAAATGGCGCTCCTTCCCTTCTGAGGCCTGATGTGTATTCATACAGTGGTTTATTACCACATATGGGGTATTTCCGTACTCTGGAGAAGTTGTTTACAAATGTTACGGTGCTTTTTCTCCTTTATGTGATGAGAAAATTAAACATTTTGACCAAAAGCTATGTCTTAGGGTATGTTCACACGCTGAGCCAGAAATGTCTGAAAATACGGAGCTGTTTTCAAGGGAAAACAGCACCTGATTTTCAGACGTTTTTTTGAGCAACTCACTTTTTTCGCAGTGTTTTCGCGCCGTTTTTGGAGCGGTTTTCAATAGAGTCTATGAGAAAACGGCTCCAAAAACGTCCCAAGAAGTGTCCTGCACTTCTTTTGACGAGGCTGTAATTTTACGCGTCGTCTTTTGACAGCTGTCAAACGACGACGCGTAAATTACAGGTCGTCGGCACAGTACGTCGGCAAACCCATTCAAATGAATGGGCAGATGTTTGCCGACGTATTGGAGCCGTATTTTCAGGCGTAAATCGAGGCATTATACGCCTCGTTTACGCCTGAAAATAGGTCGTGTGAACCCAGCCTTAGTGGAAAAAAATGAAATTTTTCATGTTTACTGCCCAATTCTAATGAAATCTATGAAACACCTGGGAGGTGAAAATGCTCATTACACCCCTAGTTGAATTCCTCTAGGGGTGTAGTTTCCCAAATGGAGTCACTTTTGGGGGGTTTCCACTGTACTGGTACCTTAGGAGCTTTACAAATGCGACATGGTGCCGAGAAATCAATCCAGCAAAATCTGTGCTCCAAAAGCTAAATGGTGCTCCTTCCCTTCTGAGCCCTGATGTGTATTCATACAGTGGTTTATTACCACATATGGGGTATTTCCGTAATCTGGAGAAATTGCTTTACAAATGTTGGGGTGCTTTTCCTCATTTGATTAAAAAAAAAAAAAATCTGAGTAAAGCTACATTTTAGTGGAAAATAATGTAATTTTTCATTTTCACTGCCCAATTCTAATGAAATCTATGAAATACCTGTGGGGTCAAAATGCTCACTACACCCCTAGATGAATTCCTCTAGGGGTGTAGTTACCCAAATGGAGTCACTTTTGGGGGATTTCCTTTGTTTTTGCACCACAAGACCTCTTCTAACCTGACATGGTGCCTGAAATATAATTTAAGAAAAGGAAGGCTGAAAAATCCTCTAGGTACTCCTTTGCTCCTGGGGCTTTTGTTTCAGGCCCGTAGCACACTAGGGCCACATGTGGGATATTTCTAAAAACTTCAGAATCAGGGCAATAAATATTCAGTTGTGTTTCTCTGGTAAAAACCTTCAGTATTACAGGAAAAATTGATTAAAATGGAATTTCTGCAAAAAAAATGAAATTTGCAAATTTCCCTTCCAATTTGCTTTAATTTCTGACACACATAAAGGGTTAAGAAACTTTCTTAATGCTGTTTTGAATACTTTAAGGGGGGCAGTTTTTAAAATGGGGTGATTTGTGGGGGTTCCTAATATATAAGGCCCTCAAAGCTACTTCAGATCTGAACTGTTCCCTAAAAAAAAAAATTGACAGTTTCTTGAAAATGTGTGAAATTTCTGCTAAACTTATAAGCCTTGTAACGTCCTAGAAAAATAAAAGGATGTTCAAAAAATGATGCAAAGATAAAGTACACATATGGGAAATGTTAACTAGTCACTATTTTGTGTGGTATAACTATCTGTCTTACAAGCAGATACATTTGAATTTAGAAAAATGCTAATTTTTGCAACTTTTCTCAAAATTTTGGTGTTTTTCACATATTGAATTTATTGACAAAATTATTTCACTAACATAAAGTACAATATGTCACGAGAAAATAATCTCAGAATCGCTTGGATAGGTAAAAGCATTCCAGAGTTATTACCACATAAAGTGACACGTCAGATTTAAAAAAATTAGGCATTTGGTCCAAAAGTGGCTGCGTCCTTAATCAGTTAATATGTAGCTACCTCTTTTTCAAGGGACAAAAGTTTATTGGACAATTATCTCAAAAGCTATTTAATGGGATGCATGGGCTATTCCCTCGTTAATCCATCATCAATTAAGCAGGTAAAAGATCTGGAGTTGATTCCAGGTGTGGCATTTGCATTTGAAAGATGTTGCCGTAAACCCACAACATGAGGTCAAAGGAGCTCTCAAATGCAAGTGAAACAGACCATCGTTAGGCTGAAAAAAAAAATCAAGAAATCCATCAGAGAGATAGCACAAATGTTAGGAGTGGCCAAATCAACAGTTTGGTACATTCTTAAAAAAAAAAAAAAAAAGAGAGCGCACTGTTGATCTCGTGAACTCCAAAAGGCCTGGACGTCCACAGAAGGCAACAGTGGTGGATGATCGCCGAATCCTTTCCATGGTGAAGAAAAACCCCTTCACAACATCTACCCAAGTGAAGAACACTCTCCTGGAAATAGGTGTATCAGTATCTAAGCCTACCATAAAGAGAAGACTTCATGACAGCAAAAACAGAGGGTTCACCACAAGGTGCAAACCATTAATCAACCTCAAAAATAGAAAGGCCAGATTAGACTTTGCCAAACAACACCTAAAGAAGCCAGCCCAGTTCTGGAACAGCATTCTTTGGACAGATGAAACTAAGATCAACCTGTACCAGTATGATGGGAGGAAGAAAGTATGGAGAAGGCTTGGAACCGCTCATGATCCAAAGGACACCATATCCTTTGTAAAACATGGTGGAGGCAGTGTGATGGCATGGGCATGCATGGCTGCCAAAGGCACTGGGTCACTAGTTTTATTGAGTGTGACGGAAGACCGAAGCAGCCGGATGAATTCTGAAGTGTTCAGGGATATACTTTCTGCTCAGATTCAACCAAATGCAGCAAGGTTGATTGGACGTCACTTCACAGGACAGATGGACAATGACCGAAAACATACAGTGAAAGCAACCCAGGAGTTTTTTTTAAGGCAAAGAAGTGGAATATTCTACAATGGCCAAGTCAGTCACCAGATCTCAACCCGATCGAGCTGCATTTCACTTGCTTAAGACAAAACTTAAAGAGGCTCTGTCACCACATTATAAATGCCCTATCTTCTACATAATGTGATCGGCGCTGTAATGCAGATCACAGCAGTGTTTTTTATTTAGTGTTTTACTTTTGACCAAGTGGGCGTTGTGGAGAGAAGTGTAGGACGCTGACCAATGAGCGTCATACACTTCTCTCCATTCATTTACTCTGCACAGTGATCTTACTAGATCACTATGTGCAGCCACATACACTAACGTTACTGAAGTGTCTTGACAGTGGATAAACATCACCTCCAGCCAGGACGGGGTGTCTATTCACAATCCCAACACTTCAGTAACGTTTGTGTGAGATTTACAGCACAGCAAGCGTAATCTCGCTGTAAACTGTCATTTACAGCGTAATCTCGCAAGATTACGCTTGCTGTGCTGTAAATCCCACACAAATGTTACCGAAGTGTCGGGATTCTGAATAGACATCCCGTCCTGGCTGGAGGTGAGGTCTATTCACTGTCAAGACACTTCAGTAACGTTAGTGTGTGTGTATGCAGACGAGCTGGAGGCTGCTATCAAAGCAACCTGGGCTTCCATAACACCTCAGCAGTGCCACAGGCTGATCGCCTCCATGTCACGCCACATGGATGCAGTAATTCATGCAAAAGAAGCCCCGACCAAGTATTGAGTGCATATACTGTACATGCTTTTCAGTAGGCCTACATTTCGAAATTAAAAATCACTTTTGAAATTGGGCTTAATATTCTAATTTTCTGAGACACTAAATTTTGGGTTTTCATGAACTGTTAGCCATAATCAGCAACAAGAAAAAAATGCTGGAAATAGATCACTCTGTGTGTAATGAATCTATATAATATATGAGTTTCACTTTTTAAATTGAATTACTGAAATAAAAGACTAGTATGTACTGAGCTTTGTTCTGGTGATGTATAAAGCTACTGAGCTTGGTTCTGGCGCTGTATATATCTAGTGTGCTTTGTTCTGGCGCTGTATATATCTAGTGAGCTTGGTTCTGGCGCTGTATATATCTAGTGAGCTTTGTTCTGGCGCTGTATATATCTAGTGAGCTTGGCTCTGTGTTTATCTACTAAGCTTGTTTCTGGCGCTGT
This sequence comes from Rhinoderma darwinii, assembly GCF_050947455.1. NCBI lineage: Eukaryota > Metazoa > Chordata > Amphibia > Anura > Rhinodermatidae > Rhinoderma > Rhinoderma darwinii. Next base: position 236,892,911 of record NC_134691.1, read on the forward strand.
ATATATCTAGTGAGCTTTGTTCTGGCGCTGTATATATCTAGTGAGCTTTGTTCTGGCGCTGTATATATCTAGTGAGCTTGGCTCTGTGTTTATCTACTAAGCTTGTTTCTGGCGCTGTATATATCTAGTGAGCTTTGTTCTGGCGCTGTATATATCTAGTGTGCTTTGTTCTGGCGCTGTATATATCTAGTGAGCTTGGTTCTGGCGCTGTATATATCTAGTGAGCTTGGCTCTGTGTTTATCTACTAAGCTTGTTTCTGGCGCTGTATATATCTAGTGAGCTTTGTTCTGGTGTTGTATTTATGGGCCTTGAGAAAGTCTGTGTGCACGTGAAACGGCCGAAGGCTGACTCCATATCGAATAGACCATAAGGTCCCGAATAAAGAACCTCGATTTCTTCTATTTTTGAATTTATGTACTGAGCTTGGCTTGGTGCTGTGTGTATATATATATATATATATATATATGTGTGTGTGTGTGTACTGAGCTTGTCCTGGTGCTGTTTACATGTACTGAGCTTGGTTCTGGTGCTGTTTACATGTACTGAGCTTGGTTCTGGTGCTGTTTACATGTACTGAGCTTGGTTCTGGTGCTGTTTACATGTACTGAGCTTGGTTCTGGTGCTGTTTACATGTACTGAGCTTTGTTCTGGTGCTGTTTACATGTACTGAGCTTGGTTCTGGTGCTGTTTACATGTACTGAGCTTGGTTCTGGTGCTGTTTACATGTACTGAGCTTGGTTCTGGTGCTGTTTAAATGTACTGAGCTTGGTTCTGGTGCTGTTTAAATGTACTGAGCTTGGTTCTGGTGCTGTTTAAATGTACTGAGCTTGGTTCTGGTGCTGTTTAAATGTACTGAGCTTGGTTCTGGTGCTGTTTACATGTACTGAGCTTTGTTCTGGTGCTGTTTACATGTACTGAGCTTGTTCTGGTGCTGTTTACATGTACTGAGCTTGGTTCTGGTGCTGTATATATATATATATATATGTACGGAGCTTTGTTCTGGTGCGGTTTACATGTACTGAGCTTTGTTCTGGTGCTGTGTATATATATATATATATATATATATATATGTACTGAGCTTGGTTCAGGTGCTGTATATGTGAAGTATACATGTAATGAGCTTAGTTTTGGTACCATATTTATTATCGTCCTTCCAGTGCGCAGTGAATATCCATGCCTATGATGCTGATGTGCACAAATAGGTCTATAATTAATAAGTGTAAAATAGTGAGTGCAGGTAGATAGGTATATAATTTATCTGCATGTATACACTGCACATTTTAAGCAGAATGTGATCAGGATCAGTCTGTGTTATTAAATCTAGACCTAACAGTTTAGGTTTGTGGGGGATTTTTGTAATAACGAGTCATTTTTTTGATAGAACATGTGAGCCTAGCTGTTCTCTTCTTACCTGCAAGAATGAAATGGGGGAGCAAAGTTTCTTGGCCTTTTGTGGTAAACAGACCAGCAGCTCCGATAGGAACGTCTTATATCTAACAGTATCCCCCTCCTGCCATAGGGACTCCTTTTGCTCGCTGCCCGTATGCAGGATGTGGACATATTCACGAATACTGAGCACCTTCCAATACACGGCCTTCAGGAGAAGCAGCTCCGAGCTGGTCATGTCAAACAACGCGCCAACCTCACCCACGCATGCGCACAGAGACGAGCGCGTAAAAGCTGTCGGACGATAATCAGAACACGCATGATCCGATCGACCGAGCGTGTAGTAGAAAGTGATGGGGACACTACTAGAGCGCTTATCGAGAGAATTCAACATGCCCGATACTTGTTTCGTGGAGAAATTATTACTGTGTATGGCCAACAATATGCAGTGAAGTTCAACGTGTTCTCTCTTCAGCTAAACGTATGATTCAGGATAATATACGTGAATAACCACAGGTCATAGCACTGGCTGGTCTTCTTAATCATGGCCGCCTAGCTATGACTGCGCTTCCTCACATAGCGTCACGTGGTGTGAAAACGCCCTACGTCACTTCCGGGTCCGGCTGACAGTCTACCCGGTTCCTGCGCTGCCTCTATCGGTTAGAGAGAGATGCTATATACCGGCGATAGGTGAGTGGTCCGCTTATTACAGACATGTTTATCGTAGCATAGATCGGACACTGCTGTGAAACGTGCGGCTGTGTAGAGCTGCTCCTTCACTCATCGTAGTCCAGTATGTTGTGTCCAGGCTCATCTCTAATAAGTGTAGAATATGACAATTTGGCCTTCGTGGTTCTTGATGCGTCCATAGCCTGTTCCTCCCGTAGTCTATTCCTCCCAGGCAGTCCGCTTATGCACGTACCATATGTTATGTCTGCTGCCGCTGTCACACGCTGGGGCAGGTCTTTACAAGTTGTTTCTGCTCCCCTATGGTCATTGAGTTAATCGGTTACTGCTTTACGTAAATGCTGAGAAATTCCCTTAGGCCTCATGCACATAACCGTAGCCATTTGCACGGCCGTGATTTTCGGGTTGGCCGGCAGCGAAGTGATACCCGCGAGCCGCCCGCAAATCGAGGGCCGTGCACATGGCAGTGTCCGTTATTTCCTATGAGCCCGGACCGCAGAACACGACCGTAAAAGGCATGCCCGTTCTTTCTGCGGTCCGGGCTCCTGGACCATACACGGACCGTGAAAACCATGGTCGTGTGCATGGCCCATAGGAATGAATGGGGCTACAATTCTCCCGTGGATTTTCGGGGGAATTGCGGCCGCAAAAGCACGTTCGTTAGCCCCTATGCACACAAATGTGCTTTTGCGGCCGCAATTCCCCCGAAAATGCACGGGAGAATTGCGGCCCCATTTATCATTCATTCCTATGGGGCCATGCACACGACCGCAGAAATAACGGACATGTCTTATTACGGCCGTGTTCTGCGGTCCAGGCTCATAGCAAATAATGGCTGCGGCCATGTGCACGGCCCGCCGTTTGCGGAGGGCTCGCAGGTGACACTCCGCCCGACCCGAAAATCACGGCCGTGCACATGGCTACGGTCGTTTCCATGAGTCTATAGTCTGGTATTGTGGGGTATGATAGATACTTTATCAGATGTCATGGGTACTGGAGAGCCTCCAGGAAGGCACCCCAGAATAAGCCCTCCTGGACATCCATAGCCGAGTGTACGGTCCATGATTATGGTACGGACAGGCTATGGACTTCTCGGGCCGTGGTCACATTAAAAAAGAAGTATAGGGGCACCGTCGGTAAATGTCACTTCATACGGCCCAGATACTTCACCGTAAGTATGTGGGAAGTTGTCTGTGGCCCATAGAAATTAACGGATCAGTATTTTTATCCGCAATTACGTATCAAAATGACATATGTTTGCAAGAGGCCTAATACAGGGTGATTCAAAAAGTATGGCGCAAAATTGTAGCTTTAGCATTCATAACCAAGGGAACAGAACACAAATGTATTAACATGGATAGACAGTGTTTCTTTTCAAGTTTTATCTATACACTATGCAATCTTAAATACTTTTTTCAAAAAATTCAAAAATATTGTAGGTATGATACATTTATTGGCTAATCATAAAAATTCTATATGCAGCTTTCAGAGCACAGAGGCCCCTTCTTCAGGCAAGTTTACAAATTAATTCATACAAGAAGGAGCCAATAAGGCCTCACTCCCACTTTAGTTTTTTTCGTTATGGTGCTATCTGTTTTTTTAACTGATAGCAACCGGACACATTAATTTCAATGGGGCCGTGCACACTAACGTTGTTTTAATGGAACCGTGCGGCCGTCCTGTAAAAAATAGAACAGGTCCTACTCCTGTCTGTTTTTGACGGAACAGTCTCTGCCTTTTTATTGTTTTGGTCCGCACATTGAAAAGCAATTCGTGTGCGGTCCGTGTTTCACAGAACGTCATTTGCGGCCCTAGAACGGCCGACGGAAGTGTGCGTTGAGCCTGAAGGTATGCCTACAATACTTTTGTCTTTATTGACACACAAGTATTTAACATTGCATATTGTTTCTGGCTAACAAAGTGATTTGCATTGGTGACACGGCAGATGTCTAGGCGGTAGGCCCGTTCTGTCCTGACGCGTGCCAGCATATCCTCGGATATGGACTTCACTGTTTTAGTGATACGTTGTCTCAGGTCGTTCAGATCCTGTGACTGAGGGGGTGGGGGTTATTTCTGGCACAGCTGATCCATAGTGCCGGTAGTTTTATTCAGGTATCAATTAAAATCCAAATGGAAATGTGGAGGTGCAACGTCTTACGTTTGGCAGATCTTCCTCTGTCTGGCATAAGCCATTCCTTCAACCTGTCCAGGTAGGAGTATCCTCTACAAAAAAGAAAGGACCATAGACTTTGCGCCTGCTCATTGCATAGAACATGTTTAGTTTAGGGGAGTTCCTCATGTGCTCGATAAGGCTCTTGGTTTTTCTGAGCTCCAAATTCTAACGTTGTGGCGCTTGACCTTCCCACTGAGGTGAAAGGTAGTGTAATCGCTGAACGCCAGCCAGTCAGCGAATTCGTCCTCTTCCAATCGGCCCTGCAAGTCTATGCAAAAGTCAGTGTTTTTCGGTTTGTCTGGTCTTCTCTCCTGAATATGTAATCTGTATGGCTTACAACGCAGAGTTTTTCATAAGATATGTAATATCGTGGTTTGTGGCACCTGTATTTCCATACTAGTCAGCCTGGTCGACTTTCTAGGACTACGTCTCATATACAACTCGAATCCTGTTCACTGTCTCTTCCGAAGTCTTTGGGCGGCCCGGACTTTTCCCATGACCTAAACACCCAGTGGTTTTGAATTGCTTCATCCAACGTGAAATGTAGTTTCTATGCGGAGCGCATTTACCTAGTTTATTCTGATAGTTTCGCTGTACGGTCACAACAGACCCCGTTCTTGCGAAGTCTAACATGCAAAAACCTTTTTCTTGCTTCAATGTCGCCATCTTATGTCACACGCTGTAAGCACATTTCAAATTTGGCTCTTGAAAATAAAAGCTGTGCTGTGATTGGATGCTATGGGCAACTAAGCCAGTCTTGCTTTGATTTTCAGTCACTGGCCTTTTACCACTGATGTTCTTTTAACTACAAGCCTTTACTTGTGCACCATTTTTAAATCCTCCTGTATATGGGATAATGTTTCCCCTACTGTAAATGATAGGAATATTAGTAGTCACCAGGAGCTCTACAACCTTATGAGACTGCAGGCTGAGTGCATTTATGGAAGGGAGATAATATGCCTTAGGAGCCTCACACACGAGCGTGTTCGGTCCATACGTCGGCCACATTCGGACCGAACGCACTGCAGGGAGCCGGGCTCCTAGCATCATAGTTATCTATGGCGCTAGGTGTCACTGCCTCTCCGCGGATCTACTGTCCCGTAATGAAACACGATTACAGTACAGTTGTCCCGCAGCGAGGCAGCGAGACCTAGCGCCATAGATAACTATGATGCCAGGAGCCCGGCTCCCTGCAGTGTGTTTGGTCCGAGAAATGCGGCCAATGTACAAACCGTATACCACGGACCAAACACGCTCATGTGTGGGAGGACTTAGAATCCACACATGAGCTGCTGCACTTCCTGTCCACCCTTGATTTGGTATATAATATCTTCATCAGAAAAAAAGGTCTGCAGCGTCCTAGGTGTGTTATGTTCTGCAGCAGCTGGGACACATTACTGTATAATTTACAATCCTCTCAAGAAGAGAGGGGGCTCTATATGTCAGTCATTAACCCCTTAAGGACGCAGCCTAGTTTTGGCCTTAAAGGGAATGTGTTGCCAGAAAAACATGTTTTTGTTTTTTTTAAATTAAACATTTAGTGTGTGGGTGATTAAACATTGTTCACATTTTTTTTATTTTTTTCACGAGTCAGGAAATATTATAAATTAATTCTAATTTATAATACTACCCATTTTTGGTCACTAGATGGAGCTATTCCCAAAATTGCAGCTTTGCAAAATTGGGTAAAAAGCCCTCGCTCTAGTGAGCTCTCAGCATCCCCCCCTCCTTTATCCTGGCTAGTGCCGGGATAAACGAGGGGTTTGAACGGTGTAACCTCCTACACTGTGTGTCGCCATTTTTTGAGCTAACACACAGTGTAGTAGGTTTACATACAGTAGTAAACACACACAAACACGAACATACATTGAGATCTCTTACCTGCTCCTGCCGCCGCGGCTCCCTCCGGCCCGTCCGCTCTGTTTGCTGCCGCTGGTGCAAGTGCACAAATCCGGAAGCCGCGACCGGAAGTAGTAATATTACTGTCCGGCCGCGACTTCCGGTCCACAGGAAAATGGCGCCGGACGGCGCCAATTTCGAATTGGACTGTGTGGGAGCGGCGCATGCGCAGTTCCCACACAGACGCCGTACACTGAAGTCAATGGGACGGGAGCCGTTCGCAGTCCCTATGGGACTGTGGCTGCCGTATTCCATGTCTGTATGTGTCGTTAATCGACACACACAGAAATGGAACAAAAAATGGCAGCCCCCATAGGGAAGAAAAAGTGTAAAAATAAGAAAAAGTAAAACACAAGCACACAAATGAATATAAACGTTTTTAATAAAGCACTAACATCTTTAACATATAAAAAAATAATTTGTGATGACACTGTTCCTTTAAGGCTCAGAGCCCATTTTTCAAATCTGACATATTTCACTTTATGTGGTAATAACGTCGGAATGCTTAAACCTACCCAAGCGATTCTGAGATTGTTTTCTCGTGACACATTGGGCTTCATGTTCGTGGTAAAATTTGGTCGATATATTCAGTGTTTATTGGTGAAAAATTGCAAAATTTAGAGAAAATTTTGAAAAAATTGCATTTTTCAGAATTTAAATGCATCTGCTTGTAAAACAGACGGTTATACCACCCAAAATAGTTACTAGTTCACATTTCCCATATGTCTACTTTAGATTGGCATCGTTTTTTGAACATTCTTTTATTTTTCTTGGACGTTACAAGGCTTAGAACATAAGCAGCAATTTCTCATATTTTTAAGAAAATTTCAAAAGCCTTTTTTTTAAGGTACCTCTTGAGTTCTGAAGTGGCTTTGTGGGGCCTATGTATTAGAAACCCTGATAAAACACCCCATTTTAAAAACTAGACCCCTCAAAGTATTCAAAACAGCATTTAGAAAGTTTTTTAACCCTTCAGGCATTTCACAGGAATTAAAGCAAAGTGGAGGTGAAATTTGCAAATTTCATTTTTCTTGCTGAATTTCAATTTTATTCATTTTTTTTTTCTGTAACACAGAAGGTTTTACCAGAGAAACGCTACTAAATATGTATTGTCCAGATTCTGCAGTTTTTAGAAATGTCCGACATGTGGCCCTACTGCGCTCGTGGACTAAAACACAAGCCCTAGAAGCAAAGAAGCACCTAGTGCATTTTGAGGCCTCTTTTTTTATTAGAATATATTTTAGGCAGCATGCCAGGTTTGAAGAGGTGTTGAGGTGTCAAAACAGTAGGAATCCCCCAATAGTGACCCCATTTTGGAATTCATTTAGGGTTGTTGTTACCATTTTGACCGCACAGTTTTTTCACAGCACGTATTTGAATTGGGCTCTGAAATGAAAAAAATGTCATTTTTTCCAATAAAATGTCATTTGTGATCAAAATTTCTTATTTTCACAGGGAACAAAATACCCCATTTTGTTGCCCAATTTGTCCTTAGTGTGGCAATACCCCATTTGTGGTGATAAACTGCCGTTTGGGCCCATGGGAGGGCTCAGAAGGAAAGGAGCGCTATGTGTTTGTTGGAGTCAAGATTTTGTTGGATTGGTTTTCGGGTGCCATGTCGCATTTGCAGAGCCTCAGAGGTATCAAAGCAATGGAAACCCACCAAAAGTGACCCCATTTTAGAAACTACACCCCTCAAGGAATTCATTTATGAGTAATGTGACCATTTAGACTCCATAGTTTCTTCACAGAACTTATTTGAATTGGGCTGGGAATGAAAACAAAATTATTTTTTTCAAATAATATGTAGTTTTGGCTGAAAATTTCTTATTTTCACAAGAAACAAAATACTCCATTCTGTTGCACAATTTGTCCTGAGTGCGGCAGTACCCCATTTGTTGTGATAAACTGCCGTTTGGGCCCATGGGAGGGCTCAGAAGGAAAGGACCACCATTTGGCCTACTGGGGATTTTCTAGTGCGAAGTCATGTATGCAGAAGCCCCTGAGGTACCAGTACAGTTGAAACTCGCAAAAAGTGACCCCGTTTTAAAAACTACACCCTTAAGGCATTCATCTAGAGGTGTAGTGCGCATTTTGACCGGAGACCTACACCCCATAAACTGTAATGTGGGTTCTCCCGGGTATGGCAATACCCTACATGTGGATGTTATCAGCTGCCTGGGCACACAGCAGGGGCCAGAGGGGAAAGACGAGGGGGGATAAGCTGTGTGGAGTGCATCAGGGTAAGTAAAATTGGGGTAAATTATAAACCAAGGGATGTATGATAAATTTTAAAACACTTTCATACAGAGCTCTGGTTATTCGGGACACGTGTCACATTGATATATTGTGTCATCCATTATCGCCCTCTTATAGCAGACTTTGCACCTCTTTTGACTTTTTCCCTTCTTGCCAGTTTGGGGAACTTCTCCAGGAAAGTGTTGCCCTGGTACGATGCGTGTGGGCTCGCTTCCAGAAGTACTGGGTGCCCCCCCTTCTTGGTCCCTAAAGATTAGGTTCTTGATAATCACCTCTTGAAATTCCAGGAAAGTTCCCGTCTGGCCTGCACATCGACGTAGCATGTACGCATTGTACAATGCCATCTGTATGATGTGCCCGGCCAGCTTCTTATACCAGACCGCATGGCGCTGTAGGTCTTCAGGGCTTGATCTTACAAGTCCATCCCTCCCATGTACCTATTGTAGTCCAGGATGCAGTCTGGTATGGGGGTGGCCTTTCCTTCATATATCCTAAACCTGTAGGTATACCCTGATGCACTCTCACAGCTTATACATCTTCACGCCATACCTTGCCCTCTTACCCGGCAGGTACTGGCGGAATTGAACCCTCCCTTTAAAATGTACTAGGGACTCATCAATAGAAATACACTTCTCGGGGGTGTATGCTTGGGAAAACCGGGCACTGGAACGGTCTAATAGGGGTCTCCGTTTATACCAACGGTCAAAACTGGGGTCATCTCGGGGTGGGCACGGCTCATTATCAGTATAATGTAAGAAGCGAAGTATTGCCTCATTTATTTATTTTTTTAGGTTCCAGTTCAGTTCTGAAGTTGCTTTGAGGGGCCTATATATTAGAAACCCCTATCAAATACCCCATTTTAGAAACTAGACCCCTCAAAGTATTCACAACAGCATGTAGAAAGTTTATGAACCCTTTAGGTGTTTCACAAAAATTTAGAGCAAAGTAGAGGTGAAATTGTAAATTTTTTTTTTGTCAGAAAATCCTCTTTATACCATTTTTTTTATAACACAAAAGGTTTTATCAGAGAAACACAACTTAATACTTATTGCCCAGATTCTGCAGTTTTGAGAAATATCCCACATGTGGCCCTAGTGCGGTAATGGACTGAAGCGCCGGCCTCCGAAGCAAAGGAGCACCTAGTGGATTTTGAAGCCTCTTTTTTTATTAGGCACCATGTCCGGTTTGAAGAGGTCTTGTGGTGCCAAAACATTGGGAACCCCCCAAAAGTGACCCCAATTTGGAAACTAGACCCCTTGAGGAATTCATTGCAGTCTTCTTGGGGTGCATGCGGCTTTTTGATCAGTTTTTATTCTATTTTTAGGTGGCGTGGTGACTAAAAAACAGCAATTGTACTATTGTTTTTTTTTTTTCGTTTTTTTTTTTTTACAGCGTTCACCGTGCGCTATAAATGACATATTCACTTTATTCTGCGGGGCGATACGATTACGGCGATACCAGATGTGTATAGTTTTTTTTTATGTCTTATGGCGTTTGCACAATAAAATACGTTTTGTAAACAATCATTCACTTTTTGTGTTACCTTATTCTAAGAGCCAGAACTTTTTTATTTTTCAATCAATAAAGCCGTGCGAGGACTTATTTTTTGCGTAACGAACTGTAGTTTCGATCAGTACCATTTTTAGGTACATGCGACTTTTTGATCTCTTTTTATTCCATTTTTTGGGATGTGAAGTGACCAAAGAATTGTGATTGTGGTTCGGTTTATTATTATTTTATTTTACGGCGTTCACCGTGCGGGATAAATAATGAAATAATTTAGTAGTTCAGGCCGTTACGGACGCGGCGATGCCAATTATGTATAGTTTATTTGTTTGTTTATATATTTTTATTAATAATAAAGGACTGATAAGGGAAAAAGGGGGATTTTTACTTTTATTACTTTTAAATCTTTTATTTTCACACATCTTTTTTTTTACTTTATTACTTTGTCCCACTTGGGGACTTGAGGGCAGGAGGCCCTGATCGCTATTCTAATACACTGCACTACATGCGTAGTGCAGTGTATTAGAACTGTCAGCTACTCACTGACAGCAAGCATAGTGGGTCCTGACGTTGTCAGGACCCACTAGGCTTCAGTCTATGGCATAGCCGGACGCCATTGTTTGGTGTCCGGTTGCCATAGTCACCATCGCCAGCCGCTATCGTCTAGCAGGCCGGCGATGGCAGCTTAACCCCTAAAAAGCCGCGATCTCTATAGAACGCGGCTTTTAAGGGGTTAATCAGCGGGGACACAGCGATCGGTCCCCGCTGTAGGAGCTGTGACAGCTGCTGAACAAGACAGCAGCGTCACAGCTCCTGTATGCGTCGGGAGGACGGCCGAAACGGCCGTTACTCCCGAGACGTACTATTACGGCATGGAGCGCGAACAATACAGCTGCCATGACATAATAGTACGTCAAGGAGCGGGAAGGGGTTAAGTGGTTGGCACAGGAGACGTCGCCTCTGCAGGAAGAGATAAGTAGTGTCTATGTAGCTCTGCTCATTTCTGTATAATTGTCAGGTTCTGGCATCAGCATGATGATTTCCATTAAGGTATATTCGATACTAATGTAAAATCTACCACTATTGCTTTGCATTTTAACTCCTTAATAAATCGCTCCCAGCAAAAAAAAAACGCCCCCCCCCCCCCCCAGTTTGTAATTGTGGTGGCTTAAACGATACTGTATTTAGATAACCCACCTATTGATTTATCTTGTAGTTTTAGCCTCTGTTCTAGGTTGCCGTTCTTTCACATGACTAAGGCTCCATGCACACGACCGTAAGAAACGTAATTATGGGCCCATTCATTTCTATGGCCAACAGACACTTTCCCGTATGTCTACGGGAGGGTGTCCGTGCCGTAGAAACCTGCCCAAAAAAATAGGACATGTCCTATTTTTTCATTTTACGGACCGTTCTCCTATACTTTATAATGTTGTAAAGGATCTGCCAGGCACAACTTCTGTGGATACGCCCATAGGTAATCAGTCTGCACCTGAGTCTATGTCTCTGAGACTGACTCCATCTTCCACCACTCAGGCTGGCAGGCTTAGGAGTGGGAGAGCCTATCGCAGCCTGGCCAGACTGAGCTAGCTCCCGCCCTCTGTCTATTTATACCTGCCTTTCCTGTTCTTCCTTTGCTTGTGATTCTTCTCGTGTGGTTTCCTGGCCTTGCTGCAGCTTCTAGCTATTTGACCCTGCTCCATACTGACCCTGGCTTACTGACTACTCTCCTGCTCTGCGTTTGGTACCTCGTGCACTCCTGCTTTGACTCGGCTCGTTCACCACTCTTGTTGCTCGCGGTGTTGCCGTGGGCAACTGCCCCATTTCCCTTTGCTTTGTGCTCCCTTGTCTGTTTGTCTCGTGCACTTACTAGGGCGGGTCGTTGCAAGTAGGCAGGGACAGAGTGGAGGGTAGATTAGGGCTCACTTGTCCGTTTCCCTACCCCCGTCATTACAAATGTGAGCACAGCTCGTAAAAATGGCCGGCTGCCGGCCATGCCTGTAATTACGGGCACGGTCGTGTGCATGACACCTAACTGAATCTTATCGCGTTTGCTATGTGGACAGGAAGTCCGCCTCTCTATTCATTCCTATGAGACTTAGGCCCTATGCACACGACAGTATTTTCATCTATCCCGAAATACTGACCGCAAATACGGATCAGTAGTCATCTGTATTTTATATATCCGTATATGCGGAAGGGTGTCCGTAAATATGGTCCGTATTGCATCCGTATATACGGATCCTTACAAAAAGAGGAAAGTTGCAAATGATGTCGTCAACATGTTGCCTAGCCATTCTTCCGTAAATATCTCGAACAGCAGTGACAGCGCATGCGCGTCACAAGTGTCGTGTCGTATATCTGGCAAAGAATTCAAGATCAACAGAGCGGCTAGAGCCAATGCAGAGTGACGTCACCCGTCCAGTACCCTACGGCAGGATCTGGAAACGGGGCCACTTTGGAATATGTAAGTATATTACAAATGTATTTACATTTATAAATTACAAGCATTAACACAGTCATTAAATCTCGGACAACCCCTTTAATGCATACACCATTTTTGGCTTCACGATTTTGTAGGTAAACAGACGTTTTACAATGCACGCAGCCATTAACTAGCAAGGGTTTTGGCGTGGCCGTTGGTCTTGTCAATGCCGCTCTGTGGGGCCTTACACTAAAGGCTGGGACTGCAGTGAGGGTTCTGACCGATCGGATACATTTTAACACAGCAGGGCATGTGAGGCCACATGATTGACCAGCTGCTTAATCTTTTATTCTAATGTTATGTTCACACGACTAGTTTTGGCCGTTTTTCGGGCCGTAAATGGCCTAAAAATCGGAAGCAGAACGTTTCCAAACATCTGCCCATTGATTTCAATGGGAAAACCGGCGCTCTGTTCTGACGGGGCGTTTTTACGCGGCCGTTTTGAAAAACGGAGCGTAATAAGACGCCCCATAAAAAGAAGTGCATTTCACTTCTTGAGCTGTTTTTGGAGCCGATTCCATTGAGTCTATAGAAAAACAGCTAAAAAAACGCAGCGAAAAACGCGATTTTGCTTAAACAGATGAAAATCAGGAGCTGTTTTCCCTTGAAAACAGCTGTGTATTTTCAGACGTTTTTCAGTAAGCAGGTGAACATACCCTTAGAGGCCTGTTAAAGGATGAGCTACTGATTTTTTTTTCCCCGCTATCTGTTGTCTGTTTTTTTTTCACGCACTCATTGGTTAAATGGGCAAGTCTGGTCCGTAAAAACAAACCTTAATAGGACATGCTGTAAATTTCTCGCAACCGACTCCCAAAATGGATGTGTAAATAGCCCCATTGACTTGTATGGGTCAGTGTGCTGTCAATCGTAAAAACCTCTAAACAGTGCTGGAGTAAGATGTGCCTAATTTATTAATAGGCACACGCGGTCTGTGTGTAGTCCTCTAATCTACAACCAATCACTGGGAGGCCACGAAGTGTATTCACATTCTATATGCAAAACAACAACATAAGATTAGTGTATCGTAAGGCTAAGTTTTCACATTGCGGTCAAAATGTGTTTTTTACCATAAAGCATCGCAAAACCATCCAATTCTGACACCATTGCAGCAAAATAGCATGGGTTTGCAGCAAAAAAAACACCATTTTACCACAATGTCAACCCAGCCTTGACATCAAAATCCACTATATTCAAAGCGGACCGAAAAATGACAGCATGTAAAGCCACCCAAAAAAAAGGCAATAAAATAAATCATTGATAGGAATGCATATTCCCAAATGTTCATTATATAGTGTAAAGTTCTACAATTTACTAAGGGTTCTGCTTATTAACCTTATATTGACATAAAGTTCCCATTTAGAGGTACAGTGAGGGCACCATGTACTTGTATGGGTGCCCTGTCAGACGGGATTCACACAAAAGGAAATGTGGGTTTTCCCCAGAGTTTCTGCAGTAAAATCTGCACGTGTTGTATGGATCTAGTTGTGAATTTTACCCATGTTTCCAGCTCTGACCTCCCATTGAAATCAGAGAGGCAGAAAAAATCCTGCAGTGCTTGTTCTGGAGCGGTTTTTGTGCGTTGGAAAAAAAAACCCAGCCATTTCAAAATCTGCTTCAGAATTCCTGAAGGAATTTTGAGGCAGGTTTTTTTTTCTGGCAGATTAAAATGCTGTGTGAACTAACCCCATGGGTAAATTCACACGTAGCTTAATACTGCGGATTTTCCACGGCGGATTTAGTTGCGGAAAATCTGCAGCATAATACAATAGCAGCAAAGTGGATGAGATTTGAACTAATCATCCACACACTACGTAAATGATTGTAAAAAATGCTCAGAAAAAAACCTGCGGTACGTTTTTTTTAATCCGCAGCATGTCAATTGTGTTTGAGTAATCACTGCTTTTTTGTTGCAGATTTTCCCTATTGAATTCAATGGGGAGGTAAAACACGCAACAACTGGCAGATGTTGCGTTTTTGCGGCGGAAAAGCTGTGATTCCGCCATCAGAAAACGCAACTCAGAGAAAACAAAATCTTATATTTTTTCAGAATTCTCTGCTTCTTTGTCCGGGCCGGCCTCCTAGGATGACATTTTATCCCATGTGACCGCTGCAGCCAATCACAGGCTGCAGTGATCACATGGGATAAAATGTCATGCCGGGCTGCAGGATGTCAGAGGGTAGGTATGCGTTGTTGTGTTTTTTTTTTTTTTGTTTTTTTACGTGCAGCTCTCCGCAGCGGACATTACGGCTGAAAAACCGCACCACAACTTGGTGCAGCTTTTCGGACGGAAATTCCCTGGGGCACCCAGGGCGGATACGCTGTGTGCTTTTGCGCAGCGTATCCGCCCTGTGTGAACATAGCCTTAGGGCTCTGTACAATGTAGAGCTCTACCGCCTCTGTGTACATTCAGATGCAGCAGACTTTGATACTTATGGATTGTGCTGCAGATGAGCTTCAAAGTGTAGCTAAACGTTTAACAAACTTCTGACATGTCATGTGAGCGTTTAGCCACTTCGTGTCTGTTCGGCTTTTTCCGGAAATAACTGTATCGGAGTACGGGCTCAGACTTTCTGTTGAGTCCGTACTCTGATATATTGTGCTTCAGTCAGGACGCATGTAGTGCAGTGTATTAGAATTGCGATCAGGGCCCTCTGCCTTTAAAGGTAATGTGTCGCTAGAATTATTTTTTTTATTTAATTTATTTTTTTAGTTAAACAATCATTATTTGAGTGATTACAGATTGTTTTAATTTTTCAATTTTTTTCACAAGTCAGGAAATACAAATTAGATTCTAATTTATAACATTTCCATGTGCTGGTCACTAGAGGGTGCAGTTCCAAAAATTGCAGCATGGTCAATGTGGTAAAGCAACCTCATTGCTTTATGCTGCAAATTTGGGGTAGACACACTCTCCTCTAGTGTCCTCACACAATCTCCCCTCCCTTATTCTAGCTAGTGCCAGGAGAAGGAGGTGATTGAATGTCTTCAAACTTCCTACATTGTGTTCTGCCGTTTTCTGAGCGAATGCACAGTGTAGGAGGATTAGATACAGGGCTCAACAGACAGTATAACACGAACGTAAAACACAAAACACACATTACATACACAAACATAACTTACCTGCTCCTGCCGCCTCTGCTTCTATTCCTTGCGCCTTCGCTTCCTTGAACATATGGCTGGAAGCCGCGGACAGAAGTCGTCATCTGACTGTCCGGCAGCAGCTTCTGATCCACATGAAAATGGCGCCGGATTTCGCTCTGCTAACGAGCTTTGTTTTGGTCAAATAAATAAACAAAATAATTGGTATCGCTGCGTTCGTAACAACCTGAACTACAAACGTATTTCGTTATGTATCCCGCACGGTGAATGCTGTAAAAGAAAATAACAATAAACCGTACCAGAATCACAACATTTTGGTCACTTCACCTTCAAAAATAAATTAAATAAAAAGAGATCAAAAAGTCACCAGTACACAAAAATTATACTGATCGAAACTACAGTTCGTTACGCAATTAACAAGTTCTCACATGGCTTTCTTGATCGAAAAATAAAAAAGTTATGGCTCTTAGAATATTGCAACACAAAAAGTAAATGATTTTTTATAAAAAAGTATTTTATAGTGTAAACGCAATAAGATGTAAAAAAAAACCTATAAACCTATGGTATCGCCGTAATCATATCGCCCCCAAAGAATAAAGTGAATGTCATTTATAGTGCACGGTGAACGCTGTAAGAAAAAAAAAAAAAGCATGAAAAACCATAGCAGAATTGCTGTTTTTTTTTCACCACGCCTCTTAAAAAAATAGAATAAGGCCCCATGCACATGAACGTGCTTTTGCGGCCACAATTCCCCCGAAAATCCACGAGAGAATTGCGGCCCCATTCATTTCTATGGGCCCATGCACATGACCGTGGTTTCCAGGAGCCTGGACTGCAGAAAGGACGGACATGTCTTATTACTGGCGTGTTCTGTGGTCCAGGTTCATAGAAGAAAATGGACGGGGTCCTTTGCACGGCCCACGATTTGTGGATGACACTCCGCAGCCGGCTGGCCGACCCGAAAATCATGGCTGTGCTCGTGTGCATGAGGCCTTAATGCTCATCAAAAAGTTGCATGCACCCTGTGAAAACTATAATGAATTCCTCAAGGGGTCTAGTTTCCAACATAGGGTCACCTTTAAGGGGTTTCCCCTGTACTGGTACCTCAGAAGCTCTGCAAATGTGACATGGCGCCCAGAAACCAATCCAGCAAATCTACATGCCTTTCTGAGCCCTGCCATTTGTCCAACCAGCAGTTTATGACCACATATGGGGTATTGCCGTAATCGGAAGAAATTGCTTTTCAAATGTTGGGGTGTTTTTTCTCCTGTATTCCTTGTAAAAATTAAAATTAAAAACTGTGGACCAACATGGCTACCCAAACCATCACTGACTAGAAACTTCACACTGGACCGCAAGCAACTTGGATTGATGCCTCCTCACTCTTCCTCCAGACTCTGGGACCGAGATTTCCAAATGAAATGCAAAATTTACATTCATCTGAAAACAGGACTTTGGACCACTGAGCAACAGTGTTGGTCCACTGTGTTATATCAAGTCCAGAGTCAGCGCAGCGTCTAGCAGGAAATCTTAGAGCACTTCATGCTTCCCTCTGCTGACAAGCTTTATGGAGATGCTGATTTCATTCTCCAGCATGACTTGGCTCCTGCCCACACTGCCAAAAGTACCAATACCTGGTGTAATGACCACAGTATCACTGCGCTTCATTGGCCAGAAAACTCGCCTGACCTAAACCCCATAGAGAATCTATGGGGTATTGTCAAGAGGGAGATGAAACAGACCCAACAATGCAGACGAGCTGAAGGCCTCTATCAAAGCAACCTGGGCTTCCATAACACCTCAGCAGTGCCACAGGCTGATCGCCGCCACGCCGCATTGATGCGGTAATTCATGCAAAAGGAGCCACGACCAAGTATTGAGGGCATATACTGGACATACTTTTCAGTAGGCCAACATTTCAGTATTAAAAATAATTTTTTAAATTGGGCTTATATAATCTATTTTCTGAGACACTAAATTTTGGCTTTTCATTAACTGTTAAATAAATCCTCAACATTAACCCCTTAGTGACCAACAATACGCCTTTTCCCGTTCGTCACTAAGGGGCCTTAGGCTAGGCTGACGCCTTTTCACGTGAGCCTAGTCTAAGTCCTGCACGGGTCTCCCGTGCAGGCTTGAGCCGGGGCTCAGCAGTCTGATGACAGCTGAGCTCCTGCTCCAACGCCCGCGATCGAAGTTTACTTCGATCGTGGCCATTTAACCCGTTAAATGCCGCCGTCAATAGCGACCGCTGCATTTAACTTGTTTACAGAGGGAGTGAGCTCCCTCTGTCACCCATCGGCGGCCTGCAAATGCAATCGCGGGTCTCCGATGGGTTGTCATGGCAGCCGGGGGCTTTATAAAAGCCCCCAGGTCTGCCCTGGACATATGCCTGTTAGGACGCGCCAGAGGCACGTCCTAACATTGCCTGTCAGATTTACACTGACAGGCAATAATGCTCTGGTATACGAAGTATACCAGAGCATTATAGCAGCGATCTGAAAATCGCACAGTAAAGTACCCTAGTGGGACTAGTGAAATAAATAATAAATGTGAAATAAAGATTAATAATAAAAATGACAGTAATAAAATAAATCCATTTTTTTTCCATAAAAAGTGGTTTTATTTAGTAAAAGTGTAAAAAATAAATGTAGACATATATGGTATCGCCGCGACCGTAATGACTACATTAATAAAGTTAATATGTAATTTAAACCACAAGGTGAACACCGTAAAAAAAAACGCAATAAACAATGGCGAAATTGCATTTTTTTTCCTTTGCCCCCCAAAAAAGTCATAAAAATAAATCAATAAGTCCCATGCACCCCAAAACAGTACCAATGAAAACTACGTCTCGTCCCGCAGAAAACAAGCCCAAAAAATCACTACATTGATGGTAAAATAAAAAAATTACGGCTCTTGGAAAGCGACGATGCAAAAGCAAATAATTTTAGTTCAAAAGTGTTTTTATTGTACAAAAGTCGTAAAACATAAAAAAACCTCTACATATGTGGTATCGCCGTAATCGTACCGACCCATAGAATAAAGGTAATGTGTTATTTACGCCGCACAGTGAACGGCGTCAATTTAAAAACGCATAGAACAATGGCGGAATTCCAGTTTTTGTTTTTTTTTATAATCCCCCCCAAAAAAGTTAATAAAAAAATTATATGTACCCTAAAATGGTGCTATTAAAAAGTACAACTAATCATACTTCTATGTAGACGAAAAAATAACAAAAGTTATAGCTCTTTGAATGCGACTATAGAAAAACGAATAAAATAGCTTGGTCATTAGGGCCTAAAATGGGCTGGTCACTAAGGGGTTAAAAGAAAAACATGCTGGAAGTAGATCACTCTGTAATGATTCGATAGAATGAGTTTCACTTTTTGAATTTAATTACTGAAATTAAATTTTTGATATTCTAATTCAGTGAGACGGACTAGTATATATGTGTATATATATATATATATCTACGTCTGCGATGCACAACACCTCCTAAAAATAAAAGTTCAATATGTGCAGCATTCATACATATACAGTTGAAAATGAGGACGCAGCTCTCCTCCGAGGGTATTTTTATGTAATAGACATGAGGAAGGGACCTGTCCGGTTCTAAAAAGCGTTGTCATTTTAAATAAAACCTTCTCCAATAAACCATCTCCAAGTACCATCCTTTTCTACTAGCCTGGCGCGGATACCATAAATCTCTGCATCTTTTATCCTACCTTTATCTTCAACTTATGTCTACAAGCTCGTATCTTCACAGAATCTCCAGAATTGAAGAGACCACAAATCAGAGATTCAAATGCAAGAAATGGTGTGACCAGGTGCAGGAGGGGATTAGATGTGTAACTGCTCATCTTTTCACCAGGGAAAAAAAAAACCTCCGCCCCCTATGTGTCAAAAAGTACATATCCTCTCTGATTGGTGAGAGGGGTAATAACATGAAAAAAAGGTCCTCTACCACTCCCCCTGGTGGTCACTGGAAGGCTGTACAGGGAGAGATGACCATAACAGGCTCTGATCATTTTTCCTGCTGTCACTTGCAGGTTCCTCCCTTTAACATATACCTTTCATCCTGCTCCCCGACTTCAAATGAGATGTAAGCTTTTATATTCTAGGTGCGGCTAGCGGTTAAAGTCCTGACATATTACATATGTGCTTGGTAGTGACATTTCTGTTTTAGTAGATCTTTGTGCTCCACATAAAATAATAATGCTGGAGAAGCTTTCATACAGCTTTGTGCTGCCGCTCCTCTGTTTCTCTTGGAATTGTATGAATAAAATGACAGCGTGGTGGGTTCCCATTCCTCTTGTCAATGGCTAGTCCCTATAAATTCTGATGCTGTCCAATTAGTAGTATGAATAGTTACCAAACCTCCAGGCGGTCACTCGACTCCACCACCCACGAACAGTTCTGCATCCAATGTAAAATGAAAGATGGGCGTTGTTTTCAAACATGCAGATGAGGCCGCTTATTCCGCTTAACAGGATCTTTCAAATTCAATGAGTCATGAAATCCCAAGCTTCCCTGTGATCCACTTTCCATGCGGTTTCAGCCACTGGTGACAATATCGGACTGTGTAGCGATACATTCTTTTCGCAAGGGGAATGATAACCCCCCCAGTTGTCAATTTATTCTTAAATTTCCAGGAGGAATAACAGAGGAGAGATACAATGCAGCGTTCTAAAAATAGTACTTCAGCATTGATATTTTAGGATGACTGACCGGGTCTCTCTAAGTCTATGACCAGCTTTAGGTTTATTTCACATTTACTTCTATTTTAAATCAGAATGTTCTGTTCTTTGCTGAATTCCCATGGAAATTTTGTGGATTTTATTGGATTAGATGATCTAATTGGATGGATAAATGCGCATCTACGTGCAACTTTACAATGTGGAAGCTGAAATAGTCAATGCATGCTGGGTCTTCTGGTTATACAACGGTTTCCCTTTTCAAATGCCCGATCAGGGACGGCCTTGTATTAACCAGAGCGGAGAGCCGCTAAGACCTTTATATGGCTGGCATGTATCCCTACATTTGTAAATGTTAAGGCCAGCCGTATCTTACCTAGGGGTTTCTGTAGTGGGACTTGTGGCTGATCACCAGGCCATCTTTAAACTGGAAAACGGTAGGACTTTTTCACCATTGTAATTGTGTGTTTTGTTTTTTTTTCCGACAGGTCTTTCCTTTCTCTCTCATTCTTTGATACCAAACTTCTTTCCTGCTACGCCTTTCTCCATCTACGATGCTGAACAGAAGCTCCTTTACGACCCTGGTGGTTGGGGTTTTTATTGTATATGTAGTTCATACCTGCTGGGTAATGTATGGCATTGTCTACACAAAACCCTGTGAAAGCCACAGTGACAACTGTATCAAGCCTTACTTATCGAAGAGACCGAAGCTGCAGGTGTGTATACTTTTTATGTATCATGCTTTTCACAACTGGAAAATCCCTTTTAGGAGTTCTTCACATAGAGTTCTTTTGCTGGCAGATTTTGAACTGCCAGTGTTGTTTTTTGTTTTTTTTTTCCTCAGCGTTTTTTGCTTGCGGCCAATGATGCTATTGCAAGGATCGCAGGCAAAAAATGCTGCAGAAATGCCACAGGTTTTTTTTTTCTTCCTCCCATTGATTTTAATCGATGGTCGGGCGTAAACCGCTGGAATAATGAACATGCCGCTTTTAATTTTTTTTTTTTTTTTTTTTTTTTTAAGCGAGTGGCCGTAAGCCGCCATGGAACAAAAACACCTCTTCCTCCCATTGAAATGAATGGGGGACAATTTGGGCAGATTTTTTTTCTACGCTGTGGCGGCCCTAGTAAGTATTTATGGATCACTCTGCTCAGTTGATAATTTTATGATCTCTCTTTGCGTTCACAACCGTTAACACAGCCACCTACAATAGTTTAAAGGACCACTAAACCCAAACTTTGTGTCTCAAGGTCCTTAGTTACTGAAAATGTGACCTAAAGGAGTGTTTGTGGAGGGCAGACAGTCCTCTGCACTTCCTGTCAGTATTCCCATTGAAGAACACTTCAGTTAACCTCTCCCCAGTCTTAAAAGGCTGACAACTGGAGACATTATTTCGTTTTTTTAAGATATCCTAACACTGGAGATTTCAGAAAGCCGTTTTCTGAACGACTTGTCATTCATGGTTGGTCTGTGAACCACTTTTCATAAATATGTGATACTATGTAACGCCTAATGTTCTGATTAAGATGAGCGGTACAACGAAAATATCGGAAGCGCTGGTTCCGTTACATGTCTGACACCATTCAAAAGAACCCGGTGACTTTAATGAGTTCCGTCGAGTTTTCGTCATGGTTTCCGTGGTTTTACCGCAAACAATATTGCAGCATGCTGCACTATTGTTTCTGGTATTTTCGGACGGATCTGTGACGTAGACCTCTAATGCAGATGTTAACAGGTGCTAAATCACAGTTAGAGTAACTACACTTTCATCAAACTTTTGATATGTCGTACAGACACCAAAAGACGTCGCTGTAGACTAAGCACCTGCACCACCTACCGTCAAAACATGGTGCGTAGTCGTTAAAGGGGTTAAATAGGAACTACACTTTCAAACTTTTGATATGTCCGAGATATATCAAAAGTTTGGATCAGTGGAGGTCCGGTGCTGAAGCGATAAATTGAGCACCCTGTACCTTTGACTGTGATCAACGCTCATTGTCAGGATGATGGCAGACATTGAACGTCTGTTAGCCGGCTTCGGCTGAGCACATCTGCACCTTCTTTTCAGCCACTGTGGGGGTCTCAGCACCGGACCTCCACTGATCAAAACTTTTGATATATCTCTGATATATAAAAGTTTTAAAGTGTATTTCCTATTTAAAGAGGCTCTGTCACCAGATTATAAGTGCCCTATCTCCTACATAATCTAATCGGCGCTGCAATGTAGATAACAGTGGTTTTTATTTAGAAAAACTATCATTTTTGAGCAAGTTATGAGCAATTTTAGATTTTAGTTTCTCAATAGACAACTGGGGGTGTTTTTACTTTGGTCAGCGTCATACACTTCTTTACAACACCCACTTGGTCAAAAGTAAAAACACGCCACGTCTTTTGACGGCAGGTGGTGCAGGTGCTTAGTCTACAGCGACGTATTTTGGCGTTGCAGTAGAAGAGGCTGATGAGCGCTCCTGTGTAGGGATGTCACGATAGCAGAATTTGGACTTCGATATCGAGACCTTGTGTAGTATTGCGATACTCGATACTAAAACAAAACTTTGCCAACAATAATAATAACAAAAAAAGTTCTTCCATTTTTTGATGTGAGACATGTGGTGTGATAAATTTTGAACCTCCATGTGCCTCATATTAATAGTAATTAACCCCATCATGTTCCTCAGTCATAATGGACTACATTGGGTTAATGTGTGAGGTACATGATGGAATTAATTACTATTAATGTGAGGCACATGGAGGTTCAAAGTTCATAATACCTCGTGCCTCACATTAATAAGTGAAAGAAAGCGTTTTTTTATTTTATAACAGTTTAAACATGAATGACTCTATAAATGTGTTATTACGGTCGCCACGATACCGAATATGTGTATTGTAAAAAAAATTTGTGTTTTTTTTAATTTAACGTTACCTATTTATTTATTTTTTTACTTTTATTTTTTAACTTTAACCTTTTCGCGCACCCGGATGTGCCATTATGTCCAGGTGCGGGGGGTGATATTCGGAGCTTGCTCACACGCAGAGCGCATTCCATATGCTGTGGGTGTCCGCTGTATTGTACAGGGGACACCCAAGAATAACAGCCAGGAGCAATGATCGCGCTGTTCCTGGCTATTTAACCCCTCAAATGCTGCGCTTAATCGTGACCGCAGCATCTGATGCATTGAAAAGAGGGGGTGGCCCCCTCTGACAGCTCATCACCCCTCCCCCCCCCCCCTTGCAACGAGATCGTGGGGTAGCAACAGTTGTCATGATAGCCCAGGGGCCTAATGAAGGCCCCCCAGGGCTGCCTTCACGCTGCCTCTGTTAAGCCCTGCCTGTGGTAGGGCTTAACAAATGTCTGTAAAAATGACGATGTAATGCTATACGTCAGTATTGCAGTGTATTGTACCAGCGATCTAACGATCACTGGTTCAAGTACCCTAGGGGGGCTAGTAAAGTGTGTAAAAAAAAAAAAAAAAAAAAAAAAAAAAGTGGAAAAAAGTTTAGTAGTAAAATTTTTTATAAATATTAAAAGTTCAAAAAAACAAATTTTTCCCCTAAAGTAATGTAAATAATTAAAAAAGTTAACAACGTTGGTATTGCTGCGTCCGTAAAAGTATGAGCTATTACAATATAGTTGTCATGAAGCGGGTTAGTGGACCCACTAGGCCGTACCGCCGCAGCGGGGAGGCAGCTGACCAAACCACAGGAAACCCCAGATATACAATGTCCTGCACAAGGGTACCTGAATAGTCCAGATGGTGGCCGCAGCTCTGGCACAGATGAGATGGGTGCAGCAGATGGCGCCAAACGTGGCGGATGACACAGGAGCCGCAAGTTGCGCCGGACGTGGCGGATTCCTCCGGACGTGGCGGATGACACAGGACGTGGCGGATGACACAGGACGTGGCGGATGACACAGGACGTGGCGGATGACACAGGACGTGGCACGACTTGATACTAGGGCAAAGCACGGGAAACAGGAACGGGGAACAAGGTACGGGTAACAACAGGAACGGGAAACACTAAGGGACCATTTGCAAGACATACTGGGAAAACTAACAACGCTCAGGCATCGAACTAGGGGGCTGGACCCCTCTTATAGCCCAGGGTACTCACGGGTCAAAGGTCGTTCAAGATGTCCGGTGCGCGCGCTGCCCCTTTAAGAGCGGGCTCCGGCGGAGGTGAGTGAATGCAAGCGCTGGCGTCTCCTGAGGAGGAGGCTGGGGCCAGCGCTTGCCGACTCGTGGCTGCGGCTGTCAGCGGGAGGCTGGAGCTGACAGCCCGCAGCCACGGACATTACAATAGTGTTATTTAATGTGCACGGTGAACTCCATAAAAAATTTAAACTGTAGAAATGGCGGATTTTGGTTAACTTGGCTCTCAAAAATAATTGAATAAAAAGTTCTATGTACCAAAAAATAGTACCGATAAAAACTACAGCTTGTCCCCCAAAAAATGAGCCGTCACACCGCTCAGTCGATGAAAAAATAAAGTTATAACTCTCAGAATGTGACAACATTTAAAAAAAAAAAATTTTTTATCAATAAAATATATAAACAAGAGAAACAAGAAGTCCATAGATATCAAAAAAAAAGTTGAAAGTAGATAATCTTTATTACAAGTCAAAAAACATGAGAATCTAAAACAGGTCTTTATAACTGGGTCACAATATGACACCATATATCACAGATAGATAAACAGTGTATAGTATACCAAGGAACACATCAACATAGTATCCCAAAACAGCAAGGTATTCAAAAATAGAGGGTATATGTCAGGTAAAACAAGCCGTAAAGTTGAAGTCTACACCTAATAAGCATAAACAACGTAAATAGTATCTAAATGACCTGACATGGTCTCCATAATGTGCTTACCCATATTTCCGTAGTGTAGTGGTATGACCCAAAGGATAAGGTAGCGCCCCGACGCGCGTTTCGCGTGTAGCTTTTTCAAGGGGTGCAAATTCTTATGTCCATGTCTAGTTTAAATAGTAAACCCTGGTGATCATGTGGTCTGTTGTTGGCCAATCCGTGCCGGTCATCACGGCGCTCGTGCGTGATTTTAGAGGAGAGAGCGAGATCCCCATCGTCGGGCGTCATCGCCAGACAGCGCATGCGCGAATCCCAGGACGCGTCACCAGGGAGACGGCGCATGCGCATAGAGCGATAACTGACGGCCGACGGGGGAGGTCCGCAACCCTTATCACTGCACGAGCGCAACCCCAGTCACAGTACAAGGCGTGAGTATAGCTCAAATATATGTATCCCTAATTAGTTAAATGTTACATTCAAAGAAGGACGTTGAAGTGTAAACCTGCGGTGTAATATGTAAATGTAAAAAATGGACTATATATGAGCGCCCTCTTGTGGATATTTTTAGGAATAACCCACAGGAAATAAATTATAATAAATGTAATGATAAATTAAGTACAATGAGAAATGTGCAAATATAAATTTAAAAATATATAATTTCCCTATACGTATCTATAACAATATAATACATTATTTCCTCATAAATATACAAACATTTAATCAATATAATTAGAAATATATATAAATATAAAGTGAAAATGAATAAATATAAACTTATAATAATATGTGAATATAAGATAAATTGTGTGCGATTGCCCTCTTGTGGTTATTTTTATCACAGTTTCCTTCCCCTGTTATTCCTACTGGAAATGTATGAATAAATTAACAACTGGGTGTCACCAATGCCTTTTCAATGGGTTGTATCTCTACACACTCTGACACTGTCTAGTACTGACCATGCCCAGACTGTTAGGTACACACCCTATTGACAAGGTGAATGGTGATGTCCAGTTTTCCATTTAGTCTTGCATATCCAGGAGGAATATCTGGGAAAACCTGGTAGGAGCATGAAAAGGCCATAAATTGGCTTCTTGCACTGGTCTGAGCATGGTGATCCCACTATACTGGCCAGTAATGGAAAGATGTGTGTGGACAACAGCCTTGAGTATCCAGAGCCAGCTGTTTCAAAGTAGTCATCACTATAAGGCTATGTTCACACTGAGTTTACTGACGAGTTTTTTGACGTGGAAACCGCGCCGAAAACCGGCCCTAAAATGCCTCCCATTGATTTCAATGGGAGGCGGAAGCGTCTTTCTCCTGCGAGCGGTAAAACCGCCTCGCAGGAGAAAGAAGGTACATGCCCTCTCTTCGGGCGTTTACGCATCCGACCCTCCATTGTCTTCAATGGGAGGCAGAGAAAGCGTATTTTGCGGCGTTTTGTGCCCGCGGCGCTCAAAATCTGCCTCAGACTTCCAAATGGAATTTTGAGGCAGAAATTCCGCCTGCAAAAAACTCTGTGTGAACATAGCCGAAGGGTGCTGTAACACGTGGCATATTTGCCAAAAACTTTACAATGTGAGCTTTTGGAAAAAATATTCCACGATGCAAGAAATCTGAAAACCTGTCGAATATTTTTTTCCATTGGACATCGTACAGTTTTCCGCAGCGAAATAGAAGGCATTTACGCCACGTGTGTTTTCACCCTAAGGGAACGTCGGTATGGATGCCTACTATGACCGCAACAGCTGACCTAGGCTTGAAACATGCCTTTAGATTTGTATATACTTTGATTTTATTTTTATAAACAGGGCACTATTAACATTTAAGACTTTATACACTACATAGGTGATAAATGTTATATTGGTTTGAGGCTGACAGCTGGAAACCCCTCAGGACACTGTCTAAAGGTTTTCTGCCACCAGACATTTTAAAGGAGTTTTCCAGTTTAGCGCATTTATCACCTAATCATAGGATAGGTGATCAGTTGGATCACTGGGGGCCCCTCCTCTAGGACTCCCGTTCTTCCTGAATGGAGCGGCGATTGGGGCCACAACCACTGTCCTGTGGTTAGGTGATAAATCTGTTTAGTGGGAAAACTCCTTTAACATTTATCACTAATCCACAGCATAGGTGATAAATGTTAGATTGGTGGAGAGTCGACATCTAGGACCCCCACCAATTGCAAGAGTGGATGTTTCTCCTTTGCTCCTGTGGATGACTGTGTTATGGAAGAGCTGTAAGAAGAAATACAATTCTATAGGATATTCAGAAGTACAGAGGTGCTTAAAAGTTTAAACCTTTCAGAATTTTCTGTATTTCTGCATAAATTTGACCTAAAACTACATAAAATTTTCCCACAAGTCCGAAAAATAGATAAAGAGAATCAATTGAAACAATATTAGACATGGTCGTTTATTTATTGAGTGAAATTATCCAATATCCCACACGTGGGTGGCAAAAGTATGTTAACCTTTAGGATTTGCAGATAATTTGGGGGTGAAATTTAGTCAGGTGTTTTCAATTAATGGGATGACAATCAGGTGTGATTGGTGGGCCTGTTCTATTTAAAGGACATGGATCTATCAAAGTCTGATCTTCACAACACATGTTTGTGAATGTGTATCGTGGCACAAACAAAGGAGATTTCTGAGGACCTCAGAAGAAGAGTTATTGATTCTCATCAGGCTGGAAAAGGTTACAAAACCATCTCTAAAGAGTTTGGACTCCACAAAATCCACAGACCGATTGTGTACAAATAGAGGAAATTCAAGACCATTTTTACCCTCCCAGGAGTGGTTGACCAACAAGTATCATGCTAAGAGCAAAGCGTAGAATAGTCACAAAGGAACCCAAGGTGACTTCTAAGCAACTAAAGGTCCTTCTCACATAGCTAATGTTCATTAGTCCACCATCCGGAGGACACTGGACAACAATGGTGTGCATGGTGGAATTGCGAGGAGAAAGCCGCTGGTCTCCAAAAAGAACATTACTGCCCGTCTGCTAAAGATCCCCGGGACAAGCCAGAAGGCTATTGGAACAATGTTTCTTGGACGAATGAGACCAAAATAGAGCTTTTTAGTATAACCCCTAGTGACCGGGCCTGTAAAGGCCACAATGACCAGCTAAATGTTTCAGTTTTTAACTCTGCCTTTCTGCACCCATAACTTTTTTATTTTTTCATTGACGTGGCCGTATGAGGCCTTGTTTTATGCGGGAGAAAAAAAAATTTTCTTCGCAGTTTGGGGGTAGAACAAATTTTATTTTTACGGCGTGAATATAGGATAAAGTGATTCTTGCCATTTGTTTTTCTTTCTTTTTTTAATCGATGAATTTTTTAGGTTACTATGGTCGTTTAGATGCGTATTTTGTAGCTTTTTTGTTTAATGTAAGAGCAATAAAATTTATTTTATGCAAAATGACTTTACTTCTTTTGGGACATTTTTTTTACTATTTATTTAAGCCTACTAAGGGATAACTATTTACAACTCAATAATTTACTTATAATGTATTAGAATACTCTTGTATGCTAATACATTTCACTGTGTCACTATGACGCATGCTGCTGTTAGGGCAGCACATAGTGTGCCCAAACATCAGGCAAACTAAGCAGATAGCCCTGAGGTCCTTTCTAGGTCCCCAGGGCTGATTGCACAGGGATTCCCCGGTCTTTGATCACATCACTGGGTTTCTTGTGACTCGATCAAAGAGGGGAGTTCCCTTTGATCATTCCACGGATTGCGGTGATCAAAGGGTTAAATAGCTGGGGTCCGAATGTTTTCCGGCCCCAGCTGTATTTAGCAGGCTGTTCTAAGATCAGGAGCTGTAAGTTACAGCTGCTGCTTAGAGGAGGAGCACTCACAGGAGTGCTCATCAGCCTCTTCTACAGCGACGACAAAAGACGTCGCTGTAGACGAAGGACCTGCACCACCTGCCGTCAAAAGACGGTGGGCGGTCATTAAGGGCTTAAATGAGAAGCATTATGTTTGGAGAAAGGAAAACACTGCCTTTCAGAGTAAAAATCTCATACCATCTGTGAAACATGGTGGTGTTAGTATTATGGTTTTGGGCTTTTTTACTACATCTGGGCCTGGACAGCTTGCCATCCTGGATGCAACAATAAATTCTGAATTATACTAGGAAAATGTCAGGACATCTGTCCGTGATCTGAATCTCAAAAGAACATGGGTCATGCAGCAAGACAACCACCCTAAGCACACAAGGCGTTCTAACAAAGAATGGTTAAAGAGAACCGTTCACCTCCCCACACATGTGCAGCATGTAATGGGGAGGGCTGCACAAACCCTGGGGCACTTTAAAAAAAATATTCTACCGCCCTCCATTTAGATATCGATGCTGTTATATTTGCGCCCGATATTTAAATAACCCCCCTGGGGCATGCACTGGCCAGGGGGCATGTTACTATGGCTCTGACACTGTCCAATTAGATATGGACCGTGTTACAGCAAGAGCGAGGAGAGAGCGAGTGTGCGCACGCTCTCACTCTTCAGCTTTCAAGATCCGTCTTCTCCCGAACTGGCAAGGGGGCGTGTCACGGACAGTGTAAGAGCTGTCGAGAGGAGAGCGCGCATGCGCACTCATCTCTTCAGATCTTGCGAGAGATCAGTCATGTATTGTTAGCCGAACTGGCAAGGGGGCGTGTCTGCTACGGACAGTGCAAGCGCTCGCCAGCTCTTACACTCTGTAGCAATGACACGCCCCCTTGCCAGTTCGGCAGACAAATTACAAGACTGACCTCTCGCAAGAGCTGAAGAGGTGAGAGCAGAAGACTGATCTTGAAAGCTGAAGAGAGAGCGTGCGCGCCCGCACTCTCTTTCCTCGCTCTTGCTGTAACACTGTCCATATCTGATTGAATTATAGGCAGAAGTGTTTGTCTCAATGGGCCCCTTGGACGGAGTTACCCCATGTTCAACTTCTGCTCCGTAAGAACTCTGTGAATGTATCTGTGCTAACTTATACGTGGAATTCGTATCCTGTATCATCCTGTTCCTTTTTGACATCTCGTATGTATAATTGTTTGTATTTATCACTACCACTCTTTGTATGTCTGTTTTTATGTTTGTTTGTCTGTTAATACATCAGTATGTCAACGTCCGAGGCACGTTTCTGATATCTAAAGGTGCAAGCTTTTTCTGTGTTCTGTATACAACACTGTGAGACTTTATCATTGGGATGTTGTATACTTTTGTATTGTACTTTGGAAAAATAAAAACCAAGTGAATTTCATATCTGATTGGACAGTGTCACAGCCATAGTAACACGCCTCCTTGCCAGTACACGCCCCGTTGACAGTTCAGGGGGTTATTTAAAGAGGCTCTGTCACCAGATTTTGCAACCCCTATCTGCTATTGCAGCAGATAGGCGCTGCAATGTAGATTACAGTAACGTTTTTATTTTTAAAAAACGAGCCTTTTTGGCCAAGTTATCACACCAGATACTGGAAGCAAAGGTTGACATACTTTTGCCACTCACAGATATGTGATGTATTATTATTTTCCTCAATAAATAAATGACCAAGTCTAACATTTTTGTCTCCATTTGTTTGCTTTGGTTGTTTATAAATACTTTTTGGACTTGCAAAACCACGGATCCGTTGCGGTCCCTTTTGTCCGAACAAAAATCTTCCATTGCGCATCCGTTTGTCATCAGGACTCGTGGATCCGCAGAAAAAAATAATTTACGTCATGAGTTTGAAGCTGCAAATCTGGACCATAAAATGATTTGTCCTGTGTTTTTGTGTCCCAGATTTGCAGTCTCTGAACAGATCCGTGAAAACCACGGTAGTGTGGCAACATAGAGAGGAATGGGTCCGCAAAAATGCGGATAAATTGGGGACACAAAAGCACAGTCCAGTGCATGAGGCTTAAGACATTAGAAGCTGTTCTCTATTAACTTTAGATATTGGTAGGTAAATTGGCTTCCTATGAAATTGCCGCTGGTGTGTCTGAGCTAGAGAAATTAGATTGTAAGTCCCACTGGGAACAGGGACTGCTGTTGATTGATGGCAATCTCTTTACCTCTTTGGAATATGTTGCTGCTATTTTACCTACTACTTTTATAATAAAGCTCATGAGTGTCAAGATCTATTAAAGTTCCATCTGTGACTACACTGATTGTATCTCTATGCGATATCACATACATGTTTAAAGGTTGCCGTACACCGTAGATGCATGTTGGCTGAACCTGACAATTTCGGTGGGACAGGCCGACCATCTAATGTGTTTGGCAGCGTCTGGACTCTACCCCTGGGGGAAAACGGGGTCGTGCATTAATTTATTTTCTGTTTCCTTTCAGTTAAGCGTATATACTACTACAAGGACTAGTATTAGCGCTGAGAATAATGTTGATTTGGTTTTAAATGTTGACAACTTTGATGTGGAGTCAAGATTTGAAAGGTAAGTTTTAACCCCTTCCCCCTGCTTGCATTCTGGGCCCTAATGGCCAAGCCATTTTTTACGTTTTTCCATCGTCACATTCAAAGAGCTATAACTTTTTTTATTTTTGAGTCGACATAGCTGTATAAGGTCTTGTTTTTTGCGGGACAAGTTGTATTTTTTAATAGCACCATTTTGGGGTACATAGAATTTATTCATTAACTTTTATTAACTTTTTTTGGGGGGGATAGAAGAAAACCTGAAATTTCACCACTCTTTTTTTTGCGCCCTAAATATACACCGTTTACCGTGTGGTATAAATAACACTAACTTTATTCAGCGGGTTGTTACGATTGCAACGATACCAAATTTGTATAGATTTTGTATGTTTTACTACTTTTACACAGTAAAAACACTGTTTTTTCAAAATTATTTGTTCTTGCGTCTCCATATTTGAAGAGTCATAACTATTTTATTGTTCCGCCGATGCAGTTGTATGAGGGCTTTTTTTTTTGCGTGACGACTTGTAGTTTTTATTGGTACCATTTGAGAGTAGATGCGACTTTTTGATCACTTTTTTTCACATTTTTTTTAAGTCCGGATTAACCGAAAACCGCAATTTTTCCATTGTTTTTGATTTTATTTTTTACAGCGTTCACCGTGTGGGTTAAATAATGTAACCGCTTTATAGTCGGGGTCGTTACGGACGCGGCGATACCAAATATGTGTAATTTTTTTGCTTTTATTGTGTTTTTTTAATAGTAAAGCATTTTGTAAGGGGAAAAAGTGCGTTTTTTCATTATTATTTTTTTTCACATTTTGTTTTTATTAGCTTTATTCAACTTTTTTTTTTTTACTTGTCCTACTAGGGGACTTTCATATGCGATCATCCGATTGCTTTTATAATACACTGCAATACTTTTGTATTGCAGTGTATTACTGCCTGTCCGTTTAAAACGGACAGGCATCTGCTAGGTCATACCTCTGGCATAGCCTAGCAGGCATTCATTACAGGCCGACCTGGGGGCATTTATTAGTCACCCGGCTGCCATCGGAGACACAGACACTCTGCGATCATATCGCCGGTTGTCAGTGGGATGAGAGGGAGCTCCCTCCCTCTCTCCATAACCACTCAGATGCGGTGCACACTATCATAATTGCCTGATTGTTTGACGCCCCACAGCTGCGACCCCCACTGATCACGAAAACGGACATCCCAAACCGCCAGATCTTCCTCACTGCACCCCCCTGCAGTAAGAAGGAGCTTGCATGGAGCAGCACTCGAGCATGCGCTCTGTCTATGGAAATGAGGGAAATTGCCAAGTAAAGCGCTCGGCTGTTTCTGTTCGTCTCATAGACCTTGAATGGAGCGGCGGGCGTGTGCTCGACTGCTGCTCCATGTTAGCTCCTCCTCACTCCAGTAGGTGCGGTGAGGAGAATCTGGGGGTTTAGGACCTCCGTTCTTGCGATCGGTGGGGCCCCAGCGATTAGATAATTATCACCTATCATGTGAATAGATTACAATTGTCGATTCTGGGACAACCCCCTAAAAAGGGAACGTATCATCAGAAAATGACATTATTTAACCCCTTGGTGTATTTCGTGAATGGACTCACTTTTGGGTAGTTTCCATTGTACTGGTACCTTAGGGGCTTTGCAAAAGGGACATGGTGAGAAGAAACCAATCCAGCGGAATCTGCTCCAAAAGCCAGATGTGGGGTATTTCTGTACTCGGGAGAAGTTGCTCTTTTGTTTCTTTATTTGTTGAGAAAATGAAAAATTTGGAGCTAAAGCTACGTCTTATTGAAGAAAAAGGATTTTCTTTTTATTTTCACTGCCCAATCATAATAAAATCGATGAAACCTCTGTGGGGTCAAAATGCTCACTACACCCCTAGATGAATTCCTCAAGGGGGGTAGTTTCCTAAATGGTGTCACTTTTGAGCGTTTTCACTGTTTTGGTCCCTCAGGGGCTTTATAAATGTGACATGGCCTCCGCAAATCATTCCTGCTCAATGTGATCTCCAAAAGCCAAATGGCGCTCTTTCCCTTCTGAGCTCTGCCGAGAGTCCAAACAGCCATTTATGACCACATGTGGGGTACTGTTTTACTCGGGAGAAATTGCTTTACAAATATTGTGGTGCTTTTTCTCCTTTAGTCCTTGTGGGAATGAAAAGATAATTCGCTAAACCTACGTTTTATTGGAAAAAATTTAGATTTTCATTTTCGCAGCCTACTTACAATAATTTCTACAAACGACCTGTGGGGTCAAAATGCTCACTATACCGCTAGATAGTTTCCCCAACGGGTGTAGTTTCCAAAATGGGGTCACTTGTGGAGGGTTTCCATCACAAGAGACCTTCAAACCTGACATAGTGCCTAAAATATATTCTCACTAAAAGGAGGCCCCAAAATCCTCTAGGTGCTCCTTTGCTTTTGAAGCCTGTGCTTCAGTCTATTAGCACACTAGGGCCACATGTGGAATGTTTCTAAAAACTGCAGAATCTGGGCTATATATATATATATATATATATATATATATATATATATATATATATAAACCTTCTGTGTTACAAAAAAAATTGATTAAAAAATGAATTTCTGCAAAAACAAATGAAATATATACATTTCACCTCTACTTTGCTTTAATTCCTGTGAAAAATCTAAAGGGTTAAGAAACTTTGTAAATGTTTAAATACTTTAATGGGTGCAGTTTTTAAAATGGGGTGACTTATTGGGGGTTTCTAATATATGAGGCCCTCAAAGCCACTTCACATCTGAACTGCCCCCTGTAAAAATAGCCTTTTGAAATTTTCTTGAATATGTGAGAAATTGCTGCTAAAGTTCTAAGCCTTGTAATGTCCTAGAAAAATAAAAGGATGTTAAAAAAAACAATGCCAACATAAAGTAGACATATGGGGGATGTTAATTAGTTTGTGTCGTATAACTATTTCTCTTACAAGCAGGTACATTTAAATTTAGAAAATTGCAAAGTTTTGCAATTTTTTTGCAAAATTTTGATGTTTATCACAATTAAATACTGAATGTATCGAGAAAATTTTGCCAGTAACATAAAGTCTAATGTGTCAAGAGAAAACAATCTCAGAATCGCTTGGATAGGTAAAAGCATTCCAAAGTTATTACCACATAAAGTGAAACATGTCGGATTTGAAAAATGAGGCTCTGTCAGGAAGGTCAAAAGTGGCTAAAGAGGGAAGGAGTTAACCCCTTAATGACCGGGCATGTTTGTACCTTAATGACCAAGCCAGATTTGTCAAATCTGGTATGTCTGACTTTATCAGAGAATAACTCTGTGAAAGTTTTGAATATCCAAGTAATTCTGACATTGTTTTTTCGTCACATGTTGTACTTTATTTTAGTGGTAAAAGTAGACTGATACGATTTGCGGAAATTAATTAAAAAATAGAAAAATGGAAGAAATTTTTTAAAAATTACCATTTTCCCCTATTTTTAACTGCAATATGTCACATATGTACATACATACTGTACAATTTTTTTAATTAAATATATATTTCTATCTCTTTACTCCATTTTGGCAGCACTTTTGAAAAAATAAAATAAATTTTCAGCAATTTAGAGGACTTACAAATTGAATAATAATTTTATAAATTTTGAAGTACATTTTGTTTTCCTGCACCAAGCCAGGTTTTCAGAGACTCATAGGTCTCAGAGTGATGGAAACCCCCACAAATGACCCCATTTAGAAAACTAGACCCCTTAAGGTATTTAACTAAGGGTATAGTAAGTATTTTGACCCCACAGTTTTTTGCTAAATTTAATACATAGCAGGTGAAAAAAAAAATAATTTCACTTTTTTTCATAAAAGTATCAGTTTGAAGACCAATTTCTTTGTAAAGCGACCATGAGAATGAAGAAACACACCACAAAATCTATCACCCTGTTTCTCCTGTTTTCAAAAATACCAACATTGTGGCCCTAATGCGCTGCCTGGACACACGGCAGGACCCAAAAGGAAGGGAGCACCCGGAGGCTTTCAGGACTCATATTTTGCTTGAAAATGTTTTAGGCCCCACTGTACATTTGGAGAGGCTTTGAGCTGCCAGAACGATAGAAACTCCCCATAAACTACCCCATTTAGAAAACTAGACCCCCTTAAGGTATTTATCTAGGGGTATAGTTAGCATTTTGACCACACAGGTTTTTCGCAAAATATATTGAAATTAGTCTGTAAAAATTAAAATGTACTTTTTTTCTGAAACATAGAAATTTTTATTATTTACAAGGAATAACGAAGAAAATGCACCCCAACATTTGTAAAGCAATGTCTCCCGATTACGACAATACCCCATATGTGGTAATAAACTGCTGTTTGGACCCACAGCAGGGCTCAGAAGGGAAGGAGCGCCATTTGGATTTATGATTTTGCTGGAATGGTTTTCGGTGCCATGTCGCATTTGCAATGCACTGGAGGGACCAAAACAGTGGAAACACCCCAAAAGTGCATAATATGTTGTGCCCAGTTAGTGCCACAGAAGACAAATACCTCATAAAACGTTAAGCGAGTTCTCTCGGGTATGGCGACACCATATGTGTGGGTGCAAACTGCTGCTTGGGCACACTGTAGGGATCAGAAGGGACGGCATTTTGCTTGGTAGTTTTTCTGTTTTGGGTTTTGCTGGTATTTCAGTTTATAATGTGGGGGGCATGTGTAATCTGTGCGGAGTACATAAGGGGTATAATAAGAGGGTATAATAATGGGGTAAATAAATAATAATTCATAGATGTGTGGCTAGTGTCGCACTGATAAATGGCGCCCGATCTTATCCGCTTTTGGAACACTCTGCACATTTTGCATCGCCATATTCTGAGAGCCAGAACTTTTTTATTTTTTCACCACCGGAGCTGTGTGAGGGCTTATTTGTTGCGGGACAATCTGTAGTTTTCATTGGTACCATTTTGGGGTACATGCAATTTTTTTTTGATCACTTTTTATTACATTTTTTTGCAATCCTGAGCAAAAAACAGGAATTCTGACACCGTTTTTTAGGTTTTCTTTTTGCGGCGCTCACCGTACGCTATAGGTGACATTTTTACTTTATTCTGCGGGTCGGTACGATTACGGCGATACCATATGTATATAGGTTTGGTCCTTTTTTTTAGCGTTTGCACAATAAAATGACTTATTTATTAAAAAAAAAATTTCTGTGTCACCATATTCTGAGAGCCGTAATTTTTTAATTTTTTAGTCAAAAAATCTGTGTAAGGGCTTGTTTTTTGCGGGACGGATAGAAGTTTTTATTGGTACTATTTTCGGGTACATGCGACTTTTTGATCACTTTTTATTCTTTATTTAGGGAGGGATGGTGACCAAAAAAATTGCGATTCTGTCGTTGTTTTTTATTGATTTTTTTTTGGGGTGTTCATCGTGCGGGAAAAATAACATTACAGTTTTATAGTTGGGGTCGTTACGAACGCGGTGATACAAAATATGTGTACTTTTTTAACGTGTTCATTTTTTTTCTATAATAAAAGTCTTATTATAGGAAAAAAAGCATTTAGTGTTTATAGAACTTATAACTTTTATTTTTACACTTTTTTTAAAACATTTTTATTACTTTTTTTAACTTTTTTAACTTGTCCCACTAGGGGACACTTAGTCTTGCAGCTTTGAGCGCTGCTAGAGTACATTACACTATACACACGTAGTGTAATGTACTCTAACTGTCATTGTGACGTGACTGTCACACTGACAGGAAGCAGAGGAGGAACGGCCGGAGGCTGCTCCTCCGAGGCTTCCATGCATGGCAACCTGGAGGTCATTATCTGACCTCCGATTGCCGTGACAAGCATCGGTAGCCCCCACGATCACTTCGTGGGGGCTGCTGATGTGCTTCAAACCACTTAAATGCGGCGACGGCAATCCGTCGCCGCACTTAAGGGGTTAACTGCCGAAATCAGCGGCGATGGTCCGCTGTCCGGCAAGACTGATGTCTCAGCTGTCGGGGACAACTGTCAGCGCGGGTCTGTCACTCTGTGTTTACACAGAGTGACAGTTTGAAATGCGGACGAAAATGAACGTCATGGTGCGGGAACTAGCAGCCGACCAGGACGTTCATTTTCGTCCTTGGTCGTTAAGGGGTTAAAGAGGTTATCCAACCAAAACAACAACTCCGGGTTTGTTTGTATTTTTTTTATTAGATACCTATTCCCCCAATATATATACTCAGCGAGTATTACCCTATTTTAGTTTTTTCTTTTTATCTGAATTCTTTTCTTTAGTTGGGTCATGTGACCTCTCTCTGACCTGATTAAAATCTACCGATAATAACTTTTTATTGCAGAACTGTGAATGTTACTGTTCCAAAGAAAACTAGGAATAATGGGACTTTGTATGCATATATATTTTTGCACCACTCTGGAGTTTTACCCTGGCATGATGGCAAACAGGTGCACATAGTGAGCCCATTAACTACTTACATGATTCCGAAGCCTGAAGAGGTGAATCTCCTAACAGGCGAAACTGGCACCCAGGTAAGAAATCGTTCTGTTTGTTCTTGCTTTGTTGGTCAGTACTACCTGCTGTATCTTCCACTAACTATAAGGGCGGATTTACACGAACGTGTAATACGTCCGTGCAACGCGCATGCTTTTCACGCGCGTCGCACGGACCTATGCAAGTCTATGGGGCAGTGCAGACTGTCAGTGATTTTTGCGCATCGTGAGTCCGCTGCGTAAAACTCACGACAGGTCCTATATTTCTGCGTTTTTCGCGCATTACGCAACCATTGAAGTCAATGGGTGCGTGAAAATCACGCGCACCACACGGAAGCGCTTCCGCGGGACGAGCGTGATTCGCGCAACAGCAGTCAAAAGTATGCTTAAACAGAAAAGCACCACGTGCTTTTCTGTTTACAAACATCCAAACGGAGTGTCATAGTGATGGCGGCTGCGTGAAAATCACGCAGCCGCGCATCATATGCTGCTGACACACGGTGCTGTCAAGTGCCTTTTGCGCACGCAAAACGCCACGGTTTTTGCATGCGCAAAAACGCACACGTTCGTATAAATCCTCCCTAAGAGAGATGCATGGATAAAAAAGCCCATGAGCTGAAGTAACAGAACTAGATAAAATGAGGCTCATGTATAAAAAGTAGTAAGCGGTGGAAAATGTCTTACACCGTATGCAGAGAAACAGTTTGAGGCCATTTGTATGTTCTAATAATTCTTCCAAAAACTTGTCACTGTGCGACACTATTGTTCACAAAAGTAAATAATTCCACCACCTTTAACCAGTAGCTTACATTCATCTTCCGAGCTAGAGGTGCTAGGCCTTATTCAAATCCATGTGAAATTCTCGTCAAAGTTTTTTTTGTATTATGCATTTAAAAAAAAAGTTTTTATCGAAGTCTGGGAGTCACCATAATGAAGCCACGCTAATGGCGACAGCTTCTTGTTGTAGGAGTACCGCACCGTCGCTTGAACCGGGACAACCAAATAGTTATATAGTTGATAAGATTGAAAACACACACAGGTCTATCAAGTCCAACCTATAATCCTACCGTGTTAACCCAGAGGAAGGCAAAAACCCCATGAGGTTGATGCCAATTGCCTCAATAGGGGAAAAATTCCTCCCCGACTCCAAATATGGCAATCCGAATAAATCCCTGGATCAACGTCCCATCTCCAGAATCTAGTACTCCTAACCTGTAATACTTTTATTTTTCAAGAAAGGCATCAAGGCCCTTCTTGAACTTGTTCAAAGAATCAACCATCACAACATCCTGTGGCAAAGATACTCTTTTGATGCTTCCCATGATTTTATTTGCCATGGCAGCAGCTTAGGGTCATTGTCTTGTTGGAAGGTGAACCTTCAGCCCAGTCTGAGGTCCAGAGCACTCTGAATCAGGTTTTCATTAAGAATATCTATGTACTTTGGTCCATTCATCTTTCCCTTATCCCTGACAAGTCTCCCTGTCCAAGTCGCTGAAAAACACCCCCACTGCTTGATGCTGCCACCCCCATACTTCCCTGTAGGGATGGTATAGGGCAGGTGATGAGCAGTGCCTGTTTTTTTCCAGACATGATGGTTAGAATTGAGGCCAAAAAGTTACATTTTCGTTTCATACAGTCTGCGAGTCCTTTAGGTGCTTTTTTGCAAACTCCAGGCGGGCTTTCATGTGTCTCTTACTGAGGAGAGGCTTCTTTCTGGCCACTCTGCCATAAAGCTCACATTAGTGGAGTGCTGTAGTGATGGTTGGCCTTCTGGAAGTTTCTCCCATCTGCACAAAGGATCTTTGGAGCTCAGCCGGAGTTGCCATTCTTGGTCACCGGCCCTGCTCCCCCAATTATTTAGTTTGGTGGGGTGTTTAGCATTCGGAAGAGTCCTGCTTGTTCCAAACTTTTTCCATTTAAGAATTATGGAGACCACTGTGATCTTGGGAACTTTCAGTGCATTAGAATTTTTTTTTTTGTACCATTCTCCAGATGTGTGCCTCCACAGAATACTGTCTCTGATCTCTACAGGCCGTTCTTCCCTCCTCATTGCTTGTTTTTTGCTCTTTGCATAGTCAGCTGTGAGACCTTGTATAGACAGCTGTGTGTCTTTCCAAATCATGTCCAATCAAATGAATTTGCCACAGGTGGACTCCAACCAAGATGTAGAAACATTTCAAAGATCTAAAGTAATAGAAGGCCCCCAGAGCTAACTTTCAAGTGTCATAGCAAAGGGTCTGAATACGTATGTCCATGCAAAATGTGAGTTTTTCTTTTGTAATACATTTTGCAAATATTTCTAAAATTCTGTTTTTACTTTGTCCTTATGGGGTATTGAGGTCTCAACATAAAAAAATATGATAAAAGTGAAAGGGTCTGAAGACTTTCCGAATGCACTGTGTGTGTGTGTATATATAGAGAACTATTCTACAAGTGTTCTGCTGTTTGGATGCAGATCTACAAAACAAAAATGTGGGATGATTAGGTGAAACCAAATAGGCCTTCTAAAGACCATGCTAAATCTAAAATTAAAGGCCAGTAAAACTAGGGCCATGTAATAAGGTATTAAGTGGAAATTACAAAGAAAGGGTTTTCACCAGCACATTTCCATTAAAATATTAATACCTCTATTTCAAACATGCTTTTAAAATGTGTTGCAGATTGACAAATGTGATCTAGATTGTACGCGTTTCCAACCATCCGGTTCTTAGCGATAGCATGACTAAGAACCGGATGGTTTGAAACACGTAAATGTGTACTAAGCCCCCTTTTAACACTCTAATCTGTGGTGTACAACCTCTTCCACCTTCTTGCTGCTATCTCTTACCCTGAGAGAAAGAAGGGGGAGAGTAGAGAGAGGCATCCAGGAGAAGTGGGCTGTCGGATCAATGTCAGAAACAGCAGGACAACTATCTATTTAAAGGAGTTGGAAATTTTGAATGCAGAATATTTAGAAAGTTGCTTACAGAGGCTCTGTCACCACATTATAAGTGCCCGATCTCCTACATAAGATGATCGGCGCTATAATGTAGGTGACAGCAGTGCTTTTTATTTAGAAAAACAATCTATTTTTACCACTTTATTAGCGATTTTGGTTTATGCTAATGAGTTTCTTAATGCCCAAGTGGGCGTGTTTTTACTTTCGACCAAGTGGGCGTTGTACAGAGGAGTGTATGACGCTAACCAATCAGCATCATGCACTCATCTCCATTCATTTACACAGCAGCATCGCGTTCTTACTAGAACGCAATGTGCAGCCACATACACAGACATTAACATTAATCAAGTGTCCTGATAATGAATATACATGAACTACAGCCAGGACGTCATGTGTATTCAGAATCCTGACACTTCTGAATCTTTTCTTTGAGATTTCCAGCAAGGGAAAAGAAATCTCGTTTACGTCGTAATCTCGCGAGATTACGCGTGGCTTGCTGGAATCTCACAGAAAAGATTCAGAAGTGTCAGGATTCTGAATACACATCACGTCCAGGCTGGAGGTCATGTATATTCATTATCAGGACACTTGATTAACATTAATGTCTGTATATGGCTGCACATCGTGTTCTAGTAAGAACGCGATGCTGCTGTGTAAATGAATGGAAAGGAGTGTATGACACTGACTGGTCACTGATTGGTCAGCGTCATACACTTTGTACAACGCCCACTTGGGCATTAAGAAACTCATTAGCATAAAGCTAAAAATCGCTAATAAAGTGGTAAAAATAGATTGTTTTTCGAAATAAAAAGCACTGCTGTCACCTACATTATAGCGCCGATCTCCTTATGTAGGAGATAGCGCACTTATAATGTGGTGACAGCCTTTTTAATATTGCATTTAGTAAGCACATGAAAATTTAAAAAAAATTCTGTGCAAAAGTATTCATATCCTTTAACCCCTTCCCGCTCCTGGACGTACTATTAGGTCATGGTAGCTGTATCGTTCGCGCTCCATGACCTAATAGTACGTCTCGGGAGTAACGGCCGTCCTCCCGACACATACAGGAGCTGTGACCGCTGCTGTCTGATACAGCAGCGGTCACAGCGCCTACAGCGGGGACCGATCGCGGTGTCCCCGCTGATTAACCCCTTAAAAGCTGCGTTCAATAGAGAAAGCGGCTTTTTAGGGGTTAAGCTACCATCGCCAGCCTGCTACACGATAGCGGCCGGCGATGGTGACTATGGCAACCGGACACCAAACAATGGCGTCCGGCTATGCCATAGACGGAAGCCTAGTGGGTCCTGACAAAGTCAGGACCCACTATGCTTGCTGTCAGTGAGTAGCTGACAGCTCTAATACAATACACTGCACTACGCATGTAGTGCAGTGTATTAGAATAGCGATCAGGGCCTCCTGCCCTCAAGTTCC
This sequence comes from Rhinoderma darwinii, assembly GCF_050947455.1. Lineage (NCBI taxonomy): Eukaryota > Metazoa > Chordata > Amphibia > Anura > Rhinodermatidae > Rhinoderma > Rhinoderma darwinii. The sequence continues at coordinate 236,935,144 of NC_134691.1, forward strand.
CTAATGGGACAAAGTAATAAAGTAAAAATAAGAAAATAAAAGTAATAAAAGTAAAAATCCCCCTTTTTCCCTTATCAGTCCTTTATTATTACTAAAAATAGATAAATAAACAAATAAACTATACATAATTGGTATCGCCGCTTCCGTAACGGCCTGAACTACAAAATTATTTCGTTATTTATCCCGCGCGGTGAACGCCGTAAAAGAAAATAATAATAAACCGTATCACAATTGTTTGGTCACTTCACCTCCCAAAAAATGGAATAAAAAGAGATCAAAAAGTCGCATGTCCCTAAACATGGTACTGATGGAAACTACAGTTCGTTACGCAAAAAATAAGTCCTCGCACGGCTTTATTGATTGAAAAAAAAAAAAGTTCTGGCTCTTAGAATAAGGAACACAAAAAGTGAATGATTTTTTTACAAAACTTATTTTATTGTGCAAACGCCATAAGACATAAAAAAACTATAAATATATGGTATCGCCGTAATCGTATCGCCACGCAGAATAAAGTGAATATGTCATTTATAGCGCACGGTGAACGCTGTAAAAAAAATAGAATAAAAAAACAATAGTAGAATTGCTGTTTTTTAGTCACCACGCCACCTAAAAATAGAATAAAAACTGATCAAAAAGCCGCATGCACCCCAAGAAAACTACAATGAATTCCTCAAGGGGTCTAGTTTCCAAAAATGGGGTCACTTTTGTGGGGTTTTCACTGTTTTGGCACCACAAGACCTCTTCAAACCGGACATGGTGCCTAATAAAAAAGAGGCCTCTAAATCCACTAGGTGCTCCTTTGCTTCGGAGGCCGGTGCTTCGGTCCTTAACCACACTAGCGCCACATGTGGGATATTTCCTAAATCTGCAGAACCTGAGCAATACGTATTAAGTTGTGTTTCTCTGGTAAAACCTTTTGTGTTTATAGGAAAAAATGGTATAAAAAATTTTCTGACAAAAATAAATGTCAATTTCACCTCTAATTTGCTCTAAATTCCTGTGAAACACCTAAAGGGTTCATAAACTTTCTATATGCTGTTGTGAATACTTTGAGGGGTCTAGTTTCTAAAATGGGGTGTTTGATGGGGGTGTCTAATATATGGGCCCCTCAAAGCAACTTCAGAACTGAACTGGAACCTAAAAATAAATAAAAATGAGGCAATACTTCGCTTCTCCTAATGAGCATTGCCTACTCTAAGACTACCCCAGATTTGACAGTTTGTATAAACGGAGACCCCAATTAGACCGTTTCAGTGCCCGGTTTTCCCAAGCATACACCACCGAGACGTGTATTTCAATTGATGGGTCCTTGGTACATTTTAACGGGAGGCTTCAATTCCGCCAGTACCTGCCGGGTAGGAGGGCAAGGTGTGGCGTGAAGATGTATAAGCTGCGAGAGTGCATCAGGGTATACCTACAGGTTTAGGATATATGAAGGGAAGGACACCCCCAAACCAGACTGCATCCTGGACTACAATAGGTACATGGGAGGGGTGGACTTGTCAGATCAAGTCCTGAAGCCCTACAGCGCCATGCGGTGTGGTATAAGAAGCTGGCTGGGCGCATCATACAGATGGCATTGTACAATGCGTACGTGCTATGTCGATGTGCAGGCCAGAGGGGAACTTTCCTGGAATTTCAAGAGCTGATTATCAAGAAACTAATTTTTAGGGACCAAGAAGGGGGGGCACCCAGTACTTCTGGAAGCGAGGCCACACGCATCGCACCAGGGCAACACTTTCCAGGAGAAGTTCCCCAAACTGGCAAGAAGGGAAAAAGTCAAAAGAGGTGCAAAGTCTGCTATAAGAGTGGGATAAGGAAGGACACAATATATCAATGTGACATGCGTCCAGAAAAACTAAGGCTCCGTATGAAAGAGTGCTTCAAAATGTATCATACATCCCTTGATTTTTAATCTACCCCAATTTTACTTACCCTGATGCACTCCGCACAGCTTATCCCCCTCATCTTTCCCTTCTGAGCCCTGCTGCGTGCCCAGGCAGCTGATAACAGCCACATGTAGGGTATTGCTATACCCGTGAGAACCCACATTACAGTTTATGGGGTGTATGTCCCGGTAAAAATGCTTACTACACCTCTAGATGAATGCCTTAAGGGGTGTAGTTTTTAAAACGGGGTACTTATCAGAGGTTTCAACTGTACTGGTACCTCAGGGGCTTCTGCATACATGTCTTCGCACCAGAAAATTCCCAGTAGGCCAAATGGTGGTCCTTTCCTTCTGAGCCCTCCCATGGGCCCAAACGTCAGTTTATCACCACAAATTGGGCATTGCCGCACTCAGGACACATTGGGAAACAAAATGGGGTATTTTATTTCTTGTGAAAATAAGATATTTTGAGCTAAAACTACATATTATTGGAAAAAATTATATTTTTTTAAATTCCCAGCCCAATTCAAATAAGTTCTGTGAAGAAACTATGGCGTCTAAATGGTCACATTACCCATCAATTAATTCCTTGAGGGGTGTAGTTTCCAAAATAGGGTCACTTCTGGTGGGTTTCCATTGCTTTGATACCTCTGGGGCTCTGCAAATGCGACATGGCACCCGAAAACCATCCAGCAAAATCTGGGCTCCAAAGAACACATAGCGCTCCTTTCCTTCTGAGGCCTCCCATGGGCTCAAACTGCAGTTTTTCGCCACAAATGGGGTATTGCTGCCCTCAGGAGAAATTGGGCAACAAAATGGTGTATTTTGTTCCCTGTGAAAATAAGAAATTTTGATAAAAAAATGACATCTTATTGGAAAAAATTTCATTTTTTTTAATTTCACAGCCCAATTCAAATACGTTCTGTGTAAAAACTGTGGGGTCAAAATGGTAACAACCACCATAAATTAATTCCTTGAGGGGTGTAGTTTCCGAAATGGGGTCACTTTTGGGGGATTCCTACTGTTTTGGCACCTCAACACCTCTTCAAACCTGGCATGCTGCCTAAAATATATTCTAATACAAAAGAGGCCCCAAAATGTACTAGGAGCTTCTTTGCTTCTGGGGCTTGTGTTTTAGTCCACGAGCGCACTAGAGACACATGTGGGACATTTCTAAAAACTGCAGAATCTGTGCAATACATATTTAGTAGTGTTTCTCAGGTAAAACCTTCTGTGTTACAGAAAAAAATTGAATACAATTGAAATTCAGCAAGAAAAATGTAATTTGCAAATTTCACCTCTACTTTGCTTTAATTTCTGTGAAATGCCTAAAGGGTTAAGTAACCTTTCTAAATGCTGTTTTGAATACTTTGAGGGGTCTAGTTTTCAAAATGGGGTGTTTATGGGGGTTTCTAATACATAGGCCCCTCAAAGCCACTTCGGAACTGAACAGGTACCTTAAAAAAAAGGCTTTTGACATTTTCTTAAAAATATGAGAAATTGCTGCTTATGTTCTAAGCCTTGTAACGTCCAAGAAAAATAAAAGAATGTTCAAAAAACGATGCCAATCTAAAGTAGACATATGGGAAATGTTCACTAGTAACTATTTTGGGTGGTATAACCGTCTGTTTTACAAGCAGATGTATTTCAATTCTGAAAAATTCTGTTTTTTATTAATTTTCTCTAAATGTTGCAATTTTTAACCTATAAACATTGAATATATCGTCCAAATTTTACCACTAACATAAAGCCCAATGTGTCACGAGAAAACAATCTCAGAATCGCTTGGATAGGTTTAAGCATTCCGACGTTATTACCACATAAAGTGAAATATGTCAGATTTGAAAAATAAGCTCTGAGCCTTAAGGCCAAAACAAGGCTGCGTACTTAAGGGGTTAAGGCCAAAATTGGCTTTGTCCAAATCTAGCCAGTTTGCGTATATAATCTTAATGTAATCTGTGCGTTCTAAATAGTTAATTTTTTTTGTCTTTACAGCAAATTGATACTGAAAAGCAAGAATCAAATGCTTTGGACGAACCTGTCTCCCATTGGAGGTCACGGCTCACTCTAAATGTTATGGTGGAGGATTTCATTTTTGATGGTTCCTCGCTACCTGCTGATGTTCATAGATATATGAAAATGTAAGTATCTAGTATGTCTGGCTACAAAAACTCAAAGTCCAGCCTTAAAAAGACACTCGGGTGAATTCTTTTATCAGGGCACCCATTTGGGAAGTACACTTGGTAAAAGGTAGAGCAGGTCATTCTCTTACTTGTTGCTTCATTTCTATACTATCTTGACTGTCACTGTTATGTCACATGACCGCACTGTGGTCTGCTGATTCCTACAGCGTCTGCTCTGTGGACTGGAAGTATATATATATATTCCGATGAGACGCGCATTGTGAGTCTCATAGGAATGTATGGTGAAAGTGATTCTGCTGTACGAATCGGCCAGTCACGTGACCTAATTACAGTTGGGATAGTTTAGAAATACAACCGAAATTGTCTCTATCTTACATTGTGTGAGGAAGTTTTGTATATCAATTATAATATATATATATATATATATATAGTGTCAGGCTGTGCAGATGTACTTTAATAAAATTATCTAAATATATATATATATATATATATATATATATATATATATATATATATATATATAATGTTACACAATTCCTTTTGGTGCTCATAGTCCACACAATGGGGAAAGGTTGGCCAAAAGGCATTTTAGTTTCATATTAAATGGTCCCTGTCGTTTCAAATAACTTTTGCAGATTTTTTTTTAGGCACAGTTACCAACATCAAGAGTGTAATTTATTATTATTACCAAATCTGTTTTCCTTGTGAAGAATCTCTCTAAACACACTGCCACCAGGTGTCTCACTTCTGAGCTATTTGCAGACCTCTCTCCGTCGTCGGGTTCTTCCCGTCTCTAATTCTAGACAAGCTGGGAGAGAACAGTTAATGGGTGTTTATTTCACACTGACCATTGTGAAGTTGATGAGCACTTTGATACGCTGTAGTGTAGCGGTATGGTCCAGCTCTGCTGCTTGTCAATGCTTGCTAGCAGACGGGAGGGGTTTCAGACCAGGCAGCTTGAGATTGGACCGTGATAATGCGCTATGTATTATGGGTAGTAAGGGAGCGGAAGCCGAATAAGGAAACTACGTACAAGCTTCCCTGCCTTTTGACATGCCTCCCGTTCGAGAGAAAAATGCATGTAGCAGCGTAAACTATCCTGGCACTGGGAACGCTGTAAAATACAACATGGAATGATAAAAACCAACAGTATTACACAGGTAACATAACAACTAGTAGATTATGAGCTAATTTGGATTTTGACAGGAACCCTTTAAGGCCTCTAGCACCCAATGGTGTTTGGGATTAGTAACACAGATCCTGTATACAATGCATTTCAGCATTTTCTAATATATACCACTGTATAAATATACAGCGGGCAAACATAGATTTTCTTAAGGCCTTATTTACAAGAACGTGTTAAACATCCGTGTGACGGCCGTAGAAACAACAGCCGTCACACGGACCTACATAATTCAATGTGGCTGTTCACACGGACGTTGTTTCAACGGACCGTGTGAAGGGTCCGTGAGGAGATAGGGCGACCTATTTTTTCACGCATCCCTCCATAGACTCTAGTCTGTGGGGGATGTGTGAAATCGCGTCCCGCAGTGCAGAGCACGGATGCACCTCGGACGTGAAAAAACTGCAGTTTTTAACGTTTGAAATGTGCAACACTCGTGTAAATCCAGCCTAATACGCAGTGTGTTTGTACAAAAAAAAATAAAAGCATGATTCATCGGATGACCTATATTAGCAACACTGTTTTCACAGGACTATGCAACCCACAATATGGTTTTATGGGATGAAATGCGGCTGTGGTCGTATGCATGAGGCATAAGATGCGTTTTATTGCCTTACGTTCATTACTTGTGATGCTTTGGTATAATAGACCTAAATGCATATTTTATTACTTGTAGGATACAGTTGGGGAAGTCTGTCCATTACCTTCCTATATTATTTATTGATCAGCTAAGTAATCGAGTAAAGGATTTGATGGTAAGTTACTTTTTTTTTATTCTGCCATGGTTTGGTTTGCAAAATGTTCTTCCAAGAGGTATTTCTGATATCTGTCTGTACATTTATTTGTCTGAAAGTGTTCTTCCCATCACAGAAAGTAATCCCTTTCTGATCATGGGGGTCCAACTGCTAGGACCCCCTCCGATCTTGAGTTTGAAGAGGCCGTAGCGCTGCTTTAGCGATGCGTCCACTTCAAAGTTTTTCCCTACACAGTAAAATTTGTGTGAGGTGATTATCTTTCTATATGAACTGTAAACCATGATCAATAAATGAGGCCAATGTTGATTTAAATTTTAAAGGTTTATTTTCATCACAGAGCAAGAAAAGTAAAGCATAAACTGACTAAATAGAGACCGTTGAATCTAGCGTATTAAAATAGTTAGCCCCCCGACATGTTTCACCACATATGTAGCGTCTTCAGGGGCTAATGATGAAACCCCTAAAGATGCTACATACTCAGCCGCTAGATTCAACTGTCTCTATTAGTGGAGATTCAGCGATCTGCAGCCGCTGACTCCAAAATTGACCTAGATAGAATTGCACTACTGACAGCGATCTTACAGGCATTGTGCCTAGGAATCTACCCTCTAGCAGCTGGTATTGATCGTTTTAATAGGTGTGGTTCGTTACATTGCTTATAATGGCATTAATAAAGGTTTTTTATTTTTAATCCTCATTGTCCATAGGTAGTTGGCAAGTTAGGGCTCCCTTTGCCTTTGGGTATTTAGTTAGTAGCAATTGTTTGTGCCCACCATCTACCAGGGTGTTTTTGTGTTTTGTCATGTATTCGACAGTATTGCATAAATAGGGGGCTCTACGGTCGTCCTATGCGTTGGGAAGTTTTCATTCCATCTCTTTGCACATTGAAACATATTGCACTTGCTCAAGGGCACATAGGGCTGTCGCAAGGCAAACAAATGGTAACAGGGATTAGTTTATGTGGATATTTATAAATATCCATTCTGCCAAATGCAGATACATTAATGATTGCCCATGGCTCTTATGCTTACGGACTGGGAGGTGTGTAATAGAAACTTGTTTTATGTGGTACCTCTTAATGGCTACTTTATATACAGTATATTACAGGTGTATTGCCTATGTGACTTCTGGTAGTTGACCAGTTCTCTTTTGATCACATGGCTGTTCAGGCATTGTCCGCAGAGCACATGCATCATTTATGGCAGTCCTATATTCTGTTAATGGGGTAGGTATTGGGGATGTCTCAATATACAAATGAATGACAGGCAATGTTTTTTTAAAAGTGGATAGCATAAAGGTTGTCAGAAATGTTATCTGTATTCTGCTGTAAATACTTGGAGAATAGGGACCAACATTTTTTTTTTTTCTGCCACTGCTATGGACTATTACCTGAGCTGCTCTTGCTATGCAATGTGGTAATAGAGATGTATAAGGAATATGAAGATTATTATAGAATACTAATGTATTGGAACGTAAAGAATTGTTAGAATGTGCTGTTCGGCCATTCCTTGTAACTTATCTGATTTTTGTGGCTCACTGCTAATTTTAGATCTCATGTTCTTCTCCTTTTTAGATGATAAACCGCTCCACAACAGAGCTTCCTCTTACCGTTTCATATGACAAAATATCATTGGGAAAACTTCGCTTCTGGATTCATATGCAAGATGCTGTCTACTCATTACAGCAGTTTGGTATGTAAAAAAAAACTGTGGTCATCCAAACATATGTTTTATATACCCCTTTAAAGAGAACCTTTCCCCTGCCCATACATGTTCAGCAAACAGCACTATGTAATAGGCACTGCTGCACAAACATTCTCAGTTTTTGGCGCCCGATATGTAAATAACCCCCATAACTGTCAGTGGGGCGTTTCTTTATTTCGAAATGGCAGGTGGGGGCGTGGAACTTATCGCTCTGACACTGTCCAATCAGCTACGGACATTGTCAGGGCGGCTTGTGCTGTGTGATCCCTCTCACAAGATCAAACAGTCTTGTCGTTCTGCAGAGAGCTTCCGCACGCCCTCGCACATGCCCGTTCACGCGCGCATAGACGTCGGCGCTACCAAAAATACTCCCGGCGACAAGGAACAAAAGACGAGGAGAAGATATATATAAACCTAGATGTGAGTAGATCTTCTGTTCTGTCACGGCGGGAGTATAGTCAGGAGCGGCGACGTCTGAGATGTGCGCGCGCACGCTCTCTACAGAACGACAAGACTGATCTCACGAGAGAGATCGCACAGCACAAGCGCCCTGACACCGTCCGTAGCTGGTTGCACAGTGTCAGAACGATAAGTAACACGCCTGCATGCCATTTAGAAATAAAGAAACGCCCCATTGACAGTTCAGGGGGTTATTTACATATCGGGCACCAAATATAACGGCACCGATATCTAAATAACAGAGGAGGATAGAAATATAATTTAAAGAGGCTCGGTCACCACATTATAAGTGGCCTATATTGTACATGATGTGATCGGCGCTGTAATGTAGATTACAGTGGTGTTTTTTATTTAGAAAAACGATCATTTTTGACGCAGTTTTGACCTATATAGCTTTATGCTAATGAGTTTCTTAATGGACAACTGAGCCTGTTTTACTTTTTGACCAAGTGGGCGTTGTGGAGAGACGTGTATGACGCTGACCAATCAGTGACCAATTAGCGTCATACACTTCTCCCCATTCATTTACACAGCACATAGCGGTATAGCTATATCGCTATGTGCAGCCACATAAACATACTACAACGTTACTGCAGTGCCCTGACAATAAATATACATTACCTCCAGCCAGGATGTGATGTGTATTCAGAATCCTGTCACTTCTGTAGCGTCTCTGTGATATTTACAGCAAGGCAAGCGTAATCTCGTTTGAAATGACAGGTTACATCTTAATCTCGCGAGATTACGCTTGCCTTGCTGTAAATATCACAGAGACGCTATAGAAGTGACAGGATTCTGAATACACATCACGTCCTGGCTGGAGGTAATTTATAAGTCGATCTTACCTGCAAACGCTGATGCTGCTGCAGAATCAACTGTAGCCTCTGGTGCCGATGTGGCCGTCACGATGCAGGACCTGTGAGTGACGTCACAGATCTGCACTGCCAGAAGCTGGGCGTTCTGAAGAGAAGTGGATGATACTTCTCTTCAGAGCGCCCAGCTAGTAAAAGTATTAAAAACGCCCCGATGTACGCACATAATACACGCCCACTTGGACTTTTACTTTTAAACACACCCACTTGGACTTTTGCAAGCCTCATTTGCATAACTACAAAAATGGTCATAACTTGGCCAAAAATGCTCGTTTTTTAAAAATAAAAACGTTACTGTAATTTACATTGCAGCGCCTATCTGCTGCAATAGCAGATAGGGGTTGCAAAATCTGGTGACAGAGCCTCTTTAAGACTCAGAGCCCATTTTTCAAATCTGACATATTTCACTTTATGTGGTAATAACGTCGGAATGCTTAAACCTACCCAAGCGATTCTGAGATTGTTTTCTCGTGACACATTGGGCTTCATGTTCGTGGTAAAATTTGGTCGATATATTCAGTGTTTATTGGTGAAAAATTGCTAAATGTAGAGAAAATTTTGAAAAAATAGCATTTTTCAGAATTTAAATGCATCTGCTTGTAAAACAGACGGTTATACCACCCAAAATAGTTACTAGTTAACATTTCCCATATGTCTACTTTAGATTGGCATCATTTTTTGAACATTCTTTTATTTTTCTTGGACGTTACAAGGCTTAGAACATAAACAGCAATTTTTAAGAAAATTTCAAAAGCCTTTTTTTTAAGGTACCTCTTGAGTTCTGAAGTGGCTTTGAGGGGCCTATGTATTAGAAACCCTGATAAAACACCCCATTTTAAAAACTAGACCCCTCAAAGTATTCAAAACAGCATTTAGAACGTTTTTTTTAACCCTTCAGGCATTTCACAGTAATTAAAGCAAAGTGGATGTGAAATTTGCAAATTTCATTTTTCTTGCTGAATTTCAATTTTATTCTTTTTTTTTTTCTGTAACAAAGAAGGTTTTACCAGAGAAACACTACTAAATATGTATTGTCCCGATTCTGCAGTTTTTAGAAATGTCCCAACTGTGGCTCTAGTGCGCTCGTGGAATAAAACACAAGCCCCAGAAGCAAAGAAGCACCTAGTGCATTTTGAGGCCTCTTTTTTATTAGAATATATTTTAGGCAGCATGCCAGGTTTGAAGAGGTGTTGAGGTGCCAAAACAGTAGGAATCCCCCAATAGTGACCCCATTTTGGAAACTACACCCCTCAAGGAATTCATTTATGGTTGTTGTTACCATTTTGACCACACCGTTTTTTCACAGCACGTATTTGAATTGGGCTGTGAAATGAAAAAAATGTCATTTTTTCCAATAAAATGTCATTTGTGATCAAAATTTCTTCTTTTCACAGGGAACAAAATACCCCATTTTGTTGCCCAATTTGTCCTTTGTGTGGCAATACCCCATTTGTGGTGATAAACTGCCGTTTGGGCTCATGTGAGGGCTCAGAAGGAAAGGAGCGCTATGTGTTTGTTGGAGTCCAGATTTTGCTGGATTGGTTTTCGGGTGCCATGTCGCATTTGCAGAGCCTCAGAGGTATCAAAGCAATGGAAACCCACCAGAAGTGACCCCATTTTGGAAACTACACCCCTCAAGGAATTCATTTATGGATAATGTGACCATTTAGACGCAATAGTTTCTTCACAGAACTTATTTGAATTGGGCTGGGAATGAAAAAAATATATATTTTTTCCAATAATATGTCATTTTAGCTCAAAAATTCTTATTTTCACAAGAAATAAAATACTCCATTTTGTTGCCCAATTTGTTCTGAGTGCAGCAATACCCCATTTGTGGTGATAAACTGCCGTTTGGGCCCATGGGGGGGCTTAGAAGGAAAGGACCACCATTTGGCCTACTGGGGATTTTCTAGTGCAAAGTCATGTATGCAGAAGCCCCTGAGGTACCAGTACAGTTGAAACCCGCAAGAAGTGACCCCGTTTTAAAAACGACACCCTTAAGGCATTCGTCTGGAGGTGTAGTGAGCATTTTGACCGGAGACCTACACCCCATAAACTGTAATGTGGGTTCTCCTGGGTACGGCAATACCCTACATGTGGCTGTTATCGGCTGCCTGGCACACAGCAGGGCTCAGAGGGGAAAGACGAGGGGGGATAAGCTGTGCGGGGGCGTCAGGGTAAGTAAAATTGGGGTAAATTATAAACCAAGGGATGTATGATAAATTTTAAAACACTTTCATACAGAGCTCTGGTTATTCGGGACACGTGTCACATTGATATATTGTGTCATCCCTTATACCCCTCTTATAGCAGACCTTGCACCTCTTTTGACTTTTTCCCTTCTTGCCAGTTTGGGGAACTTCTCCTGGAAAGTGTTGCCGCCCTGGTACGATGCGTGTGGCCCCGCTTCCAGAAGTACTGGGTGCCCCCCCCCTTCTTGGTCCCTAAAGATTAGGTTCTTGATAATCACCTCTTGAAATTCCAGGAAAGTTCCCGTCTGGCCTGCACATCGACGTAGCACGTACGCATTGTACAATGCCATCTGTATGATGTGCCCGGCCAGCTTCTTATACCACACCGCATGGCGCTGTAGGGCTTCAGGATTTGATCTGACAAGTCCATCCCTCCCATGTACCTATTGTAGTCCAGGATGCAGTCTGGTTTGGGGTGGCCTTTCCTTCGTATATCCTAAACCTGTAGGTATACCCTGATGCACTCTCGCAGCTTATATATCTTCACGCCATACCTTGCCCTCTTACCCGGCAGGTACTCGCGGAATTGAACCCTCCCTTTAAAATGTACCAGGGACTCATCAATAGAAATACACGTCTCGGCGGTGAATGCTTGGGAAAACCGGGCACTGAAACGGTCTAATAGGGGTCTCCGTTTATACAAACGGTCAAAACTGGGGTCACCTCGGGGTGGGCAGGGCTCGTTATCAGTGTAATGTAAGAAGCGAAGTATTGCCTCATTTATTTATTTTTTTAGGTTCCAGTTCAGTTCTGAAGTTGCTTTGAGGGGCCCATATATTAGAAACCCCTATCAAATACCCCATTTTAGAAACTAGACCCGTCAAAGTATTCACAACAGCATTTAGAAAGTTTATGAACCCTTTAGGTGTTTCACAGGAATTTAGAGCAAAGTAGAGGTGAAATGTACATTTTTTTTTTGTCAGAAAATCCTCTTTATACCATTTTTTTTACAACACAAAAGGATTTATCAGAGAAACACAACTTAATACTTATTGCCCAGATTCTGCAGTTTAGAGAAATACCCCACATGTGGCCCTAGTGCGGTAATGGACTGAAGCACTGGCCTCCGAAGCAAAGGAGGACCTAGTGGATTTTGAGGCCTCTTTTTTATTAGGCACCATGTTCAGTTTGAAGAGGTCTTGTGGTGCCAAAACATTGGGAACCCCCCAAAAGTGACCCCAATTTGGACACTAGACCCCTTGAGGAATCCATTGTAGTTTTCTTGGGGTGCATGCGGCTTTTTGATCAGTTTTTATTCTATTTTTAGGTGGCGTGGTGACTAAAAAACAGCAATCCTACTATTGCTTTTTTATTCTATTTTTTTTTACAGCGTTCACCTTGCGCTATAAATGACATATTCACTTTATTCTGCGGGGCGATACAATTACGGCGATTCCAGATGTTTATAGTTTTTTTTTATGTCTTATGGCGTTTGCACAATAAAATACGTTTTGTAATAAATCATTCACTTTTTGTGTTACCTTATTCTAAGTGCCATAACGTTTTTATTTTTCCATCAATAAAGCCGTGCGAGGACTTATTTTTTGCGTAACGAACTGTAGTTTCGATCAGTTCCATTTTTCGGTACATGCGACTTTTTGATCTCTTTTTATTCCATTTTTTGGGAGGTGAAGTGACCAAACAATTGTGATTCTGGTACGGTTTATTATTATTTTCTTTTACGGCGTTCACCGCGCGGGATAAATAACGAAATAATTTTGTAGTTCAGGCCGTTACGGACGCGGCGATACCAATTATGTATAGTTTATTTGTTTGTTTATATATTTTTATTAATAATAAAGGACTGATAAGGGAAAAGGGGGGATTTTTACTTTTATTACTTTTAAATCTTTTATTTTCTTATTTTTGCACATCTTTTTTTAACTTTTTTTTTTACTTTATTACTTTGTCCCACTTGGGGACTTGAGGACAGGAGGCCCTGATCGCTATTCTAATACACTGCACTACATGCGTAGTGCAGTGTATTAGAACTGTCAGCTACTCACTGACAGCAAGCATAGTGGGTCCTGACGTTGTCAGGACCCACTAGGCTTCCGTCTATGGCATAGCCGGACGCCATTGTTTGGTGTCCGGTTGCCATGGCCGCTATAGTGTAGCAGGCCGGCGACGGCAGCTTAACCCCTAAAAAGCCGCGATCTCTATAGAACGCGGCTTTTAAGGGGTTAATCAGCGGGGACACAGCGATCGGTCCCCGCTGTAGGAGCTGTGACAGCTGCTGTACGAGACAGCAGCTGTCACAGCTCCTGTATGTGTCGGGAGGACGGCCGAAACGGCTGTTACTCCCGAGACGTACTATTCCGTCATGGAGCGCGAACAGGGCGCTTTCCATGACGTAATAGTACGTCACTGAGCGTTAAGGGATTAAAGTGAGACAACATTTGTGCACGTGTATGGGCAGGTGAAAGGTTCTCTTTAAAGTTGACAATTTCATCATTTGCCTACAATATAACCTAGCCAGATTAACTAGAACGCTTCCTGATATTTTTTGACGATGTGATGTGTGTATATATATATATAATGTGACATTATTTTACTTTTGTAGGTTTCTCTGAAAAAGATGCAGATGAAGTAAAGGGGATTTTTGTGGACACCAATCTTTATTTTTTAGCTCTTACTTTTTTTGTGGCTGCTTTTCATGTAAGTTTATCTTTGGTCTACAGCAAATAATATATAAGTACATGTCATTTTTTATCAATTGTTCACAGCTGGCAAAACACAATGCTTTTATTTAAAGGGATTCTTTCACCATTTACTGTAGCAAACAGCATTTATAAGTGTTGTGCTTCATCTGGTGCTATTGCACCTGCTGAACTACAGCCTGAACTTCCTGTTCTAAAGCGCATGCCTAATTATGGCGCATCATGTAGACGCGGGCACTGCATAGCTGCACAGAAAGGAATTACAGCAGCGACCATGTGGTACCCCTGGGTGGCGCTAATGTATAAACCCCCTGCCCGGAAGTGTAATACTATGAGCATCATCTTATAGATGTTTTCTATTAAAGGGATCTGTCAGGTGACAGATTGGCTTTACCCCCTTCCTGACCAGGCCCATTTTCAAGTTTTAGCCATGTGACAATTTAAAAGCAAATTGTTGTTGAAGCATATGAAGCATATTAAAAAACATTTTTTTTTTTATATTTTTTTTTTATATTTTTTTTTTTTTTTAATATGTAAGGAAAAATTTAAAAAAGTGAAAAAAATTGTAATATGTGAATCTAGGTGATGTCTTTTTAAATCTGGTCCATGCCACTGGGTAAACGCATCTGAATATATATTTGGCAACTTTTGCCGTCTTCAGCGGTGCCAAATGTGGGCGCAAGGTGGAGCTTACAATGAAAGCTGCGCAAACTGGCTTTTGAAAAGCACATTTTCCAAATCTGGTTGTTGACACCATATACTACTATAGATGTTGTGAAGTGCCAAAAACTGTCGACGCCCCAAAATTACTAATTTTAGAAAATTCGACCCACGGGGCATTCATTTAACGACCTCAAAGATTTGAAAATCTGAAGCGAAAAATGTCTGCAGCATGTGGATGAGATTTGTAAAACCTCATCTACTTGCCTTGTACTGTAATCCACAGGTATAATCTGCAGCAAATTGCAACTGCAACTTTCATGTCACTATATGACCACATTTACTTTTAATTAATGGCAATGTAGGCTACGGAACAAAAAAAAATTTGGGGAATGTGACCTGCGTCGTACCTAAAGTCACTGTGTAGCTCCAGCCTGAACCTGTAAAATATATCAATGTATATGATATTAGATAGAGATAATAATCTTTATTTGTAGGGCACAAATAATCATATGTATTCTAAAGATATTATCATTATTATGATATATCTATCTAAATGCTTTTTTTGTTTTTTTTGTTTTTTTTTATACAAATAAATATTATTATATCTATCTATCGATCACATATATATTGATATATAGTATAGTTTTTGGCTGGGGCTATACTGCGACTTTGGCCACAACACAGGTCGCATGGCTAAAATTCGCTTTGTTCAGTAGCCTACATCGTAAGTAAAATTACCGCGAGGTGACCACTTTGACTGTCATTACATGCAATGTATATACGAGATAGAATAGTCTTTTTTGTATGACAAAAAAATGTGCATTTGGCTAATTATAACATCTTTTTTTTTTTTATGGATAAGATAGATACACACACATATATTTATTATGGGGGAAAAAAGTGTGTGTGTTTGCGCTTTGCTTTACATTACATTTCTCCCCCTATGGCAGCCTGCCAGGAGAAGAAGATGCAACCAATAGATAAGTTTATTTACTAACAAACTTTTCTGTGATCACTGTGACAGCCTGTCACAATGATCACATGACCAGAGACTACACTAAGGCCTCATGCACACGACCGTAGCCATGTGCACGGCCGTGATTTTCGGGTCTGCTGGCAGCGGAGTGTCACCCTCGAGCCACCCGCAAATCGCAGGCCGTGCACATGGCCGCGTCCATTATTTTCTATGAGCACGGCCGTAATAAGACATGCCTGTTCTTTCTGCGGTCCAGGATACCACGGTCGTGTGCATGGCCCCATAGAAATTAATGGGGCCGCAATTATCCCGTGGATTTTCAGGGGAATTGCGGCCGCAAAAGCACATTCGTGTGCATGGGCCCTAATTGGTCTCCGGTTAAAGCTCTGTGATATCAGCTGTCTAGAGACAGCTGTATCACGGAGCTAAATGCAGCCGGTGGGTAGCGCCGATGGGGGAAGTAATATGATCACTGTGACCGGCTGTTAAAACGATCACATGCCCGAAGACCACACTGATTGGTCTCCGGGTAATGCTCAGTGAATTCATCGGTCTAGAGACCGCTGTACCAGGGAGCACCAGGCAGCGGGGGATCTCTAAATCGGTGAAATCTGCGGCATGTTCTGAAAAGTCGTTGCAGAGTTAAGGGAAAACTACCCGGACGTTTAGGGTTTCGCAACGGTTTAAATACAGCATTATAGCCTATTGTAAATTAAATTCTATCGCTCTATGGTGTGGTTGACTTAACTTTATTTAAAATCTACAGTATGTTTGTCTTCTACATTTCAGCTTTTATTTGATTTTCTTGCATTTAAAAATGACATCAGTTTTTGGAAAAAGAAGAAAAATATGGTTGGGATGTCAACAAAAGCAGGTATGAAAATTGTCAAATGTTACTGTTTAAGCAATTAGTTACTCATAAATTTCCATACAAATTGGGTGGGTTTCCTCACTCAAGGGCTTGTAAGATTGTTTCCTCACTCAAGGGACAGCCGCCCGCATTTTCGGCCCATGCTCCCATACAAAGTATGGGCGCACGGACCGTAAAAAACAATCTTTTGTAGAAGTTGTATTACACTTCTATGGCCCGAACACCTTCCTGGAAATAAGCGGGAAGGTGTCAGTGGACAATAGAAGTGAATGGGTCTGTAATTGCTCTCCGCAATCATGGACAATTTTTACGGTCGCGTGCATGGGGCCTCACTGAGTCGACAAATGGTCTGATTAGGTACAGGGGGTGATTACATGTGTCATCTGTTTAGCCCTGTAGTAGGAGCAAAAAAAAGTTATTTATATATATATATATATATATATATATATATACACACACACACACACACTAGTCCTTCTCAATTAAAAATGGTCCAACAGTCTGGTGCTGTACCCAAGCATATTAATGGAGAGTTGAGAGGAAGGAAAAAGTGTGGTAAATAAAAGGTGCACAAGCAACAGGGATAACCGCAGCCTTCAAAGGATTGTCAAGAAAAGGCCATTCAAGAATCTAGGGGAAATTTGCAAGGAGTGGACTGCGGCTGGAGTCAGTGCTTCAAGAGCCACCACACAGACGTATCCAGGACATGGGCTACAACTGTCCTTGAGACAACATCCGTAGCGTCTTACTTGGGCTAAGGAGAAAAAGGACTGGTCTGTTGCTCAGTGGTCAAAAGTCCTGTTTTCAGATAAAGGTAAATTTTGCATTTCATTTGGAAATCTCTGTCCCAGAGTCTGGAGAAAGGGTGGAGAGGCATCAATCCAAGTTGCTTGCAGTCCAGTGTGAAGTTTCCACAGTCAGTGATGATTTGGAAGCCATGTCATCTGCTGGTGTTGGTCCACTGTGTTATACCAAGTCCAGAGTCAGCACAGCCGTCTACCAGAACATTTTCGAGAGCTTCATGCTTCCCTCTGCTGACGAGCTGGATGGATGGATAGAGTTTATCATGTGTCATTCAAATAGTATGAGTTGTTCTTAATAACCAAATCGTGTAGCAGAAAAACACGTAAAGGAGTAAGTGCTTAAAAAAAAGGCCATTACAAATAAAAGTAATGATTACACAAATTGATGCATAATATACACTCTGATAGTAAATAATATAAAGTGACCAACATTGATATACTATACCCTAAAGGTAATATACAGTAAACCTATTTTGTTTCCACACCAAGTTTACTTGTGTAAAAATGTCTGACAATAACCCTATGTAATATAGATGTGTAATAGGTGGGTGTTTATAGCTAGATAAACCTCTTCTATATGAATGACTCCATAGTAGAGTCCAATAAATTGCATTGTGCCAATGTATCCTTAATTCTTTCTCCCAATTAGGTTTTCTTTTAACTCAATGGTGTCCCTATGGTAATTTAATTATAATAGTAACCTGTCCACTCCTCCAGAATCCAGAATTTTCTGTCTAGATGCGATCACAAAACAGGTTGGGAAAATAAGTAAAAATTGTTGGCACACGTTGCATATTATTTGCGGATTTGCGCAAATTCGCAGCGTGATACAGTACCAGCAAAGTAAATGAGATTTCAAAAAATCTCATCTACACGGTGCAGATTTTTTCTGTGTAAATATTGACCTGCGGTGCGTATCTTAAAATCTGCAGCATGTCAATTTATCCTGCATTTCCGCTTCCGAATTGTAGCTGCCTATTTTTAAAGAAAAATGCATTAAAATACGCAGCATAAAAACGCACCTATTTCCACATCAAAATATAAGAACCGCACCATTGGGTTTTAGCTGCGAAATTACGTGCGTATACCTGCAGTTTTGAGGCAGATTTTCTGCATCAAATTATGCAACCTGTGCATTCAGCCTTAGAATGCTAAATCTCAAGAGCATAAGTGAGAAAGGACCCATCTATTTTATCTTTTAACCCCTTAAGGACGCAGCCTAGTTTGGGCCTTAAGGCTCAGAGCCCATTTTTCAAATCTGACATATTTCACTTTATGTGGTAATAACGTCGGAATGCTTAAACCTATCCAAGCGATTCTGAGATTGTTTTCTCGTGACACTTTGGGCTTCATGTTCGTGGTAAAATTTGGTCGATATATTCAGTGTTTATTGGTGAAAAATTGCAAAATTTAGAGAAAATTTTGAAAAAATTGCATTTTTCAGAATTTAAATGCATCTGCTTGTAAAACAGACGGTTATACCACCCAAAATAGTTACTAGTTCACATTTCCCATATGTCTACTTTAGATTGGCATCGTTTTTTTAACATTCTTTTATTTTTCTTGGACGTTACAAGGCTTAGAACATAAACAGCAATCTCTCATATTTTTAAGAAAATTTCAAAAGCCTTTTTTTTAAGGTACCTCTTGAGTTCTGAAGTGGCTTTGAGGGGCCTATGTATTAGAAACCCCCATAAAACACCCCATTTTAAAAACTAGACCCCTCAAAGTATTCAAAACAGCATTTAGAAAGTTTTTTAACCCTTCAGGCATTTCACAGGAATTAAAGCAATGTGGAGGTGAAATTTGCAAATTTCATTTTTCTTGCTGAATTTCAATATTATTCCATTTTTTTCTGTAACACAGAAGATTTTACCAGAGAAATACTACTAAATATGTATTGTCCAGATTCTGCAGTTTTTAGAAATGTCCCACATGTGGCTCTAGTGCGCTCGTGGAATAAAACACAAGCCTCAGAAACAAAGGAGCACCTAGTGCATTTTGAGGCCTCTTTTTTATTAGAATATATTTTAGGCAGCATGCCAGGTTTGAAGAGGTGTTGAGGTATGAAAGCAATGGAAACCCACCAGAAGTGACCCCATTTTGGAAACTAGACCCCTCAAGGAATTCATTTATGGTTGTTGTTATCATTTTGACCACACCGTTTTTTCACAGCACCTATTTGAATTGGGCTGTGAAATTAAAAAAATGATATTTTTTCCATTAAGATGTAATTTTTGTTCAAAATTTCTTATTTTCACAAGGAATAAAACACCCCATTTTGTTGCCCAATTTGTCCTTAGTGCGGCAATACCCCATTTGTGGTGATAAACTGCCGTTTGGGCCCATGGGAGGACTCAGAAGGAAAGGAGCGCTATGTGTTTGTTGGAGTCCAGATTTTGCTGGATTGGTTTTCGGGTTCCATGTCGCATTTGCAGAGCCCCAGAGGTATGAAAGCAATGGAAACCCACCAGAAGTGACCCCATTTTGGAAACTAGACCCCTCAAGGAATTCATTTATGGTTGTTGTTATCATTTTGACCACACCGTTTTTTCACAGCACCTATTTGAATTGGGCTGTGAATTAAAAAAATGATATTTTTTTCCATTAAGATGTAATTTTTGTTCAAAATTTCTTATTTTCACAAGGAATAAAACACCCCATTTTGTTGCCCAATTTGTCCTGAGTGCGGCAATACCCCATTTGTGGTGATAAACTGATGTTTGGGCCCATGGCAGGACTCAGAAGGAAAGGACCACCATTTGGCCTACTGGAGCTTTTCTTGTGCTAAGTCATGTAGGCAGAAGCCCCTGAGGTACCAGTACAGTTAAAACCCCCGAGAAGTGACCCCATTTTAAAAACTACACCCCTTAAGACATTCATCTAGTGGTGTAGTGAGCATTTTGACCCCACAGTTATTGTGTAAAAGGTAATGCGCAGCAGATGGTGCAAAGTGAGATTTGCAATTTCCTATGCATATATGCCATTTCAGTGTCTGATATATTGTGCCCAGCATGTGCCACTGGAGACATACACCCCATAAATTGTAATGTGGGTTCTCCCGGGTACGGCAATACCCTACATGTGGCTGTTATTAGCTGCCTGGGCACACGACAGGGCTCAGAAGGGAAGGACCACCATTTAGCCTACTGGAGCTTTTCTGGTGCTAAGTCATGTAGGCAGAACCCCTGAGGTACCAGTACAGTTGAAACCCCCGAGAAGTGACCCCATTTTAAAAACTACACCCCTTAAGACATTCATCTAGTGGTGTAGTGAGCATTTTGACCCCACAGTTATTGTGTAAAAGGTAATGCGCAGCAGATGGTGCAAAGTGAGATTTGCAATTTCCTATGCATATATGCCATTTCAGTGTCTGATATATTGTGCCCAGCATGTGCCACTGGAGACATACACCCCATAAATTGTAATGTGGGTTCTCCCGGGTACGGCAATACCCTACATGTGGCTGTTATTAGCTGCCTGGGCACACGACAGGGCTCAGAAGGGAAGGACCACCATTTAGCCTACTGGAGCTTTTCTGGTGCTAAGTCATGTAGGCAGAACCCCTGAGGTACCAGTACAGTTGAAACCCCCGAGAAGTGACCCCATTTTAAAAACTACACCCCTTAAGACATTCATCTAGTGGTGTAGTGAGCATTTTGACCCCACAGTTATTGTGTAAAAGGTAATGCGCAGCAGATGGTGCAAAGTGAGATTTGCAATTTCCTATGCATATATGCCATTTCAGTGTCTGATATATTGTGCCCAGCATGTGCCACTGGAGACATACACCCCATAAATTGTAATGTGGGTTCTCCCGGGTACGGCAATACCCTACATGTGGCTGTTATTAGCTGCCTGGGCACACGACAGGGCTCAGAAGGGAAGGACCACCATTTAGCCTACTGGAGCTTTTCTGGTGCTAAGTCATGTAGGCAGAACCCCTGAGGTACCAGTACAGTTGAAACCCCCGAGAAGTGACCCCATTTTAAAAACTACACCCCTTAAGACATTCATCTAGTGGTGTAGTGAGCATTTTGACCCCACAGTTATTGTGTAAAAGGTAATGCGCAGCAGATGGTGCAAAGTGAGATTTGCAATTTCCTATGCATATATGCCATTTCAGTGTCTGATATATTGTGCCCAGCATGTGCCACTGGAGACATACACCCCATAAATTGTAATGTGGGTTCTCCCGGGTACGGCAATACCCTACATGTGGCTGTTATTAGCTGCCTGGGCACACGACAGGGCTCAGAAGGGAAGGACCACCATTTAGCCTACTGGAGCTTTTCTGGTGCTAAGTCATGTAGGCAGAACCCCTGAGGTACCAGTACAGTTGAAACCCCCGAGAAGTGAACCCATTTTAAAAACTACACCCCTTAAGACATTCATCTAGAGTGTAGTGAGCATTTTGACCCAACAGTTATTGTGTAAAAGGTAATGCGCAGTAGATGGTGCAAAGTGAGATTTGCAATTTCCTATACATATATGCCATTTCAGTGTCCGATATATTGTGCCCAGCATGTGCCACCGGAGACATACACCCCATAAATTGTAATGTGGGTTCTCCCGGGTACGGCAATACCCTACATGTGGCTGTTATTTGCTGCTTGGGCACATGGCAGGGCTCAAAAGGGAAAGATGAGGGGGATAAGCTGTGCGGAGTGCATCAGGGTAAATTAAAAATCAAGGGATGTATGGTAAATTTTAAAACAATCTTTCATACAGAGCCCTGGTTTTTCGGGACACGTGTCGCATTGGTATGTTGTGTCCTTCCTTATCCCCCTCTTATAGCACACTTTGCACCTCTTTTGACTTTTTCCCTTCTTGCCAGTTTGGGGAACTTCTCCTGGAAAGTGTTGCCCTGGTACGATGCGTGTGGCCTCGCTTCCAGAAGTACTGGGTGCCCCTCCTTCCTGGTCGCCAAAAATTAGGTTCTTTATAACCACCTCTTGAAATTCCAGGAAAGTTCCCCTCTGGCCTGCACATCGACGTAGCACGTACGCATTGTACAATGCCATCTGTATGATGTGCACGGCCAGCTTCTTATACCACACCCTCGATTTCCGCGTAGCGCTGTAGGGCTTCAGGACTTGATCTGACAAGTCCACCCCTCCCATGTACCTATTGTAGTCCAGGATGCAATCTGGTTTGGGGGTCTCTGTACTGGTACCTCGTACAGGTACATGGGTACTGGTGTGGCCATGTATTGTTGTCAATACAAGGACATCTCTCTTGTCCTTGTACTTGACACACAATATGTTGCTACTAGAATGTGCCCTGCTCTCACCCCTTCTGAGTGTTTGCCCAAGCAGTGTTTTAGGGAGGCCTCTAAGATTTTTTCTAGCAGTGCCGCATGCCGCAGTCCTTCTGGAAGCGAGGCACTTGAAGAGCGGGACGCTGGTATAAAAATTATCCAGGTAGAGGTGGTAACCCTGGTCCAGCAGTGGGTGCACCAAATCCCACACAATTTTTGCGTTAATTCCCAGTAAGGGGGGGCATTCTGGGGGCTGAATACTGCTGTCCTTCCCTTCATATATCCTGAATTTATATGTATACCCTGATGCACTCTCGCACAGCTTATACAACTTCACGCCATACCTTGCCCTCTTACTTGGCAGGTATTGGCGGAATTGAAGCCTCCCTTTAAAATGTACCAGGGACTCATCAATGGAAATACACTTCTCGGGGGTGTATGCTTGGGCAAACCGGGCACTGAAATGGTCTAATAGGGGTCTCAGTTTATATAAACGGTCAAAACTGGGGTCATCTCGGGGTGGGCACTGCTCATTATCGGCATAATGTAGGAAGCGAAGTATTGCCTCATAACGCATCCTGGACATGGCCATACGGTACATCGGGGTGTGGTATAGGATGTCCGTGCTCCAGTAGGTCCTAATGGATGGCTTTTTTAGAGTCCACCTCTGGGATTGGGCATAAAATGAGTTGGGGTTCTTGGTGATATACTGTTGGGCATATAAATTAGTCTGGGTGACCATTAGCTCTATAAAGTTATCAGTGAAGAAGAACTTGAAAAAGTCCATCTCACTGAACCCTGCCGTGTTAAATTTGATGCCTGGGCTGCCCGTGTACTCAGGGATTTGGGGTTCATAATGGTCTGGTGTGGGCGTCCAAATGGGGTCACTTCGCTCAGGGGTATCACTTGTTGTGGGGTCACTTCTCTCAGGGATTTCTACTATGGTGGTGGTCCTGGGGCGTCTCCTAGGGGGTCCCTCCTCTTCATCGCTGGATGAGGAGGTAGACAAATAAAATAGTGTATCGCCATCCGACGAGTCTGTGTCGGAGGCCAGAAATGCATACGCCTCTTCAGCAGTAAATGTCCGTTGGGACATGCTTGTTGTGCGAAGACAAAATTTATATACTGCAAAAAAATAAATCCCTAACTGGGAGCAATAGGATAGCACAACTAGCACAAATGTGTGTTTTGTTTTTAGAGAGCAAGTGGACTTCCCTGACACTAAAGCTAACTAGGGCGAGGGTTCCTAACACTAAACCTAACTAAATTTTATGTGGACTTCCCTAACGCTAAACCTAACTACGGCGACGATTCCCTGACACTAAACCTATCTAGATTATTTCAAGCTTCCCTGACACTAAACCTAACTACGGTGACGGGTGCCTGACACTAAACCTATCTAATTATTCCGAGCTTCCCTGACGCTAAACCTAACTACGGTGATGGATCCCTAACGCTAAGCCTATCTACGGTGACCGATTCCTGACGCTAAATTCCCTGACACTATACCTAACTACGCTTTTTGACGGTTCCCTGACACTAACTAACCCTAATACTAAACTAACCAGTTAAATTTTCAAAATTGGCTAAACTAACTATTTTTTTTTGTTTCTTTTTTTTCTTTTTATATTTTTTTTTTTGTTTTATGTTTTATATAGAAAAAAATGAAAAAAAAATCCCCAGGGACCAAGAAATGTGGTCCTGAAGACTGAAAAGTGGTCAGTGATAGGAGATCACTGACCAAAAAACGTGGGTAGAACTCAAAGAGGAAGGGAACAGGAGTGGGTAGTGGATGGGGTGGTGGGAAGCAAAAAAAACGTTGTTTTAGAAACTTTTTTTCACTTTTTTTCACTTCTTTTCTCTCTGACTCTCTGCTCACAACCGATCTCAACGCCTCGCTAACTCCAACAGGGCGTTCAGGGCGGTTGCAGCAGGATGTGAGGTCAGAGAGAGGAAGTGACGAGAATGATCGCTGCTATTGGCTAGTTACTCACTGACTAGCCAATAGCGGCGATCGGCGAGGCGGGACCATAGTAAATGGTCCCGGCCCATTATGCTGTGATAGCATGCTGTCAGAAACAGCAGCTATCACAGCTCAGGAACGCCGGGCTCGAGCACTGCTGTGCTGAATGAGACCGATCGCTGCTATTGGCTAGTTACTCACTGACTAGCCAATAGCGGCGATCGGCGAGGCGGGACCATAGTAAATGGTCCCGTCCCATTATGCCGTGATAGCCTGCTGTCAGAAACAGCAGCTATCACAGCGCATGAACGCGCCGGGCGCGCGCACCGCTGTTCTAACTGCAAGACGTACTATTACGGCATGGAGCGCGAACGATAGAGCTGCCATGACGTAATAGTACGTCAAGGAGCGGGAAGGGGTTAAGTTCTGGTTATGGAGAACTTACATCTTAACCGTTAGTCTAGCATATTCATAAGCTGCCGCTCCTCCAGCCCAATGCGATCCCTACAAAGTTTAAAATGTAAGTCTCCACAAACGCGTGACAAACCGCTGAGACCAGAGTGTCCATCACAAGTTTAAAGTTGCAGACAGTTTTGCTTTAAATATGGAGCCTGGTATCATTCGTAAGCCAAGATTCTGAACTTTAGTATAATACCAGGATCCAAGCTCTAGCCCTCATACTCTAGCCACGGTAAAAGTTAAACCCGTTCCTGACATTTGACGTACATGTACGCCATAGGTGATGGTGGGAGGGGGTATAGAGCGGGCTCACATGTATGTTATAGCTTGCACTAACGGATGGATAATTCCGATCATAGCCTTTTAACCGCTTGGTCAATAGTGACTGTGGCATCTAAACCATTAGACAGGGCGATGCGATCACTGGTTGCTGATAGTTGTAATCGTAGTTTGGGGGCCTATTGAATGCCCCAGATCTGCCATCTTGGTTTGTCAGGGCTTCATAGGCGGATGCTTAAAGCTCAATACATAAGTATTGTGCAAGTGATCTAACAATCACGTGTTCAACGCCACTAGTGGGGCTAAAAGAAAAAAATTACATTCATTAAATAGAGTTTTTAGGAATATTCAAAACCAATATTAAAAGTGAAACAAAAAAAATAATTTTTCCTTTTTTCCCCTAAAGCAATGTAAACAATACTTTAAAAAATCCTAATTGGTATCGGTGCGTCCGTAAAATTCTGAACTATTAGGCTACATTCACACGAGCGTAGCAGAATCACGCGCGTGAAACTGGTCTGTTATGCGTCAGTGGGCTTTGCGAGTGCCATGCGTCGTTCACGTACTCGCAAAGCACATCTTTTTTTAATGTATTTTCAATTGAATTGACGCGCAAATCATAGATGTGCGTCCGTGTGCGTTGCGTGGTTTTCAATCACCCATTGACTTCAATGGGCGCGTTGGTGCGTGATAACGCACCAATATAGGACATGCAGTGCTTTCACGCAACGGACTCTCACTGCGTGAAAACTCCTGCATGTGTGAACGGCCCTATTGAAATCAATGGGTCTGTGTGCTGCACGTGATTTCCATTCGCAGCACACGGACATTATTCACGTTCGTCTGAATGAGCCCTAACAATATAACATTATTTAACCTGCAAGATGAACGCCGTAAAAAAAAATAAACACCACCTGTTTTTCAAAAAATTTATGAAAAACTGATCAAAAAGTTGTATGTACCCAGAAATTATACCAATAAAATCGAAAGCTTGTCCCGCAAAAAAAAACTTTTACACAGATGTTTTTGACGAAAAAAATGAAAAAGTTACCAGTCTCAGAACCTTTTAAATTTTCGTTTGGGATTTACACTTTAGGTCTGAAATGCTCATGCTGCAGTGCTGGGAGACTCCTTTTCAGCTATTATCGGCAGAAGAACCACATTTCTCTAGAGCAAAGAGCACATAGAACCAAATGGTCGTCCATTTCTCATTAGGGATGCCCGCTATTCTCCAGTGCTACAGGTTTAGGCCCCATGCACACAACCGTAGATTTCTATAGTTACTCATTTCTACGGCTGATTGACATCTTCCCGTATATTTACTGGAAGATGTTCATACCGTAGAAAGCCATGTCCTAATTTTTAATTTTGCGGACCGTCCTCCCATACTTTATAATGGGAGCACAGTCCGCAAATGCAGGCGATTATCCACAGCCGGCCGTGCCTGTAAACACGGACTGTGATTACGGGCACAGTCGTGTGCATGGCACCTTAGCCAATTCAAGGGGGTCCTGGTTAGGACTGTACCACAATGGCTACAGCATAGTTCCACTTTGTTTACTGAAAAATCTAATCCTTTTACTGACTTCTGTGATAAAGTGTGCTGCTTTGATATACCAACAGCAGTGAAGGGTAGGGAGGATGCTTCCATAGGTTTCAATGCATTATTTGAGTACTACAATGCTGATGAAATGTACTAAACATCCATAATGGGGATGTTTAAGAGCCTTTTTAATGCACAGTTGATAAGTTACCCAGGTGGCAGATTTTAATGTATGTTCAGTCTCCTGCCCTTACATCAGCTGTATATACCTGTACCATGTATGTCCCCCTAGCTCTTTAACCCTTAAGAAGATGATGTTCCATTTGGAGGAAGCATCTACTGTTCAACATCCAAATAATTTTGTAAGCGTTTTCTTTTTTGTTTTGCAGTATTGTGGCGTTGCTTTAGTACTGTAGTAATCTTCCTTTTCCTTCTGGATGAACAAACCAGTTTATTGGTATTAATTCCTGCTGCCATTGGAGCTGTAATAGAGGTTGGTTTTATATTTTTATAATTTATAAGCAAATAAAAAGATTATTCTTATTGAATGCCATTGGTGTGTGATTTAGTGAAGTATAACAATTTGACATCTTGCCGAATACAGCTTGAGGACCCTTAAAAATTTTTTAAGGGACTTTCTTCTTTCTCTGTCAGCTGTATGCCAACATTACCTTGTTTCTTGTAGCAGAGGCAAAGTTTCTTCTCCAGAATTTATCACAGACTATACCTGACAATTATTTATCTTCGGCTCTGTTCATATTAGCGTTTTCTACAGAGCTTTTCTTGGCGTCAAATATCGGTAAGCTGATGCACCCCACTATAATTCAAATGGAACCATCAGAATTTGTTGGGATCATTTAAAGAGGCTCTGTCACCAGATTATCAAATCCCTATCTCCTATTGAAGATGATCGGCGCTGCAATGTAGATAACAGCAAAGTTGTTTTTTTTATTGTTTTTTGTTTTTTTTTGAAAAACGATAATTTTTGCCCAAGTTATGAGCAATTTAATATTTATGCAAATGAGCTTTTCAATGGACAACTGGGCGTGTATTGTGTTTTTACCAACTGGGCGTTGTGAATAGAAGTGTATGACGCTGACAAATCGGCATCATACACTTCTCATCGTTCACAAACAGCTTCTTTCACTGCAGACACATGCTGCTGCAGGTTCAACTCTACCCTCTGACGCCTGGAGCTGATGTGTCTTCTCTATTCCAACGCCAAGGTTGAAAGGCCTGTGGGTGACGTCATGCTGTGTGTCTGCAGTGAAAGAAGCTGGGTGGGAACGATGAGGTCACCCACAGGTCCTTCAACCTTGGCGTCAGAAGAGAGAAGACACATCAGCTCCAGGCGTCAGAGGGTAGAGTTGAATCTGCAGCAGTATCACCATGTTCAGGTAAGCATTGCAAACTCCCTAGAGACGAGCATATTAACCTTTTGGACGCCTGCAGCCGATGTATCTTCTTTGTCCGACGCCAACGTTGAAGGACCTGTGGGTGACGTCACGCTGTGTGTCTGCAGTGAAAGAAGCTGGGTGGGAACGATGAGAAGTGTATGACGCTGATTTGTCAGCATCATACACTTCTATTCGCAACGCCCAGTTGGTAAAAAACACAATACACGCCCAGTTGGTAAAAAACACAATACACGCCCAGTTGGTAATACGAGAAAACACGCCCAGTTGTCCATTGAAAAGCTAATTTGCATACATATAAAATTGCTCATAACTTGGGCAAAAATGATCGTTTTTCCCCAAAAAAACACGTTACTGTTATCTACATTGCAGATCACATGCAATAGGAGATAGGGATTTGAGAATCTGGTAACAGAGCCTCTTTAAATATCGATATTTCATGACTGCATATTTAACAAAAACTGTGACGCTAGTTTGTTGCGAGCCTACCACACCGATTCTAGGCCAGGCATGGCATCAAATTATTGAGCAGAGTCCACTAGTAATGTAGAGTTTTGCTCTTAATTGGCAGAAAAGAAAAAAAAATTCCTGTTCCATTTCAGTTTCCATCGGTCAGGTTAAAAAAAAGCTGCTTTTCGATTGAATGTTGACTAGGATAAGAGTAATTTTTTTTATTTATGATCAGGTGTGGAAGGTTAAGAAAGCCTTGAAAATCACATTCCAATGGAGAGGTCTGATGCCAATAATCAAGGTAAACTGTTATGTCAGAGATTGACCGCGTCATGACCAGAGGGTTTAAAGGGACAGCCAGACAGGGTTACATGATGGGTGGAGAGGTGCTTTGGACGGTTCTTAAGGGTAGACCGCAGCGGCCAGTTACAATTGGTGGCTCCACAGATCTCCATCTTTTGACCGCACTTAATCGTGCAATGGCTTTCCATTTTTCCCACGTTCGTTTGATTTTTGTTGACGCATGACATGCGAGACCATGTCAGTCAAATATCTTTCTGTGTACACTTAAGGCCCCATGCG
The DNA here is from genome assembly GCF_050947455.1 of Rhinoderma darwinii. NCBI lineage: Eukaryota > Metazoa > Chordata > Amphibia > Anura > Rhinodermatidae > Rhinoderma > Rhinoderma darwinii. The sequence continues at coordinate 236,964,327 of NC_134691.1, forward strand.
CATGCCCATATTATGGATTTGTGTTGTACAGAGCTGCTATGCACTCGTAGAGGTGCATGGGGCCTTGCTGTACCTCAGTTTGCCTCCTTTCACCATTATGGAGGCATACAGAGTTGTTGTTTTTTTGCCAGATTCATTACAAATCCAAAAGGAAAACAACTTGTAGCCTGCTCCATTGCACGCGGTATTAGAGGTATTTTCCCCTAGAAGCGTTACATGAGACCTAAGGATGATTATATAATCAGCGTGACAAGCACCAACCTTGTCCATTAGATCTTGCAGCGCTTGACACTTTAGGACTAGTCGTTGTTATCTGGGTATAAAATTGTAAACTTTTGTGTTTTCATCCTCCTTTTACACTTATATTTTGTCTTTCCCTCTACCTTGGTGCAGAATGTATCCATATGATGTGATATCAGAGTTTATACAACAATCTGTCAGTTCTCCTAGTGGCAGGAACTATACACAACTGCTGTGTCTAATACTGTTGGCTAATGTTACCCTCATGCATTGAACCAGTAGTTTAAGGGCATGTGAGTTTCTTTGAAGATGGTTTGTAGTTTTTGTTTAGTGCGTAATTGGGTGTTATTCTTCCATAGTTTGGAACCTGCAGTGAATCTGAAAAGAAGACTGAAGAGTATGATACCCAGGTATGTACATGGAATGCATGGTAAGATTGAGGTTTTAGATTACTGGATCTAGGTATAAGTATACACCGATAATAGACACGTTTAATGTAAACAGACTGGAACTGGGTTTGGTTGTGTTATGGGCTACAACTTATGCTGTAAGGCTCTGTTAACATCTGCGTCAAGAGGCTTGTTTCAGTCGCAGATTCTGTCAGATATGACCGGAATAATCGCGCTGCATAAACTGGAAAAACAGTATATCATACGACGAAATTCGATGGACCCCATTATCACTTAATGCGGTCTATTGGGCACCAATGGTATGTTTGGTATAATGGACCTGGCACAATTATGAATGGAAACCATGAAGTAGATCTGAACAGATACTAAGCTCCTTTTATGCTGTTTATGGTCTCCGTTTGGCATCTATACTGGGAAATTTTTCCAGCGTATACTTTAAATGGTGGCTGTGACAGATGCCTAATAGTGGCATTAGTCACCTATAGACCATTATGGGATCTATTAAACATATATGTCATGAACTCATGACGTATCTATTAAACGGATTTGATAAGTCTATAGGTGACACATGCCATATTTAGGCATCCGTCACTTCCTCTGTTAAACAAATACGCCATGAAAGGCTAATGGATAGCTCAGGACGTATACGTTAAACAGATGCCTGTGACTAATTCCATACAGTCACCCATAGACTGTAAAAAATGTGTACAGCGCAATATACTTTCTTTGAGGGATGCCTCTGGATAGAGTAGTGTAGTCAACTATGCTATTCTATCCAACAAAAGAAACGGTATCCCCAAAGAATATCGCTCGACGGAGTCAAAAAGGAAACTCTTTTGGCTTTTATCTGTATAATGGGAGCCTATGGGTATCGGTTGATGTATGTGCCGGATATGTTCCTATGCATAAGTCAAATGTGCAGGGAAAACGCTGTGTGCGCCCTTCATTTATTCCGATCATCACCGGTCTCTAATGTAAGCGCAAACCATTGTATGTCATGAATACTTGGAAATCAAAACATTCTTCTGTTTCTTTAAGGCTATGAAATACCTGTCATATTTATTATACCCTCTGTGTGTGGGGGGAGCGGTTTATTCACTTCTAAATATAAAACACAAAAGGTAAGATCCTTGGCATAGTTTGTACTTTTATTTATTTGTGCGTATTTAATTATTTCTCATTTTCTTTAGTCTGTTAGAACAAATAAAAAAAAGCTTTTCACCTCTTGTGTGTGTAAGATCCATACAATACTAGAGTTTACAAGATGGATTGTAATACTGTTGTGTATATATATTGTACTCTATTTCCATAATTCTGTGTCTTCAACATTTTAATATGATTTATTTACAGCTGGTATTCTTGGCTGATCAACAGCTTTGTGAATGGTATGTAACTTGTGACGTTTCTCTTTAATATTTCTTCAATTCTGATATCTCATTCTAATAATAAGCAACACTTTGGTTTATGTATTCTATTGTTTAAAGTACTAAAAAATCCTTTCATATTTAAAAAAAATTTCAACCCACTAGAGATTTTGGGGATTTTCCCTGAATTTTTAAACATTTAAAAAATGGGGGAGATTTACTAAGCAAAAAGTGCCAAAATTCTATTGCAAATTGCATCAAATTTCATTATGCGTTTTAGATACTTTTGTTTGAAATATGTCGAGAGAGGGGAGTGGCCAGGAGTTGTCGTAAAATGTGCCAAATAGAATAAAGATCAACATTCCCTATGGAGTTCCGTTCAATAACTAATCATATACTTATAGCTACTAGAATGGCCATTGTCAAGTCCTGGAAGACTAGTGTCTCACCTCCCATATCGGAAATTATTAGATGAGTAAATCAAACCTGCCACCATGAGACTTTACTTTTAAATCACTTTAATGCACATAATAAGGCCTTAGAAGCCTGGCAACCATGGGTAGATTCAATGCATTTTGTATGAGACATTCCTTAATAACTTTATTAAGCAAAATATCACCTTTTGCAATGGCAAGCGTAAATATTTTTTTTAATTTTATACTTTGGTCAAACGTCTTGAGGTTTTTTTGGGTTGTTTTTTTTCCGCTGATGTTTTTTTTTTTTTATATATAGACTAAAATAGGGAAAAATTTAATTTTTTATACGGGTAATCTAATGTAATTAGTATAATCAAAAAAATGTATGCCACAATATATTCTTCGCTCCCTACTGTGTATAACAATACTATATATAATATGTGTACTTACCCCAACCTATATGATTGCTATAATGCCAAGGAACAAAGGTCTCTTTTTTTTTTTTTTTTTCTATCGTGCCTTTATTTGATATTTGGTATCTGTAAAGGGGCGCAAAGCACCAGTGTACAGAAATTTTTATTGTAGCCATAAGAGCAGATAGGGGTGGGGTTAGGGAGACAAAAACAAGTGACCTTGAACTTATGTTCCACACAAATTATTATCGAAGGGCATCAAGGACCTCCTTGAACTTGTTCAAAGAATCAACCATCACAACATCCTGTGGCAGAGAGTTCCATAGTCTGAGTAAAGAATCCCCGTTTGTGATGGTGGTGAAACCTTTTTTTCCTCTAGACGCAGAGGATGCCCCCTTGTCCTTGTTATAGTCCTAGGTGTAAAGAGATCATTAGAAAGCTCTCTGTACGGTCTAATTATATATTTGTACATTGTAAGTAGATCGCCCCTAAGCAGTCTTTTTTCTAAACTGAATAGTTTGATAACCTTCCTTGGTGCTGCAATCCGGAGGCAAGGCTTAGCAGAGACAGTCAGGAGGCATACCTGGGGGCCTTCATTAGGCCCCCAGGCTGCCATGACAACCATTGGCGCCCCCCAATCGCGTTGCGGGGGGGCTATTGGGCTGTTGGAGGGGGCTATCCCTCTCCTAACTGTTTTAAATACCAAAGTCGCTATTGACTGCGGCATAGGGTTTTCCCACGAGAGACATTTATGACATATCCACAGGATATGTCATAAATTTCAGATAGATCCTACCTCTCAGACCCGCTCTTCTCTCTAGAACGGGGCCTCCTAAACCCCGTTCTAGCTTTTCGTGCTCACGCTGCCTCCCGGCCACTTACTGATTACATGGTCGGGAGTTACAGAAACAGCATAACTCGCATGCTACGCTGCTTCCGTAACTGACATTCATTACTATGGGATTTACGAAAACAGCATAGCTCAGCGAGTTATGCGGTTTACGTTCCTCCCGTCCATTTAATCCATAAGTGGCCGGGAGGCAGCGTGAACACAAAAAGCTAGAAAGGAGTTAGGGGGCCCCGTTCTAGAGATAGGTGTGGGACCCGCATCTATCTAACATTTGACACATCCTGTGGATATGTCATAAAAATCCTTAATGGGAAAACCCCTTTAAATAGTTATACAGCCAGGAACAGCACGATCGCTGTTGCTGGCCGTTAGAGCATCGTGTCAGCTGTAATACACAGCTGACACCTGCAGGGTATCGAGCAGGCTATGCATGTGAGCCTTCTCCAAATATCACTCCCCGCTCCATATATCACCCCCCGCTCCATGACGAACGTCATGGGTCGGGAAGGGGTTAAGGAATTGGTTAGGTGGGTTTGGTGCATCCGGGCCTCTTAACTGCTGACTAAGACGCAGGGACTTTTTTCAAGATTTATTCTTGCTAAGAAGTGTGTCTTATAGTCCGAATAATACGGTACGTAGGGCAGTGTGTTGTACAGGGGATCAGAACATCGGGTCTTCAAGTCCCCAAGTAAGTGGGGGAAAAAAATCCAATAGGTGCTCCAGTGTTTCAGTACATTAGCACACTAGGGTCACATGTGGGATATTTCTAAAAACTGCAGAATCTGGGCAATAAATATTGAGTTGTGTTTTTCTGTTAACTGAAATGGATTAAAATGGAATTTTTGCAAAAAAACAAAGCTATTTTGTAAATTTCACCTCCAATTTGCTTCAATCCCTGCAAAACCCCCAAAGGGTTAAGAAACTTTCTAAATGCTATTTTAAAGACTTTGAGGGGTGCAGTTTTTAAAATGGGGCGATTTATGGGGGTTTGCCAAAATATAGGGCCCTTAAAGCCACTTCAGAACTGAACCCTATAAAAATAGGCTTTTAAAACTTTCTTGAAAATGTGAGAAATTGCTGCTAAACTTATAAGCCTTGTAACGTCCTAGAGAAAACGTTCTTAGAATTGCTCGGATAGGTAAAAGCGTTCCAAAGTTATTACCACATAAAGTAACACATGTCAGATTTGAAAAATGGAGCTCTGTCATTTAGCCCAAAAGTGGCTACAGAGGGAAAGGTTTAAGAGGCTTTTAAAAATGTCCCATTTAGTTTGTTTATTTTTATTTTTGTGGACGTTGTCCCAGTTTATGCCCCTAAGGTCATCCCTTAGCCCATGAAAATTGGCCTTTCTGAATTTAAGTGTTAGGGTATGTGCACACACACTAATTACGTCCGTAATTGACGGACGTATTTCGGCCGCAAGTACCGGACCGAACACAGTGCAGGGAGCCGGGCTCCTAGCATCATACTTATGTACGACGCTAGGAGTCCCTGCCTCGCTGCCGGACAACTGTCCCGTACTGTAATCATCTTTTCAGTACGGGACAGTTGTCCTGCAGCGAGGCAGAGGCTCCTAGCATCGTACATAAGTATGATGCTAGGAGCCCGGCTCCCTGCACTGTGTTCGGTCCGGGACTTGCGGCCGAAATACGTCCGTCAATTACGGACGTAATTAGTGTGTGTGCACATACCCTTAGTGTAGGTACTCTACCAAACATCTTATTAAAGTATACATGAGAAGTTATTATGTTGTGGTCACTATTACCTAGCCCCCAACCTGTACTTTTGATATCTTGTCCGGCCTATTTGTTAAAATTAGGTCTGGAGGAGACCCCTCCCCCCTCTTGTTGGGTCCTACACCAGTTGTGAAATTTAATGGTCCTTTAATTATTGTCAAAAACCTGTTTCCTTGGTTGAAGCTGCAGGTTTCTGCCTCCCAGTTTATATCTGGGTAGTTAAAGTCCCCATAATAATGACTTCATTATGATTTGCTGCCTCATCTATTTGCTGATTCTCTGCTTCTTCCATTATACTTGGAGACTTATAACAAACCTCTATCAGTATTTTATTATTCTTTCTCCCTCCTCTTATTTCCACCCATAGGGACTCCACATGATCATTTCCCTCATAGACATCATCACGCAGAATGGGTTTTAGGTGGGATTTTACATATAAGCATACCCTCCCCCTTTCTTATTAGTACGAACAGATTGTAACGCTGCTATTGACAGCCCAGTCATAGCTATCATCCAGCCATGTCTCACTTATCCCCACTATGTCACAATTCTCCTCCAGCATTATCAACTCTGATTCCTCAATCTTGTTATTGAGGCTTCTGGCATTGGTATACATGCACTTTATATGTTTATCTGTACCACTTTTCTTCTTATTCCGACTAACTGTTCTAACCCATTCCTCTATTCCACCCCATGTTCATTTCTTAGCCCCTGCTCGCTAGCTACGCTGTCCTCCCCTCCTATACAGTAATTGCCCTCCCCCATTCCCTAGTTTAAACACTCCTCCAACCTTCTAGCCATCTTTTCCCCCAACACAGCTGCCCCCTCCCCATTTAGGTGCAGCCCATCCCTATCGTAGAGTTTGTAGCCAACAGAGAAGTTTGGCCAGTTCTCCAAGTACCCGAGCCCCTCCTTCCTACACCAATTCTTTAGCCACTTGTTCCACCTCCCTAACCTCCCGCTGTCTCTCTGGTGTGGCACAGTCAATATTTCTGAAAATACTACATTTGAGGTCCTTGCCCTGAGCTTGTTACCCAAGTTCCTGAAATCATGTTTTAGGACTTTCCACCTACCTCTAACTTTGTCATTTGTGTCAATGTGCACCATGACAGTTGGGTCTTCACCAGCCCTTCCCAATAATCTGTCAACCTGATCCTCGATATGCCAAACCTGAGCACCCGGAAGACAGCAAACTTTTCAGTACTCCTGGTCTTTGTGACAGATTGCCCTATCTTCCCTAATAAGTCTCCCACTACCAGGACCGGTTTAGCCTTTCCTATGCTCCCATTCCACTCCTTAGTGGAGCAGACATTCCCTGGTTGCTAGAGGAGGTATCTAGCTGCAGCAGTGCTACCCCTGAACTGATGTCCTCCCTTATTGGGGTGATCAGGACTAGCCTCCCTGACTCTCTTTCCTCTAAATGTTACCCAGCTAGCGGCCTGAACCTCCATGCTACCATCCTCCCTTGGATCTACCCCAGTGAGCGCTTGCTCATTGAGCAGCAAACTCCTCTCTATGTTGTGGATTTCCCGCAGTGTTGAAAGTTGCTCACTTAGATCCAGAATCTGGGCTTCCAAATGGGCAATTCTCACACACCCTGCACAGCATTATGGTCCACCAAACAGCTGTTCACGGAGAACAAACATGGCACAGGATGTACACTGGGTAGCGTTGGCAGCAATGGAGTTCATTGTGTCTAATGGGGATCTAAAATCAATATACAGTTGTATGAAAAAAAGATGTACACTAAACACCCCAAACAGTTTCTTGATCTATAGTCACTGAATCTTAAGTCACACTTGAGACACTGCACACTTGAAATCAATACACACTCGCTCAGCTGCTTGTTTTAAATAGCTTTTTGATACTTAGGCCCCATGCACACAACCATACTTTTCATGCGTAAATATGGACCCATTCATTTATATTGGCCACGGACACCTTTCCATATATTTACAAATGTGTTTCTGGGCCATATAAAGGATTTGCAAAATAAAAAACTGAAAAAAAGGGAGGGAAGGGGCAGAAAATAATCCTGGCATAGACAAGGCACTCGGCTCAAATTTAACTATAAGGTTTACACAATTTATTGAATGTGATAAAGGCAGCATATACAATCCTGCATTTACAGACAAACAAATCTATACATCACAAGGCCGGCCAGTTAATAAGTAACATGATTCACAGTGTTAGAGAGCAATTGCTCATAGAGACCATATGCTAAATCAAAATTGCACAATACATATACACAATCTCAATAAAGTGTAGTGGAAATTTAGCATATGTGAGAACCATATAAAATTAGGACCATATAGATCCAATAGAGCCACTAGACAAGGGCTAAATGCCTAACAAAATAATGCCACAGATTGGTTAGTGAAGTAGCGGCCATTGGCCATGGATTAGCGGCCAAGGACAAAGGATAATTACTACAAATAAACATAAGTTTAAATCTGAAAAGCCTGGCTCCGCAATAGGAACCAGTCAGACACTTAAGTCCGGTACAGTGGATGCCATTAATCGTACAGCTGCAATGATAAATAATGCCTCGACCATAGATATGGCGTTATCCGCACTCCAGCATCGAACTCGAGCAGATTGGCATCCAGTGAAAGGCTGATATTCCGGCTTTGTCCAAATAGCATGCAGAGCATGTATATCAAATGTCTCTGACCCGAACCCTGGACTTCCGGCGTGTGACATCACACATAACGCTGGCGCTTTTCGTCACTCTCGTGACTTCCTCAGAGTGTATGTTCTGCAAAATAAATATATATATATTTAAATAAATTGTGTGTGTGTGTGTGTGTGTGATACAGCTAGGAGAGCAGGATTCTCCTCTTCTGTGTGTGTGTGTATAGAAGACATGACAGCTGTTGGGCTCCGTCCACTAGCTTTGAGACAAATGAGAGTTAGAGAAAGAGCGCAGAGGGGGAAAACTGCTAAAAAATAAATAAAAAATGATTACGTTATGCCATGTACGTCATTTTAGTCAACGTGGCATAAGTTGTGGCATTTTTAGCGACTCTTCAATTGATGCATTTTACAACTATATAAGTAAATATCCCCCAATGTGCTAGAGTTACAACTATATAAAAACACAAATACCACTGCCTAATTTTGGCTGAATATGCAGATCACAGTGATTGTTGCCCAAGATGTTGCTGCTCATATGTTGCAAATTGTCTCCCCCCCACAGTTGCAAAATATCTGGTCTATTACCAGCAATACTGACCATTCTGCCTTCTATATGCCTCATCCTAGTAATTTATAGGGATAATCTCCTCTTGGGGTGTGTTCACATCACCGTTCATCTCCGCTGAGGGGTTCCTACATTCGCTATGTTTCCGTCACCATTGAGTTCCATTGTGAGGGAAATGGAAGCTAAGGTTTCCGTTTTGACTTTCCGCTGAGGGGTTAACCCGACGGAAACCTCTGGCAGAAACGAACAGTGATGTGAACAGGCCCTTTATCTATATATTTTACAACCGGTGGAAATATGGTCTAATTTTTTTGTAATTTTTTTTTACAGGTGTTTATGCATTTGGATTTCTCTTCATGTTGCCGCAGTTATTTGTAAATTATAAGGTAATGATTTCATAAAGGTGTTAATATATACATATGGCTAATAAAGGTATATTATATATAGTGTTGTATATTGCATCTTTATAACAAGTTGGTTATTGTTTTTTGATTTGCAGATGAAATCCGTAGCACATTTACCATGGAAAGCGTTCACCTATAAAGTAAGTAATACATAATTGCCTAATAGAATTATTTGTTTTCCCGCAGTTTGATTAAAATGTTATATTTTTATTTCATATTTTGAAGCAACCTCAGAAAATGGTTTTGAGTTTGGATTCTTTTAGACTGCTTCTTTGAACAATTTGGTCATTGCTTCATGAAAGGGGCCCAAAATTAAAATTAGAGTAAAACTCTATGCTGTAAAGGGAGATTAACTGCTTACACAAGCATCGCTATTCATGTAGTTTCTAATACAGCTCCAATCATATAACATTTGAAATGTTGTAATTCTGATGTGTGAATCAATGTTCATCATTTCTTACCTCTAGTACATGGCTACAACTCGATATGACCCTTTGAACACTTTCATCATTTGATTAAAACTATCCCACCGTTTTGTGACCACAGCTCCTGTGCTGGGCAATGTGTCTCCATACAAAACAAGCAGTCTGATCATGCAGTAAATACTTCCTTCCACTAATTCTGGCTGACTTAAAAAAAAAATATATACATTCGCAATAACTAGGGGACAGATTGAAGGAAGTACGACTGCAGTATCTGACTACACACTGAGATGGTTTGTAGTCTGTAATGATGGAGACACAGGTCTATATAGGACCTATAGTGACACGGGGGCGGGATATTTTTAAATCCAGATTATTTATTATTATTATTATTTGCAAAGTTTTTTTATTTTAGATGAATATAAATAGAGATGGGTTGCAATGGAGGACAATCCCTATTAAAGTGTAGCTAAATGTTTGACAAACTTCTGACATGTCATAGTGACACGTCAGAAGTGTTGATTGGTGGGGGTCCGAGCACGGAGACCCCCACCAATCGCTAGAACGAAGCAGCTGAAGCGCTCGTGTCTGTTCGTCTTTTTCCGGAAATAAATGCATCGGTGTACGGGCCCAATAGAAAGTCTATGAGCCCGTACTCTGATACATCGGCTTTCCGGAAAAAGCCGAACAGACACGTAGCAGCTGAGCGCTCATACAAGTGCCTCAGCTTCTTCGTTCTAGCGACTGGTGGGCGTCTCAGTGCTCGGACTCCCACTAATACAAACTTCTGACATGTCAGAAGTTTGTCAAACGTTTAGCTACACTTGAAGTATAAGTTTTGTAAGGTGCAAATGTGGTTTTCAAACATTGTTGTTTTTTATTTTTCAACAGGCATTTAACACATTTATTGATGATATCTTCGCCTTTATTATAACCATGCCAACATCACACAGGCTAGCGTGTTTTAGAGATGATGTGGTATTTCTAATTTATTTGTACCAAAGATGGTAAGTTCATATGAAACACTGATAATTAAAATGTTTACATTACTACTGTATATTTCTTTGAAATGTTGGCTTGTTAATTCTTTCACTTTTACAATGCGCCTATTGCCCATAACACCCTCTGACCACCAATCTGTTTATATATATATATATATATATATATATATATATATATATATATATATATATATATATATATAGATCTCCTAGGCACCAATGCCCTGTGCTGCTAAGGCTTATATCTACAGTCCTAAATTTAATGGCAGATTGTTCTGTGTAGTGCTTTCCCATTAACCCGTTAGTGACCACCCCATTATGTTTTTACAGCGGCCACTAACGGGCTTTATTCCGATGCAGTAGCCTTTTTACGGCGTTCCATCGGAATAAATAAACAGAGCAGAGAGCCGTTAAATCTCCCTGCTCTCAACTACCAGAGGTAGCTGGGGGCATCCCTGCTCTAACGGGTGAGATCGATCTAGCGAGCGCTGCATCTGAGTGATTTTGAAGAGGGAGGGAGCTCCCTCTCATCCACCCGGCGATGAGATCGCCGAGTGTATGTGTCTTCTATGGCAGCTGGGGGCCTAATAAAGGCCCCCAGGTCTGCCTGTAGTGTATGCAAGCTAGGTCATGCCAGAGGCATGACCTAGCATATGCCTGTCCGTTTTAAACGACAGGCACTAATACACTGCAATACAAAAGTATTGCAGTATATTATAAATGCGATCGGATAATCGCATAGTGAAGTCCCCTAGTGGGACTAGTAAAAAAAAAAAAGTTTAATAAAGTGAAGAAAAAAAATAGTGAAAAAAATGATAAACCCACTTTTTCCCCTTACAAAATGCTTTACTATTAAAAAACAAAATAAAGTAAAAAAAAGTTACACATATTTGATATCGCCGCATCTGTAACGACCCCGACTATAAAGTTATTACATCATTTAACCCGCACAGTGAACTTCGTAAAAAATAAAATAAAAAAGAATGCAAAAATTGCTGTTTACTTTGAATCTTGCCTTAAAATAAATGTGCTAAAAAGTGATCAAAAGGTCGCATCTACTCCAAAATGGTAACCATAAAAACTACAAGTCGTCCTGCAAAAAAAGAAAACCTCATACGACTGCATCAGCAAAAAAGTAATGCTGGCATATCATGGAGCAGGGAGGGGAGGATGTATGGCAAGCTGCTCTAACGGCCAGGAACTGTTCCTGGCTGTTTAACTAGTTAAATGCCGCAGTCAATAGCGACCGTGGCATTTATAGTGGTTTACCCATGAAGGACATTTATGACATATCCACAGGATATGTCAAATGCCAGATAGGTGCAGGTCCCACCTCTGGGACCCGCATCTATCTCTAGAACGGGGCCCCCTAAACCCTGTTCTATCTTACCCGGCTCTGCGGTCTTCCGGCCACTTCACTTCCTGGTTATATGGTCGAGTTACGGAAACAGCATAACTCTCTGAGATACCCAGTTTCCGTTACTCCCATACAACTGAATTGTAGTTACTGAAACAGAGTAGCATGCTACGCTGCTTCTGTAACTGCCGTTCACTACTATGGGAGTTACGGAAACAGCGTAGCTCAGCTAGTTAGGCTGTTTCCTTAACTCATCCACGTATTGCAGTGTATTGTACCAGCGATCTAATGATCGCTGGTTCAAGTCCCCTATGGGAACTAATAAAATGTGTGAAAAAAAAAAAGTTAGATACATTTTCAGGAGTGTAACATTTTTTTAAAAAAGGTACAAAAAAAAAGCCTTTTCCCATTTCTCCCCAAGCACAATGTAAAAATAATTAAAAAATTGATATCGCTGCGTCCATAAAAGTCTGAAACTATTACAATATAGCATTATTTGACTCAGTGAACGGCGTGAAAAAAAAAATACTTTGTCTTTTGGTCACCATAGCGCTAAAAATAATTAAATAAAACGTGATAAAAAAATCGTATGTACCAAAAAAAATGGTGCAAATAAAAACTACAGCTCGTCCCGCAAAAAATAAGCCCTCACACCACTCAAACGATGGAAAAATATAAGTTGTGGCTCTCAGAATGTGGTGAAACTGAACAAATTATTATTTTTTTAACAAATAGTTTTTTCTTTGTAGAAGAAGTTAGATGGGACATTTTTTCCTATTTTCTGTTGTCTAAAACCTGGGTGCTTCTTATAGTCCGAAAAATACAGTAGTTTGTTTTTATTTTCTGCAGTATACGAAAGAATCATCCATTGCTGCTGGGAAAAAGCATCAGCAAATATTTACCAATGTTGTTATCCTTATTTGTGTCTATTAAGTACATTGAGCATTCATTAAAGGGGTTCTCCACTTTGGACAATCCTATATGTAACAAGAGTCTCTTAAAAATAGGCTGATCACAACAAATTGTCCATCTGCTGTAACCGCCCCCCCCCCCCCCCCCCCCCCCATCCTCCCCGAGCGATTGGCTGTAATCTGGGGGGAAGCCTGGCAATAGGTGTACAATTTCCCGGCAGGGGAAATTAAAGGGTTTATCCGAGATCTCTTAAAATCTACAGCTAGGCAGGGGATAGCATAACATAATAAACCAGCAGATAATCACCATCTTAAGTCCTCCCCACTCTGGCTGTGACGTCCAGTTTTCCACTGGTTCCAGAAGCTCCTTTAGTGGTCACGTGCTGTTCGTGCAGCCAATCCCTGGCCTCAGCGGTCATGTGCCATTCGTGGCAGCAACGCTACTGAGGCTAGAGATTTGCTGCAGCGACACGTGACGGATGACCATCACGTGACCACTTCAGGAGCTTCCGGGATCGGCAGAGAACTGGAATGCGGTGGGGGGGGCACTTTAGGGGTGTGTATCTGCTAGTTTGTTATGCCATCCCTTGGTATATTTTAATAATTTCCAGATAACCCCTTTAAGCATTAGTGTCCATTCAAATCAAGTGGTTGTCTACGTAATGCAGGATAGGACCGATCCTCCAGAGCAGCACTCTTTGTAACTGTACAAAAAAAACAAAAATAGACCCAGGCATCTGGCGGGCAACCATTGAAATAATCACTAGCTAGACGTGGCGTCCTCAGTGGTATTGGGGCGTCCGCTATTGACGTGCAAATATCCGACAACCACAATGCATTCAAATTCAAAGATCCACACCCCCCTGACATGTTTCGCCACAGCCATGGCGTCCTCCGGGGTATTGGGGGGGGCTTTTTGAATTTTAATACATTTGTGGTGGTCTGATAGTTGCACGTCAATATCGGACTGCAGACCCGAGTTAACAAATCTATATAATGAAGATGTTACACTAATTTTGCCACAGTTGTTGCTATATCTAGATTCGAACATCACTTAGGGCCTGTTCACATCACCGTCCATTTCCGTTCCGGGGTTCCGTCGGGTGAACCCCGCAACGGAAAGTGAAACTGACAGCACAGCTTCCGTTTCAGTCACCATTGATCTCAATGGTGACGGAAACATCGCTAATGCTTTCCGTTCGTCACCATTCCTTCTGGTTTTCAGACGGAATCAATAGCGTAGTCGACTGCGTTATTGATTCCGTCGGAAAACCGGAAACCAGCCGGAATGGTGACGAACGGAAAGCATTCGCAATGTTTCCGTCACCATTGAGATCAATGGTGACTGAAACGGAAGCTGTGCTGTCAGTTTCACTTTCCGTTGCGGGGTTCACCTGACGGAAACCTCAGACGGAACCCCGGAACGGAAATGAACGGGGTTCAGGCCTTTATGCTATCAGACCGCAGTAGCAATTTTGATTAAGTGTGTTAAGTTTTCCAATTCATTAGTTAGTAGGCACCTGGGAAACCAGGGCTTTTTCTTACCCTTCTGGCAAGTGAGTGTTAGTGATGACTCTTTGTAACTGCTCTCAATTGGCCAAGATTTGAGGAACCTGAACAGGGGACCCCCTTCTCTAGTCTTCGAATTCCCTTATAGGTTATATGAAAATGAGTTTTCTAAACTGGACAACCCTTTTTTTAGTACATGGATGCCTTGTAGCCGTATTCACTGCCTATTGAGAACTGTAGAATACTTCTAGGTGAAGATACCTCTGTAATATGGTATATGGATCCGTGTTCTTCAGATACCTGATACAGCCATGTAAATGAGGCCTACGTATTAAATAGACTCTAGTGCATTTAATTGCTTCCTTTTTAGAAAATGTTCTAATTGAATACCTTGATGAAATGAAATCTAGAGGGGTTATCCAGGAACTTTTTAAAATCTATAGCAGAGCAGGGGATTGTGTAAACTTGTAGATACTCGCCCACTAAAGTGCACCCAACACACGCAGACACACACACACCGCTCCAGCACTGAGGACCCATTCATGGCAGCATAGTCGCTGAGACCAGCGATAGGCTGCAGCAGCACGTGTCGACTGCAGAGGCTTCCGAAGCCGTGAAGAGCAGTCTCAGTGCTGGAGTGGGGGCCACTTCAGGGGGTGAGTATCTGCCAGTATATTATTTTAACATAATAGTCTCAGATAACCTAAGTGCTGTATTCGCAAATAGTTAATCTTTCCATTGTTTTTTTTCTCCCGTCCAGGCTTTATCCTGTGGATAAGACTAGAGTAAATGAATATGGCGAATGCTATGAAGAAAAACCAAAACGGAAGCCGCATATAAACTAGATTTCATTGATATGGACTACCTTATCTCTTACTTGAAAGATATGGTGTGGAATGAAGAAAATGGTGAAATTATCAATGAGTATTTGAATGCTGTGGCAAACCTGTCTGGACATTGTACTGTCCATGTTGCCAAAATCCTAAAATGTGTTTCTTTAAAAAAATAAAAAAAAAAGTTTCCCACAGCTTTCCTTTCACTTTTGCCTATAATTTATTTTATACCAGGCAAAATGGAGTTTCCACAAGAAAACGGTTACATTGTTTAGTTTACTTTTCAGTAGAGAAGAAGTTCCACATACAAGGACTGCTTTCCATGCAGAGATTATTTGCATTCCTCAGAATTTGAGATTTTGGTACACTGAAGCTCTGGCTGACTGTATATAATAATTGAAAATAACGTAAAGTCGCAAATGACGTCATCAACATTCCGTTGCTCTTATTTCCATAAAACATTGCTATAATCAATCTGGAAGAACCAATAGTAATGTCAAGAAATGAACAAATGACGCTCAAGCGTGAAGAATTATGCATTTATTATGGCACTTTTGCATTACTGGTGAAATGTTGTGCATCCGGTTCAGGTTTTCTTTACTTCAAAAGCATGTTTTGAATGGAGCAGCATGTTTTGGGAAATATGTTTCGGTTATAAATGTCAAATTTCAAAAACTGTTATTTCCTTTTCTGTTACTTTGGAGTTTTTTCTATTTATGTTTCAGTTCTTGTTTGAAAACGACGGCATGTCTAAAATGTAGGCATCATTCACACATCCGTAGTGGTGTGCATGGCCCGTGATTTGCAGCTCGGACAGCCGCGGAGTGTCATCCGCGGGCCGCCCGCAAATCACGGGCCGTGCACTTAGCCGTGTACGTTAATTTCAATGAGCCTGGACCGTAAAATGCGGCAGCAATAAGACATGTCCTATCTTTTTGCGGTCCAGGCTCCTGGGCAATGCACGGACCGTGGAAACCACGTGTGCATTGGGCCCATAGAAATGAATTGCGGCCGCAAAAACACAGTGGCGGGTGATTAACTTTTCTAAGAAAAAGTCACTTTCTTAAAAGTTGGCCGTTAGCAAAAGGGGGTGGAGCCAGCTGCAGCCCGTCAAATCATATATTTACTCCAGAAAATGGAGTCCATTATAACGCAAACTTATGGCAGCTCAGATTTGAGTCTTTGACGCACAGTCAGAGATGCGCCTAATTTATTAAAAGGCTGCACCTGTTAAGTTAGGTGCATCTAGCTCCAGCAATCTGTATATTTAGACTGGTGTATGAAAACCCAGTCTTGATGAATCTCCCCCTATGGCTATAAAGCTACATGGCAAACTTAGATGCGCGTGTTGGATAAAGGTGCAGAAAGTTGTTTATTTGTCTGTCAGTTATGGTTGCACTGCTGGCAAAGTCTACTATGTAGCCCATATATAGTGTCAAAAGGGTTGCCCAGGGTTAAAAAAACATGACTGCTTTCTTCCACAAGCAGCACTATCCCTTTCCATAGGTTGTGTAGTTTGGCAGCTCAGCCTCATTCACTTTAATGGAGCTGAATTGCAATACCACACACAACCCATGGACAAGTGTGGCGCTGTTTTTGAAAGAAAGCAGGCTTTTTTTTTTTCAAAATCTGGACAATCTCCTTAACTTGGCAAATGACTGCAGGTGATCCACTGATGTTATATATTTATATTGGCTACCATGCTGTTGGTCCAATAAAAATTCCAAACTATTCCGGATCAAAATTCAAGCACGGGAACATTGAACATTGTAATCACTCAAGTTGCTAAATCCCATTGTTGGCACTTTTAAACTAGATATTTAGTAGAAATCTTGGTATATTCCCTTTTTATGTCAGTTAGAATATTTTCTTAGGTTTTAATGTTCTGACAAATTGTTACCATTGAACAGAAATATAAATGATATGCTTGAATGTGTGGTGTTTCTATATAAAATCTACAGCTGTGTTCATTCATTTTCAGTTTTGTACTTAAAAAGGAAACTTTGCTCAAAACTAAAGATTTGAATGTGTTCCACTAACCCCTAAGGCCCCATGCACATGAACGTGTTTTTGTGGCCGCAATTCCCCCGAAAATCCACGTGAGAATTGCGGCTCCATTCTTTTCTATGGGGCCATGCACACGACCGTAGTTTTTGCGGTCCTTGCACGGCCCGGGAGCCCGGACCGCAGAACAGGGCCGTAATAAGACATGCCCGTTCTTTCTGCTCATTGAAAACAATGGCCGCGGCCATGTGCATGTCCCGCGATTTGTGGGCGGCCTGCGGCTGACAGTCCGCAGCCGGCCGACCCGAAAATCACGGCCGTGCACACGGCTACGGTCGTGTGCATGAGGCCTTAAGGACATGGACTAGTTGGCACGTTCAGGACGCAGACCCATTTTTCAAATCTGACATGTCACTTTATGTGGTGATCACTCTGGAATGCTTATACCTATCCAAGCAATTCGGAGATTTTCTCGTGACACATTATACTTTAAGTTCGTGGTAAAATTTTGTCTACATTCAGTATTTTATTGTGAAAAAAACTAAATTTTGCGAAAAACTGCAAAAATTAGCATGTTTCTGCTTGTAAGACAGATCGCAATACCACACACAATAGTTACTAATTAACATTTCCCATATGTCTACTTTATGTTTGCATCATTTTTTGAACATCCTTTTATTTTTCTAGGACGTTACAAGGCTTAGAACTTTAGCAGAAATTTCTCACATTTTCAACAAAATTTCAAAAGGCTATTTTTACAGGGACGAGTTCAGTTGTGAAATGGTTTTTGAGGCGCTCATACGATGCAAATCCCCATAAATCGCCCAATTTTAAAACTGAACACCTCAAAGTATTCAAAACAGCATTTAGAAAGTTTATTAACCCTTTAGGCGTTTCACAAGAATTACAGCAAAGTAGGGATGAAATTTACAAATGTAATTTTTTTTGCAGAAATTCATTTTTTTTTTTTTTTTTTTTTTTTTTTTCTGAAACACAGGTTTTACCAGAGAAACGCAGCTCAATGTTTATTGCCCGCATTCTGCAGTTTTTAGAAATATCCCACATGTGGGCCAATTCACTGAAACACAGACCTCCGAAGCAAAGGAGCACCTAGAGGATTTTGGGGTCTCCTTTTTATTTGAATACATTTTAGGTACCATGTCCAGTTTGAAGAGGTCTTGTGATACCAAAACAATGAAAATATCCCCAAAAAGACACCATTTGGTAAACTACACCCCTTAAGGAATTTATCAAGGGGTATAGTGAGCATTTTGACCCCACAGTTTTTTTTGCTGAATTTTGTGAAAATGAAAATCTACTTTTTTTCCCCCAATAAAACGTAGAAATTTTTAATTCTTACAAGGCATAAAGGAGAAAAAACTCCCCAACATTTGAAAAGCAATTTCTCCCTATTACGGCAATACCCCATAAGTGGTCATAAACTGCTGTTTGGATAAATAGCAGGGGTCAAAAGGGAAGGATCACCATTTCGAGCTCAAATTTAGCTGGAATGGTTTTCGGGTGACATGTCACGTTTGCAAATTGCCTGGGGGACCAAAATAGTAGGAAAACCCCAAAAGTGAAGCTTTTTGGGAAACTACATCCTTAAGGAATCTATCTAGGGATATAGTAAGCATTTAGACCCCACTGGTCTTTTTCAGAATTTATTGTAATTAGGCCGTAAAAATTAATATCAACATTTTTTCCACTAAAAAGTTGAGTATTTTTATTTCCTCAGGGATAAAGGAGAAAAAGCTCCCCAACATTTGTAAAGCAATTTCTTCAGAGTACAGAAATACCCCACATGTGGTCATAAACTGCTGTTTGGACAAACGACAGGGCTCAGAAAGGCAGGAGCTCTATTTGGCATGCAGAATTTGCTGGATTGGTTTTTGGGCGCCATGTCGCATTTGCAAAACCCTAAGGTACCAGCGTACAGTGGAAGCCCCCAAGAAGTGACCCCATTTTGGAAACCACCCCTCAAGGCATTTAACATTTGCCTGGACATATGACAGAGCTCAGAAGTGTAGAGCAACATGCGCATTTGGGGTCTATTTTGGTTATCTTCAGAGCATTTGCCCACAATTGCAGGGCTCCGAGGTAAAATAGTAAAATAAACCCCCAAGTAGTGACCCCCATTTTGGAAGCTACTCCCCTTGAGGCATTTTAAGGGGTGTAGTGAGCAGCCCTCAGGTGTTTTCCATTAATAATGCAGCGGATGGTGAAAATTGCAATTTTCCGCCAATATGCCATTTTAGTACACTATGTTGTGCCCAGTTTGTGCCACCAAACACACACACACCTCGTAAACTGCTAAGCTGGTTCTCCCAGGTATGGCGATGCTATATATGTGGATGTAAACTGCTGTTTGGCCACGCTGTAGGGTTCAGAAGGGAAGGAGTGCCATTTGGCTTTTGGAGCACGGATTTAGCTTGGCAGATTTTAAGGGTTTTGCTGGTATTTCAGTTTATAATGTGGGGTCATATGTAATCTGTGCGGGGTACATCAGGGCATAGTAGGAGGGTATAATAATGCGGTAAATAAATAATATTTCAGAGATATATGGCCAGTGTCTCACCAATAAATGGTGCCCAATCTTATCCGCTTTTAGACACTGCACATTTTGTGTCAACATATTCTGAAAGCCAGAACTTTTTTATTTTTCAATCAAAAAAGCTGTGTAAGGCCTGGTTTATTGCGAGA
Source organism: Rhinoderma darwinii (assembly GCF_050947455.1). Taxonomy (NCBI): domain Eukaryota; kingdom Metazoa; phylum Chordata; class Amphibia; order Anura; family Rhinodermatidae; genus Rhinoderma; species Rhinoderma darwinii. The sequence goes on from NC_134691.1 coordinate 236,984,102, forward strand.
CGGGTTGTAGTTTTTGTTGCTACTATTCTGGTGTTCACCGTCTGGGAAAAATAACATTACAGTTTTATAGCTTGGGTCGTTACGGACGCGGTGATACCAAATGTGTGCCTTTTTTCCTATAATAAGCCTATTATTATAGGAAAAAAATTCCAAACGTTAAAAACATTTTTTTATTAACTTGAAACTTTTCTCTTTTTAGACTGATATTCAACTTTTACCTGCACCTCTAATCTTTTTTTTTTAAATATCTTTTTTATTATCAGTTTTCACATTTTCTTACAAACATTTCACGTAACAGTTACATCATGAGTGCGCAGCACTCTACTGTCATGGAATTAACTTTGAATTAAATTCAACATAACACATAGACAATTATGCCATGTTCATGTGTTTATCTTCAGATGGACCGAAAGCATGACTTCCCCCAACCCCGACACGACCTAGGTCATCAATAAGTTTCTACTCATCCTTTTTCCCCCAGCTGATTCAGAGTTGCAACCCCCCTAAAGTGCCTGCCAAGAGCTGTGTACAATACCACTTTGTGTACTGGAAGGGCCTAACAATTTCCGCTATTTCGGCTGCTGTACATTGCGATTCTATGAATGTTTGCCACTTATGAAATAGCTTCTTGGTTCCCGTTTCCTTCCTCCTTTCCACCGCCACCCTCTCAAGAACCAATAACTGTTTCAGCCGCGACACAATCATTTCTAAACCCGGCATGTCTGCCTCTAGCCATTTACTCAGGAGGCATCTCAAGGCTACCAGAATCGTGTGCACCAGCACGGGAGGTGATCTCACTCCTCGAGCACCCTCTTCCTCCGGCGGCCGCGCCTGATGGAATAGTAGCGCTTGCGGCGTCATTGGGAGATTCGTTTTCCAATGGTCCTCAATATACTTCTGTACCATCCCCCAAAATCGTTTCGTGTGTACACACCCCCACACCCCATGCCACAAATTCGTCAGTGGTGTATTGCACTTGGGACAACTTGTAATGCGGTCAGGGAAAGATTGTGAAGGCAGAATATTAAAGCCATATATAGCTGCATGCATCAACTTAAAATTGGTTTTCCCTCCAGCTCTCATTTATCACACTTCCGTACCGTCTCCCAACCCCCCAGTATGGTCTCTCCTATACCTGGATCCTGAGTCCACCGTTCCCAGCTTTTAAAACTAATCCTTGATTGCGGCCGAACAAAACCATCTCTCAATGCTCCATACAGCCCCGAAATGGTCGCCCTCCCAGTTGTTGGACCCATGACCTCATCCAGAGTGTGCGAGGTAGCTTCCTTACTCACATCCCTGAGCCTGGAGGTGCAGAATGCTCGTACCTGAAGTACTTGCAAAAAATTGACCCTCCCTGCTATGTGTCTGAGTTTAGTGGTTATTTCCTCCCCAGTTAACCACCTCTTTTCCTCTGTGTGCATAAGCTCCCCTGCATTGCCCATGCCTACCCTCCCCCATGAGGCAATTCCGTCCCCCTTGTCTATTCCCGGTAAGAACTCTGGATGTCCGCTTAACGGCATATATTTCGAGACCAGGTGAGGTAGCCCAAACTGTTTGCGTACCACTTTCCAAGCTAGAACTGTATCTCTCAATACAATGGAGGTTTGGAGACGGCACGGAAGAGAAGCAACTCTACAATGTAACAAAGCTTTTAGGTTCCAGGGTGAGGCATACTCCCCTTCCAGATCCAAGTTGGAATAATTGCTTGTCTCATGAAGCCAATCTACTACATGGCGAAAAAGACAGACCACGTTATAACCCCTGACATTCGGAAAGTTCACACCCCCTTCTTGTTTACCCATCATGAGCTTGGTAAGTGCTATGCGCGGCTTTTTTCCTGCCCATATAAATTTAGTGAATGAAGCCGTCAGTTTCGAGACATCCACATGCTTCAATAATTGAGGAAGTGTTTGAAAGGGGTATAGCAATCTGGGGAAACTAACCATCTTAATCAGATGGCATCTTCCCAGGAGGGACAACGGCAATTGGCCCCATCTAGTGAGTTCCGCTTGTATTTTTTTAATTAACGGGGGATAATTTAGGCCATACAGAGTGTCTGGTGCCCTCCCTATTTTGATACCCAGATAAGTAATGCAGTGCTCAACCGGTGATATCCCGCAACCCAATGATTGCCAAAAGGTCTTAGGCAATGGCCTGCCCAACTCCAGCAGTTCGCTCTTAGCTATGTTGACTTTATATCCCGAGCATTGCCCAAATTCCTGTAAAAATTGAAAAACCTTCCCTAAATGCTCTTGAGGATTCGACATAAGAAGTATGACATCATCAGCGAACAGGGCTAATTTCACTGCACAAGACCCTACTTGAATGCCTCTGAACATATCCGATTCCTCCAGGTATCTAGCCATAGGTTCCAATGCCAGATTGAATAACAGGGGTGATAGGGGGCAACCCTGTCGTGTTCCTTTATGTAATTGGAAGGGATCTGATAGGAACCCTGAGGAGTGAACACGTGCTTGCGGGCTATTGTAGACTCCCTTCAGGAAGACCCGGAAGTCTCCCTGAATGTTCATTTTGTCTAGCACCATCCCCAGCCATTCCCATTGTATGTTATCAAAGGCTTTCTCTGCGTCTAGCGCTAAAAGTGCCGGCCTGGTTCCTGGCTGGGGATTATGCCTGACTGTTTCTAGCACCGTGAACACCTTGCGTAGATTTGTCACTGCTGCCCTGCCCTTTACAAAACCTACTTGGGACTTTCCCACCAGTATGGGTAGATACATAGCCAGCCGATTGGCCAAAATTTTTGTGAGTAATTTCTGATCTTGGTCTATCAGCGAAATGGGACGGTACGACCCCGGGTCAAGAGGATTCTTCCCCTTCTTGGGTAGCACCTTTATATGCGCTACTTTAGCCTCTGCTGGTAAAGCCCCCGTGCCTAGTAAAATATTATAGTATGCCACCAAGGTAGGGCTGATTTCTTCTCTCAGAGATTTAAAAAACTCCCCTGTGAATCCATCCGGACCCGGGGCCTTTCCGTGAGATAAGGTCTTAATGGCGCTCCAGACTTCCTCTAATGTTATCTCTGCGCTCAAGTGACCATTTTGCTCCTGGGTGAGCCCTGGCAACTTCACCTTCTCCAAAAATTCCCTCCCTTTTTGGAGATCTATGGGTGTTTCTGAGTAAAGGGCTTGGTAGTACTTACTTAATATGGTATTGATTTTTTTTGGGTCTGAGGTAGAAGTCCCATTTGACTCGCTAAGTGTTGATATGTGCGATGGTGCATACCTCCCTTTTGCTAATCGCGCTAATAATTTGCCCGCTTTATTGCCGAAACGCATTAAATCGGCATCAAATTGGGACCGGTAAATACTCTCTCTTTTGTCTAACCATTGATCAAACTGTCGCTTGGCTTCCCTCCATTCCTCCCCCAATGGCAGTGATGGAGAGTGTAGAAATGCTGTGTATGCACACCGTAATCTGTCGCTCGCTGCCTTGTATCCTTCGGTCGTCTTGCGTTTAAGATTAGACCTATATTGCATGATTTTTCCTCGTATTACCGCTTTAGCTGTACGCCAATACAATGATGGTTCCGAGCGATGTGATACATTATCCCCATCAAATTCCATCCACCACCCCTTAAGCTTCTGTATAAAGCCCTCGTCCTTTGCCAGAAAGGCGGGAAACCTCCAGATAAAATCCGTTCCTCTAGCTACTGTGTCGGCCAAAGTAATGGTAACCGGAGCATGGTCCGAAATGACTAGATCTTCAATTGTCGCTTCACGTAAACGCCGCGATAATGCGTCACTAACTAGCAAGTAATCAATACGCGACCATGACTGATGAACATGGGAGAAATGTGTATATTCCCGCGCATCTGGGTGTAGACTCCTCCACGCATCTATTAGGGCCGTGTGTCTTAAAAAGTCGGGCAAGATCTTATCTCTATTTCTCTGCGAACTAGTCCCTGCGCTCCTATCTTCCTTTGAAGATCTTACAGTGTTAAGGTCTCTCCCTAGAATCAAAAACCTAGTGCGATCCTGCTGGAGTTGGGTTTCCAAATGACCAAAAAAAACTGTGTTAACCGTATTTGGGCCATACACATTATGAATACTGATGGTTTCCCTGCATGCTCCATCACTAGATGGATCCAACGGCCCTCGTCATCCCGCTCCTGGGACACCAGTGTAAACACAAAATTTTTATGTACCAAAATTATAACTCCCGCCTTACCCTCCCTTGCCGACGAGCCAAAAACCTGACCCACCCAGAATTTTTGCAAATACTTAAACTCCGGCTCGGTAAGGTGAGTTTCCTGCAATAGGGCCACATCTGGGTGCAATCGTTTCTGTGGGGATCTCAGCCCTTTAACGTTCCAAGAGACTATTTTCATGTTATTGGGCCATGTATAAGATGAGCTAAAGTGCCTAAAAGTCGTGCTAAGTTCGGGGAGTCAGATCCGTCTTTTTCCAAGAGCCATGTATAAAGATTAACAACATAACCAAAACCCGGCTTATAAGCCAGAACCAACAAGGCCAACCGGCCCATATCTAACGAAACCCTCAAATCGCCTGCGGCAAGGGTTAGCAGCCCCTTCATACCCACTGGTGTATGTGACTTCACTTTTTTCTGTTATGTCAGAACACGCCCCTCGCTCCCCCTCCCCCCCAGCCTGCACCTATGACTCCTTCCCTGAGGAAGTAACACCAGCCCTTGCCCCCTCATTACCTCTTTGTCGCCTGTGCACACTCTTATACATTTCCATATCATCAATTTTAACATCCTAGCGTCCATTTGGATTATATCTTCATGACTTTTATGCAAACAGACTTAAAATCACATATCCACATGAATCTTGCTTCGCCTCAAGGTTTCCCTACCTCCTTTTCCCATATCTTCTATCACAATTTCCCCCAGTCTGCCATCTGTGACAGATACAGCTAATCCCTTGCGTGGAGGAGGCATTGTCTCATTCCCGGTCAGTCCCACCCACAAGGGAAAATCTCAGAGCCTGATCTAACTCCCTCACTAATCTCCTGTAGTGAAAACGCAGGGAAATACCAGAGTGCATACATTTCAACCTTATAACATTGTAACATTATAACAATAGGCCAGCTGTTGACCTGTACAGAGTGCCGTATACTACCGCCAAATATCTCCCTCAAAACTGTCAAATTATCTGTAAACTTATCTGTATCTGGTCGGAATCTGCAATTGGTCTACAGCGTCCACAAAATCATCATCACATCAGCTTAAATAAAATGTGCTGAAAAGATCTTCGTCCTTCAATCAGGAGATGTGGATCGGGTGTGGTCCCGCGTACGCCTCTGCGGTTTCGGAGAGTCCCCTCCATTTCCGGCTCGACCCCCCCCTGGGATCTTCCAGGTGTGGGCATTAAAGCGTCTGTCCAGGTTCGCTCCATATTTAGTCGGTTCCGTTTGGCTTCTCTCGACTTGCGATTCGGACTGTGTACTGGACTGTGACTCTCCTCTTGCTGTGGTCTGCGCCTACAAAGCTCCGTAAGTGCGTCCTCCGTTTCCTGTGGCGTGGTGAAAACCTTGTTCCGCCCGTTCTCTTGAAACACTCGCAAGATGGCTGGGTACTGCAGGTTAAAACGTATTTTCGCTTGGAACAGCGCGGTGCAAATTTTGCTGAAAGCTCGCCTTCGTTTTGCAACTTCCGCCGAGAAATCCTCAAAAAGTAGCACTTTCATGCCCAGTATTTCCAAGGGACGCGATCTGCTGCGGAAAGCTTTCATAAGTGCCACCTTATCATTGTAATCCAACAGTTTAAAGATTACTTGTCTGGGACGAAGCGAACTGTGGTCGTCTGTTGCTGGGAGGTTTCTGGGGTCCGGCCCCACTCTGTGCGCCCTCTCCACCCGGCAGGGACGGGGAAGACCTAAAGCTTCTGGTAATGTCCTCTCACACACTCGTTGCAAATCAGAAGATATCACCGCTTCTTTCAGCCCCACCAGTCGCAGGTTGCTCCTCCTGGAGCGGTTTTCCAGATCCTCCACCTTGTCCCCCAACTGCGTAGTAACAGACAGCACCCCTCCTGAGTTTGGATTGCAGACGCTCATTTTCCTCCTCCAGCAGCGTCATACGCTGCTCTAACTCATCAGCTCTGATAGTGACTTGTGCCAGCTCCGCATGCACGCGGTTTAGGGAATCTTGCACCGTTTTTTCCAGCGCCTTTTGCAGGTCTGGCGCTATCTGTTTGGCTACTTCTCTGGCCAGGGCTACATAATCAATGGCTGCAGGAAGAGCGGACATTATGTGCTCTGTCGGGCTTGAAAGCTGGGACTGATGGTGCTGCAGCTCATCTTCCTGTGTGTATAGCAGGGTCGCAGTGGCGGGAAGCGCCGCCATCTTACCTCCCTTTACCACGGCCGCGGCTGAGTCTTCCATGGCTGGCTTCTGCGCGCTTCTGAGGAGGTACCTGTCCATACAGGCACCACCTGTGATGATTCCGTGTGCAGGGCTGGTGACTTCACCGCTGATTGTCGCCGCCGAAGCGACTATTATAAGCAAATAGGCTGGACGGGAGCGGGAGCTCAGTCACTCGCGTCCTGCATCTCCAGCGCCGGAACCGGAAGTCCCAAATGAGGCTACCTCTAATCTTTACTCTAATGCATTGCACTACCCACGTAGTGAAATGCATTAGAGCGATCAGTCATTCACTGACTGCAAGCCTATTACTTCCCGTCTGTGGGCGGAGCCTAATAGGCTATCGTATGTGGCAGACCAGGAGGCTATTATCAGGCCTCCTATTGCCATATCAATGGTCGGCATCGTCACGATCTCATCGCGTCGATGCCGATCGCTACAAACCAATAAGATGCTGCGATCACAGCATCTAAGCGGTTAATGGCAGGGATCGGAGCTAGCTCGGTTACAGCACAGTGTCAGCTGTAACATACGGCTGATATCGCAGGCTCAGCTTCTGAGCCTGCGCCATCTTGTTACTGCGGCCAAACGCTTTTTAGTCCCCGCCTCCAGGCGGGACCTAGCAGCAATCCGTTCTAGGCAGACAGGCCATTGTTAGGCCTCCGGTTTGCCGGAGCAGTCTTCAGAGATCCAGAAATTTCATTGCAGATTTCCGATCTGCTTGTAAACCCCATAGATGCAGCGCTCACTTATGAGCGCTGCATTTAAGATGTTAATTGGCCGGATCGTCTGCCGACACAGTACCCTGTTAACGCTATGACGTAATAGTACGTCAGTTCGCGTTAACCGTTCACCGCCTGTGACTTAATAGTACGTCACAGGGCGTTAAGGAGTTAAGCCATTCTATGTGTCGGTCTCATACCGCTTATTTTTATTGCTGCTTCTATTACTAGATATTAAATCCAACATACTGAAATCGTTGCATAGCAACAGTCCGAATCAGGATTCAGTGACACAATTTCTCTCCATGAGTCAATATCGCTCATACAGGCACCGCAACTACCGGTTTGATGTCATTACATGGACTGTTTCACACAGGTTCTCATTGGGGGCACAAACTCCTATCCTTGTTGTTGACGATGATTAGACAGATTTCTGTCATACAATTATAATGATGATTAGAGTTCAGCGTTGCTGGCTGTGTGATTTATAATCTCTAACCTCGTTTAGGAGAATATAGAGGGAAAGATGATGCTTGTTCGGATGTTTCCGTAATTTTCATAGAACAGAATGGGGCACCACCACCACTTCTCCATTCATTCTCTGCCTGGCTGGTCGGGGAGCCATGTTCTCGACCATAGATGTGTGCCTCATAGCTGGGACCATTATCTATCAAACATTCCCATCCACAGGATATGCCATAAATGTCTAGGATGGGAATTACCCTTTAAGTCAGATGGAATGATATTTATCAATGATAAGGCAATTAAATTTTTATACAAAAAAAACTATTTTATATATTGTGTATGCAGTGTCAATTCAGTCCATACACAGGCAAATTGTAAAGTAATATGATCCAACATGTTTGTTTCATTTATATATCTTGTTTTGTTTGTCCCGTTCTGATAAAAATCATTGAATCCTTAGTCGATGCACAAAGTAGCGCCATTACCAGCATGGTATGTGCCAGTTTTAGCCATGTGTTAATACCTTTCTTTATATAAAGGTATGATCTTTCAAATGTTGCCACAAGAGCTGACGCTATTAGTGAGTGGTAATAGGTCAATAGCAGTGACATGTAAAATTCCATTATGTGATTTGTTGCTGCAGGCTCGTATTTACAAATGTGACTACAGTTCTAAAGAATGCCAGGTAAAGTAATAATAGTAGGAATACTGAAACCTAAAATAGACCACCTGCTGCGTGTAAACGAACTTCTCAATGTTCCCACGTGTACACAATACATATCCGTTCTCTCCCACAGTCACAGCAGAACTCAATGCGCATGTCCTTTTTCACTTCACACTCACACCACTAGCACATTTCACCTCCTGTTCATTCACTGCATTTTCACACTTTTCAGCTACTCCTTCCATACATCCCAGCTCATTTAAACAATTCTGCATCACATTGGCAGCAAAGTCTCTTGTGTGGCATATTCCGTGTTCCAATAGTTTTGGTGAACCCTAGCTCAAACTGGTTGTACCAGACTCCTAATTATCTTAACTTGTTTAGGACCATGAAATGTAAATGGATGTCATCGGGTCCTAGACTTTAAACATGCTCCATAGTAAATGGACTGGACAAGGAGAACATTTTTCACATACACAGCGCTCAAAGATGACAACCACTGTCACCTGTAAGCCGCTCCGGCTGCCTCAGGACCATTATGCGAAGTACGGAGCCGGAAACAGTTGGCTCCGTACATAGCATAGCGGCCGTGCTGCCCACCATTGGTTGCTATGTGTCTTAATCAATTGGATTGCATTAAAATATTCGATCACACAAATTTGAGCTGCAGAGAGGACAACACTATAGAAATATATACACTAGTTGCAACTGAATGAATGACACTGCCAGAAGACCAGTCTGTCAGCTCAGGATGCATTTTACATAGAGGGATGGATTCCACAATGTACAGATGCTGTCTACAAAACAAACCACTTTCAGACGGACTTAATACTGGTGCTTTTTTGCGCCAGCATTACTGTATGGATGCATCATTATGGCTTCCATGGTGATCTATAGTCCGAATGTTGCTTCTGTAATAGGAGCACAAAAAGCCCCCATATAACGACAGTCTGTGATTGGCCAAAGTCTTAAAGTAAAATTCCACCTTTTTACAATACTTCACAGTTTAAATGTACATAAAGAGTAACTGCAAATAATTAGCTTTTTGTACTTGTAAAAAAACTTCTGGAGATTTGAACATCGTCCCGACTGTGCTTTAGCTCCATTCTGCTGTCAAACGTGAACGTAGCTCTAATCGTCTAATTGTCCTCTGAGCTCCTAAAATGCACTGCTTGTAACAGGAATGCAGCAGAATTTTGAGTATAGTGTTATGCCTGAACAGGCAATAAAACAGAACTAAAAATTGGTATATAAGTAAAGCAAAAGATTTACAAAGTTACTCAACTTCTTATGTATACTGAAGGTGTGAATATTATAAGATGTCATAAACGTAGTTTACTGCTGATGATGGAAAACAAGAAGCTAATCTAAGGGTATGTTAACGCGGCCTATTTTTATCCGTTTTTCGGGCTGTAATCGCCCTGAAAAACAGCTGAAAAGACTGAAGCTGAACGCCTCCAAACATCTGCCCATTGATTTCGATGGTAAAAACGGCGTTTCGTTCCAATGTCACTTCTTGAGCCGTTTTTCATTGGGTCAATAGAAAAACGGCTACAAAAACAGCCACAAAAAACGGCTGTAAACGGCTCGAAAAAGCTGAAAATACAGAGTCCCACAGGGTGTTTTTTTACGTGGCCATTTTAAAAAATGGTGCATTAAAAAAAGCCCCGTAAAAAGAAGTGCATGTTATTTCTTTTGCCGTTTTTGGGGCCGTAAAAAACGCTGCAAAGAAATGCAAGTTGCTTAAAAAAACTTCTGAAAATCAGGGGCGGTTTTCCCTTGAAAACAGCTCAGTTTTTACAGCCGTTCTTTGTTAAGCGTGTGAACATACCCTCACACTACAAACAGAATCTCGGTTGGAACTTGAGTAGTACAGAGTATAAATCTAGGTTAGCAAAAACCCCCAACATTTTTCTACATTTAAACTAATTCATGTTACATTGTTATAGTTATGAGCCCCCTGTATTCATAAGGGGAGCACTCCCCCTCTCATTTTCACCAGTGACTGACAGGCTTTTGTATAACAGTAGTGTTCAAAAAAAAATAGTGAGCTTAAAAAAAGCAAAGAGCGCTAAATCATTATAATAACTTTTATTTACCTAAATGCAAATGCACTGGAAATACTACACATTCAATTCCAAATTAAAACAAAATGTATCCAGTTTGTGTTAGTCCTTTACATAAAGTAAAGAAAAAGGAATATTAGGCTGTTAAAAAATAGCAGTGCCAGCATTTTTCTTTAAAAACTCAAGTTTAATGTATAAACTGAAAAAATATGTCAGATTTCACTTTACTAAACTAATATTTAGTGGCATAACCATTGTTTCTGAGGACTGCTTGACATCTGTGTTGCATGGAACCAACTTCTGTCACCTCTAAACAGGTATTCCAGTCCAGGAAGATTGGACTACATTCCACAGTTCTTCTGCATTTTTGGGTATTGCCCCATAAACCGCATATTTGGTGTCACCCCACAAGTTCTCTATGGGATTGAGGTCATGGGATTGGGCTGGCCACTCCATTACCTCAACCCTGTTTGTCTGTAACCAATATGTTGTTCGTGTGTTTTGTGTCATTGTTGTATTGAAACACCCATTTCAGGGGCATTTTTTCTTCGGCATAGGGCAACATGATCTCCTAAAGTATTTTGATATATATTCAAACTGATCCATGATCTCTTGTATGCGATAAATAGACCCAACACCGTGGTATGAGAAACAGCCCATATCATGATTTAGTGCTCGGGGGTCGTCTGACATACTGTCTGCGGCCACTAGACCCACAAACAACAATTTTGCTTTCATCAGTCCACAAAACGTTGCGCCATTTCTCTTTGGGCCAGTCAATGTGTTCCTTTGCAAATTTGAACCTATTCAGGACGTCTTTTTTTCAACAACGGGACTTTGCGGGGAGTTCTTGCTGGTAACTTGGCTTCACTTAATCATCTTCTGATTGTAGCAGTACTCACTGGTAAGTTCAGATCTTCTTTGATCTTTCTGGAGGTGATTATTGGTTGAGCATTTGCCATTTTGGCTATTCTTCGATTCATTCGCACAGTAGTTCCCCGCTTCCTTCCACGTCTTTCAGGTTTTGGTTGCCACGTCAAGGCATTTGAGATAATTTTAGCTGAGCAGCCTTCAATTTGCTGCACTTCTCTATATTTTTTTCCCTCTCCCTGTTTTTCATCAGAACAATGTCTGGAACTACCTATTTTCCCCAGTGTTTCAGAAGGAAATGCACTATAACCAACATGTGCAACATTTGCCTCCCTTTTACCTTAACCCCTTAGTGACCAGCCCATTTTAGGCCCTAATGACCAAGTTATTTTATTTGTTTTTCTATAGTCGCATTCAAAGAGCTATAACTTTTTTATTTTTTCGTCTACATAGCTGTATGAGGACTTGTTTTTTGCGGGATTAGTTGTGCATTTTTGGGTACATATAATTTTTATATTAACTTTTATTAACCTTTTTGGGGGGGATTATTAAAAAAAACTGAAATTCTGCCATTGTTTTATGCATTTTTAAATTGACGCCGTTCACTATGCGACGTAAATAACATGTTACCTTTATTCTATGGGTCGGTACGATTACGGCGATACCACATATGTAGAGGTTTTTTTATGTTTTACGACTTTTGCACAATAAAAACACTTGAACTAAAATTATTTGTTTTTGCATCGTCGCTTTCCAAGAGCCGTAATTTTTTTATTTTTCCATCAATGTAGTGATTTTTTGGGCTTGTTTTCTGCGGGACAAGACGTAGTTTTGAATGGTACTGTTTTGGGGTGCATGGGACTTATTGATTCATTTTTATTATGACTTTTTTGGGGGGCAATGGAAAAAAATTGCAATTTCGCCATGGTTTTTAGCTGTGCTATTAGCTGTTTATGACAGCTAATCGGCACAGTAACATGACGGGACCAATCACAGTGGTCCCCTCTCAGCGATCGCTGTAATTGGTCAGTTACAGCAGACTGACCAATGACACCTTAGAGACGTGAAAAACTGGGCTGTAACAACAGTTACAGCATCTGATCTCATTGTGACAGTGAATGTGAGGAGTTCGGACGTGGAATAGTTGTTACAGCCCAGGGGAAAAAGTTATATAATCATTTAACTCTTTAGAGAGAGAGATAAAGAGAGAGATAAAGAGTAATAGAGAGTTGGAGAGGTGATATAGTGAGAGAGAGAAATTTTAGGGATAGGATACAGGATTAGATTATTAGGTTAGTTAGGTATAATTATATAGGTAGATATCGGATAGCAATAGTTAGCTAGCCACAGTTAGGGACGTTTTATAAAATATATATATATATATATATATATATATATACAAATTTTATTCAAATTGTATAGTTTACTCTTACAGATTTAATATATATATATATATATATATATATATATATATATATATATACAACATATATGTGTCAAATATCAATACCTTTTGGCGTTCTACAGTAAGGTTGTCATAAAGATAGCATCATAGGAATTAGTTCGTTAGGGACGTTACATAGTTCTAAGGAAAAAAAAATTCAAAGATACAAAAAAAAGTTACATAGTTTACTGTTACATTACAGTGCTTTGCTGTAACAGTTTTATCGTTTTGAATATATATATATATATATATATATATATATATATATATAGGCAGTATGGCTAAGCGATCATATACAGCTGAAGAGGCGTACGAAATGCTTTGCTCTGATACTGAATCAGCTAGTGAGGGTTCCAAATTTCTTCTTTCCTCATCTTTCAGTGATGATGAGGAAATTCCTCAGAGTTACGAAGTGGGCCGCCATCAAGTCCTCCCTGGTAATAGCGAACATTTCTGGGTTCCCCCCGTTAACTTTACCCCCCAAGTTCCAGAATTCAATGCTATGTCAGGGATTCACATTGACACAGCGGAGCTTGATGATTTAAGTTTTTTTTAACTTTTTTTTACAAATGAGTTTGTTAATGCAGCGGAAATGCTTAAATTCTGGGGGTTGCTGCTAAACATGGGTATAACAAAATACCCACAGTGAGATCATATTGGTTAACAAACGTGTTACACCATACACCCATGTACCGCACTGCAATGTCCAGGGGAAGGTTTTGACGCAATTATAACATTTTTGTACTGTAATAATAACCTGCAGTGCCCACCCCCAAATGACCCTAACTCCGACCGCTTTTCTAAAATCTGGCCTGTGATCGCACATTCTACCCAAAAATGTTGTGAAATATACACCCCTGGAAAAGAGATCGCAATTGATGAATCCCTCGTTCATTTTAAGGGCCGGCTAAAATTCAAACAATACCTCCCCAATAAAAGAGACCGATACGGAATCAAAATGTATAAGTTATGTCAGACTGAAACTGGCTACACTGGATATACATTCAGAATTTATGAGGGCAAAGATTGAGCCCTCCGACTGCCCTCCTGTCCTAGTAAAAATTGCATGGGCTCTCTTGCACCCCCTGCTAGACCAAGGCTACCACTTGTACCTAGACCATTTTTACACAAGTGTTCCACTTTTTAAATGTTTGACCTTAAAACAAAACGTAGCCTGTGGAACAGTACGAAAAAAATCAGAGAGGCCTCCCAAAGACCCTCCTAGGTCAAAAGCTACAAATTGGCGAGAGCATAGCAATGTGTAGTGACGAGGTGCTCTTAAAGTATAGAGACAAGTAAGATGTCCATATGCTCAGCACAATACACTGAGATAAGCACTCTCGTGCCCGTGCCCGGAATATCTGTTGAGACCGTAAAGCCTTTTTGTATACAGGCGTATAATAAATACATGGGAGGGATCGACCAGATGATTAAGCACTATAATGCTATGAGGAAATCCAGGACCTGGTATAAAAAGTTAGTTATTTATCTAGTCCAAAATAGTGATGTATAACTTGTACATTTTGTACAGATCTGCCGGCCATCGTAGTAGATACCTGGAGTACCAGGAAAACATAATTAAAAAATTTAATTTTTAAAGCAGCGAGGAAGAAGGAGAACCTTCAGCGTCAGTCAGTGAAGCCTCGAGCATAGTTCGAGGGCAACATTTTCCAGCAGAGGTGCCTCCCACACATAAAAAAGGTACTGGCGCAAAAACGATGTCTCGTGTGCTGCAAACTAGGAATCCGTAAAGATTCTCGCTATCAATGCGACACATGCCCCTCCAATCCTGGCCTTTGTATAAAAGCTTGTTTTAAAACCTTCCACTCCTCTTTAGATTATTAATTTTGTTCATGTATTCAATCTTTCACATTTATTCACTGCCACTTGTGCCTTTTTGAATTTTATTAAATTACTTTTATACAACTTGCTTTATTGCCCCATTACAAACTTGAACACAAAATAACTCTTTAGCCACTTTTGACCTTCCTGACAGAGCCTCATTTTTCAAATCTGACATGTTTAACTTTATGTGGTAATAACGTCGGAATGCTTTCACCTATCCGGGCGATTCTGAGATTGTTTTCTCGTGACACATTGGACTTTAAGATAGTGGTAAAATTTGGTCGATATATTCAGTATTTAATTGTGAAAAACACGAAAATATAGTGAAAAATTGCAAAAATTAGCATTTTTCTCAATTTAAATGTATCTGCTTGTAAGACAGGCAGTTATAACACACAAAATTGTTGCTAATTAACATCACCCATATGTCTACTTTAGATTGGCATCGTTTTTTTAACATCCTTTTATTTTTCGATGACCTCACAAGGCTTAGAACTTTAGCAGCAATTTCGCACATTTTCAAGAAAATTTCAAAAGGCTATTTTTACAGGGGCCAGTTCAGTTGTGAAGTGGTTTTGAGGGCCTTATATATTAGAAACCCCCAAAAAGTCACCCCATTTTAAAAACTTCACCCCTCAAAGTATTCAAAACAGCATTTAGAAAATGTCTTAATCCTTTACACATTTCACAGGAATTAAAGCAAAGTAGAGGTGAAATTTACAAATTTCATATTTTTCTGCAGAAATAAATTTTTAATACAATTTTTTTTATAACACAGGAGGATTTACCAGAGAAATGCAACTCAATATATGTTGCCCAGTTTCTGCAGTTTTAGGAAATATCCCACATGTGGCCGTAGCGTACTACTGGAATAAAGCACCGGCCTCAGAAGCAAAGGAACACCTATGGGATTTTGGGGCCTTATTTTTGTTAGAATATATTTTTGTCAGGTTTGAAGGGCTCTTGCAGTGACAAAACAGTAAAAATCCCCCAAAAGTGACCCCATCTGGGAAACTAGACACCTCAAGGAAATTATCTAGGGGTGTAGTGAGCATTTTGACCGCACAGGTTTTTTACAGAAATTATTGGAAGTAGGCCGTGAAAATTAAAATCAACATTTCTTCAAAGAAAATGTAGGTTTAGCGATTTTTTTTCTCATTTCCACAAGGACTAAAGGAGAAAAAGCACCGCAAAATTTGTAAATCAATTTCTCCCGAGTAAAACAATACCCCACATGTGGTAATAAATGGATATTTGGACACACGGCAGGGCTTAGAAGGGAAAGAGCGCCGTTTGGCTTTTGGAGCTCAAATTTAGCAGGAATGGTTTGAGGCCATGTCACATTTACAAAGCCCCTGAGGGGACAAAACAGTGGAAAACCCCCACAAGTGACCCCATTTCGGAAACTACACCCATTTCGGAAATGATCTAGGGGTATAGTGAGCATTTTGACCCCACAGGTTTTTTGCATAAATTATTGGAAGTAGGCTGTGAAAATGATAATCTAAATTTTTCCAAAGAAAATGTAGGTTTAGCTAATTTTTTCTCATTTCCACAAGGACTGAAGGAGAAAAAGCACCATAAAATTTGTAAAGCAATTTTTCCCGAGTAAAACAATACCCCACATGTGGTAATAAACGGATATTTGGACACACGGCAGGGCTTAGAATGGATGGAGTGCCATTTGGCTTTTGGAGTCCACATTTAGCAGGAATGGTTTGCGGAGGCCATGTCACATTTACGAAGGCCCTGAGGGGACAAAACAGTAAAAATCCCCCACAAGTGACCCCATTTTGGAGACTACACCCATTGAGGAAATTATCTAGGGGTATAGTGAGCGATTTGACCCCCCAGTTTTTTTGCAGAAATTATTGGAAGTAGGCCCTGAAAATGATAATCTAAATTTTTTCAAAAAAAATCTAGGTTTATCTAATTTTTTCTCATTTCCAGAAGGACTGAAGGAGAAAAAGCACCACAAAATTTGTAAAGCAATTTCTCCCGAGTAAAACAATACCCCACATGTGGTAATAAACGGCTGTTTGGACACACGGCAGGGCTTAGAAGGGAAAGAGCACTATTTGGCTTTTTGAGATCACATTTAGCAGGAATGGTTTGCGGAGGCCAGGTCACATTTGAAAAGCCCCTGAGGGGACAAAACAATGAAAACGCCCAAAAAGGGACTCCATTTAGGAAACTACACCTCTTGAGGAATTCATCTAGGGGTGTAGTAAGCATTTTGACCCCACAGATGTTTCATAGAATTTATTAGAATTAGGCAGTGAAAATAAAAACAGTCCTTTTTCTTCAATAAGACGTAGCTTTAGCGCCAATTTTTTCATTTTCTCAACGAATAAAGCAAAAAAGAACCCAACATTTGTAAAGCAATTTCTCCCGAGTACGGCAATACCCCATATGTGGTCATAAACTGCTGTTTGGGCAAACGGCAGGGCTCAGAAGGAAAGGACCGCCATTTGGAGTGCAGATGTTGCTGGATTGGTTTCTGGGCGCCTGTGGGCCCAAAACAGTGGAAACCCCCCAGAAGTGACCCCATTTTGGAAACTACACCCCTCAATGCATTTACCAAGGGGTGTAGTAAGCATTTTAACCCTGCAGGTGTTTTGTAGAAATTAGTGTTCACTCGATGTTGCAGAGTGAAAATGGGATTTTTTTCCATAGATATGCCAATATGTGGTGCCCGGCTTGTGCCACCATAACAAGACAGCCCTCTAATTATTATGCGGTGTTTCCCGGTTTTAGAAACACCCTACATGTGGCCCTAATCTTTTGCCTGGACATATGACAGGGCTCAGGAGTGAAGAGTACCATGCGGAGTGGAGGCCTAATTTGGCGATTTACAAAGTATTGGTTCACAACTGCAGAGGCTCAGATGTGAAATAATAAAAAGAAACCCCTGAGAAGTGACCCCATTATGGAAACTGCACCCCTCAAGGCATTTATTAAGGGGTGTAGTGAGCATTTTCACCCCACAGGTCTTTTCCATAAATGAATGCACTGCGGATGGTGCAAATTAAAAAAAAATTGTTTTTTCCCTAGATATGCCATTCAGTGGCAAATATGTCATGCCAAGCTTATGACGCTGGAGACACACACCCCAAAAATTGTTAAAAGGGTTCTCCCGGGTATGACGATGCCATATATGTTGAAGGAAACTGCTGTTTGGGCACGCTGTAGGGTTCAGAGCCGAGGGAGCACCATTTGGCTTTTGGAGAGCGGATTTTGCTTGGTACTATATTTGTTTGAGTATTGCTGGTGTTTTATAATGTGGGGGTACATGTAAGCGGGGTGGAGTATATAAGGGGCATAGTCAGGTGGTATGAAAAAAAAAATAATCCATAGATGTGTGTTACGCTGTGAAGCAATCCTTTCCGCACAGGCCAGTGTCGCACTGATAAATGGTGTCATTTCTTATCCCCCTTTTGGTCCACACTCCGCACCTTTTGTAGTTTGGGGAATTTTGCTGGGAAAGTGTTGTCCTGGTATAATACGGGCACCGTCGCTTCCAGCGGATATGTTTGGGCTCTCCCCTTCCTGGTTCCCTAATTTTAGGTCCTTGATAAATCTCCTCTTGAAACAGAAGAAATGTTCCCCTCGGGCACAACTGCATATTTTTTTATTTCCTGACTTATTGGAGCCATAACTAATTTTATTTTTCATAGACGTAGCGGTATGAGGGCTGGTTTGTTGCGGGACGAGCTGTAGTTATTATTGGTACCATTTTGGGGTACATGTGACTTTTTGATCACCTTTTAGCCTATTTTTTGGGATGCCAGGTAAACAAAAAAACGCAATTCTGGCACAGCTTTTTTCGTTTTTTTTTGTACAGCGTTCACCATGCGTTATAAATTAAATGTTAACTTTATTCTGCGGGTCAGTACGATTCCGGCGATACCTAATTTATAGCACTTTTTTTATGTTTTACAACTTTTTTCACAATAAAATTACTTTTGTAAAAAGAATGTATTTTTTCTGTCGCCAAGTTGTGAGAACCATAACTTTTTAATTTTTTTGTCGACGCAGGTGTATGAGGGCTTGTTTTTTGCGGGACGAGCTATAGTTTTTATAGGTACCATTTTTGGATACGTGCGACTTTTTGATCACTTTTTATTCTAACATTTGTAGGGCAAAGTGACCAAAAAACAGAAACCCTGGTAAAGTTTTTTACGTTTTTTTTTACGCTGTTCACCGCGTGCAGTAAATAATATAATATTTTGATACCTCAGGTCGTTACGGTCGTGGCGATACCAAATACATATGGTTTATTATTATTTTTCAATAATAAAGGACTTGATAAGAGTAAAAGGGGGATTGTGTTTTATTTGATTACTTGAAACTTTTATTGTTTTCAAACTTTTATTTTTTGCACTTTTTTTTACACTTTTTTACACTTTTTTATACTTTTTTTACACTTTTCTTCAAGTCCCACTAGGGGACTTGAAGGTCCAACGGTCAGATTTTTTTTTTCTAATACATTGCACTACCTATGTAGTGCAATGTATTAGATCTGTCAGTCATTCACTGACAGCAAGCCGATTAGGCTTCACCTCCCGGCGGGGCCTAAATCGGCTTCCGTAATGGCAGAGCAGGAGACCATTGTGTCTCCTGTTGCCATAACAGCAGTCGCCAGTCCCGATTGCCTATCAGGGCTGGCGATCTGCTAGTAACCGCTACGATGCAGCAATCGCTTTCGATTGCTGCATTGAAGGGGTTAATGGCAGGGATCGGAGCTAGCTCCGGTTCCTGCCATTACAGGTAGATGTCAGCTGTACAGTACAGCTGACTTCCACCGCTGATGACGCCGGATCAGCTCCTGACCCTGTCGCCATCTTGCCGGCAGCTACGGAAGCCAATCAGGCTCTTCCGCCGGGCGGATGTTGACCGGCTTCGGTGCTAGGCAGACCGGGAGGCCAGTATTAGGCCTCCGGTTGCCATTGCAGCCACCGGAACCCCGGCAATTTCATTGCTGGGGCTCCGATGAGCTGCAAACACCTTAAGTGCAGCGATCGCGTTTGAGCGCTGCACTTAAGGGGTTAATGGCGGGGATCGAAGCTAATTTTGGTCCCCGCCGTTACAGTCGGATCTCAGCTGTAAGATACAGCTGAGATCCGACGATGATGGCACCGACTCAGCTTCTGAGCCGGTGCCAAACATTTGCCATAAATGTACGGCATTTTGCGGGAAGTCAATGCTTTCCATGACGTACATTTACGGCAAATGTCGGGAAGGGGTTAAAACAAAAATAAACGTCTCATAAACAAAAGTCTCATTATACCCTTAGATGAATAAAACATACGGAATATTTCTGTACTACAGAAAAAAGCGGAACAGACATTTGTTTCTCTATTGTTACCTACTGCAAAAAAATTTAACTGACGCATCTGTAAAAAAAATAACAATTGTTATTCTCTACAACCTCATACATTTCTGCCAACCCCTTGTCATTTAAAAATTCTTATTACACCCCTAGATGAATACCTTCAGAAGGGAATAATTAACATATCCTAAACTGAGTTTTTATATTTTTGCCTCTGTTTTTAGGACCATGTTCTGCCATATACAGCTGTAATGTTTATTCTCATAACTGGTGATATGGGCATTGTGCTTTTTTTTTCTTTTTTTTGAGGATATCAAGCTGTTCACGATCAATACAGCATGGACAGATGGTTTTATTCTGTTTTTTTCACGGACCTCTTAAAACCAACAAAACTTCTAGTAAAGCTGACAATATTTTGGCGATTGGTGGCTCTTTAGTATCCATATATACGGAGTTGGACATTGCCCCTTATATATTCTGCAGGTGACAGGTTGTTTTGCGCACATTTCAGCTCCTACCTTGCCGGGCAGAGACCTGTTATGGTGTGCCAACGTCACTTGGCACGTTCGTCTCTCATATAGTGATTGATGGTGCTAAAGAGGCGTTGTACAACCAGTCCCTTTGAAAAAAGATGTTGAATATATTTCCCTGCAAGGGTATGTTCACACGACAACGCAAAATACGTCTGAAATTACGGAGCTGTTTTCAGGCGAAAACAGCTCCTGAATTTCCGACGTTTTTGCAAGTGCAGGCATTTTTCGCGGCGTCCATTACGGACGTAATTGGAGCTATTTTTCAATGGAGTCCATAAAAAACGGCTCCAATTACGTCCCAAAAAGTGACATGCACTTCTTTGAGGCGGCCGTCTTTTTACGTTTTTTTTTTGTTTGTTTTTTTTAAAAAGCCTGTCTGCACAGAACACCGTAAGACCCATTGAATTCAATGGGCAGATGTTTGCCAACGGTTTGGAGCCGTTTTTTCGACCGTAATTCCAGGCATAAAACACCTGAATTACGTCCGTAAATAGGGCGTGTGAACATACCCTAACTGTTCTTTCATCCTGTGAACACACTTGAGTTTTAACACGGTTGTACAGATTTTTCCTCCATTTTTCAGATATATTGCCATTCACTACAGGACAATTTTTCCTTGCTTGTTAACTTACTATATATCAAACCGGGACTATGTTTGATGGTCAACAGCTCTGTTAGCATGATATTGTACACCCCCTAGATGAATACCTTAGGGGGTGTAATTTTGAAAATGGGGTAAATTCTGAAGGTGTCACATTGTTCTGCCAGCTGAAATCCCCTAAAGGCGTGGAATAGGGCCTATAATTTAGATAAAATTGTGTCCTGAAAGCCGCAGGGTGCTCCTTTTTGGGCCCACCATTTGATCGAGCAGCAGATGGGGGCATTTATAAATATAGTAGAAAAGGCATAATGTTGGGGTGCAATTATAAATTTGTGAGAAAAAAAAATCAGATTTAAATTGTTCACATGGACTTTGCATCATATCCTACAAAAAACTTGGGCTCGAAATACTCACTACTCCACTAGATAAACTCTTTACGTGGTGTAGTTTCCAAAACTTTTTGAGGCTTCCCCTGTACTGGTACCTCAGGAGCTCTGCAAATGCGACATGGCGCTCAAAAACCATTCCAGCAAAATCTGTGCTCCAAAATCCAAATGGCGCTCGTTCCCTTCTGAGTCCTGCTGTGGGTCCAAACAGCAATTTATTACCACATATGGGGTATTGCTGTAATCAGGAGAAATAGCTTTACAAATGTTTGGGTTGATTTTTGTCCTTTATTTCATGTAAAAACGAAAACATTCTATGTTTTTTCAGAAAAAAAGTCAATTTAAATTTTCACAGACTAGTTCCAATAAATTTAGCAAAAAAACCTTTGGGCTCGACTAGTTCCAATAAATTTAGCAAAAAAACCTGTGGGCTCAAAATGCTAACTATACCCCTAGAAAAATTAATTAAGGGGTGTCGTTTCCAAAATGGGGTCACTTTTAGGGGGATTTCCACGGTTATGGTCCCTCCAGGGCGTTGCAAAATGCGACATGGCACTGAAAACCAATCTAGCAATATCTACACTCCAAAATGGCGCTCCCTCCCTTCTGAGCCCTGCCATGGGTCGAAACATCAGTTTATGAGCACATATGGGGTATTTCCGTAATTGGGAGAAATTGCGTTACAAATGTTGGGGTGCTTTTTCAACTTTATTCCTTGTAAAAACTAAAACATTCTATGTTTTTTCAGGAAAAAAAAGTAGAATTCACTTTCACACACTAGTTCTAATAAATTTAGCAAAAATGCTAACTACACCTAGAAAAATTCCTTGAGGGGTGTAGTTTCCAAAATGGGGTCACTTTTGGGGAGTTTCCACTTTTTTGGCACCGCAAGACCTCTTCAAACCTGACATGGTACCTAAAATATATTCTAATAAAATAGAGGCCCCAAAATCCACTAGGTGGCCTTTGCTTCTGAGGCCGGTGTTTCAGTGCAGTAGGACACTAAGGCCACATGTGGGATAGACACTTTCTGAATGCGGTTTTGAATACTCTGAGGGGTGCAGTTTTTAAAATGGGGTGATTTATGGGGACTTTCTAATATATAAGGCCCTCAAAGCCACTTCACAACTGAACTGGTCCCTGAAAAAATAGCCTTTTCAAATTTTCTTGAAAATGTGAGAAATTGCTGCTAAAGTTCTAAGCCTTGTAACGTCCTAGAAAAATAAAAGGATGTTCAAAAAACGATGCAAACATAAAGTAGACATATGGGAAATGTTAACTAGTGACTATTTTGTGTGATATTACAATCTGTTTTACAAGCAGATACATTTAAATTTAGAAAAATGCTAAGCTTTGCAAATTTTCTCTAAATTTTGGTGTTTTTCACAAATATTGAATTTAAAGACCAAATTTTTTCACTATCATAAAGTACAACATGTCATGAAAAAAGTATTTCATAATTGCTTGGATAGGTAAAAGCATTCCAAAGTTATCACCACATAAATTAACACGTCAGATTTGAAAAAATCGGCTGTGTCCACAAGGCCAAAACAGGCTGTGTTCTTAAGGGGTTAATGATGTTGGACTGCTATTTTTTTTTTTAACACTAATTTACATGCAGACACTACGTATGATTCCGCTGTAGTCTTAGCTAGCTGCTATCAGCTAAACAGCACAAGATTTTTTTGTGCCGTTTGGGCTAATAGTAGACCGTACCTGTCCCCATACTTTGCTGCTTTTAAACGGAGTAGCATAGTATGATATATCGCAAACTGCAGGCCAGCTCCATGTGTATGTGTGCTCCCTTGGGTAACAGTGTCACTGTTGGCACTATGTGCTCCCTTGGGCAAAAGAGGCACTAAGTTTCTAATCTCTATAGCCATTGATGGTTGTGGTTGGAGGAGTTCAGTGGCACATTTTAGCTGTTCCCGTAACGTAGTGTGCACCTCGCCTAATAGATATAAGACCTGCACAACAGATGATCAACACAAATTGTAATATCTTTCACAAACCCATAAGAATATGTAGAGAAAAATACAGATGTTTATAGAACTGTGTATGCATATGAAAGGTCATGCATCCTATGGTCACATTGTATAGACAAGTGATTCATAATTCCTATAAAATGCAAACAAATATCTGGTTGGTATAATAATTGATTCAGTCCTAACATAGTTCAGTTATATGTCAAGTCCTGCATTTAGGCATGTATGCCATGTGACTGGGACAAGAAAGGACACACATTGATAAATATATAAAAGTTTGTGATTATATATAATACAGCCCTATATTAATTGAATATGAAACAAGACATCATATGTGTGCAATTAACACAATACAGCCACACATACACCTGGTGAAAATAGTAAAAAAAATAAAAAATGGTGCATAAATATATTAACGCATAACAGGTATTGCAACATGTAGGTGTCAGATCAATATTACAGGTAAGAGACCAAAATTGGGCAAATTACCATTCTGTTACTGAATAAAAACCACTGTACAATGACCAATATTACCACCATACAGTGACCATATAATGGTACATACCAGCCCTACACAAGCACTCTGAAGAACATAGTTACATAGTTAGTACGGCTGAAAAAAGACACATGTCCATCAAGTTCAACCAAGGGACGGGAAAAGGGAAGGAAAAATTTCTACACATAGGAGCTAATATTTTTTTGTTCTAGGAAATTATCTAACCCTTTTTTAAAGCCATCTACTGTCCCTGCTGTGACCAGCTCCTGCGGTAGGCTATTCCATAGATTCACAGTTCTCACAGTAAAGAAGGCTTGTCGCCTCTGCAGGTCGCCTCTCCAGACGGAGAGAGTGCCCCCTTGTTTTTTGAGGGGGTTTTACAAGGAACAGGATTTCACCATATTTTTTGTATGTGCCATTAATATATTTATATAAGTTAATCATGTCCCCCCTTAGTCGTCTTTTTTCAAGGCTAAATAGGTTTAATTCTTTCAATCTTTCCTCATAACTTAAATTCTCCATGCCCCTAATTAGCTTCGTTGCTCTTCTTTGTATTTTTTCCTACTCCAGGGCATCCTTTCTATGAACTGGAGCCCAGAACTGAACTGCATATTCTAGATGAGGCCTCACTAATGCTTTGTAAAGTGGTAATATTACATCCCTGTCCCGCGAGTCCATGCCTCTTTTAATACACGACAATATCCTGCTGGCCTTTGAAGCAGCTGATTGACATTGCATGCTGTTATTGAGTTTATGATTTACAAGTACACCCAGATCCTTCTCAACAAGTGAATCCGCTAGTGTAGCTCCCCCTAGGACATTTAGCTACATTAAACTTCATCTGCCAAGTGGACGCCCAAACACTTAGTTTGTTTAAATCTGCCTGCAATTCATGAACATCTTCCATAGACTGAACTATATTACATAGCTTGGTGTCATCTGCAAAAATAGAAATAGTGCTATTAATCCCATCCTCTATATCATTAATAAATAAGTTGAATAATAGTGGTCCCAGCACTGAACCCTGGGGTACACCACTTATTACCGGGGACCATTCAGAGTAGGAATCATTGACCACAACTCTCTGGATACGGTCCTTGAGTCAATTCTCAATCCAATTACAAACTATATTTTCTAAACCTATAGTCCTTAATTTACCCATTAGGCGTCTATGGGGGACAGTGTCAAATGCCTTTGCAAAGTCCAAAAACACTAAATCCACAGCGGCCCCTCTGTCTAGACTTCTGCTCACCTCTTCATAAAAACAGATTAGGTTAGTTTGACAACTTCTGTCCTTAGTAAAACCGTGCTGGCTGTCACTTATAATGCTATTTATTGTCACATAATCCTGTATATAGTCCCTCAATAGCCCCTCAAACATTTTCCCCACGATGGATGTTAAGCTTACTGGTCTATAATTACCTGGGGAAGACCTAGAGCCCTTTTTGAAAATAGGCACCACATTTGCACTGCGCCAGTCCCTTGGCACTATACCAGTCACTAGAGATTCTCTAAATATTATGAAACATATAAGTGATTACAGTACAGTTACATCCAATGACACACAGGTGCTGTCATCCCTAACAGGTGATGTCTTCTCAGATGGGAGTCGTTCACTTTCCCTTTTCTACTCCATCCCGCCAAGACAAATATGACAACTTCTTCCATCCATGACTCATGTCTGCGAATTCGACACACAGACATGCTTCCTCACTTTTTTTTTTTATCATCCTCCTCCCTATACCCCACCCTCTAAACAAGCTCGCTATATACAGTGCCCCAGACGGTAATAAACCCTTTGTAATAGTTCCCCCACACAGTAATAATGTCTCCTTTGTGCCTCCATCCAGTAACAATGCCTCCTTTAGTGCCTTCTTGGTGCCCCATACGGTAATAATACCACCTTAAGTACCCCATACAGTAATAATGCCTCCTTTAGTGTTCTCACAGTAATTTTGCCTCATTTAGTGGACCAATACTGTAATAATGCCTCCTTGACTGTCCCTCATAAAGTAATAATGTCCCCTTTGTGCCCCCACACAGTAAAAAAAAATAAAAATGACAAAAAACATTCCCATGACAAGTGCCAGGTCCCTTTTTTTGCTTTCCACTATTAGACGCAGGTGGCGAGCTGCAGTGATGTCATTGCACCGCCTTTACACGTTTACGATTAGCTGGTAATGCATATCTACAGTATATGTTTTTTTGAGGACGGGTGGCAGATTCCCCTATTCATGAACCTATATCATAGATCATGACTGAGTAATTTCTTGTTAGGCGTACCTGAGGGATTACCACAAACCAGTGATTTTAGGTAACAACTCTTCCAACTCCAGAGACTTTTAAGGTATGTATCCGCCCTGGTCGCGGCAGGGAATTCCAGGCGAAAGAACGCACCAAATTTTGCAAATCACCTAAGACCGCACCAAATCACATAAACACAAAAGTTTGAACAGCACATTCCAACAAAATAAAACAAAACGTGTAGGCAGGTGCAAGAACGCCTGTGACTGCAAATTTATACAGCACACAAGAAAATGGCGACATCACTCTGCGAACACCAATGTCACCTAAGCCACTATATATAAATGAATATGCACTACTGCTAAATCTACTTACAATAGGAAGGTTCTTAGTGCACATTTTGATCAAATTGTGTTTGCCCACCTGCCACGACAAGGCGTCCTCCATAGGTGGGGACCTACTCTGCACATTCACCAAGAACTGGGACTAAGCCTACATATATCTGGGCAGGGGTGAATCTAGCCCCTCTGCTGCCTGAGGGGGAACTATAAGGGCATGGCCACACGTGGCGGATTTCCTCCGCAACTGTCCGCATCAATGCCGCACAGAATCTGCGTTGCAGATTCTGCTGCGGATCTGCACAAAATGTGCAGTAAATTGATGCGGACTAGCTGCTGCGGACTGCGGTAAAAGTACTTCCCTTCTCCCTATCAGTGCAGGATAGAGAGAAGGGACAGCACTTTCCCTTGTGAAAGTCAAAGAAATTCATACTTA
Source organism: Rhinoderma darwinii (assembly GCF_050947455.1). NCBI lineage: Eukaryota > Metazoa > Chordata > Amphibia > Anura > Rhinodermatidae > Rhinoderma > Rhinoderma darwinii. The sequence goes on from NC_134691.1 coordinate 237,010,876, forward strand.
CCGGCCGTTGTCTTGGTGACGCGTCCCTCCTTCGGCATCCAGCCCGACCTCCCTGGATGACGCGGCAGTCCATGTGACCGCTGCAGCCTGTTATTGGCCTGTGATTGGCTGCAGCCGTCACTTAGACTGAAACGTCATCCTGGGAGGCCGGACTGGAGACAGAAGCAGGGAGTTCTCGGTAAGTATGAACTTCAATTTTTTTTACAGGTTGCTGTATATTGAGATCGTAGTCACTGTCCAGGGTGCAGAAACAGTTACTGCCGATCGCTTAACTCTTTCAGCACCCTGGACAGTGACTATTTACTGACGTCTCCTAGCAACGCTCCCGTAATTACGGGAGCCCCATTGACTTACTCAGTCTGGCTGTAGACCTAGAAATACATGGGTCCAGCCAGAATGAAGAAATGTCATGGCAAAAAAGCAAGACGCATCCGCAGCACACATAACATGTGCATGACAGCTGCAGACTTCATTGCGGAATTTAGAATCTCCATTGAAGTCAATGGAGAAATTCCGCCATGAGTCCGCCACTGCTCCGCAACAGACAGAGCATGCTGCGGACACCAAATTCCGCTCCGCAGCCTATGCTCCGCAGCGGAATTTTACGCCTCGTCTAAACGAACACTTCTAAATAGAAGTGGAAGGCAATGGAGAAACGGCTCCGCTGCGGATTAACGCTGCGGAGTGTCCGCAGCGGAATTTAAGTGAAATTCCGCCAAGTGTGAACCCAGCCTAAAAAGGTGCCTCCCCCAAATCTATCTGAGTTTTCATATTACTAGCTTTACCCATTAAACACGCAATATGTAAATTTTTTCAATAGGAAAACATTTTATGTTTATTTGTTAAAGTGCTGTTTGAAGTACTGAAAATATTTAAAGAATTCTTCTTACTACCAATTAGTGCAGTGCAAATAGTACAGTCTGCATTACACAGCCCCATATCTCTCCTTGGCAGCCAGTCTCATTTGCGGCGTCACTCTCTGCAATTATATTCAAGCCAGTCCAGGACGGATCGCGCTTGGCTCTGTTTTGAAGCGGCACGTCCTGGGCTGGTTTCTTTGCTCTACCTTCTGTATTGTTGTGGTCTTCTTTTGCTGGCTTGATGCAAGTGGTGGATTAATATGATTTTAGGCCCTGGGCTGTACACAAGTTATTGGCCCACATCCCACACATAAGTATCACCTGCATGTCAAATACATCACAAGCCACTCTGCAGACTGTCTCTTAGCCTGATCATCTGCTGCCACACTCACACTTCCCCACAGCCCACACCACAGTAATTTACATAGATTGTAAGACCAACATTACCAATAATACCCCATATTGTTACTGAATAATACCCCCACGCCATAACCACATAGTGGCTTAATAATACTTCCACACCATGACTGCATATTATCACCACATAGTGTCTGAATAATACCACCATAGTGTTAATGAATAATACCTCCACTCCATGAAAACATATTACTACCACATAGTGACTGAATAATACAAGCATACTGTTACTGAATAATACCGCCACACCATAACCATATTGTGACTGAATAATACCCCCATACTGTTACTGAATAATACTGCCACACCATAACTATATAGTGACTGAATAATACCCCCATATTGATACTGAAAAAAAACAAGATGACATATTCTACAACACAGTGTCAGAAAAAAACACACGATACTGTTCGTGACTAAAACACACTATATATAGACCAATATTACCACCATACAGTGACCATATAGAGGTGGATGCCAGTTATACAAAGGAAATCTGCAGACCATATAAGTGATTACAGTATAGTTATATTGAGTGAGTCACAGGTGACGTCTTCTCAGATTGAAGTCGCTCACTTTCACCTTTTCTTCTTAATCCAGCCAAGACCGCAATGACAACTTCTCCCGGACACAATTTCCTAAACCCTGCAGAATATGACACAGATATCTTTAGCTCCTTGCTTTTCAAGCGCACTCCCTAACTATTTCCTACCTCTACACAAACTCCCTATACATACTATACTAGGTGCCCCACACAGTAATAGTACACACACCCTATTGTTCCCCCAAAGGCCCCACACAGTAAGTGCTACTTTTGTTCCCCTACACAGTGTTAGGGTCCCCTTTATACCTTACTCAGTGATAGAGCCACTTTTAGGGCCCTCACCCAGTAATAGAATTACTACTCAGTACTAATACTCCCTTTACGTCCCCACAGAAATAATGTCTCCACTCAGTAGTAATTCGGCCTTTTATGGCTAACACTAAGCCCCTTCTTAGTAATCGATGCTCTCAATCAGACAGCTGCCATTACTAAGGCGGTAATGAAGTATTGAAAAACAGAGACATAAAAATTTTTATTTTATTGAAATAACAACTCTTCCACACAATCCACTTTAACCATTTTTTAAAAAAAATAAAAATAAAAAAGCTTAAATAAGCAAAGTAGTCCAAGTGATCCAGCGGATACTGCAAAACAGTATGAAAAATGTGAAAAATGAGCAGTATGAAAAATAAAGATGGCTGCCCCCACAGAAGTACAAACATATGAATAAATAGTTACTTTAGGGAACATATTAAAATAATTAGAAAAAATAGGCCCATAAAGCAAAACACCTTTCCTTTAAAGAGAACCTTTCACCTCCCCATACATGTGCAGCATATAATGGGCAGGGCTGCACAAACTCTGGGGCACTTTACTTTTTTTTTTTCTAGCCTCCTTCGCTTTAGATATCGGTGCCGTAATATTTGGCGCCCAATATTTAAATAACCCCCTGAACTGTCAATGGGGAGGTAATTAGCAAGGGGGCATGTAACATCGCTGTGACACTGTCCAATCAGCTACGGACAGTGTCACAGCAATAGCTCGAGAGAGGAGAGCATGTGCGCGCAGCTCAGCCACCACTACGGAACAGAAGAGGAGAAGAAGAGTGTGAACTCTTCTTCTTCTGTTCCATGTTATCGGAGCTGTGCGCGCGCACGCTCTCACTCTTTAGCTCTCGGCAGACAAGGACAAAACTCGCGAGAGATCACACAGTCTTGTACTTGCCTGCCGAGAGCTGAAGAGTGAGTGTGCACGCGCACACGCTCTCCTCTATCCAGCTCTTGTGGTTGACACTGTCCGTAGCTGATTGGACAGTGTCACAGCGATGTTACATGCCCCCTTGCCAATTACCGCCCCATTGACAGTTCATGGGGTTATTTAAATATCGGGCGCCAAATATTACGGCACCGATATCTAATTAAGGAAGGAGGGTAGGAAAAAACTTTAAAGTGCCCCAGAGTTTGTGCAGCCCTGAACATTACATGCTGCTCTCAAATGCACATCTATGGGCAGGTGAAAGGTTCTCCTTAAAGTGTAACAACTTTTTTAAAAACTTTTGACATGTCAGAAGTTTTGATCAGTGTGGTCGGAACACTAAGACCCCCCCCACTAGTCGCTAAAACGAAACAGCAGAAGTGCTCGGGTGAGCGATGTGCCGCTTCGATTCTGTTTGGCTTTCCTTGGAGCAGTGTACAAGCTCAATAGAAAGTCTATGAGTCCGTACACCGCTCACTCGGCTGAAAGTCGATCATAAAGGAAGCGGCACAGCGCTTACCCGAGCACTTCTGCTGTTTAGTTTTAGCGATCGGTGGGGGTCTCAGTGCTCGGTCCCCCACCGATGAAAACTTCTGACATGTCAGTATGACATGATAAAAGTTTAGTTGCAGTTTAAAGGCTATGTACACCTTTAAAAACGTTTTTTTATATATATACTATACAGTGAAGGAAATAAGTATGTGATCCCTTGCTGATTTTGTAAATTTGCCCACTGTCAAAGACATGAACAGTCTAGAATTTTTAGGCTAGGTTAATTTTACCAGTGAGAGATAGATTATCTAAAAAAAAAAAAAACAGAAAATCACATAGTCAAAATTATATATATTTATTTGCATTGTGCACAGAGAAATAAGTATTTGATCCCTTTGGCAAACAAGACTTAATACTTGGTGGCAAAACCCTTGTTGGCAAGCACAGCAGTCAGACGTTTCTTTGTAGTTGATGATGAGGCTTGCACACGTTAGATGAAATTTTGGCCCACTCCTCTTTGCAGATCATCTGTAAATCATTAAGATTTCGAGGCTGTCGCTTGGCAACTCGGATCTTCAGCTCCCTCCATAAGTTTTCGATGGGATTAATGTCTGGAGACTGGCTAGGCCACTCCATGACCTTAATGTGCTTCTTTTTGCCTTGGCTGTATGTTTCGGGTCATTGTCGTGCTGGAAGACCCAGCCACAAGCCATTTTTAATGTCCTGGTGGAGGGAAGGAGGTTGTCACTCAGGATTTGGCGGTACATGGCTCCATCCATTCTCCCATTGATGCGGTGAAGTAGTCCTGTACCCTTAGCAGAGAAACACCCCAAAACATAATGTTTCCACCTCCATGCTTGACAGTGGGGACGGTGTTCTTTGGGTCATAGGCAGCATTTCTCTTCCTCCAAACACGGCGAGTTGAGTTAATGCCAAAGAGCTCAATTTTAGTCTCATCTGACCACAGCACATTCTCCCAATCACTCTCAGAATAATCCAGATGTTCATTTGCAAACTTCAGACGGGCCTGTACATGTGCCTTCTTGAGCAGGGGGACCTTGCGGGCACTGCAAGATTTTAATCCATTACGGCGTAATGTGTTACCAATGGTTTTCTTGGTGACTGTGGTCCCAGCTGCCTTGAGATCATTAACAAGTTCCCCCCGTGTAGTTTTCAGCTGAGCTCTCACCTTCCTCAGGATCAAGGTTACCCCACGAGGTGAGATTTTGCATGGAGCCCCAGATCGATGTCGATTGACAGTCATTTTGTATGTCTTCCATTTTCTTACTATTGCACCAACAGTTGTCTCCTTCTCACCCAGCGTCTTACTTATGGTTTTGTAGCCCATTCCAGCCTTGTGCAGGTCTATGATCTTGTCCCTGACATCCTTAGAAAGCTCTTTGGTCTTGCCCATGTTGTAGAGGTTAGAGTCAGACTGATTAATTGAGTCTGTGGACAGGAGTCTTTTATACACGTGACCATTTAAGACAGCTGTCTTTAATGCAGGCACCAACTTGATTTGGAGCGTGTAACTGGTCTGGAGAAGGCTGAACTCTTAATGGTTGGTAGGAGATCAAATACTTATTTCTCTGTGCACAATGCAAATAAATATATATAATTTTGACTATGTGTTTTTCTGGTTTTTTTAAATATAATCTATCTCTCACTGGTAAAATTAACCTAGCCTAAAAATTCTAGACTGTTCATGACTTTGACAGTGGGCAAACTTACAAAATCAGCAAGGGATCAAATACTTATTTCCTTCACTGTATATATATATATATATATATATATATATACAGTGCAAAAATCAGGCAGCACTCCGTTTTTCAAGCTTGAGAAAGGCTCCAGTGGAAGGAGCTGAAACGTTGCTGTCTATGGGACAATAGAGTACCCTCTTATTTCACCTTGAAAAACGGAGTACTGCCTGATTTTTGCACTGTATAGAATTGGGATCTTGGTCTGCTCCTGTTGGCTTGCACCCACACAATACTGGTGCTGCTGGATCCATTTGTTCATCTATATATATATATATATATATATATATATATATATATATATATATATATATATATATATAAAAAAGAAAAATGATCCAGAAATATAACTAGGCACTCTTGGGTTGAATAAAATTTAACATAGTATTTTATTTTTGAATCCAGATAATACCGGCAAAACTTCATTTATACATAAATACAAAAAATAACAATTTAAAAAGAGAAATCTCCTGGCCAGGAAAGAAAACATACAATAGAACCTTCAAAACATAGGTGATATTGCCTGATGGATATATAGCAAAATATATATGTGTAAAACAATTTTGAAAAGATTTCAAAAATGAAAAACCGCTGGGTTGTGTTCACACTTGCGGTTTTCAAACATATATCTTATTTATATCACAAAATGGCCAGAGTTCCTATTTGGAGTAGCTGGTAATGAAATTTTAAAGAAATTCTCTTTATATCCAAATAATATGACTTAACTCTCAAGATAGGAAAATAGCCTCATGAATAAAAGGAATGTGGTTAACAGCGTGCTTTTTTCCTCTCATCAATGGATTCTCTGTTACAAATCAGATCTTGTGGTGATAGGAAGTCTTTTCACAGACCTTTGGGTCAATGTGTAGCTCTCTTGATATTGAACTTTGAAGCAAGACATCAACTTTTATAGGTTTTTTACCTTTGCCTTCGACATCCAGCAAGTGCCGGGAGACCATACAGGGAAGCAGTCAGCTCCGGGGTGGAAAATAGCAAATCTCCACGGAAGGAAAGTTCACTTGTGTGGCCACACATAAATTTCAAAGCCTCCAAATCTCCACCATTATATTCCCTGACGCTCTCCTCCCTTGATCCATGCGGGCAGCCACCACTGCACTCAAGGAGATACGAGCCCGACAATGCAGGATCGCACGCCGGTATATCCGGTGAATAAGGGCACTCCGAGAGGAACGGACCCAACGAGACAGGATCGCACGCCGGCAACCAGGTAAGTCAAAATTCCAGAGTATGTCTCCTTCCACGTGTGATCTTCAACACTGGACAGGTATTCTCAGGGCAGGGTTTGGACGTCACTACCCGCCCCGTTAATTGGAACAGCTGACGCGTTTCATCCCTGAACGGGATTTCTTCAGAGCATTTTGTGATATAAATAAGATATATGTTTGAAAACCGCAAGTGTGAACACAACCCAGCGGTTTTTCATTTTTGAAATCTTTTCAAAATTGTTTTACACATATATATTTTGCTATATATCCATCAGGCAATATCACCTATGTTTTGAAGGTGCTATTGTATGTTTTCTTTCCTGGCCAGGAGATTTCTCTTTTTAAATTGTTATTTTTTGTATTTATGTATAAATGAAGTTTTGCCGGTATTATCTGGATTCAAAAATAAAATACTATGTTAAATTTTATTCAACCCAAGAGTGCCTAGTTATATTTCTGGATCATTTTTCTTTTTTCTATAATCTTTATCAGGAATGGCACCGTGCTATATTATATTGCAATTTTGGGTTTGTTAGGTATGGTTTGGTAATAACCACATCTTTTTTCTATATATAATATATATATATATACATAAAGATATCTATCAATGTGATTTGTGCAAGTTTTAATTACTTTTTATTGAAAATTATTGTTACTTTTTGAGTTACAGCTGCTCTGTATACAGGATACAAAGCAGTATATAGCACTGAGACCTGAATCCATTAGGTCGCCTATTATCGATCGTATCTAAGTTATGAACTTAGATGTGATCGATAACCGCTCGATCTTGCAGGACCCGCTGACACTGAATCCATCAGTTCCGCTGACCTGACTGATATAGGATTCATCGCTATATACAGCTGCTCAGTACACAGGATACAAAGCAGCTGTATCTCAAAAAGTTACAATATTGGGGGGGGATTATACTGCAAGGAGGGTACTGACTCTGACTGCTGTGGGGGGAGCTATACGGCACTCCGCTTCCTGCCCCCACTAATTTAAATGGGGTCGGCCAACGCTGGGGGGCCAGGAGTATACTGCAAGGGGGGGTCTGGGTGTTCTACTGACAGCAGAGGGCTTTATAGGGGGGAATTATCCCCCCATAGAGCCCTCACTAGTTACTATACTGCAAGGTTAGGGGGGTCTGAGCATCTGACTGAGCATCTGACTGACTGCTCTAAAGAGGGGGGGCAGAATCCCCCCCTATAGAGCCCTCTGCAGTAAGTCAGACGCTCAGACCCCCCCCCCCCATATCCTTCCATTATAGTGATGTGAGGGCTCTATGGGGTGGATTATTCCAACCCCACAGAGCCCTTGGCTGTCAGTAAAATGCCCAGACCCTCCTTGCAGTATACTCCCGGGTCCTGGTCCCAGCAGCTTCGACGACCGAGTTAAGGCAGGAACATACCTCGTGCGTCTCGTCACTTCTCCTCTTCGCTTGACCGCTCTTCCTGCAGACCTGCTCCTCTCTGGCGGCGCGTGCTGTTTACAGCACCATGGAGGAGGAGGAGTGTTACGGACGTGCCCATCATGCGGCACGTCTGCTAAGTCTACATTCCCCCTCCCCCGGTCCAGTTCGTCCCTGGCTGAAAATGCCGTCCCCCATTTTCGGGTAGGTGGCGCCGCCTGAGGTTGTCGGCTCACCTCGCCTCATGGCACTGTATCTGGGGAGGGTAGGAACCAGAATTAAACAAATAAAATTCACCCAGGGCAGAATGGGAGGAGTGCAAGATCAAAAAATGTAGGCAGTCACTAACCCCACATACTGTATATGAATCACATAAACAACACAAAGGTTTGAACAGCACATTCCAACAAAATGAAACAAAACGTGTATACAGGTGCAAGAACACCTGTGACTGCAAACTTATACAGCACACAATAAAATGGCGACAGCACACTGTGAACACCAATGCCACCTAACCACTAAATATAAATAAATATGCATTACTGATAAATCTACTTAATATATATATATATATATATATACACACACACACACACACACACACACACACACACACACACCGTTGCTAGGTTTTTACAAGTTTTTTTTATGTGTTACTAATGTTTTAGTTTTTTGTGTTTGATTTTTTCACAGGTTCGGTTGTTGGACTACTTCAGATTCGAGGACTACTTCGATGAAAGCGTTTTGTTTTTTTACATAAAATGGTTAACGTGGGTTGTGTGGTGGGGGTTTATTTCAATAAAATATTTTTTCTGTGTTTTTTTTTTTTTAAAACGTTATTATTACCGCCTTAGTAATGGCTGCTGTCTGATTGACAGTGTCCATTACTAAGGGGGGCTTAGTTTTAGCCGGTGGAAAGGCTAAGACTAGCCCCTCCATCATTAAGCCCGGTAATCCACTGCCACCAGGGGTACCCGACCATCTGCAGAGATGGATGAGCACTGGGGTGCGTGCAGGCTGGCATTATTAGGCTGGCAAAGCCCAAAACCTGTGGGCCTTCCCACCCTGGTAATGCTAGCCGGCTGCTGCTATGTTGTATTTGGCTAGTTATGAAAAATAGGGGAGAACCCACGTCGGTTTTTTTTTTGTTTTTTTTTTAGAAAATAAATAAATTACAGAAAAAAAATCTTAGCGTTACCAGGCTGGGAAAGATCACGGTATTTGTACCTTCCCAGCCTAATAATACCAGCCTGTGTCCGCCCCAGTGCGCAACTATCACTTCAGACGGTCGGGTACTGGATTGTACCCGATTTTTCCAGGTGGCGGTGGGTACGGAGTAATAACGGGGGGTTAGTGTTAGCATTTTCATCGGCTAACACTAAGCCCCACCTTAGTAATGGATCTGTCCATCAGACAGCTAAGACCTTCCCAGCCTAATAATACCAGCCTGTGTCCGCCCCAGTGCCCAACAATCACTTCAGGTGGTTGGGTACTGGATTGTACCCGACTCTTCCTGGTGGCGGTGGGTGCGGGGTAATAACAGGGGGTTAGTGTTAACATTTTCACTGGCTAACACTATGGACGCTCCCAACCAGACTGCTAAGGCAGTGGTAATAAAGTTAAAAAAAAAAAAAAAACACAGACACATACAAAACATATTTTATTGAAATAAAACACCCCCCACTCAACCCTCGTTAACTAATATATATTAAAAAAAAAAAAAGCCGTCATGGAAGGGGTCCTTGAGTCCAAAGTTGTCCAACATCCGAACCTGTAACAAAACACACAAAAAATTTGTAATAAAAAAAGGATGGAATAGCGTAGTAGACTAGGCTAATCCATCCTGAGGGATCCCATAAAAAAAACGTATACCATACGGTATATGGTTTTTTTAACATGTGAGGCTATGGCTAACGTATACCTCTGGGAGCTCCATATATCATTGTCCATATAAGGCCAGTGATGTCAGTGGCTTCCTCCAAGTCGGAATCCCCAGGCAGTGCGCTAGTAGAGACTCTGCCCCAGGACTCTGGCCCTGTGTAAGATTGCGGCGTCACTGTCCATATATGGACAGTGATGTTAGGAGCAGAGCAGGAGCCCCAGGCAGAGCCCGGGACTCCGGCTCTGGGGTTACCCCTGACATCACTGTCCATATATGGACAGTAATGTCAGGAGGATAGAAGGAGTCCCAGGAACCGCTTGAAGCAGCTCTGTTTCGGGTCTCCGGCAATGGGGAAGTCCCTGACATCACTGTCTATAAATGGACGATAATGTTAGAGGCTTCCACATTGCTGGAGTCCCGAAACGGAGCAGCTTCAAGCTCTCTCCCTGGGACTCCTCTCTTCCTGACATCACGTTCCATACATGTACAGTGATGTCAGGAGCAGTGCAGGAGTCCCAGGCAGAGCACTAATAGCACTCTGCCCGGGACTCCGGCTCTGGGGTTGCCCCTGACATCACTGACCATATATGGACAGTAATGTCAGAAGGAGTCCCAGGCAGAGCACTTGATGCGGCTCTGGTTCGGGACTCCGGCTCTGGGTTTGCCCCTGGCATCACTGTCCATATATGGACAGTGATGGCAGAGGCTTACACAGAGTACCGGAGCAGAGCCTATACTAGCGCTCTGTTTCGGGACTCCGACTCTGGGGTTGCCCCTGACATCACTGTCCATATATGGACAGAGATGTTAGAAGGAGTCCTAGGCAGAGCGTTTGACGTGGCTCAGTTTCGGGACTCCGGCTATGGGGAAGCCCCTGACATCACTGTCCATATATGGACAGTGATGTTAGGAGCAGAGCAGAAGTCAGAGGCAGAGTGCTAATAGCGCTCTGCCCGGGACTCTGGCTCTGGGGTTGCCCCTGACATCACTGTCTATATATGGACAGTAATGTTAGGAGCAGAGCAGGAGTCCCAGGCAGATCTCGTTACTCCGGCTCTGGGGTTGCTCCTGACATCACTGTCATATATTCACAGTGATGTTAGAGGCTTTCACAGAGCCAGAGTACCGGAGCAGAGCCTCTACTAACGCTCTGCCCGGGGCTTCAGCTCTGCTCTGGACATCACTATCCATATATGAACAGTAAAAACAGTAGAGATGTGGGCAGCACAGCAGAACTAGGCCTCCAGGGCACTGCGGGTGCCAGCCTCAAGGAATCCGACTTGTAGATCCCCACAATACAGGTAAAGACAAGAAAAAAGGCAAAACACCAAAATTGATTTCAAGAATCCAGGTGTCACGTAGGGTTCGTGGACCCACTGGGCCGTACCGCCTTTGCGGTATTTCAGCTGGCGCAGGTTAAAGTCTATAGTTCGTATAGGGTACCTGTGGCAGCTCGGACAGTAGCAACGCAGGCTTGGTTGGGAGTAGGCAGCAGGCAGACGTCAGGCGTAGAGCAGCAGGACAGGCATGGTATACAGCACAGCATACGACCAAGATAGCATGGGATACAAGTAACAGGAACACACTAGGAGACCATCGCATAGACAAACTTAGGGTACAACAACAACGGTCAGGCATAGAAGCAAGGGGCTGAACCCCTCTTATAGCCCAGGGCACTAATGGTCTGATACTTCATTAAAGTCCGCTGCCCATTTAAGAGCGAGCATGAGCGTGCGCACACACCCCACGGGATCCGGCCAAGGTGAATGGAAGTGAGCGCTCGCCGACCCATGGCTGCGGCCATCAGGGGGAGAGTGAACCTGACGGCCCGCAGCCACGAACGTGACAGTATCCCCCCCTCTTACGCCCCCTCTTCTTGGGACCAGAGCGACAGAGAAACTTTTTCAGAAGAGTAGGAGCATTGAGATTCTCCTCTGGCTCCCAGGACCTCACTTCAGGACCAAACCCCCTCCAATCCACCAAATAAAAAGTCTTTCCTCACACTCTCTTGGTGTCCAAGATCACCTTAACCTCGAAGATGTCTGAAGGGCCGCTGGAGGCAACCACAGGGCTAGGAAACTTGGTAAAATGGTTCAGAACCACTGACTTCAGGAGAAACATGGAAGGAGTTGGGGATCTTGAGGGTAGGAGGCAGCCAAAGCTTGTAGGCGACAGGGTTGATCTGCTGCAGGATCTCGAAGGGACCGAGGACCCTCAGTCGAATATTCCTGGAGGACAGCCAGACCTTCGTGCCAGGAAGAAACTGAGGAGGTTCTCTTCTCCTCGTGTCTGCCTTCCGCTTCATGCGGTCGACCGCCAGCAGGATGGAGGATTGAGTCTGCTGCCAGATCTGCAGAAAGTCCCCAAAAGCAAATTGGACGTAACAGGGACCGGGAGAGGAATTTGTGTGTGTCGGCCATAGACAATAAAGAACGGTGTCTTCTGTGTAGACTCGCTGGTGTGATTATTGTAAGAGAACTCCGCACACGGAAACAACTGCACCCAGTCATCATGCTGCTTGGAGATGAAGTGGCGTAGGTAGTTCTCCAAGATCTGATTGATCCTCTCGACCTGACCATTGGACTGAGGATGGTAGGCCAAGGAAAAGTCCAAATTTATACCTAGGAGGCCGCAGAGGGCTCTCCAGAACTTTGAGGTGAATTGAACCCCCCAATCAGACACAATATTCTGCGGCAAGCCGTGCAGGCGGAAGATGTGTTGGATGAACAGCTTGGCCAGCAGAGAAGCAGAAGGAAGACCGGTCAGAGGAAAGAAGTGGGCCATCTTCGAAACCCAGACAGCACTGGCGTACTCGCTCACGGAGGTGTCTCCTTGGCGTAGGTTAATCAAGGAAGATGCCGCAGATGAGACCCGTCCAGGCTCCTCAAACACCATGCGAAAAGTCCGGAGGAAGCCCGGGAAGTCACGGGTCTCTGGTCCTTGTCTCTCCCAGATAGGGTTCGCCCATGTAAGGGCCTTGCGAGTGAGGAGAGAAATGATGAAAGCGACCCTTGCGCCATCAGACGAAAATGTCCTAGTATACAGGCTGAAGTGGATCTGGCACTGGTTCAGAAATCCACAACAGGTACCATCCTCTCCATCATTGCGGTAAGGAAGTGGCAAAGAAAAACACGGGTCAACACTGCCAGCAGGTGAAGTAGGAGGAACGGCAGCTTGTGCCTCCTGCCGACGTGTGAGAATGTTCAACGGCTGGAGGAGTTGGTCCTGTCGAGACCGGAGGTCCAGCATTTCCGCCCGCATCTCCTGTGATGTCATTATGGTCTTAAATCGACCAGCGGGGTCCATGACCTGAGCGTAGGGGTCGTGGACCCACTGGGCCGTACCGCCTTGGCGGTATGGCAGCTGGCCAACAGGGCGCAGGTTAATGTCTATAGTTCGTATAGGGTACCTATGGCAGCTCGGACAGTAGCAAGGCAGGCTTGGCTGGGACTAGGCAGCAGGGAGACGTCAGGCGTGGAGAAGCAGGAGAGGCGTGGTATACAGCACATCACGACTCTGGCTCAGCACGGCACACAACAAGGATAGCACGGGATACAGGTAACAGGAACACAATAGGAGACCATCGCATAGACAAACTTAGGGTACGACAACATCGTTCAGGCATAGAAGCAGGGGGCTGAACCCCTCTTATAGTCCAGGACACTCATGGGCTGATACTTCATTGAAGTCTGGTGCACGCGATGCCCCTACGGGATACGGCCAAGGTGAGTGGAAGTGAGCGCTGGCGTCTCCTGAGGAGGAGACTGGGGCCAGCGCTCGCCGACCAATGGCTGCGGCCGTCAGGGGGAGAATGAACGTGACGGCCCGTAGCCACGGACATAACACCAGGTTTACTCTTTCATCTGTGCAAAGAGTATGATGCAACGTTTCAGCTGCTCAATGCAGCCTAGACAAAGGCTGCATTGAGCAGCTGAAACGTTGCATCATACTCTTTGCACAGATGGGAGAATAAACCTGGATTCTTGAAATCAATTTTGGAGTGCTGCCTCTTTTTCTTGTCTTCACATACACTACCGTTCAAAAGTTTGGGGTCACCCAGACAATTTTGTGTTTTCCATGAAAACTCACACTGAGGGTATGTTCACACGGCAGCGTCCGATACGCCTGAAATTACGGAGCTGTTTTCAGGAGAAAACAGCTCCGTAATTTCAGACATAATTGTTCGTCCTCGCATTTTAGGAGGCGTCATTGACGGCCGTAATTTAGAGCTGTTCTTCATTGTATTAAAAAAAAAACGGCTCAAATTACGTCCAAAGAAGTGTCCTGCACTTCTTTGGCGAGGCACTCATTTTACGCGTCGTCGTTTGACAGCTGTCAAACGACGACGCGTAAATTACAGGTCGTTGGCACAGTACGTCGGCAAACCCATTCAAATGAATGGGCAGATGTTTGCCAACGTATTGGAGCCGTATTTTCAGGTGTAAATCGAGGCATAATACGCCTCGTTTACGCCTGAAAATAGGTCGTGTGAACCAAGCCTTATATTTATCAAATGAGTTGCAAAATGACTAGAAAATATAGTCAAGACATTGACAAGGTTAGAAATAATGATTTTTATTTGAAATAATAATTTTCTCCTTCAAACTTTGCTTTCGTCAAAGAATGCTCCATTTGCCGCAATTACAGTATTGCAGACCTTTTCCATTCTAGCTGTTAATTCGCTGAGGTAATCGGTAGAAATTTCACCCCATGCTTCCAGAAGGCCCTCCCACAAGTTGGATTGGCTTGATGGGCACTTCTTGCGTACCATACGGTCAAGCTGCTCCCACAACAGCTCTATGGGGTTGAGATCTGGTGACTGCGCTGGCCACTCCATTACAGATAGAATACCAGCTGCCTGCTTCTTCCCGAAATAGTTCTTGCATAATTTGGAGGTGTGCTTTGGGTCATTGTCCTGTTGTAGGATGAAATTGGCTCCAATCAAGCGCTGTCCACAGGGTATGGCATGGCGTTGCAAAATGGAGTGATAGCCCTCCTTATTCAAAATCCCTTTTACCTTGTACAAATCTCCCACTTTACCAGCACCAAAGCAACCCCAGACCATCACATTACCTCCACCATGCTTGACAGAGGGCATCAGGTACTCTTCCAGCATCTTTTCAGTTGTTCTGCGTCTCACAAATGTTCTTCTGTGTGATCCAAACACCTCAAACTTCGATTCGTCTGTCCATAACACTTTTTTCCAATCTTCCTCTGTCCAATGTCTGTGTGCTTTTGCCCATATTAATCTTTTCCTTTTATTAGCCAGTCTCAGATATGGCTTTTTCTTTGCCATTCTGCCCTGAAGGCCAGCATCCCGGAGTCGCCTCTTCACTGTAGACGTTGACACTGGCGTTTTGCGGGTACTATTTAATGAAGCTGCCTGTTGAGGACCTGTGAGGCATCTATTTCTCAAACTAGAGACTCTAATGTACTTGTCTTGTTGCTCAGTTGTGCAGCGGAGCCTCCCACTTCTCTTTCTACTCTGGTTAGAGCCTGTGTGTGCTGTCCTCTGAAGGGAGTAGTACACACCGTTGTAGGAAATCTTCAGTTTCTTGGCAATTTCTCGCATGGAATAGCCTTCATTTCTAAGAACAAGAATAGACTGTCGAGTTTCACATGAAAGCTCTCTTTTTCTAGCCATTTTGAGAGTTTAATCGAACCCACAAATGTAATGCTCCAGATTCTCAACTAGCTCAAAGGAAGGTCAGTTTCATAGCTCCTCTAAACAGCAAAACTGTTTACAGCGGTGCTAACATAATTGTAAAGGGTTTTCAAGTGTTTTTTAATCATCCATTAGCCTTCTAACACAGTTAGCAAACACAATGTACCATTAGAACACTGGAGTGATGGTTGCTGGAAATGGCCCTCTATACACCTATGTAGATATTGCATTAAAAACCAGACGTTTGCAGCTAGAATAGTCATTTACCACATTAACAATGTATAGAGTGTATTTCTGATTCATTTAATGTTATCTTCATTGAAAAAAACTGTGCTTTTCTTTCAAAAATAAGGAAATTTCTAAGTGACCCTAAACTTTTGAACGGTAGTGTATATGGACAGTGATGTCAGAGGCTTACCCAGAGCCAGAGTCTGGAAGCAGAGCATATACTAGCGCTCTGTTTTGGGACTCCGACTATGGAGTAGCCCCTGACATCACTGTCCATATATGGACAGTAATTGTAAAGGATCTGCCAGACACAGCTTCTGTGTCGACGCCCATGGTTAATTAGTCTGCATCTGCTTCTAGGTCTGATAGAGTGACTTGATCTGCTACCACTCAGGCCGGTAGGCTGAGGTGTGGGAGAACCTATCACAGCCTGGCCAGACAGAGCTAGCTCCTGCCCTCGGTCTATTTATACCCTCATTTCCTGCTCTTCCTTTGCCTGTGATTCTGTCTGGTTTCCTGGCTCTGCTGTTCCTGCTAGTACTATTGACCTCTGCTTCATATTGACCTTGGCTTTACTGACTACGCTCCTGCTCTACGTTTGGTACCTCGTACACTCCTGGTTTGACTCGGCTCGTTCACTACTCTTGTTGCTCACGGTATTGCCGTGGGCAACTGCCCCATTTCCCTTATCTTCTGTGTACCCTTGTCTGTTTGTCTGTCGTGCACTTATTGAGCGTAGGGACTGTCGCCCAGTTGTACGCTGTCACCTAGGACGGCCGTGCAAGTAGGCAGGTGACTGAGTAGCAGGTAGATTAGGGCTCACCTGTCTGTCTCCCTACCCCGACATTACAGTAATGTCAGGAGAGAAGGAGTCCCAGGCAGAGCGCTTGAAGTGGCTCTGTTTCGGGACTCTGGCTATGGGGAAACCCCTGACATCACTGTCCATATATGGGCAGTGATGTCAGTAGGAGAGGAGTCCCAGGCAGAGCGCTTGAAGTTGCTCTGTTTCGGGACTCCGGCTATGGGAAAGCTAACAGCGCTCTGCTCCGGGACTCCGGCTCTGGGGTTGCCCCTGACATCACTATCTATATATGGACAGTGATGTTAGGAGCAGAGCAGGAGTCCCAGGCAGAACCTGGGACTCCGGCTCTGGGGTTTCCCCTGACATCACTGTCTATATATTGACAGTGATGTTAGATGCTTCCACAGAGCCAGTGTACCGGTGCACAACATCTACTAGTGCTCTGCCCGGGACTTCAGCTCTGCTCCGGACATCACTATCCATACATGGACAGTGATGTCAAGAGCAGTGCTGTTAATAGGGCTTAGAGTGAGGAGGCTCGAGAGCGCACACGTCAATGTGGTGCCTTCCCCTTCAGCCTCTGTTCTGCATAGAATCCGTTTCCAGTTTCTGATGTTGCTGCCTACGAATTCCAATTGACAACGAGCAGGGACTTCTGAAGTAGAAGAGGTGGCCTGGTGGACTCCGGCTCTGGGGTTGCCCCTGACATCACTGTCCATATATAGACAGGGCCCGGGACTCCGGCTCTAGCGGTGCTCCTGACATCACATAGTATCCGTAGCCAGCGTCTGATGTTGCTGGCTATGGATTCCAATTGACAACGAGCGGGGAAGTAGAAGATATGGCTGAGCAGCAGGACAGGGAAGAAGACTACAGCATAGCCGGCTAACGCTTGCTGTATGTTAAATATAATATGTTTTTTATTATGTTAAAAGGAACTCATATAAAAAGTTTTTTATCTTTATAGGTATACTTTAAGTACTTCATATGTGAAGCCAAATTTGTCATTAAATTTGCCCACAAAAAAAGAAAACCCCTTTTTCTTTTCATCGATTTTAGTTTGGAGTCAGATTAGGAAGCTATATAAACTGCCTGCACAAATTTTAATATTCCTACATTTTACTGTTAACCCGCATTTTTTTGAAGGTTAACCAACACAAACTTATATTGTTTTGAAGGCCCCAGGGATGTAACCTGCTAATTGATTTTGTTGACTCTAGAAATCTTGTTTTTACCTACTGTATAATGCAGCTTGTGATAAATGTCCTCTTTTACGAAACCAGCTATTTACGTATATTCAACTACTCAGCTATATTAATCAGATATTATCCCGCTTCCTCATGATACAGGGGAACATAAACTGGACCTTTTCTTTAACCCCTTAATGCTCATTTTACTACTAATATGTCGAATTCAGCACATCGTTTGCACTCAGCTCATTAATAGTACGTTGGAGCTTTAACGATGTGCCATTTCCCCCCACCCCCTGACGAATTTAAGAGCTGTGATAACCGTGGCATCTAAGGGTTTAGGACAACCCCCTGCAATGCGATCGTGGTATGACGATGGTTGCTATGGCAACCGGAGGCCTAACAATGGCCTCCGGTTCTGCCATATACAAAAGCCTATTAGGCCCTTTTTCCCTTATCAAGCCCTTTATTATTGTAAAACAATAAATAAACTATACATAATTAGTAACGCTGCATCCGTAACGGCCTGAACTATAAAACTGTTATGTTATTTATCTGACACGGTGAACGCCTTAAAAAAAAAACAACAATATCAGAATCGCTAGTTTTTTGGTGACTTCACCACCCACAAAATGGAATAAAAAGCGATCAAAAAGTTGCATGTGTTAAAATACCAATAAGAAACTCTTCATTCCACAAAAAACAAGCTCTCACAGCTTTCTTGATGAAAAAAGGAAAAAGTTATGGCTCTTAGGCCTTATTCACACGAACGTTGTATACGTCCATGTGACAGACGTTAAAACAACAGTCGTCACATGGACGCGTGTGTATTAATGGGGCCGTTCACATGGCCATTGTTTTAAGGTCCACCGTGTGAAGGGTCCGTTCAAAAATAGGACATGTTCTATTTTTTTCCTTTTCCTGAATCCTTCGATAGACCCAAGTATTTTTTTATGTCACCCCACAAGTTCTCTATGGGATTGAGGTCAGGGGATTGAGCTGGCCTTTCCATTACCTCAATCCTGTTCGTCTGTAACCAAGATGTTGTTCGCTTACTGGTGTGCTTTGGGTCATTGTCGTGTTGAAACACCCATTTCAAGGGTATTTCTTCTTCGGCATAGGGCAGGGGTCTCAAGAACGCGACCCGCGGGCCGCATGTGGCCCCTGAGGCTGTCTTCTGCGGCCCGCGGGACACAGAGCCGCTAGTATCGGCTCTGCTCCGGTACTCTGTGAAATCCCTGACATCGCTGTCCATATATTGACAGTTTTGTCAGGGTCTTCCCCAGAGCGGAGTCCCGGGCAGGGCACTAGCATAGGCTCTGCTCCGGGACTCTGTGGAATCCCCTGACATCGCTGTCCATGAATAGACACGCGATGTTTGGGGCTTCCCCAGAGCCTGAGTCCAGGGCAGAGCGCTAGCATAGGCTCTGCTCCGGGACTCTGTGGAAATCCCTGACTTCGCTGTCCATATATGGACAGTTTTGTCAGGGTCTTCCCCAGAGCAGAGTCTCGGGCTGAGCGCTAGCATAGGCTCTGCTCCAGGACTCTGTGGAATCCCCAGACATCGCTGTCCACATATGGACAGCGATGTCTAGGGCTTCCCCAGAGCTGGACAGTGATGTCAGGAGCACAGTTGGAGTCCCAGTAGGAGCGATAGTAACGCTCTGTTCGGGACTCCAGCTCTGGGGTTGCCCCTGACATCTCTGTCCATATATGAACAGTGATGTCAGGAGCAGAGCTGGAATCCCAGTCATGGTGCTAGAAGCGGCTCTGCTCCGGGACTCCAGCTCTGGGCAAGACCCTAACATCACTGTCCATATATGGACACTGATGTCAGTTGCTTCCACAGAGTTCCGGAGCAGAGCCTATACATGTGCTCCGCTCTGGGACACCGGCTCTGGGGTTGCCCCTGTCATCACATTCCGGTCCAGGAGGATCCCCCGATGTCATTGTGCATAGGGCTCCTCCAGCAGTGGAATCCCTGGTCAAATTGTCAGCAACGCTCTGGCTGGGGATTCCACTCCTAGAGGTAGCCCCAATGGAGCTATCTACTGGGGGTGTCTGTGGCACTATCCACAAGGGGTGTGTTTGGCATAATCTACAGAGGGCACTGTGGCATTATCTACAGCAGGCACTGTGGCATTATCTATAGAGGGCACTGTGGCAGCATCTACAGAGGGCACTGTGGCAGTATCTACAGAGGGGGCTGTGGCAGCATCTACAGAGGGCACTGTGGCAGCCTCTACAGAGGGCACTGTGGCATTATCTACAGATGGCACTGTAGCATTATCTACAGAGGGCACTGTGGCATTATCTACAGACGGCACTGTGGCATTATCTACAGAGGGCACTGTGGCATTATGTACAGAGGGCACTGTGGCATTATCTACAGAGTGCACTGTGGCATTATCTACAGGGGCACTGTGGCAGTATCTACAGAGGGCACTGTGGCATTAGCGACAGAGGGCACTGTCACCGTATCTACAGAGGGCACTGTGGCATTATCTACAGAGGGCACTGTGGCAGTATCTACAGAGGGCACTGTGGCAGTATCTACAGAGGGCACTGTGGCAGTATCTATAGAGTGCACTGTGGCAGTATCTACAGAGGGCACTGTGGTAGTATCTATAGAGGGCACTGTGGCAGTATCTACAGAGGGTACTGTGGCAGTATCTATAGAGGGCTCTGTGGCACAATCTAAAAAGGGGCTGCCTAATTTTGAAATTTGCGTGTCTGGCAAACGCTGCCAACTGAGCTGCCGGACTGCATTTAGCGACACTTAAACTGTAAAACTGGATTGTTGAAATAAGCTTGTGGAGAACTCTTGCAAATTTCCGGTAAGTTTAAACCTAGCGCTATTATTATAGTAATGTAGCATTGTTATAGTAGTTCAAATAACTAATTAATTAACAATAATTTTGTAATGTATCAAATTTGAAAGTAATGCGGCCCGTCAACTTCAAATTTTTTCTATATGTGGCCCACTGACCCCTGGCATAGGGCAACATGATCTCATGTATTTTGATATATCCAAACTGGTCCATGATCCCTTGTATGCGATAAACAGGCCCAACACCATGGTATGAGAAACATCCCATATTATGATTTTTTTTCACCACCTTGCTTTACTGTCTTCACAGTGTACTGTGGCTTGAATTCAGTGCTCGGGGGTCGTCTGACATACTGTCTGCGGCCACTAGACCCAAAAATAAAAATGTTGCTTTCATCAGTCCACAAAATGTTGCACCATTTCTCTTTGGGCCAGTCAATGTGTCCCTTGGAAAATAGGCCGTGTGAACATACTCTTATACAGGTGTTTCCAATGCATTTATATACCCCATAGTGGGAGGAGTCAAAGTGCAAAATTTACATACAAAAAACATTAAAAGTGTATAATACGGTATACAATATCAATGATCAATCTATCAAAGTGGATACTAGTGATAAAGAGACATACATACATCATAAACAACAGTCCACAAACTCTGTGTGTGGTTTACAAAAATACACACCTGACCTTATTAGTCACAATAAAATAATTTGCATATACTACCAACAACTAACGAGTAGCACTCACCTAGATTGAAGGGGCACAGCCGTTTATATGGTGATTGAATGTGGCAGACTGGGAAGAACTTATGTCAAATAATGGTACAAATGATAAATGGGAGTTTTTCAAATCTACTTTGTATAATTATAGTGCAAAATGTATTCCTATTGGTAACAAGTATAAACGACTAAAATGAAACCCCACATGGCTTACTCCTTCTGTAAAAAGGGCAATACATGACAAAAAAAGGGCATTTGAAAAATACAAATCTGCGGGTACAGCTGTAGCCTTTTTAAATTATAAAGAGCTTAATAAAATCTGTAAAAAGGTAATAAAATCAGCAAAAATACAAAATGAAAGGCAGGTGGCCAAGGATAATAAAACAAATCCCCAAAAATTCTTCAAGTATATAAATGCAAAAAAGACAAGGTCTGAATATGTAGAACCCCTAGATAGTGGTAATGGGGAGTTGGTCACAGGGGATCAAGAGAAGGCAGAGTTACTAAATGGGTTCTTTAGCTCTGTATATACAACAGAATAAAGAGCAGCTGATGTAGCCAGTGCCAGTGCTGTTAATATATCAGTTGATATACTGAATTGGATGAATGTAGATATGGTCCAAGCGAAATAAAAAAATACAAATGTACACAAGGCCCCGGGACCAGATGGGTTACACCCTAGAGTTCTTAAAGAGTTTAGTTCAGTTATTTCTGTCCCCCTCGTCATAATATTCAGATTCTCTAGTGACTGGTATAGTGCAAAGGGACTAGACATTGTTGTGCGATGCAACATAGGGTAAATCAACTTAGTTTTTGGATTATCGATAATGTACCACCCCATAGGAGAGGTGGCGATAGGGAAAAATTGTTGAAGAAAAGAGAATCCAATGGATAAGCAAATTGAACACTTTACAACCTAATGGACTCAATTTCGATTACAGTTTAAAAACATTCGTTTGAGTGACCATATCTTGGGGATGCACTGTTCTGTTTGATCCTTTTGTTTCCATCTTTTTATTTTTGTCATGTAAGGTTCCCCAAAATAGTAAGACTAATAGATTTTGTATTTCTCTTTGGGGTTGTACAATTTTACTATTCATTGTTTTTATTACACATTCTATGACATACTCTAATTATCTCTTCTTTTTCATAGGTCTGTTTCTTCATTGTTGAGTTACATGGTACCTCAGAGACACTCAACCAGCCTGACGGAGATGAGCACATATCCGTGTTTTG
Source organism: Rhinoderma darwinii (assembly GCF_050947455.1). Classification (NCBI taxonomy): domain Eukaryota; kingdom Metazoa; phylum Chordata; class Amphibia; order Anura; family Rhinodermatidae; genus Rhinoderma; species Rhinoderma darwinii. The sequence continues at coordinate 237,033,386 of NC_134691.1, forward strand.
ATTGTTACAATAAAATTGTTTTGTTCAATCGAGACGCACTTAGATATATACTATTCTTTATGTACAAGAAGTGTTCTTCTACTAGCTGATTGTTTAGTTATATCTGACCTTTCCCTTAAATTCCTCAGCACAACACTTATATATGTTATATTGTGTCATATATGGGTCACGCACTTTAAATTGCACCTCCTATATATGACCTGCCATTATTGGATTACATTAGCAGGTCTCTTTGGGATTATAATATTTTGGCCATGTCAGTTCTATTTTTTCATGATTTCTGTAGGAGCGGATCATTGTGGCCGCTATCTTGCATTTTTTATTCCAACACTATCTTGGCTATATTGCTGTAGTTTGACACTTTATACTATATGGCTAGCTTTTTATTATATGGGTAACCCTTTAATAGTTTCTACATACGCCATTTTTTTGGTAATTTTTTCGTCATATGACTATAGTATGACGTGGTCAACATGACGTGCGGCTCCAGTTACTAAGCGCTTTTGTTACTATGGACTCTTTAGTTGACTATTTCCCACTATCATGTGTCTTAATCTGACCACATGATTTAAGCCATGCGCAGTTCTCCTTTTGCAACGGCGGCCGAAGTACTAGTGGGTAGCCCATCATGTGACTATTTTCTAGTCACGTGTTGTCCTAGGACTTGCGCAGTAACCCCGCTTGGACGCGATTACTGATATTCAGCATTCAATCACCATATACACGGCTGTGCCCCTTCAATAGTATATGCAAATTATTTTATTGTGACTAATAAGGTCAGGTGTGTTTTTGTAAACCACACACAGAGTTTGTGGACTGTTGTTTAGGATGTATCTATACATATTTAGATGTATGTCTTTTTATCACTAGTATCCACTTTGATAGATTGATCATTGATATTGTATACCATATTATACACTTTTAATGTTTTTTGTATGTAAATTTTGCACTTTGACTCCACCCACTATGAAGTATATAAATGCATTGGAAACACATGTCTAACACTGCTTGTCAAAGGCTGCATTGAGCAGCTGAAACATTGCATCATACTCTTTGCACGGATGGGAAAAAAAAACTGGATTCTTGAAATAATTTTTGGAGTGCTGCCTCTTTTTCTTGACTTTACCTGTACTGTGGGGATCTACAAGTCCTTGAGGTTGGCACCTGCAGTGCTCTGGGGGCCTAGTTCTGCTGTGCTGCCCACATCTCTACTATTTTTACATAATAGGATTAGATATAGGGCCCAGCTCTCTGACATTGCGGTTCTAGCGATGGACCCAGGAAAGGTAAGTATAAGAACTGCTTTGCTTTTGTATGTGTTAAATTTTTTTGGGGTGTGTTTGTGTTATTTTACAGGTTCAGATGTTGGACTACTTCGGATTCGAGGACTACTTCGATGACAGCTTTTTTTATTCTCAATAAAATGGTTAACGAGGATTGTGTTTTTTTTTACTTCAATAAAATGTTTTTCTCTCTGTCCTTGTATCTTTTTAAATGTTATTACTACCGCCTTAGTAATGGCCGCTGGCTGATTGACAGCATCCATTACTTAGGCAGGGCTTAATGTTAGTCAGTAAAACCCTAACACTAACTCCCATTATTACCTAATACTCACCGCCACCAGGGATGCGAGGAAGAGTCGGGTACGATCCAGTATCCAAACATCTGTAGTGACTGATGGGCACCGGAGTGGGCGCAGGCTGGTATTATTAGGCTGGGAAAGCCAAAAAACAGTGGCCCTTCCCACCCTGGTAATGCTAACCTGCTGCTGCTATGTTGTATCTAGTTGGTTATGAAAAATAGGGCGAACACCATGTCGTTTTTTCAAATTATTATTATTATTTATTTATTTTTTTAAATGACGTGGGGTCCCCCCAAATTGATGATTTAGTTTTAATATTTTTTTCTGTAACATAGAAGGTTTTACCAGAGAAATACAACTAAAATGTATTACCCAGATTCTGCAGTCTTTAGAAATATCCCACATGTGGCCCTAGTGTGCTAATAGACTGAAGCACCGGCCTTAGAAGCAAAAGAGCACCTAGTGGATTTTGGGGCCTTCTTTTTATTAGATAAATTTTAGGCACCATGTCAAGTTTGAAGAGGTCTTGTTGTACCAAAACAAAGGAAACACCAGAAAAAATACCCCATTGTGGAAACTACACCTCACAAGGAATTTATCTAGGTGAGTAGTGAGTATTTTGACCCCACAGGTGTTTCATAGATTTGATTAGAATTAGCCTGCGAAAATGAAAAATTTTTGTTTTTTCCAATAAAATGTAGATTTTTTTCATTTCCACAAGGACTAAAGGAGAAAAAGCAGTCCAACATATGTAAAACAATTTTTCCTGAGTATAATAATACCCCATATGTGGTCATAAACGACTGTTTGGACACACGGCAGGGCTCAAAAGAGAAGAAGCGCCATTTCACTTTTGGAGCTCAAATTTTCTTGGAATTGTTTATGGAGGCCACGTCGCATTTGCGGAGCCCCTGAGGGGACAAACTGGAAATCCCCCACAAGTGACCCCATTTGGGAAACTATACCCCTCAAGGAAATTATCTAGGGGTATACTGAGAGTTTTGACTTCACAGGTTTTTTGCAGAAATTATTGGAAGTAGGCCGTGAAAATTAAAATATAAATGTTTTTCCAATAAAGTGTAGGTTTAACTACTTTATATTAATTTCCACAATAACTAAAGTAGAAAAAGCACCCCAACATTTGTAAAACAATTTCTCCCGATTATGGCAATATATGTGTTCATAAACTGCTATTTGGACACACGGTAGGGCTCAGAAGGGAAGGAGTTCAAATTATTGACCTTGAATTGATTTGAATTAAACCGTGAAATTTGAAAAAAAAATGTTTCCCAATAAGATGTAGTTTTAGATCAGCATTTTAACAAGGAATAAAAAAGAAAAAGCGCACCAACATTTGTAAAGCAATGTCTCCCGAATATGGTAATACCCCATATGTGGTTATAAGCTGCTGTTTGGACAAATGAGAGGGTTCAGAAGAAAAGGAGTGGTATTTGACTTTTGGAGTGTAGATTTTGCTGGAAAGGTTTGTGGACGCCATGTCGCATTCGCAAAACCCCTGGTGTACCAAAAAAGTGACCCTATTTTAGAAACTACACCCCAAAAGGCATTTATCAAGGGGTGTAGTGAGCATTTAGACCCCACAGGTGTTTTTCATAAATGAATATGCAGTGGATGATGCAAAGTGAAAATTTCAATTTTTCCACTCATATGCCATTTCACCGCTCAATATGTTGTGCCCAGTTTGTGTCACTGGAGAATATTACCCCATAAGTTGTTAAGTGGGTTTTCCCAAGCACGACAATGCCATACATGTGGACATAAACTGCTGTTTGGGCACACTGTAGGGCTTAGAAGGAAAGAAGCGCCATTCGAATCGTTGTAGTTTTGTTTGAGTATTACTAGTATTTCAGTTTATAATGTGGGGGCATATGTAATCTTTTTTTTTTTTTGTATTTCAAATTTTTTATTTTCAACAAAGAAAGTAAGGATACAGAAGGAAAAAGGGGGAGACGAGGGTACATCAATAAAATCTGAACACAATGCGAAATGTAAACAGTTAACTCTACAAGTCTGCTTGATTTTCAGAAATGTCAATATTTCGAAATACTTCTCACATCTACCATTGTCAATATAGATAGACTTGTACCATAATTTAACATCTCTTTGCAACATTTCCCTATACCCTCCTGCCACCCCCCCACAAAAGACCATCTGTGACGATAGTCAAGAGTCAGATAACAGAAAAAGAACAATAAAAAGAAAAGAAAAAGGAAAAACAAAGAGGATTGAAAGATATGAGGGAAGAGGGGAGTCATCTCTCCCAGCTCCCCCCCCCCCCCGCAGCACGTCTCTACGAACCAAATATTTCTAAGAGCTCCCAGCATCATTCCCAACTTGTTCACCCATAGCTTCCTTGTACCTGTCTGAGCTACAAAATTCAAGCCAGTAGAACCATGTTTTCCGGAATCTACCTGCTTGTTCAGGAGAGTAATGAAGCAACTCCTCCATTCTCCTAATGTCTTGTACCCGCTTCAGCCATTGTCTAATCGATGGAAGCTCAGAGGACTGCCATTTCGCTGGAATACATGCTTTAGCTGCATTTAACAAGTGTCTCACCAGCGATTTCTTATACGTCCCTATGGGGATGTCATGATGATGCAACAGAATCCACGCCGGATCGTCTCCCAGGGTGAGTCCCGTGATCTCAAATATGACGTCTTGTACTTCTGCCCAAAAGGAGCGAAGACTGTCACAGCCCCAAAATATATGTAATAGCGTACCTTCTTCCCTGCCACATCTCCAACAGAGATGTGAGACCTCAGGGAACATTTTGTGTAGCGCATGTGGAACTCTGTACCACCGGGATAATATTTCATTCTTGATAAGCATTACTAATAGAGGCTTTATGAGGCTTTATGAGGCTTTATGAGAGAGGAGCATGACCTTCTCTTTTTGTTCTTGCGTTAGGGAGATCTGAAGATCTCGCTCCCATTTCGCGATAAATGGTGGCGTGAATTCTTCTACAGGAGAAATCAGTATACCATAGATTTTAGACAATGCTCGTTTCACAAGTCCCGTCTGGAAACACATTGTTTCAAACTGGATTAGTCTGCGATCATAAGCAGCAGGTGCAGGTATATGGGCCAAGTAGTGAGATAGCTGTAAAGTCTGCCACTGTGACGCTACCAGCATGCCCTCAGGTTCAGCGAGTTCCCTATCACGTAGCCAAGTCGCCTGTCTACGAAAGTGACTAATCCTAAAATGACCCTGTTGAAGCCAGTTCTTAAACGTCACTTCCGATAATCCTGGTTCAAACTCTGGTGTCCCCAGGACCGGTGTGAGCGGTGAAGGGGCCGATGAAACCCCTTCCCTTCCCCTCACTCTCCTGAACACCTGTAGTGTTGGATATATAGTAGGGTGATCTCTCAGGGATTTTAGATGAGTCATAGGTATCCATGGCAAGCATTTCAGTGGGAGATCCGTAAAGCCTTGTTCCACATTTATCCAATCTTTAAGAGAAGCATGGCGGCACCAGTCAACTATCCTAGTCAAGTGTATGGCTTGGTAATATTGGTCTACATCAGGCAGCCCAATCCCTCCACGACGTTTGGCAAGCACTAGAATTCTCCTCTGTAATCTCGGCGGTTTATCTGCCCATACAAATGAAATGATGTATTGATATACGGTTTTAAAAAAGGACGTAGGTAATTTAATTGGCAATGCCTGCATCGGGTATAGAAATCTGGGTAACACATTCATCTTAATAATACTCACTCTCCCAAACCATGAGAACGTCCCCCTTGTCCATCGAGCCAAATCATTTCTCAATATTTGTAACAGAGGTAAAAAGTTTAGCTGGAATGTCCGATCTATACTGGCCGGCAATTGGATACCCAAATATTTGATCGATTCCCTCGCCCATCTAAAGGAAAAACTAGCCCGTAGGGAATTCCCTAGATCATGTGGAGTATGTAGCATCATCGCCTCCGACTTCTGAAAGTTGATTTTCAGGTTGGACATTAGGCCATATTCTCGAAATTCCTTCATGAGATTGGGCATTGAAATGTGAGGAGAGGTCACAAAAAATATCAGATCATCTGCATAGGACGCCACCTTGAAAACTTTACCTCTCATGGTTAAGCCACTCACATTAACGTTGCCTCTGATCTTACATAAAAAAGGTTCCAGAGCTAAGGCGAACAGCAGGGGTGAAAGAGGGCATCCCTGTCTTGTCCCGTTATGAATCATAAACGGGGAAGAGTAAGTGCCATTCACTCTCACAGAAGCCGAAGGCGACGAGTATAGTGCCCCCACCCAGGAGCGCATGTTAGGTCCTACACCCAGATGTTCCAGAGTTCCAAATAAAAAAGGCCACCCGACTCGATCAAAAGCCTTTTCCGCGTCTGTGGATAAAATGACAGCAGGGCTCCTCTGCGAGTTGACCCAATGGACAAGGTTGAGAGCCTTAGTCGTGTTATCTCTCGCTTCCCTTGACGGAATGAAGCCTGTTTGATCTCCGTGAATTACGGTAGTCATCAATGGAGCTAGCCGATTCGCCAAAATTTTAGAAAACAATTGGCCCTCAGTGAATCTGAAGGTACCGAGCTGCCTGATGATATCGCATTAAAAGCCCCCAAAAAGCCATCTGCTAACTGATCTAGGAACATTTTATAGTAACCAACCGTCAGTCCATCTGGGCCTGGGGCCTTACCCTTTTTTGTGTCCTGCAAAGCTTCAGAAAGTTCTTCATGAGTGATTGGATGATCTAAGATGTCACATGCATCCTCAGGTAGTCGTGGGAAACCTGAGGAGGATATATATTCCTGTATAGCTACCTTCGTGGGAGGAGAATGAGGTGTTAATTGGTATAGGGAGGAGTAGAATTCCCGAAAGGATCGGGCGATCTCCCTCGGAGAGGTTATCTTTACCCCTGTCTGGGAAGAAATATGAGGAACATAAGCTGAGGCTCTCTGGGTTCTTAAAGCATTTGCCAGTATTTTCCCCGGTTTATTTCCATCTTCATAAAATATTCTCCGACACTTAACTAATGTGGCTTTAGCCTTAAAGGAACAGTGTCATCACAAATTATTTTTTTATATGTTAAAGATGTTAGTGCTTTATTAAAAACGTTTATATTCATTTGTGTGTTTGTGTTTTACTTTTTCTTATTTTTACACTTTTTCTTCCCTATGGGGGCTGCCATTTTTTGTTCCATTTCTGTCTGTGTCGATTAACGACACATACAGACATGGAATACGGCAGCCACAGTCCCATAGGGACTGCGAACGGCTCCCGTCCCATTGACTTCCGTGTACGGCGTCTGTGTGGGAACTGCGCATGCGCCGCTCCCACACAGTCCAATTCGAAATTGGCGCCGTCCGGCGCCATTTTCCTGTGGACCGGAAGTCGCGGCCGGACAGTAATATTACTACTTCCGGTCGCGGCTTCCGGATTTGTGCACTTGGACCAGCGGCAGCAAACGGAGCGGACGGGCCGGAGGGAGCCGCGGCGGCAGGAGCAGGTAAGAGATTTCAATGTATGTTCGTGTTTGTGTGTGTTTACTACTGTATGTAAACCTACTACGCTGTGTGTTAGCTCAAAAAATGGCGACACACAGTGTAGGAGGTTACACCGTTCAAACCCCTCGTTTATCCCGGCACTAGCCAGGATAAAGGAGGGGGGGATGCTGAGAGCTCACTAGAGCGAGAGCTTTTAACCCAATGTTGCAATGCTGCAATTTTGGGAAATAGCTCCATCTAGTGACCAAAAATGGGTAGTATTATAAATTAGAAATAATTTATAATATTTCCTGACTCGTGAAAAAAAAAAAAAAAATTTGAACAATGTTTAATCACCCACACACTAAATGTTTAATAAAAAAAAAACAAACATGTTTTTCGGGCAACACCATGCCTTTAACCTCATAAAGAGCTCTAAGTTCTTCCCGAAGTGACAGCAAGACTCCCCTAGTTTCTGAAGTCTGACAATGTTTGTGTTTGCTCTCTACTTCGCTAATCTTATTCAACAGGTCACTCGTTATTGCCACTCTCTCTCTCTTGAGCCGCGCCCCCCACTTGATGAAAAAACCTCTTATGTAGCATTTATGGGCCTCCCATAAAATGAGCGGATTTGCTACTGAGCCAGTATTGGTAGCGAAGTAGAGCTCCAGCTCACGGCGAATTTCAGATTGAGCCTCAGGATGTTGAAGTAAAACCTCATTGAGTTTCCACCGCCCTTGTGCCTGTGAGGGCGGGGCGAAAGAGAGAGAGAGCGCAATTGGCGAATGGTCCGACAAAGGAGATGTGTGAATGTCTGTCCCCACTACTCTATCCAGATGGAAATGACTGATGAAAAAATAGTCTATTCTGGAAAACATATCATGAGTTGCTGAGTAATATGAGTAATCCCTAGCTCCCGGGTACAGAGTCCTCCATACATCCACTAGTTGGTGATCATGAATAGTTTTCCTAATGGAGCTGAGTTGAGAGTAGGGAAGATGGGAGGCGCCCCTTGAGACGTCTAGGTGAGGTTCTATTGCTACATTAAAATCCCCTCCAACTATAATCATGCCGTCCCCAAAAGTCTGGAGGTGTTCCAAATATGCCACTAGAGCCGCTGATTGTCCCGTGTTTGGTAAGTACAGGTTAGCTAGTGTAACTGCCTGTGAGAATAGAGTGCCCTTGACAAACAGAAATCTACCCTGAGGGTCTGCTAGAGAATCAGTGAAGATCCAAGGTACATGTTGTGCAATGAGAATACTCACACCCCTAGATCTGGCGTCCTCTGAGCAACCATGATAGCAATATGGAAAGCGTCTATTGGAGAACCGTGGTACCTTATCTTTCCGGAAGTGTGTTTCTTGAAGAAACGCCACCTGAGTTTTAAGTCTCCACAGTTCAGCAAGAATCATGGAGCGCTTCTCCGAAGTCCTCAGGCCTCGGACATTGTAGGAGAGCAACTTCGTATCCGTGTTCATAGTTCCCAGGTGCTGCGAGGGAAGAAACCGAAGGGAGGGAGGGAGAAAAGGGAAAGAAAAGAAAAGAAACAACAATAGGAATCGAAAACAGATAAGTAAGTAAGGATAATCAGGGAATTCTCTAAGGAAGGTTAAAGAAACCGAGGGTACTCAGCCAGCGAGACACCTCGGAGGGAATACCTATAGGGGAGAGTTGGTAAGGAATCTAAGGAAGTGGAGACCACCTCCCGTGTAGTTATCTGTAAATAGTACACTTTCAGCGAACACAAACACCCACCTCCAACCTCTATTAGTAATTAACCAGGGAGATCAATGAAGTGATGCTACTTCAAAACTCGTAACAATAAAGGTATAGCCATGCTCCGTAGGAGTCTCAAACCTCTTCTCAGCCCTGACTAACTCGCTCCTGCCAATAGGCCCATAAACTCCATAAGGAGCCTAACCCCAGGTACCAGCTCCTGCAGCGACACTCATGACAACATAAGGCTCCTTCACCTTTTGCAATGGAATCCTGAAATTTCTCTCGCCCTCAGAGGGTGTTTATGAAACGTACTCCATTACCCAGAACAAACGTCTCCATACTCAATAAGTCCCAACAAATAAACCCTAACTCAACTATGTGACATAATCCTTGCATATCCCATCAGATGACGTACCATGAACCCTGAGGCCCGCATTATCCAGCTGCGTGTGTGAATCTATCTCTTTCCCCCTAATCACATACGGACCGCTCCGTGATTTGTTCTGAGAGAGATATCAAGCTACTAGATAAACATTTTTAGGGAACTATTCCTTCAGCATGACTCCCTTTATAAGGATACATTATCTGACCATCTAGGCATAAAATCAGGAAACCAGACATTTGCACCAGGATGAACAGGGAGTCCCGTGTCCTGTGTAATCATGACTCCACAGCACGGCAAGACAATCACAGGTCTTGGATTCCCTTCTATGGCAGTTGTTGCCTCGCCGGTCTGATGCGCTGCGGTCTGGGTTGAAGAGGGTCGATAGGGCGGTTTCTGCTACGTCTTGTAGGACGATAATTCAAGGATGCCGCAATCCAGTCCGGAATGGCTCTCGGTGGGACTTCCAGGAAGACAAAAAGGGCGGGTAGATCTTGTGGCGAGTGGAGAGCAATCACCAAGCCTTGTTTCTTGACGATAAGGTGGAACGGAAAACCCCACATATATGTCGCTTCAGCCTCTCTGATGATATCCAGTAGTGGTCGCATCACCCGTCTCATATGCAATGTACGAGCTGATAAGTCAGGCAAAATATGAATTTCAGCCCCTCTAAATTTCACGTGGCCCATGGTGCGCATTTTACGCATTAAATTTTCCTTCACTGTAAAGTAGTGAATCCTACATACAATGTCCCGTGGACGATCTGGATCTGCTGACACCGGGCCCAACGCTCTGTGCACCCGATCCAATTCTATGTGATTGCTCGGCAGCTCTCCCAGAATACCGTTAAACAGTTCTACCACTATTGCGCGTAGATTATGGCCTTCCTTATCTTCCGGTAGTCCCCTAATACGGACATTATTGCGCCTGTTGCGGTTCTCCAGATCATCATGGTCCAGAGTCATAGCTTGGATTAATGCCTGTTGTGAGCGCAGTTGGTCCTCCATCCTATCCAGTCTGTCGCCATGAGAAGATGTCTGTTGCTCAATGGCTGAGACCCTAGAGCACATTTGCTCAACAGTACGGTTCACCTCCTCTAAACACGTACGTTGCATTTTCTCCATTCTTTCTAACATGGTGTCAAAAAAGCTCTGGAGTGGGAGATGCTTAAGGGCCTCTGCCAGATCTGATCGTGTTAGTGGCGTTAATGGCGTCTCCATGCAGGGCGGGGAGACAGGGCCCGGTGACCAAGAACTTCCCTCATGGGATCTCTCCGGACTAGGGCTGGTGACCGGGGCACTCTCCAGGGGTTTATAAGGAGTAGACACACCTGGTAGCTCGTGGGAACGGGCTGATGTCGTCGCTCCCGGTTGTTGAGGCGTTCCACATGCGGCTGCGGCCGCCATGTTGGCTTCCTCTTGCTTCTGAGATATACGTGGCCGTAGGAAGCGAGACAGTGAGGATGCCGGAATATTTTTGTCCACGGTCTTCAGAGGCTTCCCTCGGGACATAACGCGAGGTGCCGGGTTGATTGTAAGTCGCTGTCAGCGTTAATGTCACAAGTTAAATCACGGTCGGCGGGAGCTCCTGAAAATGCGTCCTTCTTCCTCACATGCCGAGACCACGCCCCCGGGGCATATGTAATCTGTGCGGAGTATATCAGGGCTTAATAAGAGGGCATAATAATGGGGTAAGGAATACAATTATCCATAGATGTGTGGTACGCTGTGAAGCAATCCGTTATGCACAGGCCAGTGTCGCACTGATAGACGGTATTCATTCTTATTCCCCTTTTGTAACTGCAGCTTTTGGGGATTTTTCCTCCTTTGTAGCTTGGGAAATTTTGCTGGGAAAGTGATGTCTTGGTATAATACGGGTGCCCTCGCTTCCAGCGGATGTGCTATGTCCCTTCCTAGTTCCTAAATACTAGGGCCCTGAAACTGAAGGTATGTTCCCCTCCAGCTTGCACATCGGGATGTGTTTTCACCACATTACTAGTGCCATAACTTTTTTATTTTTCGGTTGAAGGGCTTATTTTTTGTGAGAGAGCTGCAGATTTTATTGGTACCATTTTGGGACACATACGACTTTTTGATCACTTTTTATTTAATTTTATGAAAGATGAAATAACCAAAAACAAGCCATTCTGGAATTGTTTTTTATTGTTTTTTTTTCAGCATTCACTGTGCGCCAACAATTAAATGTTAACTTTATTCCGTGGGTTGAAACGATAATGGCGATACCTAATTTATATTGTTTTTTTCATGTATTGCAGCTTTTGCACAATAAAATCACTTTTGTTTTTTTAAATCATTTGTTTTCTGTGTCACAATATTCTAAGACCCATAACTTTTTTATTTTTGCGTGGACAAAGCTGTGTCAGGGATTATTTTTTGCTGGACAGATTTTCATTTTTATTGGTACTATTTTGGAGTAAATGTGACTTTTTCATCACTTTTTATAGCATTTTTTAAGAGGAGATGTGACCTTAAAAATAGTTTTTGCGTTGTTTTTCAACATTTTATTACGGCGTAACCGTGTGGGATAAATGACGTAACAGTTTCATAGTTTTTGTATAGTATAGTTTTTGTATTATATGTATAGTCTTTTTTATTTTTTTTGCATTTTTTCCAATAATAAAAGACTTAGTATGGGAAAAAAAGAAAATTTGTTGTTTTTTTTTAACTTGAAACTTTCATTTTTTTATTTTTTTTTGTAAATTTTTTTTTCCAAATTAGTTTTTATTGAATTTAGAAGCATTCATACAAGTATAAATGTATTATAGGCATGCAGGCCTTCAATCGTAAGCAGTACAGAAATAATAAAATAATACAAAGAGGGAAGGGGAAGGGGGGAGGTTTATAACATCAAATAAAACAACTAGAAACAGAGTGTCTGAATATAGCGTAACATCTACAAATGATACGTTATTGCACACATGATGTCAACAGGCTACATGTCAGAAATAAAGTTTGTCATTTAGGCGAACAACCAAGTCCAACCAATCAGATCCTACAACAAAGAGACTAGCTAAGCAGCAAATGAGGGGGCCCACCATTTAAGAAACAGATTGTATATCCCTGTATCCCAACCCAACAGAACAAATACATCATGTGGATATAGTGCTACTAATAGTGGCATGTCTTGTATCATTGAAATCCCACCATGGTTTCCATAATTTCAAAAATTTTGTATGAGTACCACACTCCCAACTAGAGAGTTCCTCCAACCGAGCAATTTGTTGAATTTTCTCAAACCATTGTTCTAAAGATGGAGTAGTCATTGATGTCCACTTCAGAGGGATGAGAATCGTGGGGAGATTATTCTTATAGGGGATCAACTCCAGCGTTGGGTGCCAAAGCAGGATAAGCTCAGGAGAGAGAGAGAGAGAGAGAGATTTAGAACAAATTAAATTTACATGATATAAAACATCTCTCCAGAATGGTTTGATAACCGCACAGTTCCACCAAATATGGGACATCATATTTCGCTCAGAATTACACCTCCAGCAGGTATCATCCAGAGAATAACCCATTAATTTCAGCTGACATGGGGTTTTATACCACCTTGTCAAGGTCTTATAAGAATTCTCTTGGATTCTAATGCATCTTGAGAACCCATGCGAGTTAGCTAAGATTCTGGAGGTCTCAGCCGGTGTAAACCTTGTGTCCAGTTCCCTTTCCCAAGCTGCTATAAAGCTTGGTGCAACTGAGTCATCATTGGAGAGCAATAATCTATACATTTTGGATAACAGACCCTTAGATAGCTGAGGAGCCACCAAAAATTACTCTAGCCACTTGGTGTCCCTTAAAGGTGATCGAGTCATTCCCGCAAATCTTCTACATATACACTGGAAAGACAATGTATGCAAAAAGAATACCCTATTAGTCTCGTTCGCAGATAACAAGGAAACCAATGTAGGTATTTGCGTGGGGTTCCTGAGGTGGGGAGAAATAGCACAGTTCGTTAACTTTGACAAGGGGAGTAATAAAGATGTAGGTTGTTGTGTGACATAAGCCGGGAGTAGACTAAGCGGCATCAAAGGTGATGGGGAACTATAGGCTTGTGTCAATGCCATACAGTCTTGTACAACTTCAACAGTTCCTCTGGTAGTCAAGCTACGAAGAGGGTGGCTAGGTTTAACCTCTGACCAAAGATGAATAATACCTTCGTCCCCTAATAAATATCTCTCTAATTGTAAGTGAGGAGAGTCGTATGTCCGATGTACCAATGTGAGCCATCTTGATAAATTATTTGCTCTGTAATAGGACCAGAAATCCGGCAAGCCACAACCTCCTAATGTCCTATGGTGTCTAAGTTGTTGAAAGGCTGTTCTAGGGCGTTTACCATTCCAGATGAAACTTGAAAACAGAAAGTTAAGGTGGTTAAAAAAGGATCTAGGCAATTTCATGGGGACCAGTAAGAGCGTGTATAGAATCTGAGGTAAGATATATGTTTTAATAATATTTTTTCTCCTCAGCCAGGAAACAAATGGAATATGAAAGTGAGAAAGTTGGTCTGCTATTTTTGAAAGTAAGGGTTTATAATTATGTAGGAATAAGTCGTGGAGGTTACAGGGAAAGCGAATCCCCAAATATTTAATCGTATCTGAGGTTCAGAAAAACGGGATACAATATTGCAATGCCGTCATAGTTGATCGCGGGGCATTAACATTAAGGACTTCAGATTTTTCGTAATTTATCTTGAAGTTGGATATTTTCCCAAACTCCTCGAAGATATCCAATAGCTTAGGGAAGGCTTCAATGGATTTGTGATTAAAACTAAGAGGTCATCTGCGAACGCCGCAACGGAATGTATTTGGGAGCTAACCTGTAGTCCCTGAATTTCAGGGGTCTGTGAAATTTTACAGGTTAGAGTTTCCATTACCAAAATGAAGAGTGAAGGAGAGAGCGGGCATTCCTGTCTAGTTCCATTATTTATTTAGAAAACCGGCATTAATCTTAAGTCTAGCATGCGGGTCTTTATAAACTGAAAAAATTGCTCCAATAAATATGCTTGGGAAGCCCAATCTCTCCAACACAGCCTCAATAAAATGACAGGAGACCCTATCAAAGGCCTTCTCAGCATCTGTGCTGAGAAGGACCAACGGTATACACCGCATTCCAGATTATTATGCAAATGTTATTTTTCGCTGATTTTCCTAAATAGTCGATGCAAATGACAGTCAGTATAATCTTCAAGCCATCAACCGTTGGAGTATAATGCAAATTTTATTGAACAAATCTCCTAATTAGAGATGAGCGAACCGGGACAACCGAACCCGGTTTCGGTCAGAACTTCCGGAAAAGTTCGGTTCGCAGCGAATCCGAACTTCACCGGGTTCGGCCGAACCCGTTTTGACCGAACCCGGCTACATTTTGGCGCCTGCCACATGTTACATCTAAAATGGAGGATTTCACAAGATCACCTGACATCAGGCTACCCCATAATGCCTTGCAAACGGCTCTCCCAGCCAATCGGGAGGCAGCATAGGGGCGGGCTCAAGCCTGCAATAAAAGTCTATGCACAGAGCTCAGCGGCCATTTTACAGACAGGAGCTGTAGGGATAGCATCTCTGTGCAGTAAGGGAAAGCTTTAGGAATCTAAAAGGCAGGAATCCAGCAATCGAAGGGGCTCATCCACTACTCACTACTCAGCCAGTGTGTGAATACGCTTTTATAAGGGGCTCATCCCCGTTGCATCCAACTTGCAATACAGGCAGGCTTTGTAGTACTACAACGCCCAGCATTCCCTGAGTCAGTGCACAGTGGCTGATAGAAATTCTCATTCATTGCCATTTGCCAAGCCAGTGTCAGTGTGTGAATACGCTTTTAGATGGGGCTCATCCCCGGCCGTTAACATAACAAACAAATAACAATACAACTTACAATACAGGCATCTTTTGTAGTAGTACTACAAGGCCCAGCATTCCCTGAGTGCACTGAGGCGTGGCTGATAGAAATTCTCATTCATTGCCATTTACCAAGTCAGTGTCAGTGTGTGAATACGCTTTTAGAAGGGGCTCATCCCCGGCCGTTAAGATAACAAACAAATAACAATACAACTTGCAATACAGGCAGCCTTTGTAGTAGTAGTACTACAAGGCCCAGCATTCCCTGAGTGCACTGCGGCGTGGCTGATAGAAATTCTCATTCATTGCCATTTGCCAAGCCAGTGTCAGTGTGTGAATACGCTTTTAGAAGGGGCTCATCCCCGGCCGTTAACATAACAAACAAATAACAATACAACTTGCAATACAGGCAGCCTTTGTAGTAGTAGTAGTAGTAGTAGTACTACAAGGCCCAGCATTCCCTGAGTGCACCGCGGCGTGGCTGATAGAAATTCTCATTCATTGTCATTTGCCAAGCCAGTGTCAGAGTGTGAATACGCTTTTAGAAGGGGCTCATCCCCCAGGTTTTGATTCAACTTGCTGCACTCCAGCAGTGAAATGTCTGGTAAAAAAAAGGTTGTGAAAGGACGGGGTAGAGGAAAAAACACCCATGACGTCTCCTCTTCCAGTCCAAATGTTGGATCAGTTGGTGCCAGACCCAGTACCAGCATTTGTGGCACAAGACATGTGCCCAGTTCCACTAGTAGCTCCACTAGTAGCAGCAGCCATGTGCCTGCTGGTAGTAGTAGCAGTATCAGCAAGCCAGACTTGTCCATCTCCTCCGGTGGGCGGGTTACTTTAGACAATACGGCCATTGTGGACTGGTTGGCTGGCTCGCGGTCATCTCAGCAGGAAGACTCTAACGATCTGGCTTCAAGCCAGGTTTCGTTGGATTCCAGATCCTCTACAGTTCCTTGGCACAGTGACAGTAGTAATATAGGTATTTCTAGCGTTTCCATTCCATCATCTATGTCTTCGCTCCCCCTTCCTAGCGGGAAGCCATCTTTCCTGAGAGTCCTAAGAGACATCTCCTCGGGTGCGAAGGAAGATACTGAACAACATAGTGATGATGATGATTTGTTTTCCGCGAGTCAGCCAACGGAGTGTGTTGCGGCGGTGGTGGAGGTGGAAGCGGTGTCCGAGACACATAGCTGCGGTAGTGGGGGTGTTGGTGGTGGTAGCCGGGGTGGCAGACGCAGTAATGAGGGGGGGCATGGAGCCCGCCATGATGTCACATCACATTCACAACACAGTGACAGAAGTGGCGGGGATGATGAGGAAGGCTATGATGATGGATGATGATGTTGTTTTAGACAGGACGTGGGAACCAGGTGACGAGGTGATGACGGGGTCAGAGGAGGAGGGTAGTAGTGGCGGCACTGGCCGTGATAAACAGCCAAGCCGAGGTAGGGGCAGAAGTCAATCTGCAAAACGTTGCAGCGGTAGGGTCAGCTCAGGAGCCGGTGACGGCGACACTGATGCTGGTGTAGGCTCCCGAAAAAAGCCTGCCAGACAAGGGGCAAGCTCGGGTGGTAGTGGTGGACGTGGAACTACCTCTTTACGGTACTCTGCCGTGTGGCAATTTTTCTGTACCTTCCCGGAGGACGAAAACATGGCACAGTGCCGTATCTGCAAGCAGAAAGTAAGGCGTGGGCAGGGCAGCAATGTAGGAACTACCGCTCTACGTAAACACATGGAGCGGCATCACAAGGCCATGTGGGACAATCGACATGCCCCACCATCATCATGTACATCTAATGTAGACCCCTCTGCAGCTGCTGCTCCGAGTCCCTGTCATCTAAGTAGTAGCCAGGCCTTATCCACCATGTCGTTGTCATCATCATCATCATCACTGTCATCTAGTGCTCCTCCTACGTCCCGTCAGTTATCCATTACGGAATCGTTGTCCAATAAGCAACAATATATACCAAGTCATCCACTTGTCGTGCGGCTTAATTCACACCTGGCTAAGTTGTTGGTGGTGCAGTCGCTGCCGTACCACCTGGTCGACTCCGCCGGCTTCAAGCAATTGATGGTGTGCGCTCAGCCTAGGTGGCGAATACCTAGCCGACATTACTTCTCCAAAAAAGCTGTCCCTGCCTTGCACAAGCATGTGGAGGAAAAGGTGTGCCAGTCCTTGCAATTCTCCGTGTGCAGCAGGGTACATGCCACCGTCGACACGTGGAGCAGCAACTATGGGCAGGGACAGTACATGTCTTTCACGGCCCACTGGGTCAATATTTTGCAGTCCGATGCACCACCGCAGCAATGCCAGGCATTACCACCTCCACACTTGTATCTTTCTGGTTCAACTCCGGACACCAGGCACCTACCATCCTCCTCCTCCTACTCCTCCTCCTTGCCTTCCTCCTTGGAGGTCTTCCCGTCCCCGACAGGACACCGCGTATCTTCCACTCCTCCTCCCTCCTCTTTTCATAGGTGCAAGGTGAAGCGCCACAACGCTGTCTTACACCTGCTGAGGCTGGGCGAGAAAAGCCACACAGGGCAGGAGCTGCTGCTGTGCATCAAGGAGGAAATCGCACGCTGGCTGTCTCCTCTGAAACTCACACTGGGCAATGTTGTCTCTGATAACGGCAAGAACGTTGTGGCTGCACTGCGTCTAGGTCACCTGACACATTCTCCTTGCATGGCACATGTGATCAATCTGGTCATAACACGCTTCTTAAAGTCATATGTTGGTTTGAAGGGTGTGCTGGCCATGTCCAGGAGGGTTTGCGTTCGCTTTAGACGTTCGTATGCATTTAAGCATGCCCTCCTGGACTTGCAGCGTCAAAACAATCTCCCAGAACACAGCCTGATTTGCGACGTTCCAACACGCTGGAATTCCACCCTGCACATGTTGGACCGTCTGTATGAACAGCGGAAAGCCGTGAATGATTTCCTGATGCAGCAGACGGGCAGCGTTTGGAGCCAGTGTAATTTCGAGCTCAGGCACTGGCAGCTGGTTAGAGACGCATGTCGCGTTTTGAGGCCCTTTGAAGAGGGGCCAGTTCAGTTGTGAAGTGGCTTTGAGGGCCTTATATATTAGAAACCCCAAAAAAGCCACCCCATTTTAGAAACTTCACCCCTCAAAGTATTCAAAACAGCATTTAGAAAGTTTCTTAACCCTTTGGATGTTTCACAGGAATTATAGCAAAGTAGAGGTGAAATTTACAAAATGTTTGTTTTTTTTTGTAGAAATTCATTTTGAATCAATTTTTTTTGTAACACAGAAGGTTTTACCAAAGAAATGCAACTCAATATTTATTGCCCAGGTCCTGCAGATTTAGGAAATATCTCACATGTGTCCCTAGTGTGGTAATAGACTGAAGCACCACCCTCAGAAGCTAAGGAGCACCTAGAGAATTTTGGGGCCTTATTTTTATTAGAATATATTTTAGGCACCATGTCAGGTTTGAAGGGCTCTTGCAGTGCCAAAACAGTGGAAATCCCCCAAATGTGACCCCATTTGGGAAACTACACACCTAAAGGAAATTATCTATGGGTTTAGTGAGCATTTTCACCCCACAGGTTCATTGCAGAAATTATTTGAAGTAGTCCGTAAAAACGAAAATCTAAATTTTTTCAAAGAAAATGTAGGTTTAGCTATTTTTTTTTACATTTCCACAAGGACTAAAAGAAAAAAAGCACTGCAAAATTTGTAAAGCAATTTCTCCCGAGTAAAACAATACTCCACATGTGGTCGTAAACGGCTGTTTGGACACACGGCAGGGCTCCGAAGGGAAAGAGCGCTATTTGGCTTTTGGTACTAGAATTTAGCAGGAATGGTTTGCGGAGGCCATGTCGCATTTGCAAAGCCACTGAGGGGACAAAACAGTGGAACCCCCCCCCACAAGTGACCCCATTTCAGAAACTACACCCATTGAGGAAATTATCTAGAGGTACAGTGAGCATTTTGACCGCACAGGTTCTTTGCAGAAATTATTGGAATTAGGCCGTAAAAACTTAAAATCTACATTTTTTCAAAGAAAATGTAGGTTTAGCTAATTGTTTTTTCATTTCCACAAGGACTAAAGGAGTAAAAGCACCACAAAGTTTGTAAAACAATTTCTCCCGAGTAAAACAATATCCCACATGTGGTCATAACAGGCTGTTTGGACACACGGCAGGGCTCAGAGCACTATTTGGCTTTTGGTGCTCAAATTTAGCAGGAATGGTTTGCGGAGGCCATATCGCATTTGTAAAGTGCCTGAGGGGTCAAAACAATGAAAACGCCAAAAAAGTGACTACATTTAGGAAACTACACCCCTTAAGAAATTCATCTTGCGGTGTAGTGAGCATTTTGACCCCACAGGTGTTTCATAGAATTTATTATGAAATGTTAAATACTTTTGTGTCAAAAAAGACAAAAGTATAATAGGTATGATACCTTTATTGGCTAACCATAAATAAAGGTATCATACCTATTATACTTTTGTCTTTTTTGACACAAAAGTATTTAACATTTCATATTGTCTCTGGCTAACACGGTACTACACAATTTTTTACTGTACTTCATAGAATTTATTAGAATTGGGCAGTGCAAATAAAAACCAAATTTTTCATTTTCTCAACAAATAAAGGAAAAAAAGAACCCCAAAATTTGTAAAGCAATTTCTCCCACGTACGGTAAAACCCCATATGTGGTAATAAATTGCTTTTTGGGCACACAGTAGGGCTCAGAAGGGAAGGAGTGCTATTTGGCTTTTGGAGTGCAGCTTTTACTGGATTGGTTTCTGGGCGCTATGTCGCATTTGCAAAGCCCCTGTGGGAAAAAAGCAGCGGAAACCCTCCAGAAGTGACCACATTTTGGAAACTACATCCCTCAAGGTATTCACCTAGTGTTGTGGCGAGCATGTTAACCCCGCAGGTGTTTTGCAGAAATTGGTGTGCACTCGATGTTGCAGAGTGAAAATGGGATTTTTTCCATAGATATGCCAATATGTGGTGCCTAGCTTGTGCCACCATAACAAGACAGCTCTCTAATTATTATGCTGTGTTTCCCAGTTTTAGAAACACCCTACATGTGGCCCTAATGTTTTGCCTGGACATTTGACAGGGCTCAGGAGTGAAAGAGTACCATGAGAAATTCAGGCCTAATTTGGCGATTTACAAAGTATTGGTTCACAATTGCAGAGCTCTGATGTGAAATAATAAAAGAAACCCCTGAGAAGTGACCCCATTTTGGAAACTGCACCCCTCAAGGCATTTATTAAGGGGTGTAATGAGCATTTTCACCCCACAGGTCTTTTCCATAAATAATTGCGGTGCGGATGGTGCAAAGTAAAAATTAAAATTTTTCCCTAGATATGCTATTTCAGTGGCAAATATGTCGTGCCCAGCTTGTGCCACTGGAGACACACACCCCAAAAATTGTTAAAAGGATTCTCCCAGGTATGGCGATGCCATATATGTGGAAGTAAACTGCTGTTTGGGCACGCTGTAGCGTTCAGAGCGGAGGGAGCACCATTTGATTTTTGTAGCGTGGATTTGCTTGGTAGTAGATTTGTGTTGAGTATTGCTGGTGTTCACGTTTATAATGTGGGGGCATATGTAAGCTGGGCAGAGTACATCAGGGACATAGTCAGGTGTTATAATAATTAGGTTAAAAAATACAGTAAAATAATCCATAGATGTGTGTTACGCTGTGAAGCAATCCTTTCTGATAATGCCAGTGTCGCACTGATAAATGTCCTTCCTTATCCCCCTTTTGTTCCACACTCCGCACCTTTGCAGGCTGGGGAATTTTGCTGGAAAGTGTTGTCCTGGTATAATATGGGCACCCTCGCTTCCAGCAGATATATTTGGGCCCTACCCTTCCTGGTTCCCTAATTTTAGGGCCTTGATAATTTGCCTCTTGAAACAGAAGAAATGTTCCCCTGCACAACTGCATATTTTTTATTTCCTGACTTATGGAAGCCTTAACTTATTTGATTTTTGATAGTGGTATGAGGGCTGTTTTTTTGCGGTACGAGCTGTAGTTATTATTGGTACCATTTTGGGGTACATGTGACTTTTCTATCACTTTTTATCCTATTTTTTGGGAGGCAAGGGACCAAAAAACTGCAATTCTGGCATCGTTCTTTTTTTTTTTTTTTAATACAGCCTTCTCCACGCATCATAAATTCATGTTAACTTTATTCTACTGGTCAGTCCGAGTCCCGCAATACAAAATTTAAAGCACTTTTTTATGTTTTACAACTTTTTGCACAATAAAATTACTTTTGTAAAAATAATGTATTTTTTCTGTCGCCAAGTTGTGAGGACCATAACGTTTTAATTTTTTCGTTGACGGAGCTGAATGAGGGCTTGTTTTTTGCGAGATGAGCTATAGTTTTTATAGATACCATTTTTGGATGCACTCGGCTTTTTGATCACTTTTTATTCCAATATTTGTAGGGCAAAGTGACCAAAAAACTCTGACCAGAAATTCTGATTTCGTTTTTTACGTTTTTTTTTTATGCGGTTCACGGAGTGGAATAAATAACATATTTTTATAGTTCAGGCGGTATTGGACGCGGCAATACAACATATGTATGGTTTATTTATTTTTTTCAATAATAAAGGACTTGATAAGGGAACAGGGCTATTGTGTTTTGTTTTATTTTATTACTTGAAACTTTTATTATATGTTTTCAAACATTTTTTTTACACTTCTTTTCAAGTCCCACTAGGGTACTTGAAGGTCCAACTGTCAGATGTTTTTTTTTCTAATACATTGCACTATCTATGTAGTGCAATATATTAGATCTGTCAGTCATTGACTGACAGCAAGCCGATTAGGCTTCACCTCCCGGCGAGGCCCAATCGGCTCCCGTAATGGCAGAGCAGGAGGCCCATTGTTAGGCTTCCTATTGCCATAGCAGCATTGGCAGCCCTGATTGCACGGCAGGACTGGCGATCTGCTAGCAACCTCTAAGATGCATAGAAGGCTTGTGATCGCTGCATCTAAGGCTGGGTTCACACGTGGCGGAATTTCACTTAAATTCCGCTGCGGACACTCCGCAGCGTTAATCCGCAGCGGAGCCGTTTCTGCATTGACTTCCACTTCTATTTAGAAGTGTTCGTTTAGACGATGCGTAACATTCCGCTGCGGAGCATAGGCTGCGGAGCGGAATTTGGTGTCCGCAGCATGCTCTGTCTGTTGCGGAGCAGTGGCGGACTCATGGCGGAATTTCTCCATTGACTTCAATGGAGATTCTAAGTTCCGCAATGAAGTCCGCAGCTGTCATGCACATGTTATGTGTGCTGCGGATGCGTCTTGCTTTTTTGCCATGACATTTCTTCATTCTGGCTGGACCTATGTATTTCTAGGTCTACAGCCAGACTGAGGAAGTCAATGGGGCTCCCGTAATGACGGGAGCGTTGCTAGGAGACGACTGTAAATAGTCACTGTCCAGGGTGCTGAAAGAGTTAAGCGATCGGCAGTAACTGTTTCTGCACCCGGGACAGTGACTACCGATCACAATATACAGCAACCTGTAAAAAAATATAAGTTCATACTTACCGAGAACTCCCTGCTTCTGTCTCCAGTCCGGCCTCCCAGGATGACGTTTCAGTCTAAGTGACGGCTGCAGCCAATCACAGGCCAAGCACAGGCTGCAGCGGTCACATGGACTGGCGCGTCATCCAGGGAGGTCGGGCTGGATGCCGAAAGAGGGACGCGTCACCAAGACAACGGCCGGTAAGTATGAAAGTCGTTTACTTTCACTAGGGAAAGTGCTGTCCCTTCTCTCTATCCTGCACTGATAATAGAGAGAAGGGAAGCACTTTTCCCGCAGTCCGCAGCAGCTAGTCCGCATCAATTTTCTGCACATTTTGTGCAGATCCGCAGCCGTAATCCGCAACCCGGATTAGGTGCGGCATTGATGCGGACAGTTGCGGAGGAAATCCGCCACGTGTGGTCATGCCCTAAGGGGTTAATGGCAGGGATCAGAGCTAGCTCTGGTTCCTGCCGTTACAGGTGGTTGACATCCACCGCTGATGACGCCAGCTCAGCTACAGTAAGGGACCTCCGGTAGCCAGTGCAGCCACCGGAACCCCAGCAATTTCATTGTTGGGGTTCCGATGAGCTGCAAACAGCTTAAATGCAGCGATCGCGTTTGAGCACTGCATTTAAGGGGTTAATGGCGAGGATCAAAGCTAATTTCGGTCCCCGCCATTACAGTCGGATGTCAGCTGTAAGATACCACCGACACACAGCGATGGTGGCACCGACTCAGCTTCTGAGCCTGTGTCCACCATTTGTCGTATGGATACGGCAAAATGCGGGAAGCACTAACTTTCCATGACGTATCCATACGACAAATGTCGGGAAGGGGTTAAGGCCTTTTCAGGCCCTGTCATTAACCCCTTAATACCTGACATATCATGATAAATTAGAAAGATCTCACCAAAGTGTCATTATATCTTACGGGGTACTGAACGACCTCTTCTTAAGGTGTATTCAGATGCCGCGCTTCATTTGCGGTTGAAACCGCAATAAAAAATGCAAATGAAACCCGTATGCATTTTCTCCGCAATTGGTGGGATTTTTTGTGCTGTTGAAGTAACTGCAACTGCATCGAAAAATGTATTACATCGCGGTAAAAGCGCATGCGGTTTTCGGATGCATTTTTTTATGCGGTTCTAACTGCACTTCAACCGCAGCATCTGAATATACCCTTATAATCAAGTCAACACGAAGATCATCAGATTGTCATCGGTCTAGCTTTGTGACCTTCGGAAACTCTGGGCAGCCACTCATTTCCCCTACCAAGTAAATGGAAGATCATGTAATAAATCTCCACCAGTCCTTTTTATAGTGGCTTTGCCGAGTATTTTTTTTCCTGATAAATGAGGGGCTGTAGTAATTCTGAATACATCTGATTACATCCAGGAGGCACACAAACAATTCTCAGACAAAAAATACTACACCCCACTTAAAGAAGACCCCACCAAACAATACACAGAGGAACTTGTCCATATCATTAATAGTTTCAATGCTGTGTCAGACAGTGTACTGGAGCTTATACCGGACAATCCCAGAATGGGTACATTCTACATGTTACCTAAAATACATAAAGAAGGCAATCCAGGGAGACCAATCATTTCAGGTGTTGGGATTTTAACTGAGAATATTTCTGGCTGGGTAGAAAATCTTCTGAAGCCCTTGGTGAGGTGCACACCCAGTTATGTCCAGGATACCACAGAGACCTCTGCAAACTCTCAGCCCTTGGTCCTCTACCAGAGGGAACAATATTGGCAACTATGGATGTGGAGTCTCTGTATTCTAACATCCCCCATGAGGATGGCATAGCCGCATGCCAACACTTTCTTCAGAAGAACAATCTAGCAATAGAGCCGGCCCTACCACTCATCAGGTTCGTACTCCATCACAATTATTTTTTATTTGACAAAGATATATATCTGCAGTGTATGGGTAGCGCTATGGGTAGCAAAATGTCACCACAATATGCTAACCTGTTCATGGCCAAACTAGAGGAGGAGTTTTTATCTACCTGCGCAAGTAAACCTCTAGCATATTTCCGGTACATTAGTAACCTGTTGATAATCTGGACAGGCTCTGAACATGAACTGCTTTCTTTCCATAAGAACTTCAACAAGGATGGAACAGCTTTCATCCGAGACACATAGAAATCCATCATCTACAGCTCTGCGGTACATACGGATCTGTTCAGACAGTGAAGACAGAAAACAACACCTGCTATCACTGAGGTATACATACTTACAACAGGGATACCATCCAAGGATTATAGATGATCAGCTCTACAGAGCCACAAGAATTCCAAGGAGCAACCGCCTGGAATACAAGAAGAAGGAAGACAACAGCAGGGTGCCCCTAGTGGTCATATTACAACACACAAATGAACATCTTGAGGAAAATTGCTGCTGATCTCCAACCTGTATTTAACAAAGACAATAAACTGAAGGAAATATTCCCCGATTTATGTGTCTATAGGACACAGGTACAATTAGAAGCAATGAATGGCCGGGTACGTTCCGGTATTGCGCTTCCGTCGCTGAAAGGCGCTGACTGACAGGGAAAGTCATCCTGCCCAGCCAATCAGCGCCTTTCATAGACGCTTCGTTCAACTCCCAGTAGACCTGCGCAGAAGAGAGCTGGTCTCCATTGCTGCCGGCCGGCATGGGAACGGGATTAAGGTGAGTTTGAATAGTTTGTTATTTTATTGTAATAAAAAGTGTGTGGCTTAATCTATGGGGGGGGGCTTAATCTATGGGGGGCTTTATCTACAGGGGGGGCTTTATCTACAGGGGGGGCTTTATCTACAGGGGGGCTTTATCTACGGGGGACTTTATCTACATGGGGGACTTTATCTACTGGGGTCTTTATCTACAGGGGGCTTTATCTACGGGGGGGGGCTCTATCTACAGGGGGGGCTATATACTGGGGTGGGCTATCTATGGAGCACCATATACAGGGGTGGGCTATATCTACAGGGGGGCTATATACAGGGGTGGGCTATCTATGGAGCACTATATACAGGGGTGGGCTATATCTACAGGGGTGGGCTATATCTACAGGGGGGCTATATACAGGGGTGGGCTATCTATGGAGCACTATATACAGGGGTGGGCTATATCTACAGGGGGGCTATATACAGGGGTGGGCGATCTATGGAGAACTATATACAGGGGTGGGCTATATCTACAGGGGGGCTATATACAGGGGTGGGCTATCTGTGGAGCACTATATACAGGGGTGGACTATATGTGGAACACTATATACAGGGGTGGCCTATATCTACAGGGGGGCTATATACAGGGGTGGGCTATCTGTGGAGCACTATAGGGGGAGCTATTTGTGGGGCACTATATACAGGGGTGGGCTATATGGGGGCACTATCTATGGGGGGCACTATCTACAGGGGGCAAAGTGTGTGTGTGTGTGTGTGGGACACCGTGTATGGTGCTATTATAATTAGAGGTGCAGTGTATGGCGCTATTATATTTAGAGGCGTAGTATGTGGTATAATGAGAACTTTATCTTTATTTATAGGTGTAGAAATGTTGGAAAAGTGAGAAGCTGAAGACATCTGAGCGGCAAACTGCAGAAATGGGCTGTGACAGGGAGAAGTCATCATAGAGGTCTGGATCGGATGGAGAAAAAGAACTAGAATCTGAGACATCACCGGTGAGTCACCTAATGTAAATGTTCATTCTGCCTCTAATCAGCACCGTAGTCACTGTATAATGGGCAGCGAGATGCTTATCATATGATTTATTTTAGTGAAACAGCAACTCCCAGCATATCCTTACCATTGTTCGGGCCATGCTGGGAGCTGTAGTTTTACGCCGTACATACCTATACAGCATGGGTTGCACTAAATTGAGCTGTATTTGTGCTGGTGTTGTATATATGTAATGAGCTTGGTTCTGGTGCTGTGTATAGAACTATATTGCTTGTAAAATGTGCAAATGTTTTTATGCTCGCATTACATTAAAAAAAATGTGGAAAAGAAATGACACGTCATTGATTGGTAGAGAAAACAAACACGGCGAGGGGGAAGGAGATGTCGGGAAAGAGGTTGGTGGGGGGGGGGCCAAACTGAATCTTTGCCCCGGGTGCTGGAGAACCTAGCTACGCCTCTGCCTGTACCAACATCTTGTCATCAAACACCATCCACATACTAAACACGCAGCAGGACTATAAAATCACTGGCACGTTCTCCTGTACATCCTCCAATGTACAGGGTGGGCCATTTATATGGATACACGTAAATAAAATGGGAATGGTTGGTGATATTAACTTCCTGTTTGTGGCACATTAGTATATGGTAGGGGGGAAACTTTTCAAGCTGGGTGTTGACCATGGCGGCCATTTTGAAGTCGGCCATTTTGTATCCAACGTTTTTTCAATGGTAAGAGGGTCATGTGACACATCAAACTTATCGAGAATTTCACAAGAAAAACAATGGTGTGCTTGGTTTTAACCCCTTAGCGCACCAGGACGTCCTGCATTGAAGTGCTTTAAGGCACAGGGACGTACCGGCGCGTCCTGGCTAATTTCTGTCACCCTGTCAAAGGACAAGGTGACAGAACTGTGCCGTCAACTGTTTATGACAGTTGACCGGCACAGTAAGACGGCAGGGGACCATTCACAGCGGTCTCCTGCCGGCGATCGCTGTGATTGGTCAGTCAAAGCAGACTGACCAATCACAGCTCCATGACGTGTGTATGTGATGGCGCTGGCTCAGAAGCTGAGCCAGCGCTATCACCGCCGGGAATCAGCTGTCCGACGCCCCTCTGCAACGGCCAGGACCGGAGCTAGGCTCCGATCCGGCCGATTAACCCCTTCGATGCATCGATCAACGCGATCGATGCATCGAAGTGTCTTGTAGCCTGTCGGCAACCACGATGGTTGCCACGGGCGCGGGTGTCAGCTCTTTGTCACAGCTGACATCGTGCCCTAACGGCCAGGACCGGAGCAAGGTGATTAGATCGTACCCTATGGTTGCTAATGACAACCATCGGCACCCGCGGGTGTTCCGATGGTTGCTATGGCAACCATAGCCTAACAATCGCTTCCTAGTACGGAAGCCTATTAGGCCCCGCCGGGAGGCGAAGCCTAATAGGCTTGCTGTCAGTGAATAGCTGACAGCTCTAATACACTGCACTATGTAGGTAGTGCAGTGTATTAGAAAAGCGATCAGGGCTTCATGCCTTCAAGTTCCCTAGTGGGACAAAAAAAAAGTTAAAACAAGTTAATAAAAATGTTGTAAAAAAGTTAAAAACAATAAGTTTCATGTTAAAAAACACTATAACAGCCTTTTTCCTATAATAAGTCTTATATTATAGGAAAAAACAAAAAACATAAAAAAAAGTACACATATGTGGTTTCACCGCGTCCGTAACGACCCCAACTATAAAAATATCACGCTATTTTACCCGTACGGTGAACACCGTAAAAAAATTAAATAAAAAACTATTCCAGAATCGCTGTTTGTTAGTCGCTACCCCTCGCAAAACAGAATAAAAAAAGGGATCTAAAAGTTGCATGTACCCCAAAATTATACCATTAAAAAACGCAGCCCGTCCCGCAAAAAACAAGCTCTCCCACCACTTGTTTGACGGAAAAATAAAAAAGTTATGGCTCTCAGAATATGGTGACACCAAAAATAAATTATTTGAAACAAAAGTGATTTTATCGTGCAGACGCTTCAAAGCATAAGAAAATCTATATACATCTGGTATCACCGTAATCGTACCGACCCGCAGAATAACGTAAAATTGTCATTCATAACGCATGGCGGACGCCGAAAAAAATAAATAATAAAAAACATCAGAATTGCAGGTTTTTGGTCACCTTGCTTGCCAAAAAAATGAAATACAAAGTGATCAAAAAATCGCATGTACCCCAAAATGGTACCAATGAAATCTACAGATTGTCCCGCAACAAATAAGCCCTCACCCAGCTCCGGTGGAGAAAAAATAAAGACGTTTTGGCTCTCAGAATATGGCGATGCAAAATGTGCAAAGTGTCCAAAAGCGGATAAGATTGGGCGCCATTTATCAGTGCGACACCGGCCACACATCTGTGGATAATTATTTATTTACCCCATTATTATACTCTCTTATTATACCCCTGATGTTCTCCGCACAGCTTACATATGCCCCCACATCATAACTGAAATACCAGCAAAACCCCAAACAAAACAACTAGCGAGCAAAATCCACGCTCCAAAAGCCAAATGGCGCGCCCTGCAGCGTGCCCAAGCAGCACTGTACGTCCACATATATGGCATCGCCATACCCGGGAGAACCCGCTTAACAGTTTGAGGTATTTGTCTTCAGTGGCACGAACTGTGCACAAAATATTGTGCACTAAAATGGCACATACCTGTGGAAATGTTCACTTTGCACCATCCACTGAGCATTCATTTCTAATAGAAAAAAACAAACCTGTGTGGTCAAAATGCCTTGAGGGGTGCAGTTTCCAAAATGGGGGTCACTACTTGGGGGTTTGTTTTACTATTTGACCCCAGAGCCCTGCCGTTGTGGGCTAATGCTGCGAAAATCACCAAAATAGGTCTCACATGCGCCTTTCACTCCTAAGCCCTGTCATATGTCCAGGCAAATGATAAATGCCTTGAGGGGTGTAGTTTACAAAATGTGGTCACTTCTCAGGGTTTTACACTCTACTCTGGTACCTAAGAACGCTCTGCAAATGCGACATGGCGCCCCTACACCAGTCCAGCAAAATCTGTGCTCTAAAAGCCACATGGCTCTCCTTCCATTTTGAGCTCTGCCATGTGCCCAAACAGCAGTTTAGGGCCACACATGGGGTATTGCCGTACTCAGGAGAAATTATGTGTTGTTTTTTCTCCTATTACCCCTTGTGGGAAAAAAAATTGGGTGCAAAACTACATATTTTTGGGAAAAAAAATAATTTTTTGTTTTCACTGCCTCATTCTAAAACAATCTATGAAACACCTGTGGGATCAAAATGCTCAGTACACCCCTAGATGATTACCATGAGGGGTAAAGTTTCCAAAATGGAGTCAATTCTCAGGGGTTTCTACTGTACGGGTACTTCAGGGGCTCTGCAAATGCGACATGGTGCCTAAAAAACAATCAACCAAAATCTACATGCCAAGTAGCACTCCTGCCATTCTGAGCCCTGCGGTGTATCCAAGCAGCAGTTTATAACCCCATGTGGGGTATTGCCGTACTCGGGAGAAATTGCTATACAATTGTTGGGGTGCTTATTCTCCTTTATTCCTTGTGAAAATGAAAACAATTCAACATTTTAGTGGAAAGAATGTAGATTTTCATTTTCACTGCATAATCCCAATAATTCAGCAAAAAAATGCTCACTATACCGCTAGATAAATTCCACGAGGGGTATAGTTTCCCAAATGGGGTCACTTTTGCCGGGTTTGCACTATTTTGGCCCCTCAGTGGCTTTGCAAATGTGACATGGGGCCGCAAACCATTCCAGCAAAACTTGAGCTCCAAAAGTCAAATGGTGCTCCGTCCTTTCTAACTTCCGCCATGTGTCCAAACAGCAGTTTATTATCACATATGGGGTATTGCTGTGCTCAGAAGAGTTTGCTTTACAAATATTGGGGTGTTTTTTCTCCTTAATCTGTTGTAAAAATGAAAAAATCTGAGCTAAAACTACATTTTATTTGAAAAAAATGTAGATTTTCAATTTCACTGCATAATTCCCATAAATTCAGCAAAAACCGTGTAGGGTCAAAATGCACACTACACCCCTAGAAAAATTCCTTGAGGGGTGTAGTTTCCAAAATGGGGTAACTTTTGGGGAGTTTCCACTGTTATGGTCCCTCCAGGGCTTTGCAAACACGACATAGCACCGAAAACCAATGCAGCAAAATCTGCGCTCCAAAATCCAAATGGCCCTCGTTCCCTTCTGAGCCCTGCCGTGGGTCCAAACAGCAGTTTATTACCACATATGGGGTATTGCCGTAATCGGGAGACATTGCTTTACAAATGTTGGGGTGCTTTTTCTCCTTTATTCCTTGTAAAATCTAAAACATCGTATGTTTTTTCAGAAAAAAAGTAGATTTTCATTTTCACAGACCAGTTCCAAGAAATTTAGCAAAAAACCTGTGGGCTAAAAATGCTAACTATACCTCTTAAAAAATTCCTTGAGGGGTGTAGTTTCCAAAATGGGGTCACTTTTGGGGGGTTTCCACTGTTTTGGCACCACAAGACCTCTTCAAACCTGACATGGTGCCTAAAATATATTCTAATAAAATAGAGGCCCCAAAATCCACCAGGTGCTCCTTTGCTTCTGAGGCCGGTGTTTCAGTCCATCACCACACTAGGGCCACATGTGGGATATTTCTAAAAATTGCAGAATCTGGGCAATAAATATTGAGTTGCATTTCTTAGGTAAAACCTTCTGTGTTACAGAAAAAACTGTATTACAAATGAATTTAGTAAAAAAAAAATTGAAATTTGTAAATTTCACCTCTACTTTGCTTTATTTCCTGTGAAATGCCTAAAGGGTTAAAAAAAATTCTGAATGTGGTTTTGAATACTTTGAGGGGTGCAGTTTTTAAAATGGGGTGTTTTATAGGGGGTTTCTAATATATAAGGCCCTCAAAGCCACTTCAGAACTGAACTGGTCCCTGAAAAAATAGCCTTTTGAAATTTTCTTGAAAATGCGAGAAATTGCAGCTAAAGTTCTAAGCCTTGTGATGTCATAGAAAAATAAAAGGATGTTCAAAAAACGATGCAAACATAAAGTAGACATATGGGAAATGTTAACTAGTAAATATTTTGTGTGGTATTACGATCTGTTTTACAAGCAGATACATTACAATTTAGAAAAATGCAGATTTTTGCAAATTTTCTCTACATTTTGGTGTTTTTTACAAATAAATATTGAATTTAACGACAAAATTTTTTCAGTATCATAAAGTACAACATGTCACGAGAAAACAATCTCAGAATCGCTTGGATAGGCAAAAGCATTCCAGAGTTATTACCACATAAAGTGACACATGTCAGATTTGCAGAAATCGGCTGTGTCCACAAGGCCAAAATAGGCTGTGTCCTTAAGGGGTTAACGTTACTTTATTCTTTCATGAGTTATTTACAAGTTTCTGACCACTTATAAAATGTGTTCAAAGTGCTGCCCATTGTGTTGGATTGTCAATGCAACCCTCTTCTTTCACTCTTCACACACTGATAGCAACACCGCAGAAGAAATGCTAGCACAGGCTTCCAGTATCCGTAGTTTCAGTTGCTGCACATCTCGTATCTTCACAGCATAGACAATTACCTTCAGATGACCCCAAAGATAAAAGTCTAAGGGAGTCAGATCGGGAGGCATTTCTTCTGCGGTGTTGCTATCAGTGTGTGAAGAGTGTGAGAAGAGGGTTGCATTGACAATCCAACACAATGGGCAGCACTTTGAACACATTTTATAAGTGGTCAGAAACGTGTAAATAACTCATGAAAGAATAAAGTAATGTTAAAACCAAGCACACCATTGTTTTTCTTGTGAAATTCTCGATAAGTTTGATGTGTCACATGACCCTCTTCCCATTGAAAAAACTAAAGTTGGATACAAAATGGCCAACTTCAAAATGGCCGCCATGGTCAACACCCAGCTTGAAAAGGTTCCCCCCTCCCATATACTAATGTGCCACAAACAGGAAGTTAATATCACCAACCATTCCCATTTTATTTAGGTGTATCCATATAAATGGCCCACCCTGTAGTATACATGATACTGTGTACAAGGTGCATCAATAAAGGAATCTACATTGGAGAAACAATACAAAAACTACAAACCAGGATGAATCTTCACAGACATACAATAAAACAGGAGCTGGATACACCCGTGGGAAAACACTTCTCTGGACCAGACCACCGTTTGACAGATTTAAAGATCCTAATACTGAAGGGTCATTTTAAGAACAGCAGAGAAAGAAAAATTTGAGAATTCAAGCTGATGAAAAGATCCCAGTCACTGACACAAGGCCTCAATCTAACACCTGGATTTATGAGCCACTACATGGACACACATCCCATTCCCCATCAGACTGACTCCAGATCCCTTAACTCCTAAGTCATCACCCCATTCTCCTCAGTTTCATTGCCTCGGCTTATCTTAATGATGTATCACCTCATGTACTAATTGTCTTTGTGTAACATCTTAAATGTTGTGCTCTATTCTAAAGCCGGGTTCCCACGTAGCATAAATGCTGTGGAATTTCACAGCATTTACAGTAGCAGCACAGTGGATGAGATTCATAAAATCTCATGTCCACGCTACGAAAAAAAGAACCGCAGCGTAAACGTTAATAAATTGACCTGCGGTGCGGAATTTAATTCTGCATCATGTCAATTTATACTGTGTTTTTGTTGATTTTCCGTTGCAGGGTTTCCCCATTGAATTCAATGGGATGCCAAAACCGCAACAAAAATGGCAGTGTTGTGATTTTTGCAGAGTATTCGTAGCAATAACGCCGCAAAAATCTAAACTATGGAAAAAAAATATCATACATACATCCCAGAGCACCCTCCTCCTTCCTGCAGTTTGGCCTCCTGATATGACGTTGCATCCCATGTGACACATGGGCTGCAGCGTCATCCAGGGAGGCCGGACCGGACTGCGATGGAGGGACGTGTCGCCATAACAACGACCTACGACCAACGACCGCTACGTTACGCAGCGGAAATACTGTCCAAAAAAACACTCCACAATGTGGTGCGGTTTTCTGACATATTGTACTGCGGGTTCCAGGTCGGATACGCTGCGTGCTATTTACACAGTGTATCCGTCCCGTAGGAACCCGGCCTAAGGCTTCGTTCACATCTGCATCGGGACTCCGTTCATGGGTTCCGTCGGAGCTTTCCGTGAGGGGAACCCATGAACGGAATCCAAACTGAAACAAACGAAAATCATAGGTTTCTGTTTGCATCACCATTGATTTCAATCCGATGCAAATGGTTTCCATTTCTCCCCGTTGTATAAGGGTTCCGTTGTTTCAACGGAATCAATACCATAGTCGACTGCGCTATTGATTTAGTCAAAACAAGGGAACCCTTACACAACGGGGACAAACGGAAACAATTTTTACCGGATCCGTCACTATTGAAATCAATGGTGATGCAAACGGAAACCTATGGTTTCGTTTGTTTCAGTTTGGATTCCGTTCATGGGTTCCCCTGACGGAAAGCTCCGATGGAACCCATGAACGGAGTCCCGATGCAAATGTGAACGAAGCCTAAGGGTATGTTCACACGGCCTATTTACGGACGTAATTCGGGCGTTTTTGCCCCGAATTACGTCTGAAAATAGCGCCTCAATAGCGCTGACAAACATCTGCCCATTGAAAGCAATGGGCAGACGTTTGTCTGTTCACACGAGGCGTATATTTACGCGCCGCTGTCAAATGACGGCGCGTAAATAGACGCCCGCGTCAAAGAAGTGACCTGTCACTTCTTTGGCCGTAATTGGAGCCGCTATTCATTGACTCCAATGAATAGCAGCGCTAATTACGGCCGTAATTGACGCGGCGTTCAAGCGCCTGCACATGCCGGTACGGCTGAAATTACGGGGATGTTTTCAGGCTGAAACATCCCCGTAATTTCAGCCGTTACGGACCCCCGCCGTGTGAACATACCCTAAGTCATTCATTTGTAAACAGCCTGAAGGGGCCTGTGTGTTCTGAAAGCTTGCATATAGAATTTTTATGATTAGCCAATAAAGGTATCATACCTACTATATTTAACATTCTTCATTGTAATTTAGATGTTATTCTCTTTTGAAAAACTGCAGTGCTTGAAATGAAATATAAAATTGCCATCCAGTGTAAAAATAAATGACATAAACAGTTAATAATATATACAGAGATAGTCACAGCATATAGTACTGGTGTGTATAGCAGAATACTGTGGGGGAATATCTCCTCCTCCAGGTGTCAGAAAGAGGCGGAGCTCCACCTTGTGGTTTCACCATGTCCCTGCATCCTGGGTATCAGTGGTGAGTCCTTGCTTTGCTCAGACTCTCTCCACACTGCTGATAGAGATGGGAGCAGCGCTCCTCCAGCAGTGGGTCCAGCTGGGCAAAACCTGCTCCGTCCATCTATTATTACTACTGCTCCACTTACCTCATGTCGTCTCAGGCAGCTTCCAGACAGGTGAGTTCTGATGTGTCTTCTTTGTTCGTCTGGTATACTTTGCCGTTAATGTGGTAGATGTGTGTGTTTTGTGTAATATATATATATATATATATATATATATATATATATATATATATATATATATATATATATATATCGGAAAAGAGCAGCACCTAACCTTAATCCAAACGGTCCTATGAATACACACAATATGATCGCAGCACTCCAAAAATTTGTTTAAAATAGAAATGTGATTTATTGTTCCATGTCAAAAAGCAAGCTACGTTTCAGTCCTCTCATAGACAGGACAAGACGCTTGAGAAAGGTCTTGTGAGAGGACTGAAACGTAGCTTGCTTTTTGACATGGAACAATAAATCACATTTCTATTTGAAACCAATTTTTGGAGTGCTGCGATAATTTCGTGTGTGTGTATATATATATATATATATATATATATATATATATATATATATATATAAAACAAAAGAAGATTTGCGGCACTCCAATGAAGAAAATGGTGGTTTATTCAATCCCAATACAAAAGCGACGTTTCAATCCTACAATAGGATCTTTATCAAGCGTGATAAAGTTTGTGCTGGGCACCCGTTCATTGGTTTCCCTGCGAGTGCTGCTGCTTTCTCCTTGTATATATATATATATATATATATATATATATATATATATATATATATATATATATATATATTTATATATATATATATGCAGCATCCTGTATGTGCACTGCAGAGTTTTGATACGACTGGAAGATATATGAGGACTGATGACAGTAAAGTCAGCCATTATTATAGTGTGGGAATTATGTTCACCACAACTGATACTATCACTTGTATTTTCCAGTCCTGAGGTAGGTGTGAGGTGAAACTAGGAACATGCTAATTGCGTCCCTCAGTGGCCTCTACTGTGACTACTGTGGGACACATAAGTACTAAACCTTTGCTGCCAGACAAAATGGTGCAGATCTTATCAGACTGCCCTTTAGTTGCAAGAATGGCTTATAGAGTCCATTGTGTCCTATGTGAGTCCATTTAGGCATAAGACAAGGACAGCATTGCAATAAATAACATTATTATATAAAATATCAGATTTGAAAGACAGCGTACTTTTTCCACAGGGAGCTTTAAAGGGGTTGTCAACGACCAGACAACTAATGACCTTTCCACAGGATAGATCATCTTGATATGATCGGTGGGGGTATGGCACCCGGACCCCGCACCGATCAGCTGCTCTGGCTGCCTCCAGGCATCTGATGTTGTGAACGGTATTCAGTCGTCGGAGCTGGAAGCAGATGGCTCCATACACTGTATAGCGGCCATGATGCAGAACTGCAGCTCTGCTTCTATTCACTTGAATAGGAGCAGAGCTAGCAGTACTGCAGCTTGGACGCTATTCCGTGACTGGAACTATCTTCTTCCGGCATGGACGTCCGGTGCCCTGAGGCAGCTGGAGCAGCTGATCGGTGCTGGGTCCCCCACCAATCATATATTGATGACCTATCCTGTGGATAGGTCATCAGTTGTCCGGTGGTAGACAACCCCTTTAACGTTTTCTGTTAAAAAATAATTATATTATGTAAATAATTAGTATTTTTATTTAAATGTATTATTTATTCAGGCTCTTTTCACATCTACGTTAAAGGCTCAGGCTATTTTTTCCTGTAAAAGGACGGACACCATAAAGGAAATCCGACGATTCCGTCGGGTGCTGTTGGTGTTTGTCATGCAGCCAGTATTTTCGTTGTTCTGTTCCTATGATGGTGAAGAACAAAGGAAACACCAAATGCAGATGTGAACAGAGCTTAACTCACAGTTCACAATATAAAAGAGAAAAAAACATATCATTTTGAGTGGAAAAGCTATTGCTTCAGCCATGCTTTCATATGTCATTTAGAATTTAGATTGTAAACTCTTATGGGCAGAGACTTCTATCCTTTTTGTCTCATTGTTAGTTCATTTCTATTGATAATTTTAAATTATTTTTGTCTGTTACTTCCCTAATTGTAAAGCACTGTGGAATATGCTGGCACTATACAAATACAAGTTATTATTATATTTATTTACTGGCATCTCTCCTGACATGTCTATTTTAGTAAATACTTGCAATCCCCATAAAATAACATTACTTAAGCATCTTTTATTAGAACTTTGCGTTGTGCCATTCCTCTGTTATTCCTCCTAGAATTTTATGAATAAATTGACTGATTGTTACCATTCCCCTTGTCAAAGGAGTATGTCCCTACATATTCTCACTCTATCAGCATTGATTGGACAGCGTCAGGCCTCATGCACACGAATGTATTTTTGTCCTCCCGTAAATACTGGTGTAAATATGGGTCCTTGGTCACACGTATTCGACCCGTATTGCACCAGTATTTACGGACCCGTGGCCGTAAATACGGGTCCGGTGTCACCAGTATTCCACTCGTATTTTCGCTGCAAAATTGCACTGCCGTAATCTGCAACCCTTCTCTCTATCAGTGCAGGATAGAGAGAAGGGACAGCCCTTTCCGCAGTAAAAGTAAAAGAAATTCATACTTACCCGGCTGTTGTCTTGGTGACGCTTCCCTCTCTTGACATCCAGTCCGACCTCCCTGGATGACGCGGAAGTCCATGTGACCGCTGCAGCCTGTGATTGGCTGCAGCGGTCACATGAGCTGAAACGTCATCCTGGGAGGCCGGACTGGAGGAAGAAGCAGGGAGTTCTGGGTAAGTATGAACTTCTATTTTTTTTACAGGTTGATCTATATTGTGATCGGTAGTCACTGTTCAGGGTGCTGAAAGAGTTACTGCCGATTGTTTAACTCTTTCAGCACTCTGGAGAGTGACTATACACTGACGTCCCCTAGCAACGCTCCCGTAATTACGGGTGCACACACGTAGTCACCCGTAAATACGGGAGCCCCATAGACTTCTATGGGCCTGCCCGTGCCGTTATTTCGGCCTGAAATAGGACATGTTCTATATTTTTTAACGGCACGGGCGCGTTCCCGTAAGCATACAGGGAGGTACCCGTGGCCAATAGAACTCTATGGGTCTGTAATTACAAGCCGTAATTACGGGCGTTTTTACGTTCGTGTGCATGGGGCCTCAGTCTGTGTAAAAAAAAAACATACCCCCAAAAATTTAGATTGTAAGCCCAAATCAGACAGTAAGTATGGACCTCTGTACAGCGCTGCGGAATATATAAGTAATAGAAATAAATAAATAAATAAGAAAACACCTCAACTGGTAACACCCAGTTGTCAATTTATTCAGAAATTTCTAGAAGAATTATCAGAGAAAAGGCACAACGTGGAGTTCTAAGAAAAGATGCCCAGAGTTGTTATTTCATGGGTAATACAAGTATTTACTAAAATAGACATGTCAGGAGAGGCGACAGGTCCTCTTTACTGGGGTTGTCCAGGCTGGGGGGGCTGTTTTTTATACTGATGACCTATCAACAGGACAGGTCATCAGTATATGATCGGTGGAGGTCCGACACCAGGACTGCGCAACGATCAGCCGCTCCAGCTGCCTCCGTTCAATGGACGTCCATGTCGGCAGCAGATAGCTCCGATCACAGAATAGTAGCTGGGCTGCAGTACTGTGCATAACATTCGGTGCCCGGAGGCAGCCGGAACAGTCGATCGGTGCGGGGTCCGAGTGTCTACCCCCACCGATCATGTACTGATGACCAAACTGATGGGTAGGTCATCAGTATATGATCGTGGCGGCCCGACTCCCGGACTCTACACCAATTAACTGTTCCGACTGCCTTCAGGCATCAGAAGCTATGTAGGGTTGGAAGCAGATGGTTTCGACCACTGTATAACGGCCATGCTGCCGAGCTGCAGTAACCCAGCACGGCCGCTATACAGTGTATGCAGCCTTCTGCTTCTGGCACCGATCCTGCATAGCTTCCGGTGCCCGGAGGCAGCCAGAACACCTGATTGGTGCTGGGTCGAGGTGTTGGACTCCTACAAATCATATGCTGATGACCTATCTTGCCATCAGGTCATCAGTATAAAAAAAAAGGTCTCAGTCTGGACACCCCTTTAACCATTGGTTGTCTAGTTGGTCATAGGATAAATTAATTGCTAAATTATTGAACTGATTATTTCAAAATGACCTTACAGTATAGTGTACAGTATATGCTTCCATTAGCTGGGGTATGTATATTATTTTAACCATATTACTGATACCATCAATTGAAGTGAATCATCTTTGTTATGTTTTGCCCATCTTGTTCATGAATAAGTTTTCTACCTAAAAACATATTTAAATGGATTGTCCACTACCGCTCCGACTGCAGCCGGAGCTCCCGGAGGCAGCCGGAGCAGCTGATCGGTGCAGGTTCCAGGTGTCAGACCCCCACCGATCATATACTGATGACCAATTCTGTGAATAGGTCATCAGTTGTCCGGTAGTGGACAACACTTTTAAGTACATGTATGCATGGATAAAGATATAGTGCAAATCGCTAGTGAGTTGCTTTCGAGAAAATCCCTATTTTATTCCGCCATTTGTGCAACTACTATAATTCCATTTCCAGGTTCACAAAGAATAATGGCACAGATTTACTATTCAAAATGCGCGAGAACTCTTGCTCAGATGGACCAGATTTCTGACGCACATGTCATGCACCACATTTTTATTTTTTTCTCTTTAATAGTTTTTATTCAAGCTTGCATACTGAAGAATCGTTACAATCTAAGGCCTCATGCACACAACTGTAATTTTTATCCACAATTACGGATCCGTTATTGTGGATAAAAATAGTGATCCATTCATTTCTATGGGCCACGGACACCTTCCCATATATTTGTGTGTGTGTGTCCGGGCCGTAGAAATGACCCGCAAAAAATAGGACATGTCCTATTTTTTGCATTTACGGACCGTGCTCCTATGCTTGATAATGTGAGTACGGACCACAAATGCGGGTGACAGTCCGCGGCCCGCTCATGGCCCATCCGTGTAGTATTTACTGACCATAAATACTTCACGGACGTGTGCATGAGGCCTAAAACATTTGCTTTATTCTTATAGATGTAGTAATACAAAAGCAAACCTATATCACAATACATGAAACTTCAGTAGAGATGGAGTAACAATAGTATCATATACTACTCATACACGATTAAGGCTTCGTTCACATCTGCGTCAGAACTCCGTTCGTGGGTCCTGTCTGAGATTTCTTTCAGGGGAACCCATGAACAGAATCCAAACTGAAACAAACGTAAACCATAGGTTTCCGGTTGAATCACCATTGATTTCAATAGTGACGGATCCGGTAAAAATAGTTTCCGTTTGTCCCCGTTGTGTAAGGGTTTCCTCATTTTGGCGGAATGAATAGGGCAGTCGACTAAGGCATTGATTCCGTCAAAACAACGGAACCCTTACAAAACGGGGAGAAACGGAAGCCATTTGCACCGGATCCGTCACCATTGAAATCAATGAGTATGCAATTTCATGGGTTCCCCTGACGGAAACCTCTGACAGAACCCATGAACGGAGTCCCGATACAGATGTGAACGAAGCCTAAAATATAGCATATGCAATGCAGCGCATAAACCAACTTACCTAAAAAGAAATAAATAAATGATGTAAAAAAGAAATTAAAAAAAAGGTGGAGGAGGCAAAGGTTAGAGAGGGAAGTGTAGGGACGTATTGAGATGTGGGTATGTGTGAGAATGCAGGGAATACGCAGTACGCAGGACAGCCGGGGACATACAGACTGTACTGCGCAAGCAGCAGTTGTCCCCAGGTAATGGAATGAATGAATGACTGAAAAAAATACTGCAACAATCCACAGACAGATATCTCATTATTGTCTTTTAGCCGCCCCTGTGCCTATCAGTGCGCTGCTGTCTAAACACAGTATAGTCTGTGCCACCCCTGCATACCCCCAGCAGCTGCTGTCTTCCCTGCACGCAGTACACTCTCTGCCTATGCACAGCGTGTAGTACCTTCTGGGAAGACCGCAGCGGCTGGGGAGCGCGGAGAGGTGACAGACTATGCTGCGTGCAGCGGGTGAACTAACTTAGGCATGGCATAGAGGTGGCTGTAAAACAATTATAGTTTTATTGCATCATGAGATATCTGTCAGTGGATTTTTTTTTTAGTAAGTCCTTTAGCTGATGCAGTCGGGTAACTTGCAGTTGCCGCACAGATAGGCAGAGAGTGTATACTGCCTACGAGGAAGATGGCAGTGGCCAGGGAACATGGAGGGGAAATTTTGTCTTGTACACATTTAAGGACTTTGGTATGGGGATGGGGATAGTTAGTGGATATGCCATTTGTAGTATTCTGGGATTCACTTGTTTCAGGGACTATTTTATGTTATTTAAAAAAAAGCTGCAAGAGGGGAAGGAAACTACACAGAGGAGTAAGTTAGCTGGGGGAGGGACAAGTAATAGGAGGCACATTCAAGGCATTTTGGGACTTGGAGTGATCAGCCACTCTAGTGCCATCACATATGCCACCTCTGATCCCACAAACTCTATCGTTTGGTACAGCAAAGGAAAAAGGAGTCAAGAATGTAGAAAAAAAAAAAAGGTACCTCTGCATAACACTACACACTCTTAACCCATCCTGTGGGCAATTCTAGCACTTTGGAAATAAAGACAACCCATTTAATGAACATGTGGTCCACTAGTAATTTAACATCTTTAAATGGGACCGTTAGCTTTTTCCAAGAGTGAGTTATAGTTATTTTGGCAGCTAATAGGATATAACAGAATAATTTGAATTAAGAATGAGCAAGTACCGGTGGTTTCACGTGTAGTACTGCTTATTTAGGATCTTTACGTATGTTTATGCAAAATATACTCTGAATTAAGCTAAATACTCGGCTCCAAAATCTCATAAGTTTATGACAGGCCCACCACATTTATACATTTTTGCAGACACTTTTTGTGCCCTGGGGCCATGTAGAAATAAAAATTAACTACGAATTCTGAGTTAATAAATCAGATTTCTAAGACTAAAAGCCTGAATTTTGAAATTTAGAGGAGCAATGAATTAAAAGGAGTCTGTCACCAGATGTCTATATCAAACTAGCAACAGGCTATTATAGATTAGGCTAACGTGATTCTAACGTGTATTACCTTTTTGTCAAGTGTGCCTCCTTTAGGGAAAATAGTTTTATTCTGTTTTTGCAAATGAGCATTTTGGAGCAACGAGGGCGCCACCATTGCTCCAAAAAGCCTATGCCGTCGTTCCCCAGTTCAACCCCCTCCCTCCCTTCTTACATTGATTGACAGGGGCCAGGCAGTGTAATAGGTGAGTGCCCCTGCTTCATAATCTGCACATGCGCAGTAGTGGCAATCGGAACGGTGGTCGTAAATGTTGTACTGCGCATGTGCCAACTATGATAACGTGTCATCGAAATACATGTCAAATCTGACACTTTTGAACAGACTTTAGTGTGAGCTCAGAAAAACTCTGCAGCAGATATTTCTGGGATTTGAAGCAAATCGAACCCTTTTGCAATGTAAAGGGTGAAATGTGCTGCAATTCTGCAACATTAGGCCTTGTTCACACCAAAATCAGAATTGGGTCCAGGAGAGCAGATCTATAAGGCCTTCCTTTATATATTTCTGCTGTTTACGCTCCGTTCCTGGTTTTGGCTTAAAAAAACAAGCAAAATCGGAACTGTGTGAACAAGGCACAAGGCACATGATTCACTGTGTGAACAAGGCTTTATTCACACGACCGGGTGTCAAATCTGCTGTGAAAAACATCAGTTTCTCACGGCGAATTTGCACTCGTGCGGGACCCATATTGTTGGTGGTGTCTATGTCTTGAATGCTCACCATCTATGATTGTGCATCAAGTGCACAATACCTAATACTATATGGCACCCGCTGCTGCTGCTGCACCTGTTGGCTGGATCTGTAAACTGTGTATATACGTATGGTAATTTTACATGTTGTAGGAAAAACATGTATGCTGAGTGCTGCAGGATGAAGCCAGTAGTCCTTGGATTTATTTAATTTGACTATATTGATAAATACTATACATTACGGCACCAGACCATAACAAGTAGTATTTATTAATAATGTAATCCTAAATCCAAGGACTACTGGCTTCATCCTGCAACGATCATCATATTTGTATTTTTTTGCTACTTGTGATATTAGGATATGCCACGGTAAAGTATGTATGGTACATCTGTATTCTCCAATAGAAGAAATACCTCTGTTAGGGTATGTTCACACGCACTAATTACGGACGTAATTCTGGCATTTTTGCCCCGAATTACGTCCGAAAATAGCGCCTCAATAGCGTTGACAAACATCTGCCCATTGAAAGCAACGGGCAGACGTTTGTCTGTTCACACGAGGCGTATATTTACGCGCCGCTGTCAAATGACGGCGCGTAAATAGACGCCCGCGTCAAAGAAGTGACCTGTCACTTCTTTGGGCGTAATTGGAGCCGTTATTCATTGACTCCAATGAATAGCTGCGCCAATTACGTCCGTAATGGACGCGGCGTTCAAGCACCTGCACATGCCGTTACGGCTGAAATTACGGGGATGTTTTCATGCGGAAACATCCCCGTAATTTCAGCCGTTACGGACGCTGTCGTGTGAACATACCCTAACAGTTAAAGATACAAATGACTAGTTTTTTGGTTATTCATCAGAATACCAACCTGTTGTAACAAGTTTTGTTAATCAAGATCTTATGTGATCATGTAAGCAGTAGTGACAGCGTTATGCTAGGATGGCCGTTCTCCTAGGAGATGCATTCACAAACCTTAATGAGAAACTGATCATCAAACCAAACACTAAGTTAAACATTGCCTTGGTGTGGGGGAGATTAATATTTTTATTAGAGATTATCACTGAGTTTACATTATTTTAACCCCTTAATATCGCACAACTTTGAGACCTGAAAGGGATTATCCGGGTTGTTAAAAGTTTTTACAAATCACTGCAAATGTCCTGAAAAAATAAATAAATCAGTACTCTTTATTCTCAGTAT
The DNA here is from genome assembly GCF_050947455.1 of Rhinoderma darwinii. Classification (NCBI taxonomy): domain Eukaryota; kingdom Metazoa; phylum Chordata; class Amphibia; order Anura; family Rhinodermatidae; genus Rhinoderma; species Rhinoderma darwinii. The sequence continues at coordinate 237,077,030 of NC_134691.1, forward strand.
TCTTTACCCCAGCGATCCAGTGCAGACGCTCTGGAGGTCCTTCTGGTGTTTGTTTACATTCGGGCAGCAGCCAATCAGAGGGCTCAGTACAGTTTAATCATAATCCTGGCATCATGGCGCCCATTGCTGTGGGTTCACTTTTTTATGTTTTTTACTTTTACAGGGAAAAAACTGATTGTTAAAATAAAATTAGTTTTGTGTCGCCATAACTTTTTTATTTTTCCATCGATTAAGCCGTATGAATGCTTATTTTTTTGCAGAGCGAGCTGTAGTTTCTACTGGTACTATAATTGGGTACATGAGAGTTTTTGATCACTTTTTATTTCATTGTTTTGTGGGAGAGGAAGTGACCAAAAACAGAGATTCTGGCATTTTTATTTTTTTCTACGGCATTTACTGTGTGGGTTATATTTTATAGTTCGTTCTTTTACTGACGCGGCAATACCAGTTATGTTATTTTTTTTTATTTTACATTGTGTTTGGGGGAAAATGTGAAAAGGTTTTTTTTCTAATGTTTAATTTTTTTATATAGTAGTCCGTCTCAGTGAATTAGAATATCATCAAATAGTTCATTTAATTCAGTAATTCAATTCAAAAAGTAAAACTCATATATTATATAGATTCATTACACACAGAGT